>NC_137004.1:8010737-8610737 GCF_032717465.1 Coenobita brevimanus | reverse complement strand
GACAGCTCGCCCGTCCAAGAGGGTCAAGCCACGACCTCCCAATGCTCTGTCTTCCACCGCGCAGCTGCCTCGTCAGCGTCATCATTTGGGGAAAACCCTAACACCATCAGGTCCAAAGTGATGGAGAGGGCCTCACCACTGCTGCAGGAGAACGACCGTCCGCAACTGTCGCCGGACGGCCAGTAGACCGCTCTCTCAGGCTCCTCCAGTGGAATTGCTTGGGAGCACGGAGCAAGCTCCCCCTTTTGCAGGAAGCGGCCGCCAAGGACCGCCCTGATGTCATTCTCCTGCAGGAGACCTTGCTCCCAGGCAATTCCACTTTCCATCTCTCGGGATACACCACCCATCTCCTCCCGTATATTCGTGGCGTTACACGGGGATGTGCCGTTCTGGTCCGGGACCACATCGCGTGCACGGATTGTGAGCCCCCTCCTTTCTGTGGACCTGATGTGGAGGTTCAGGGCGTGGTTCTCCATCTGGCGACGTCGCCCCTGACGGTATACAATGTATACCGGAGCCAGAGGAGCACCCTGGAGTTGGGGGAACTTTTCTCCCAAGCTGCCAGGGGAGCTGTGTACATTGGGGGCGACTTCAATGCCCACCATGCCCTGCTCTCTTCGCCTCTTCGGCCCAACGATGCAGGACGACACATCTCTTTAATACTGGAGGAGGTGGGTGATGTTTCCCTATTAAACGACACCACCGAGGCCACACACATTGACGGGGGGCGTCTGGACTTGGCGTTTGTGTCCTCCCCCCTTGCGGGCTCGGCAACATGGTCGCTGCACCGACACCTCGCCAGTGATCATTTTGCCCTAGAGGTCACTTTGCCAACTGCTCCACTCCCACCGACGCCGCCCCCTCCTTTGCGGTGGGACTTCCGTAGGGCCGACTGGGCGGCTTTTGCACAGGCCTTAGCTGGGGCCTTTGCTGCATCTCCTCCCGCCTCAGACCTCGAGAGACGAGCAGATCAGGTGGCGAGTATTTTTTCACAGGCTGCCTCTCTTGCTATCCCCCTGCAGAGTCGATCCGCGAGGTGCTATCGGGACGGCTGGATTTACTGCGACAGGGTCAAGGAATTGAACCGGCGGCTAAATGCGGCACGCAGGCAGTACCGACGGCGTCGCACATCGCCACACCATCGGTACCTGGTGGCTGTCACGCGACACGTCACCACAGAGAAACGCCGCCTCAAGGAGGCGTGGATTGGATGGTGTCGTACTCTAGATGCTCACTCCACACTCAGGGAGATGTGGAGGAGAATCAGGTCCATCTCCGATCCACGTCCTCCTCGGCCGCCCTCGCATCCTGATCCTGCCGCAGAGGCCAGCCGCCTCGCTCAGCACTTCGCGGATCGCTCTGCTTCAAGCAATCTCCCGCAATCCGTCCAGATTCTGCAGGCTCAGCTAAGCACCGCTCGTGCCACGGCAGTTCAGGCTGCCTGTGATAGGCCAGACCCAGCTGATTGTCCCATCACCAGCGGGGAGGTTCAAAAAGCACTGCACCACAGGGGGGACTCTGCGCCTGGACTGGACGGAATCACATATGCACTCCTGTCACACGCTGGGGATTGCGGCAGCGAGCGCCTACTTGATCTGATCAACCTCTCGTGGTCTGAGGGGCGTCTGCCAAGGTCGTGGAAGGCGGCTGTTATTCACCCGATTCCCAAGCCTCATGATCCTACCGCCATGCGCCCCATCTCCCTCCTTAGCTGTATTGCTAAAACGGCTGAGAGAGTTGTGCGGGCTCGTCTCGCTTGGCAGCTGGGACCACTGCACCCAAGGATCTTCGCATACCACCATGGTAGGAGTGCCACTCACTGCCTCGCGTTTTTCCTTGGGGAACTGAGAGGGGGAAAGGGGATGGCCGTCTTCCTCGACCTGGAAAAGGCTTTTGAACTAGCCAGCCCTACAGTTATTTTGGCTGCCCTTGCAGAC
Organism: Coenobita brevimanus; assembly: GCF_032717465.1. Taxonomy (NCBI): domain Eukaryota; kingdom Metazoa; phylum Arthropoda; class Malacostraca; order Decapoda; family Coenobitidae; genus Coenobita; species Coenobita brevimanus. The sequence goes on along the minus strand of NC_137004.1, from coordinate 8,608,800 downwards.
AGGCGTGTGGGAGGCAGGCTTTTATCCTGGATCAGGGACTTCTTTGTGGATCGCTCTGCAGGGGTCAGATTCCAGGGGCACCTCTCACACTTTTGCACACATTTTAATGGCACGCCCCAGGGGAGCGTACTAAGCCCCCTCCTGTTTAATATCCTTATGGAGGGGCTCTTAACCATCGACTATGGGCCTGGCGTCACCCTCCTCTGTTATGCAGACGATCTTGCCCTCATTTTTACTAGACGGGATTGTTTTCAACAGGCAGACTTGGCCCTTTCTCGGCTCCATGCCAAGTGTGCCGAGTTAGGCCTAAAAATTAACTTCCTGAAGACCAAGTGCCTGCCATTTGGACTCCGCCCCCCAGACTTTCCACTGCTACTCGGTGGCCATCAGCTCTCCATGGTCACTGCACATCGGTACTTGGGGGTCTGGCTTGACGCTGGTCTCAACTTTGCCTGCCATGTTCGGTACCTGAGGGAGCGTGCATCCACCCACATGGCTGCTCTCCGCTATCTGTCCAGGCGGAGTTTGGGGGCATCATATTCCGTCCTACGGACTTTTTATATACACGCAGTCCGATCCTTGGTGGACTACAGCGCCATCTGCTTGACGGGCCTTGCTCCGCCAGTCGCTAGATCTCTGGAGGTCATCCAGAATGATGCCCTCCGCATTATGCTGGGTGCTCCACGCTGGACCCGACTGGTCAATCTGCGTATGGAGGGTGGGCTGCCGTCTCTGGCCCATCGCATTGTGTTGCGAGCGGCAGTTGTCACCCTGAAGCTGATCCAGTGCCTGCCTCACCTGCCTGTCTCTGCCCTCCTAAAACGCCTTCTCTGCCGCCCACCCGAGCCGGCCCCTCAGCGTGACTGGGCCCGCACCACGGCCGCTGCCATCCATGGATTGGGAGCTGCTGCGAGCCTCTGTCAAGATCCCGACTCTCCCTTTCCTGGATACGTTGATCCACCGCCATGGGATCCTCCTCTTTTTAATATTATTGGTCCATCGGAGGCTAAACCCCGCTCCTCAATTCCAGCACTCCTTTGCCAGGAGGGTCTCAGTAGGGTGGCAGCTCTGGCCTCACCAGACTCAGCCATCTACTACACTGATGGCTCTGTTTCCCCTAATTGCGCAGCTGGAGCAGCCTTTGTCTCTGGGCAAATAGTGGAAGCTTGGCGACTCTCTTCAGGTGTATCCGCTTTCCAGGCGGAACTTGCGGCCATCCTGGGTGCATTGCGCCATGCTCACCACCATCGTCGCAATCGAGTCATAATCCACACAGACTCTCTTTCTTCCATTCAGAGATTACGATCCTTCTCGCTGCATGACAACGTCTTTCTCCTAACAGCGATTCATACATTTGCATCACTTCTTGTCCATAGGGGCGCAACGATTAACCTTCACTGGCTCCCGGGACATGTGGGAATTAGTGGCAACGAGCGTGCTGATGACGCTGCGCGCTCAGCTTGCAATCTCCCAGACATCTCATTCCCACTACGCCCTAGTCCCTCGCACCTCATCCGCACTCTCACTGCCACCATAGGAAGACTATCCCTAGAGGACCATCAGCTCTGGGTCACGGAGGGCTCTTGCTCTGCAAAATGGTATGCTAATGCCACGTCGTATTCTCTCCTGTTGCTCCCCCCAGGACTACCTAATTTTATTGTAGTCCGTCTTCGAAGATTGCGTCTTGGGTTTCTTTGCTACAAGCAAATTGTGGGTATGGAGCCAGACCCGTGTGAACATTGCTTGGCAAGCTGTGAGGAGCCCCTTCTTCATTATCTTCTGGACTGCCCAGCCACCACCAGGCTCAGGTCTGAACTCGACTCGGCCCTAGCCCGATCTGGTGATGTCTTTAGGGACGCTGCTGGCATTGTTGCCCATGCTCCATTAAATATATTACTTACTACGGTAAGGGATTACCCCCCACCTCGCTAAAGCAAGTTCGCGCAAGTAGTGCGCACCTCTGACGGGCTCTCTGTTTGCCCGTGTCCCAGGAAACTGGGACGAATATCCCACAAACAAACAAACACAAACAAGGCGGGTGACCACCACTCGCAGTCCACCTCTCGCCGAGGCAACACCTCCACCGCTGTTCCCGGCGGGACCAGCTCTCCACAGCAGCCGCACCAGCCGAGGGAGGGGCCTGTCCTTCCATCATGGGGAGTGCCCTGGTCGGTCCATCAGGAGATCGAGGCTCCTCCGCCTTTTTATACCCGGCCGACGACCCTCTCTCTGTCAGCACCAGGACCAGGGTTGTGCCTTTTGACCATCAGGACCGGGCCTACCCTCCACGCTTCCACCTGCTGCTGTGGAGAGCTGGAGTGAGTCAGATGGGGGTTGAGGGCAGAGTTCGGGACTTCGACCTGAGCTTCGGCGCCCTTACCATCGGTGCCGGTTTGTCTATCAAGCTCTCGTCCCTCTCTGCCCTCTGTTAACATCGAAGCAGCCGGCCGCGAACCACCACCGAGTCGTACGGGGTTATCCACCTGAGCATGCCGGCGCCCTCTCCATCGGCGCCGTCCTGTCTACCGCTCTCCCCCTCGTCTTGTTGATCGTCGAGCTGTACATCATCGCCATCGCCTCGTTCCCTTCCTCTGCCGCCCTTGCCCTGTCTGCGTCTTCGTCCCTGCTTTGCTCCTTATAGGAGCTTTTCACGCATTTTCGTCTGACGGGCTCTTTGTTTGCCCGTTCCCCACCATGTTGTGGGGAGAATATCCCACCAACCAACCAACCGGCGGGTGACCACCAGTTCCTGTCCAGCGCTCTTAGCGCAACATCTCGTCCCCAGTCTCTGGATAGTGAACTTTGGATTACATTTCCTAAGACTTTCTCGTCTATCGTGACTTTCACAGTAACCACTGACTGTTCTGGCTCTTTTTTTTTTTTTTTTTGTGTTTGTTTGTTTTCTGTCTCGTTTTGTCAGCTGGCTTTCCGGCCTGCCACTTAGAGTCCCTGCCGTAGTACGAAGCCGAACCCTGAAGGGGTACCGTAGGGTACTTCCATGAAGGGGGGCCTTAGAGGCCTGGTTATAGGAGGCGGTAAGGGTAGGCATTTCTGTTAGGGCTAGGGTTAGGTAAGTCCCTCACGGGGCAGTGCTGGGGTACTCTTCGTCGCCCTTTAGAGGGTGGGAGTTAGCCCCCCCGGCACTGTAGGGAACCGCCGGATTGCTCGCTGACATTTGTTTGTTTCTTTAATTTAATTGTTTATCTTCTCTTATACATATATATGTGTACATAGGCGTACGTACATGTGTACATTACTAGTGTACATGTGTATGTGTGTGTATGTATATGTGTACATGTTAGTTAATGAGGATGTAAACAAATAAATAAATAAACAAATTACATATATATATATATATATATATATATATATATATATATATATATATATATATATTGTTTTACACACACACATATATATATATATATATATATATATATATATATATATATTTTTTAATTTTTTTTTTTTTATTTATTTATTTTTTTGAGCCATGAACACGTCTGATTCCCACCGCACCTCCGACCCAGAGGATTGGTCAGCAGACCTTCCACCCCCTGCCACTAGTCAGCGCTCCTCTGCCAAGAAGCCCAGTCTCACTGGACCAGACCACGACCCTGACGACTTTTACTCTTCCACCCCGGCCATGGACACTGACGACTCTCCTACATCTAACCTCAACCCAAGCCTTAACCCCACACCTTCAACTGATGCAGCTGCTGCCACAAGCCAAGCTCCCACTGACTCTCAGGATAACAACGACGGCTACACCCTTGTCACCAACAGGAGGAAGACTGCAGGCAAAAGGAACAGAACACCAGCAGGTAACGCCACTGAGAACACCCAGAACCGTTCCACCCCTGCTGCACCTGGTCAAGACAGCCGCCAGCACACCACCGACTTCACCAGAGCCCCCCCAACCAAGCACCCAGCATTCCTCATATCCCCAAATGACGCCTTCCCCACGCCCTATGATATAGTGGCAGCTATTGAGACAGAGCTCCCCCACCTCAACTTCAAGCTAGAGGCGACTAAGAACCTCAACACCATCCTTGTCCCTCTAGACGAAGACACCTACGAAACACTTGACCACACCAATACAGTCGCAGGCAAACCCCTCCAACTTACAAAACTCGACCCCAACCTCTCCACCAGGAAATTAGTCATCCAACACTATCCCTTAAATTTTCCCATTCAAGCCATCCTCAACCACGCCCAAGTAGAAGAGGCCAAAAGATGCGAGGTCAAGGGAGAACCCACCAAGCAGGTTATTGTCACCCTTCGAGGACCCATCCAGACAGCTCTCGACCTCAAATCATGGGGCACCTTCAACCTACGCCCCTACACCCCAGAACCCCTAAGGTGCTTCAAGTGCCAAAGATTTGGACACCACCAATCCAAATGCACCAGACCCCCAACATGTGCCATTTGCAGCAACCGCCATGCCACCCAACAATGCCTCGACAAGCTCAAGGCAGGGCAGTCCATCATAGCGAAATGTCCAAACTGCCAGGGGAACCACCATGCGTGGAACAAAGCTTGTCTGGCCCGAAAGGACCAAGTCCAAAGAGGCATGGCAAGGGAGCACCGCTTGATCCAGGAGAGGGCAGCCTTGATACCAGCACCACCAGGAACATTCACATGGGGCCAGCAGAACACCCCCTCCCCTTCACACCCTCACATCCTAACCCAGACAGACTTCCCTCCACTGTCCACAGGCACTCGACAGCCTGCAAAGTCGCTGCATCAAAAACCAGCAACACTAACACATCACAGCACCACCCCAACCTTGCCTCTCCCCCAACAAACACGCCATTCCAATGCAAAACAGAACACCAGCACTCAAACGGAGCCAGAATCCTCCACCCAAACCCCAACTCCAACCCCCACTGCACCTCCTGGTTGCATGCTGGTCACAATAGAGGGCCTCCACCAACTTGGGCAACAACTAGCCGAGGCCATAACCACCACTCTAGCAATGCAGCTCGGCTGTCCCCTCAACAAGGAAGGAATATCCCTTGCAGCCACCAGGGCCATCGACAAATTTGTGGAAAATCCCCCACCGGACTGCCACGTCAAGGGTCCTCAGCAACACAACACCCCTCAGACACAAACACTGGCTCCCCAAACAACAACATCCGTCTCCCCAGCCAACTCACCTCTGAACACAGCCTCACAAATACACACTCAGCCAGCACCACAACACCGCTCGAACCAGGAGCCAAGCGAACGACGGAGCCGATCCCGGTCGAGGGAAGGCAGGACAAAACACAGAAGCCGACACAGCTCCTCCAAAGACACTCACAGGCACACACAAAACACAGACAAGACACCACACAGACTACCCTCACGATCCCCCATGCCCAGCAAAGACAAGCGCAAACCAACGCAAACGACAAAAGAGACGCCACACAGAATACGCTCGCGATCTCCCATACCAACACAGACAGACATGGATGCAGAGAGCTAACAATCTCCCGTCCCATCCCTGACAAACAACAGCAGCCCCCTCCCACCTCCAAGCTCCGAATACTCCAATGGAATGTTCGAGGTGTGGCCTCTAAGCGCTCCCTGCTAGAGGAAGCAGCTCACAAAGATAACATCGACATCTTCCTCCTCCAGGAGACGCTCCTCAGTAAACAACGTTCACTCCGTCTGCGTGGCTTCACCACCTTTTTCCTTCCTAAGGCAGTTGGAGGCCCCAGGGGCTGTGCTATACTTGTCCGCAGCCACATCCCCACCAAATCCATCAACCCTCTTCCAAACTGCGGTGACAACACTGAACTTCAGGGCATAACAATCACACTGGCAAATGACAGCCTCCACATCTACAACATCTACCGTTCCCCAAGCACCGAAGCCAACCTTGAAGAAGTGTTCACCCTCTCCAGTTCCTCTCAAATATTTGTCGGAGGAGACTTCAACGCCCACCACCCCTGCCTCGGCTCGATATCAACAACAAACGCCACTGGTCGCCACATAGCTGAGCTGCTACAAGAGGTACCTAGCATCTCGCTCCTGAACAACCCACAAACGCCAACTCACTTACAAGGAGGCAGACTCGATCTCTCTTTCGCCTCCTCTGGTCTAGCGAACCGCTCAAACTGGGAATTGCACCCCACCCTCACCTCTGATCATCATGCCATCATCTGCTCCATTGATGTTGCTCTTCTTCCCAAACCCCCTGGCCCCCCACCCAGATGGAACACCAAGCGAGTCGACTGGAACCTTTTCTCCAGCACACTGGAAAAAACAACATCATTTCCACCTCCAGTAGACCTCGATGACCATGCCACCCTCCTCACAACTGCCTTCCGCATAGCGGCCGAAGCATCCATCCCCAAAACCACTGCTCCAAATGTACACCACAAAAACCACTGGTTTTACTGTGACAGAGTGCGGGAGCTCAACAGGAGGCTAAATAGAGCCAAAAAACTCTATAGGGCTCACCCTTCCCCAGAGGGCCTCCGTTACCTTCAGGCAGTGATAATGCACTCCATCTCCGAGAAAAATGACATCAAGGAGCAAAAGTGGACAGAGTGGTGCCAATCCCTGGGGGCCCACTCCAAACTGGGGACCATATGGAAGAAACTGAGAGCTGTCTCCAGTCCCCATCCCATTCGCCCACCCTCTCACCCTGACCCACAGGCTGAAGCTGAAAGGCTAGCCTCCACTTTTGCACAAAGAACCTCCCCCACTCAACTCCCAGAAGGCACCAGGCGACGGCAGGAGGAACTGCACCAAGCCAGAGCAGACCTCATCACATCCAGCAAGACCAGCGCAGCTGACTCAGACCATCTTTTCACCATCGATGAGCTCAACCAAGCCCTGAAGTCTAGCGCCGACACAGCCCCAGGCCCCGATGGCATCACATACTCCATGATCTCCCACGCTGGCCCCACTGCCAAGGACGCCCTCCTAGACCTTCTAAACCACTCCTGGCACCTTGGCAAACTCCCCAGCCAATGGAAGCAAGCCATCATCCACCCCATCCCAAAGCCACATGAGCCCAAAGCCTTCAGACCCATCTCTCTTCTAAGCTGCCTCAGCAAAACAGCTGAGAGGATGATCCACAGACGCCTCCGCTGGAATCTCCCCACCCCCCACAGTCACATTTTTGCCTACACCCAGGGCAAGGGAACAGCGGAGTGCCTGAGTTCCTTCCTCTCAGAGTTGCGAGGTGGCAAAGGACTTGCCGTCTTCATCGACCTGGAGAAAGCATTCGAGCTGGCTTGCCCTGAGGCCATCCTCGCCACCCTGGCTGGCAGAGGGGTGAGGGGTCGCCTCCTAAGCTGGCTCGAGAACTTTTTCGAGGGTCGAGAAGCGTCAGTCCGTTTCCAGGGTCACATTTCAACTGCTCACCATCATATAAATGGTACTCCACAGGGCAGTATACTCAGCCCCATCCTTTTCAACACACTGGTTGAGTGCCTCCTGCATACCAACCTAGGCCCTGGTACACGCCTCCTGTGCTATGCAGACGACATAACCTTAGTCACACACGGTGGCCCCTACCATGCAAAAACCCAAAGAGCCCTAACCAAACTCAACCAGAAGTGCACTGAACTTGGCCTGAAAATCAACGCCACCAAAACCAAAGCCCTACCCTTCAGAATACAAGCCCCCACAGACAAGCTACACCTTGGCGACATTCACATAGAGTACGTCACCACCCACCGGTACTTAGGGGTCATATTCGACCACAAACTCTCATTTGAACAAGAAGTCCAGTACCTCAAAGAAAGAACAAAACTTAGACTCAGCGCCTTAAGATCCCTGGCAGGAAAGGGAGGGGGAGCCTCATACAAAATTCTTCGCCTCTTCTACATCCAGGCAATCAGATCGATAGTGGACTATGCTGCCCCAGCCCTACCAACCATCGACCCAAAACTTGTCACCAAACTTGAAGTGATCCAAAACGACGCCCTACGCACCATGACTGGCTCCCCAATGTGGACCCGATTGTGTAACCTCCGCCTAGAGTGCAACATTGAGTCCCTACACCTTCGCATAAAGGCAAGAACAGCAGGCCTGGCAGCAAAGCTTGCACACTCTGCCTCCCCCCTCCCCGTCCGGTCACGACTTACAGCCGCTTCCAAACTCGACCCTGCAATACTGTCAAACAGCTGGACTCACAGTGTCGCCAAAGCCACTCACACCTTTCAAACCAGCCGCTTCTTGCACCAACCTCCCGACCTGCCATACACAACCTACCGACCACCACCACCATGGAGCCCCCCACTACTAAAACTCCTCATCCCACACTCTCCAGCCAAAAGTCGAACACCAACACAACAGCTAAGACAAGAGGGTCTTAAACGCATAGCTTCCCTCACATGCGCAAACTCCTCCACCTACTACACTGACGGGTCCATTTCTGCACCGAAGGCAGGAGCAGCTTTTGTGTGTGGTGAAAGGACCCAAAGCATCCGAATAACTGACGGAACCTCCACATTACAAGCTGAGCTGGCAGCCATCTCGGCAGCCCTGTCTGACGCCCTGAACAACGACCCAACAGCCAACATTATCGTTCACACAGACTCCACCACAGCCATACACTCACTAAAAAGACCAACCCCAGCTGACAATGTCACCCTGATCAGCAACCTCTTAAACACTGCCCAACAAATATGCAAGGCTGGGGGATCGATCACGATTCACTGGATCCCCAGCCATGTCGGCATTGCGGGTAATGAAAAAGCTGACCAACTAGCAAAGAGTGCCACCAAACATCCCAACATCGATATGCACATCAACACCAGCCTAAGCCACATCAAACACGACATAAAAATTAAAGCAAAAATCCTAAACCGAAAAGATCACCAAGGATATGTACAACAAGGCTCCCTCTCTGCTAAATGGTATGCCATGGCCACCCTGTACAAAACAACACCATCCGAAGGATGCAAAGACAACAAAACCCTCACACGACTACGCCGCCTTCGACTTGGATACAAATCCTACAACGAAATAAACACAAACTCAGGCCCCACCGAATGCTCATATTGCGACACCAACACGCCCTACCCCCTACTGCACTACATCCTCCGTTGCCCTGCCACATCCAGTTTACGACCCAGACCACTTCACCTCAACCCCGACATTCCCATTAACGACACCTCCGCCATGTCTCCCACCTCACTCCGAAATGCTGCCGCCACTATCATCGCTACCACCCACAATCATACTCTCATGGAGCTAGTACGCACCAAACCCCCACCGACATAGCTGCATATGACCCTCGACCCCCCCAGGGGAGTCGAGGGCCATATACACAGTACTCACAAGTATGAATGTGTGTGTGCATGTGTGTGTGTGTAAATGTGTTGTCCCCTTGATGTCACATATGCGCTTGCACATGCGTGTACGCATGTGTGCATGCCTAAGCATGTGTACATGTCTACATGAGCTGCATGTGCATACATTTTTATAAGCACCCCAAGCATAGAGGCACTTAGCTGCCCCTACCACCTATCGTATAACAGCCAAAAACCCACTGACTGGGCCAATCAAAGGCCCGGCCCCATCCACAATATGGGGAAATCTTCAAAAAAAAAAAAAAAAAAAGGCGGGTGACCACTCCCTCCAGAGCAGCGATGGCAGCAACACCCGTTCTTCCCACGCCTTCTACACCCGCCTCGGCCTTCGACCCGTTGAGGGGGGCCACCACAGGCAGGGATCAGTCACCACGAGCCGTTACCATCACGGGGACTGTGAAGTGGTACAACGTGAAGGCGGGGTACGGATTCATCCGGCGCCAGGACACCGGCGCCGATGTATTCGTGCACCGCCTGGGGATCGTTGCTCCCGCTTCACCACGTCTTCAGCGCTCGTTAGGCGAGGGCGAGACGGTGGTCTTCACTCTCCACCAGACACCGAAGGGTCCTGAGGCTAAGGACGTCACCGGGCCGGGAGGTGCAGCCGTGCAGGGCTCTGCCCATGCACGGCGGCGCCCCACGGCCCGGGGGCGCCGGCCCAAGGATCGTCGATGTACTGGGGAGATTGACACCATCGTCAACATGTGCATCGCGACGGCGAGTGCTTTCTGTGGCGGTGACAAGGATGCGTTGCTTATTCTCCTCCCCAGATCTTTGAGGAGAATGGCCTTCCGCGCCTTGTCATCCCCCAGAGCTTCGCCCGTGGTGCACGGCCAGCCCCTCGTCAGGAGCATCGTGCCCCCAAGCTGCAGCCTTCCCAGCCCCGCACAACACCGCGCAAAAGGCTTCAGCTCGATGCTCCTTTGAACACACGGACTGCCTCTATCGCCACCACTCCTGCTCAACCCATGGAGACCTCCACCACCACCACCGACAGCCACAGGGAGCCTCCTACACCCCAGCCACAGTGTGCAGCCGATCAGCCAAACCACCAAACCACCACGCAACCCTGTGCCTCTCCACCAACACCCACGAAAGCACAGAGGAAGCGTAAGGCTGCAGAAACCGACACCTCCCAGACATCCACTACACCATCAACGCCAGAGACGGAGAAGCCTGCTAGTGACGATGAAGTCGCCAAGATCGACAAGTACCTCACCCAGAACGCCGACGACATAGTGAACACCGTCCTCAAGAACATCCGGCTCAGCAGGAACTTGAATTTATTTAAAAACCCAACGAAGCAGTTCCTTTTGGACAACACTTAATCAGCCCATTTCCCCGACCGGGCTAATGTATGGCCCGGCCTGCACTACAGGTGCAGGATATCTTAGAACGAACGAACGAACGAACGGCGGGTGACGCATTAGCCTTCTCCTGAAGGTCCTACTATTCCAGCAACAGCAGCATGTCCGGACGTGGCAAGGGAGGCAAGGTGAAGGGAAAGTCCAAGTCCCGATCTAGCAGGGCTGGGCTCCAGTTCCCCGTCGGCAGGATCCACCGTCTCCTTCGTAAAGGCAATTACGCCGAGCGTGTGGGTGCTGGTGCTCCCGTCTACTTGGCTGCAGTCATGGAGTACCTAGCAGCTGAAGTGCTTGAGCTGGCTGGCAACGCAGCCCGTGACAACAAGAAGACTCGTATCATTCCCCGTCACCTGCAGTTGGCTATCCGTAATGATGAGGAGCTCAACAAGCTCCTCTCTGGCGTCACCATCGCCCAGGGAGGTGTCCTGCCTAACATCCAGGCTGTGCTGCTCCCCAAGAAGACGGAGAAGAAGTAAACGCTTCCAAGAAATCCTTCTTCTTCTTCACCTCCATCGGCTCCTTTAGGAGCCACATTCGTTTCTTGAGAGAGAATAGACTTTGGCATTGCCCAACATCATCATCATCATCATCTTTGTGTATGGATGAATGTGTTGGTATACTGTATGTTTGTGTCTGTGTGTATGTGCCTATAACGTGGTATGTGTTGAATGCTGGCATGTGTCTGTGGCTATATTTACGTTCGGTTGCATGTAAGAAGCTACTGACATCAGTGAAGGTGGATTAATAATAATAATATTATTCCCACTACTACGTAGAGTCTTGTCCCGTTCCCAACTGCACCTGCATAATACTGTCCTGTATAATTATGCCTCCTAACTGCCTGGCCGGGTGGCGAAATTTTTTTTCCTGCCCAGTTCCGTCACTTTGCACATATGGCAACGTTCCCCTGTGTTTAGTTTGGCAACGCCGCGCAGCATGAGCCATATCGGATGCCAGGTTTAGTATTCATCACAATTATTTACCTTTTTTATGCTTGACTATAAATATAATACCTGACTATCTATATTTTACATGGATTGAAAGAATAATAGAGACATAGAGGTCATATAGTTTTCGCTGCCTTAGCTTAAATAAATATAAAAAGGGGCCATACCACTGTCTTTACTTCGTCACTCGTCTGCTGAGAGAGAGAGAGAGAGAGAGAGAGAGAGAGAGAGAGAGAGAGAGAGAGCTTGAAACAGTATAAAATAATAACATGCAGGGTCATGAATAAAAAGTGAGTATGCAAGGAAGATACTCTCTACACTTTGCTAAAATTAGTTATATGTTGATTTAATGAAAATGCGGTACGTCTTAGGGGTGGTACATGACTGTTCGTTGAGAACACTTATCAGTAACATATGTTGTAGGCCTATACTACTTTACCTGTCATTTCTTGTCATTGCTCCCAGACGTACGATTCAATCAGCTGTGTTTACAGGAGAGAGAGAGAGAGAGAGAGAGAGAGAGAGAGAGAGAGAGAGAGAGAGAGAGGTTAAAGACCCATAATATTTTATCACCTAAAACGCTTTTCATGATCATTCTTAAGGGTTAACCTTGGTAATTTCTGCTGCAAGCTGGGAAATATTGGTATCAATGATGCCTGAATATCAATGTTTCATTAGACATTTTCTTAGGTATATATATGTCAGGTTAGATTTCAGATTATTTTCTTGTTTTTCTTAGGTATATTATTAAAATCATTTGTCAGGTTAGAGTTCAGATTATTTTCTTGTTTTTCTTAGGTATATTAGTAAAATCATATGTCAGGTTACATTTCAGATTATTTTCATGTTCTCATGTCCTTTATTTCATGTTAAGTATGCTTGAAGGGTTTTTGTATTTGATGAAATGCAAAGCTTTATTTGTTACGGTATAATCTTTATTAAATATTACACAGCACCAGGCACCATATGCTATTTCCCATGTGCTGATGACAGGCATTGGGTCAGACATGAGACATTATAGACCATTGTGTGCAAAATAAGTAAATCAAGAGAAACCAGGAATTAAAAAAATAAACTCACTTAATATATTCTATTTGGTAATAGCATTGGGCTGGGAACACATTTGCTGATCTTCAGTGAGGGACTGAATGTAAAATAATGATTGGAAAATAAGCAATTATTGTTGTCACTGCTGCGCGGCGTTGCCATACTAAACACAGGGCAACGTTGCCATATGTGCAAAGTGACGGAACTGGGCAGGAAAAAAAATTTCTCAGGCGGGGTACGGGTCTGGGGCCCGTCCGTCTGTGAGCGGACAGTCTGTGTATCAGTCAGCTGGGCATCAGGACCACCTCTCACATGAAAGGAAGAGAGGCGTTCTCCATAGTAACCACCTCCCCGTTGTGGGGGATGTGGGAAGAACGAGAAAGACAAGCAAGGGACGAGACAGAACAACTTTGGCTGAAATTACTTACTCAGTTCACTCTCGGTTGGCTGCGTCTGCGTTTATTCACACCACAGAGCATTCAGTGAGGGGGACGCTCCAGAAGTGACTAAGCAAAGGTAATCTTAGTAAACAGGTATAGAATCTTGTATCGGTACACATTGGAGGAAAAAGAATAGTAGCTAACCTAGCTAAACAATTACTAGAAGGGAAAAACAGCTAATGCCGGAGGGGCAGTCCTACAACTGGAGGAGAGAGCACACGTGCATAGCCTCTGCGACGATGCATACAAGTCCGAGAATACAATGCTTACATTCAGTGCCTTAAGTATGTCCCACAGTCCAACGACAAGGACGTAATACATTCAGGCTATGAAAATAAACACAAACTATGCCTACCGAGGTTTACCGCAGGTAACAGGATGTGGCCAGTGTATAAAATCCCCAATTCTGATTAGTGTTATCATATACTGCAATTTGAGCAGATTTAAGGCACTTACGTTCAACTGTTTTACCTTCATGTATTGCAAACTCTGCCTCATCCATAACACGTCATGTGCAGTATCTAGTCTTTGCATGGTTCACATCGTGTCATTAAAAAAAAAAAAAAAAAAAAAACTTCAAGTATTCTTGCATGCGTCAGACTTGATAACCTAATGGCGGCTCGCCCCATTGCTCGATCTCTGTCAGCCTCCCTGTTTAGTTCCATATCCTTGAGGTTACACTGTATGACTTTGTCCCAGGTCTTCGGTTTTCCTCTTGCAACCCTACCTTGACGTTCACATTTCTCACTTTTTACGCCCAATTATTATCCTCCATCCTCTCTACGTAACCAAACCATCTCAATCTACCCCATCCCATCACAAAACCATTACACTGCAGTCCTATACTTTCTCTACAGTTGCAAACGTAGCCCTCCTAGGCTTCACAATCAAAGATGCACTGGACATCCATCTAATCAATGTCCTTTCTGTACTCTTGAGTCTACGCATATCCTCTTCGATTACTGCCCAGGTATCACTACTCTACAGCAATAAACTCTTAACACATATCATATACAAAGATCCTTTAGCACGGATAGAGAGCCCTATCAGTGACAGGAGATTGAAACGCTTCCTTTACTTCGTCCAACCACTTCTTACAATAGCCACAGAGCTACAACCCCACCTCCAGCACATAATATGTCCCCCAGATAACAGCTTCTTCTACACACTCAAGATTCACCAGCGAGATAAATCCTCACACAGGACAATCTCTACATGCCTTCTCCAACACACCGCACTTCACGAAATCATTATCTCAAAGATTTCCTCCCTTATGGAAGCATTTACCACAAATACTTAACAAGATAGAGTTACTTCCCCCTGTCTTGTGGCAAATCGCACATAGTTCGACTCACTGTGCTTTGGCACTATCGCCACTGGGCCTAGATATCATCACTTTCGTTTTATCCGCTTTTTTCTTAAACCCTTGTCCCCCATTTTGTCACGCCATTCCCGAAATCTTTGCTCCACCTTCCTTTCATTCTCTGCAGTCATCATCAAGTTATCAGCATACAATATCTCCCTTGGGGGTCCATATCTCAAGTCACGTGAGAGATCTTATAGCGCCATTAAATTCAATAAGGGACTCAAGACTGACCCTTGATGCACGCCATTGTTCAAGGAAAACTCATCATGGAAATCTGCATTCACTCCCAGTTGTGTGCGGACACCCACACACACATATATGCATAACCACTCTAACCAGCCACTCCTCGACCCCAAGCTTTCTCATTGCCCAGGGCACCATCTCCTGAGGTACTCTGTGAAAGGCCTTGTCCAGATCAACAAAAAAACAAATTACAGCTCCTTTTCATTAGTAGTCCTTTTCCCTGACATAAACCCAAACTGCATCTCATCAACATTCATTCTTGCTCATCAATATAATATTCACGCTGCCTAATCACTCCTATCGGACTCTCCATTATCTTCACTATCTGGTTCAAAAATTTTATCCTTAATAATTTCCTCCCTCCAGGGCATCACCCTTTCCCTTGTACACTTTACAATCACAGTCATCAGCCAGTCATCTGGAAGAACACACTCATTAATAATACTCTTTGTCAAATCAGTAACTAAACTCATTCCTGCATATCCTGAGGTCTTCAGCACTTCAGTAGTCAACCCAGACACACCTGCCGCCATCTTCAGCTGAATTCTGTCTATTGCCCTGCTGACAACAGCAGCATCAAAGGCCATTGGCCATACACTGGATCTGGTGACTCCCAATCTTACCTATTCCAAGCAGACTCCTCATCCAGCAATCAGTTACAATATTCTCTCCAGATGTCTTTACTATCCTCACTGTCACTACCTTCCTTGTTAAGATTAAACAAATTCACTTCATATTTACATTCTTCAGTCTCTTGTTTAACCCTCTAAAAGTCTCCTCTACATATTTTTCACACTTTGCATAAGGAACTTTGTACACACTTGCTTCAATCGTGCTCTTTACGTGCTTGTTATTCTTTCTCACGAAGCTTCCCTCTGGCATAGTTCCTGCTCTGTATCCTGTATTCCTTCCATTTTTATACAGGAGGAAACATTTATCTGCTACATAATATTTGTGTAGTAACATTCTTTTCTCCGGCTCTTGTGTCTGTTCTCATACTTATATTAGAGACTGTTTCTGTCTTCCTCATCGAACTTTACATATACGAGTCGATTCTTCTTATTTTTAGTTTTTATTAACCTTATCTTTTGATTTTTCCACATACACTAATGCCATAACACGTGACACATTTCACAAGGTACTGTTATATACATCATTGAAAATATTCGATCCACACATCCCCAGCCATTCCCTAAAGCCACCATGTTCGTCACTCACCAGGCCTTCTGATATATTCCTTGCCTCATTTATGACGATTTTACCATACACCCTTCCTACACCACTGAACAAACTTATACCACGATCATTTCTGCAGCTACTTCAATGATTTTTGTTTCCTTATAAGGGTACAATTACAACATTTATTTCTTCACTTCAAAGTTTATTTTTTTCCAGCACACACTTTATTTCGCACTCTTCACTCCATTAATAGATTCATGCACACACGTTTCGTCCTATTCCAAACTTTCTGTTCTTATTTCACATCAGGATTAGGAAAGTTTTCAAAAGATTCTTCAAGTTCAAGTTTAAGGTTGTTCCAGTTGGCCAAGCGGAAGTTTGGTCTAGGTGAGATAGGGATGGAGATAGGGGCAATGGAAATGTTGGCAATAATAGGGGTGTGGTCGCTAGTGGTGAGGGGTCCAGGAGAGAACGTGATGTTGTGATATGCCGCCAAGTTGCTTAGTGCTATGTCTGGGGTGGTGGTGGAGTTGTGTGAATAAAATGTGGGGAGGTGTGGTCCTAAAAATCTGAGTGTGGTATCGGTAATTAATTTAGCAAGTTGTTTCCCAACAGTATTTGTTTCTATTGCCTAAAAGTTGGTGTTTTGCATTAAGGTCCCCTATCAAGTATACGGGAATATTTCTTTGAAATAGGTTAATAAATTCTGGGGTGGGAAGGAATGGGCGGCTGGGGGGGAGGTACACTGTGGTGATGAGGATTTTTCCTGTTTGTGTTTGTATTTCTGCGGCAATCATATCTCATATAAAAAGATATAAGATTTTGTATTGTAGATTATTTTTAACTGCTATGGCAGTTCCGTCCACGGGACGGTTGAAGAAATTTCTCTTGTGTGTTATGTATCCAGGAATGTGTAGAGGAGTCTGAGTAGTGGTGCCGTGGCTGTTTATCAGTATAATGTCTGAGTCTACGTTCCTGTAAGTGTTGACTAGGCCGAACCTTCTTCCAGACCAGTTTAGTACGTTATGTTGAAGGATTTTCATTGTTTGTGTCTTTGTCTTTGTGGTCTAGATCGGGTGGGTTGCGGTGTTTTGGTGGTGAGGGCCAGAAGGATTCTTTCTTATGTGGAGTTTGTGGGTCTGATTAGAATTTGGAAGTTTTCATGTTTTTCGGTGATTGTTCTAAGTTCGTTGATCGCAGAGTCTAGGTTCAGAATTTTGTTGTGTTTTTAGACCAAAGCTTTGTTTTCTTTCAGTGCATTAATGAGTTCTCTTGGCCTGAACTCCTTGTTTGGTTTGAACAATGCAGGAATTACTGCCACTTCTGCCTCAGCGTTATTAGAGGTTGTTTCCTCTCCATCATTTTAGTCTTCTGAGGTTTGTCCTTCGTCTGTATCACTTTCTTCCACATAGGTACTCCTAGCCATGTTGTGGTCAGAGTTGGTGTTCTCGTGTGAAAGACTCGCTTCTACCCCGAGGGTGGATGTGGAAGGTGCAGCTATGTCATGAGAAAGTACATCTGTAATGGTGGAGGTTGGATCTATTGGACCAGTTGCTGGGGAGTTTTCATCTGAAGGCTCCGGTGGGGAGAGTAGATTCTTGGTTGCGGCTGGAAGGATAGATTGAATTATTTTTTCTGAGGGAGGGTTGGGGGGTAGTTTTAGAATGGGGAGTCCATTGAGAGTGCAGCTTTCTTCGAGTATTTTATTGAAGTTGCCTGGAACTGCAGTTTCAGGACCATATAATCTGAGAATTTATTTGCATCAGGTGAGGAGTAGTTGATTTGGTTTGAAGGAGCTGTTTGTTTTACCGCTTGAGCAATGCTTGTTCCTTGTCGAGTTGTGGCTGAAGTAGTTTGGGGAGAGTTGATTGAGTTTTTATTAATTCTTTTCTTTTGGGGCACCTCATAGCGGTGGTGCGGTGATCTCCCTCGCAATTGATGCATTTTTTGGTGGTGGACCGGCATTCCCTCCATATGTGTTCTGAAGAAGAGCACTGTGAGCAGAGTTAGTATTCTTTTGGTTTAGGGCAATCTTTGGTGAGGTGTGTGTCCAAAGATAGCACCTCGTACAGATGTTTATGTTTACAAATTTCTCCTCCTGAATTTGGTGGTTACTGATGCAGAGGTGAAATAGTCTGAGGCCATCCTTGGCTTTCTCTGCCATTTTTACTTCTTCAAATTCAATTTTGAGGTTGTTCTTCTTTCCGAATTTGGTAACTTTAGTTACTTTGGCCCAGTCATGATGGTTTATCAGTTCTTCCTCAGTTTCATCCTCTGAGTGACTGTAGATGATATCGTCCATATTGGAGCAGATTATTCTCCTTTTAGCTCTAATTTCTGGAGGGAGAGCAGGAGTGAAGCCATTTTTGGTAAGGGAGTTCTTAACATTGGGGAAGAGAAGTTCTTCAGTGTCTTGTTCGGTGGCTGTGGAGACAATGATAAATTCTTTTGAAGCATGAAGCCCTGTGATTTTGATGTTAAATGGGGCTACAGTTTCTAAGAGTTGCAGTTTTGTTTGAGTGTCTTGTGGGGATCTATGTTTAATTTTCAATCTACCCATTTTTGGTTCTCATTGGTTGTTCAAAAGGCCTACTAATTGGGTGTTAACCTATTCTCAACCCCCTCTTGAAGGGAGTGACCACTTGCAAGGCCGAAAGAGACTATAGGGAAAGTAAATTAAATAAAGGCACTCAGTCGGGAGTGATATTTAGTTCAGAAAAACTAAGTTAGGGCTGCCACAGAACTAATTTGCTATGCAGATTAATTCCTCAGACAGATCTAACAAGTTAGAATAAACTAAATATAAGACGAAAAAAAAAAAAAAAAAAACTCGCTCAGCCAACGGAAACCTTACAGTAACGGGGGGAGGTTTCCCCGCCCTCTAAAGGGCGCCGAGGGAAGCCCCGTCACTGCCCCTTGAGGGACATGTCTATTCCTAGCCCTAACAGAAAGGTGCCGCCCTTACCGCCTACTTTAACCAGGCCCTAAAGGCCCCCCTTCATGGAAGTGCCCTGCGGCACCCCTTCAGGGTTCGGTGTCGTACTACGGTGAGGGACACTACACGGCAGGCCGAGAAAAACAGAGACAGAGGAGAGAGGCTCTCCTATAGCAGAACATGCGAGTGAAAAGTCTAGTCGTCTGGCAGCGGCGAGAAACTCTATGGAAGTGTGAAACCAGGTTTCACTATCTCCAGGATACAGCTTGAGCTTTTACTCCTAGGAGCGTTAGGCAGATGGGAGTGCTGGGGAAGAGGTGTTGTCGCCGTGGCAGCCAGACAGTGAGATGGCATGTGGAGGGGGATGCATGCGTGTGTGTGTGTGTGTGTGTTAAGATTTTCCACCTGACATTGTCAGAGTGGAGCGGGGCTAGGGTGGAAGGCCCGCCAGAGAAAAGCAGATGATCAGGTGTCGCTGTAGCTAGGTGATGTGGAGTTGTATGAAGAATGGGCTATGATGTGACTGGAGATGAGGTCGATGAAGTCTGAATTGGTGAGTTTTTGCGCGAATTTTTCGGCGATTTCTCTGGGGCTCAAGTCTTCAACCGGGCGTTCAACGTCGGCAGGACTGAAGACAGGGGGGGGAGACACTGAGTGGTCAGTCTCCATGACCTCAGGTGGAGGAGATCTTGTTTTCTTCCCCTTCTTGCTTTTCCTCTTTTTCCTCTGTGGCTCGCCGTCAGCAGCAGGTGGTGGAGCCGAGGGCGGGAGGTCCTCTTCTTCCCGGTCGATGGAAGGGACGGGAGAAGGAGCCCTTTCCTCAGCTACTGACGGCGAGAGGCGGGAATCTTCGGGAGCTGGCTGAGCAGGCTCGGTGGGTGGTGCAGTGGCGGTGATGGCGGTGGCAGCAGTCGCTCTGTTTAGGGGAGCGTCAAGCTGCAGCCTGATCCGCGGTGTTTTGCGGGGTCTGGGAGGCTGCAGCTTGAGGGTGCGACGCTCCTGATGAGGGGCAGCATGCGTATCGCAGGCAAAGCACTGCGGGATGACAATGTGTGGAAGCCTGTTCTTCTCGAAAATCTGTGGGAGAAGTACGAGCATCGCCGCCTTGTCACTTCCGCAAAAGCTCATGCCGTCACGATACACATGGTGACTATTGTGTCAATCTCCCCAGTGCACTGGGGATCCCTGGGCTGACGATCCTGAGCTGAGGGGCGCCACCGTGCATGAGCAGAGCCCTGCACAGCTGCACCTCTCGGTCCTGTAACGTGTATAGCCTTGGGACCCTTCGGTGCCTGTAGGAGATCGAACACAACAGCCTCAGCCTCTCGTAACGGGCGTTTCCGGCCCCGTGAATTGGTGCAATCGATTCCCAGGCGGTGCACGAATACATCGGCACCGGTGTCCTGGCGCCGAATGAACCCGTACCCCGCCCTAGCGTTGTACCATTTCACGGTGCCAGAGGTGGTGTGGGCCCGTGGTAGCTGGGAACCTGCTGGTGTAGCCACCCTCGATGGGTCGAAGGATGGAGCAGGTGGAAAGGATGGAGTTGTTGCTGCCATGGCTGCTGCACCGGGAATGGGGGTACGTACAATACAATACAATGACGTATAGAAAAGGGGGGGAAAGGAAGGAAGGTAAAGAATGATTGTGTATATGTGTGATGAGTGTAATGCAACCAGGACGACGACAACACGTGGTGGCAGGAACTAGGCCTTAGTTTTATCTCCCGGCCTTACTGAGAGATCAAGTTCCTGGTTGCATTGTGTAAGGTGCATGTTTTTTTTTTTTTTTTTTTTTTAATAGTAGGAGAGGAAGAATTTAGACGAAGAGAAAGAGTGTCGGGGCTTAACCCAACGTGCGTGTGTTTGGTGTTGGGAAGAGGGGGTGGGGTCTCGCACGTGCACAGTGTTGTTACTTACTTAAGGGAGGGAGGAGTCGCTACGGCTTTCTCTGCCAAGCATTGGCTTATTGGCTGCCTCTCAGGTTCATCTGATTTTCCGGCTCCAGGAGCCTGGGATAGGATGGTAGGATAGGGGTGTTGGGTAAGGTGTTGTAGCCCTAGGGGGCTTGGGTAGGGGGATAAGGAAAGGGGAGGGGTGGAGGAAGGGGAGTATGGGGGGTCAGGGTCAGAGGCGGGATGCTGGATATGAGGATGGCGGGTTATACGTGGCTGCCGTGATCTTGGTAATAGGTGTAGGGGTGGTTTTGAGTCTTAAGTGATTGCAGGGGGTGAACTAAGTAGTTGATTAATAAAATGGGCATTAAAATAAACTATTGGTAATTTAAGTGAAGAATGGGGTGGGTGGAGGTCTTGCGTCAGGGTGGAAGAGGTTGGCTAGAGGTCGTGTGGGGGGTGTGATCCGGGTGAAAAAGTCGATGAAGTCAGTGTGAACGTCGGTGAGTTTGGTGATTTGTTTTTGTTGTAGGTGGTGAAGGTAAGTGTTGATGGGTGGAATGTTGGCGCGTTCATGAGAGTGTATGTTGGTGATAAAATCATCCCACCGTATGCTCAGTGCCCAACGTATGGCTTTATTTTGAACTTTCTGTAAATTTAGAATGTTGCTTTTGGCCGAAAGAGATAGACTTAACGGTGAATACGTGAGCGGTGGTCTGATCAGTGCTTTATACAAATGAAATTTAGTTGATGGTGTTGCACTACGGAACCGGTATATTTGTGTGAGTGCAGTGCCAGCCACGCCTGCCTTGCCTCGTATGTGATGATGAAATTTGAAGTTTTTATCGTATGTAAGACCAAGTACGGTGCAAGTATTCCTAATGGGAATGGGAACGCGATCGGGATCACGCGAATTTAGAAAAAGTGGGCGGGGGTTGGCTGATTTAATACGAAAATATGTTACTGTACATTTCAAGGGATTCGCTTGAATCCGCCACTTCTGCTCCCATCGTGCAATTCGGTCCAGCTCTATGCTCGCTTTGTTCGTAATTCCGTCAATTGTCGTTGATCGTACAAGTTGAGTAATGTCGTCTGCGTATTGAATGGTGAGTGAATCGTCATGTAGTGGGGTGGGGATGTCATTTGTGTAGAGCGTGTAGAGGGTGGGTGCAAGGACGGAGCCCAGAGGTACACCTGCATGAAGCTGGAAAAAGTCTGAGTAATTATTTTTAAATTTAATGCGCATTGTGCGGTTGTCTAGAAAATTGCAAAGGAGTTTTTTAATGAGTGAAGGAAAGTTGAATTGTTCGCAGATTTTGTACTTCAGGCCTGCGTGCCAAACAGAGTCAAATGCACGTTTTACGTCACGAGTAATAAGGGCTGTCTTGTATGCATTGCGGATGTTTTGATTGATATGTAGGTAATTGGTGATGATGTTTAGGGCGTCCTGTGTGGATCGTCTAGGTCTGAAACCAAACTGTCTGGGGGAAAGAAGGTTTTCGTCTTCTAAGTATTGGCGTAATCTAATGTTAATGATTCGTTCGAACGTTTTTCCTAGCACTTCGAGTAAACTGATGGGCCTGAAGTATAAAGGGTCTGTTGTTGTCTTGTCTTTTTTAGGGATTAGAGTTGCTGTCGCGGTCTTAAACGTTTCCGGAAAGTAGCCGGATGCCAAGGCAGCGTTGTATACTGTAAGTGTGTAAGTGCATTTATGAATGCATCTGGGAGGTGTTTGAGTACGTGATGTCCGATGCCTGTGGCACCCGGCGCCTTCTTTGGAGTTCTAGCAAGCATAGACTTGACTTCTTCGACTAGTATGGGAGCAGTGAGGGGGTTATGTATGTCTAGATTGTTTATGTGTATGTTTGCGTCTGGTGTGATATGTTCGTGGATGGTGTGAAGGTGTTGTTCTATATGTCTTATGTGACGTGTTGCGGCAGGATGAGGAGGGTTAGGGTGGTATACTTGTTGCCATGTATTTTTAAATGTGTTTGTGATTTCCCTGGGATCTGTGATTTCTCTGTTGTTACTAATTAATTTCCTTACTCTAGGTAGGTTACAGCCCTTAAGTCGGCGAATGTGTTTCCAGAATTCCCAGGGTTTGGTTTTTCTGTGCTGTTGTGCAGTTTGTATGAGGCGTCGCCAGTGTGCATTGTGGTCGGATTCAAGGCTATTGATTACATGTGTCCGAAGGTGTGATAGGTCGAACCGTACTTGGCCTAAGTTGTTTTTGTTTAGTTCAAACCGACGACGGTAACACACTAGGAGTCGTTGTGTTCGTATGGATGGTATGAATGTGTGTATAGGTGTGTGTGTGGTTGTGGATATGGTAATGTTGGCAGTGTTGAGTATGCACGTGTGTAGATGTTTACATTGTTCTTCTATGTCAGTGTGGTGTTTTCCCTCATAGTCAGTGGTGTATTCTTGTTCTGAAAGGGTTTGTGTAAAGGCATCCCAGTCTGCATGTAGGTAGTCATAGTGTGGTGTACTGGGGATCAGGATCGGGTTGGTGGAGATGGACATTATGATGGGGATGTGATCAGACCCAGACATGGGGCCGGGGGTGATGTGGTGGTGAAAAATGTTAAATGATCTATTGGTGAAGATGAGATCTGGCTTTCCTGATCCCCTAGGTGTAAATGTTGTGAGAAAATCAGGTCCTAGGAAATTTAATCTTTTGTGTTGGTATATAGTGAACATTTGTCTTCCATGATTGTTGGTTGTGTTGTGTTGGAATGTCCCGTGTTGTGCATTTAGGTCTGAAATGAATAGTGTTGGTGCAGTGTTGTTGAAGAGTCTGTTTATGTCTGTGAAGGGGATGCCAGTGTTGGGTCTGGTGTATGTGGTGGAGACTATGAGGGGGCCAAGAGTAGTGTGTGTTTTAACTGCTAGGAAATGTCTGTGTGTCCATGTTGTGATGAAGTCGTGTTTAATGGTGCCTTTAATCATGATAGCAACTCCGTCGTGTGGACCCTCGTCGGTTTGAAGTGTAGTGTAGCCATAGTGTTTGATTTTTCTGGTGTTGTTGGTGCAAGTGCTGTTGAGTAATATTATGTCTGGGTCGTGTTCGTGAATGAGTTGAGTAAGTAGGTGCCTGTTTGCGTAATAGTGTCTAATGTTAAACTGGATGATTTTAAGCATGATGGTGATCGTGTTGAACTGAATCTGAATGTGCTATGTATGTGGTATGTTGGGGGGAGGCAGGGGAGAAGGATGGGGTTCTCTTTTTGGGAGGGGGGGCACTACGTTTTCTGGAACGTGATTGATGTGTGTGAACTGAAGGGGAGAGGGAGGAAGGGGATTCGGGAGAGTCAGCCGCCTTGCGTTTGCAAGAAACACTGCGATCTCGATCGCAGGTGAGGGGGGTGGTTGGGGTAGGTGGAGGGGGCATGGAGTTAGGTTGGTTGGGGGTTGTGCTGGTGGAGGGAGATGGGGTTGGGGGCTGGGTGGTTTGGTTAGGATGACGTGAATCAGCAGGAGGGGAGGGATGGTGAGGGGGGGAAGATGGGAGTGCTTTTGAGGATGCAAGAGTGGGATGAGGTTTAGGGTGAGTGGGTGTGGTGGGTGAGGTGGAAGTGCAGGGGGATGACGAATGAGAGGTGGAGGGGATGGGAGGGGGTGAGGTGGGAGGGACTGAGGTGTTGCCAGTTTGCTGTGAAGGGGGGGTGAAGATGTGGGGCGATTTCTTGGCTGTGTACCATGAAGGGGGGATAACTATGGTAGACAGATTGTTAGCAGCTAGAGCATCATTGATGAGGGATGCAAAGGGCACATCAGAATACAAAGCTTGGGCTAGGGCGGACATGACAACTGCGGTAACGTTGGGGGGAAAGGGTGGAATGGAAGATGGATTGGGAGGGGTGGTGTTGGGGGGTGTTGGATGAGTGGTGGGTGCTTGGGTTTGGGGCTGTGAGTTCTGAGTGGCTTGGGCATATGACATGGTGGGGGGTACGTGCTTGCTGAAATCCTTATATGTGATTGCTGCCAGATCGCAGGCCGGTTTCTGCCTCATTCCCATTCCTGGGTGGGTTGGGCCGAATCGGGAAGACGGGTATTTAAGGGAAGGTTGCTGGCGGGTAACGCATTAGTCTTCTCCTGAAGATCCTACTACTCCAGCGACGATGACGATACCATGTCCGGATGTGGCAAGGGAGGCAAGGTGAAGGGAAAGTCCAAGTCCCGATCTAGCAGGGCTGGGCTCCAGTTCCCCGTCAGCGGGACCCACCGTCTCCTTGGTAAGGGCAATTACGCCGAGCGTGTGGGTGCTGGTGCCCCCGTCTACTTGGCTTCAGTCATGGAGTACCTAGCAGCTGAAGTGCTTGAGCTGGCTGGCAACGCAGCCCGTGACAACGAGAAGACTCGTATCATTCTCCGTCACCTGCAGTTGGCCATCCGTAACGACGAGGAGCTCAACAAGCTCCTCTATGGCGTCACCATCGCCCAGGGTGGTGTCCTGCCTAACATCCAGGCTGTGCTGCTCCCCAAGAAGATGGAGAAGAAGTAAACGCTTCCAAGAAATTCTTCTTCTTCTTCATCACCTCCATCGGCTCCTTTAGGAGCCACATTCGTTTCTTGAGAGAGAATAGACTTTGGCATTGCCCAACATCATCTTTGTGTATGGATGAATATATATATATATATATATATATATATATATATATATATATATATATATATATATATATATATATATATATATATATATATGTGTGTGTGTGTGTGTGTGTGTGTGTGTGTGTCTATCTGCATGTATGTGCGTATAATGTGGTATGTGTTGAATGCTGGCATGTGTCTGTGGCTATATTTACGTTCGGTTGCATGTAAGAAGCTACTTACATCAGTGAAGGTCGATTAATAATAATATTCCCACTACTAGGTAGCGTCTTGTCCCGTTCCCAACTGCACCTATATAATAATACTGTACTGTATATGCCTCCTAACTAACTGCCTGGCTGGGTGGATGATTGAAAACATAGGTGATGATGGCTTTTCTCCCACCATCGAAGGACTGGACAAAGTCGTTCAATGACAGAGGATATTGTGATGTATATATTATCCGTGTGGTGACGACCATGGTGGATTTAACACCCCAAATAAGAGCAATTCTGGGTAATAATGAAGAAAATACTATTAATTTCTCTCGTCATTATGAGTAGTATTGCATCAACTAGTTACTACAAAATCAAAAAACCACCACCACAACCATCTGTCTATTGATCCATCCATCCATTCATTCATTCATCATCATCATCATCATCAAGAATAATAATAATAATAATTATAATCATCATCATCATCATCAGCAGCAGCAGCACCCATCGAACTGCGAGCTCCAGTAAAGGCCTGCATGGTGAAACTGTTGGGAGGTGAGTGCCAGCCACCTTGTCAACCACCTCTTCTATAATAATAATGCACTAGCGGTCGTGCAAGTACCAATCGGATCCATTTAAATTTTATTTCAGGCCTTGGTGGTTGTATGGCGGTTGCTGCCATGCTTGTACGATGGGTGATTGGTGGGTTTTGACACAGAGAAAACGGCCGTGACAGCGACAAATTCAAGGGATAACTTGTTCATATGCAGACATTCTGTCTGTCTAACACTTAGGCATTCATATCACGCACTGTGTGTGGTGCCTCACCGACGTGACTGACTGTGTCTTCTCTTCTCTAGGTGCATCATTCAATTTTGCTGCTCGTGCATTTGACGGCAGAAATACCTTGGATTAGTGGGATTTGCCCTCACGATTTATGGAGGCGACTCCCAGAGCACAGCAGAGGAGATGCTCTCGCAACAGGATGGAAATTGCCCTGATAGGTATGGAGAAAGCTTTCCTGAAATAAGGGGTGGTATTAAGTCAGTGAGACAGAGAAAGCAATGGCCCAGCAAAATAAGTAATTATATATATGTATGCAGACGTCCATTAAAATTAGAAGATGTAGAAGCAAAATACAGAACTGCCTAAACTGTATGATAGTTGTCTAATCCCTTTTTCTTTTTTCTTTTTTCACCTCAGAGAGAGAGAGAGAGAGGTTTCGTATGGTTCAGTTAGGTTATGGTTTGGTTACGTTAGGTGTGGTAAGAGTTTGTTGGGTTGCGTTACATGTATTCATATCTGTTACATTGACTTATTTTGGTGCTAGCTAACCTGCTCAACGTCTGCATTTACTTATACTACTATGCCTTTATTCATACATTCTCTTTCACAGAAATTAGGTGTGGACCTCTAAAAGAGGTCCGGGGGTTGTTGTTTGCTTTGCCTTGGCCAGGTGGAATAGTGCACGCACTCTCTTAACCGCCGAAGCCGTATAGGGTGCCCCCTTAGCTCTTCAATGCGTACACCACGTCCATCGCGGTCACGGTCTTACGCTTGGTGTGCTCAGTGTAGGTGACAGCATCGCGAATCACGTTCTCGAGGAACACCTTGAGAACACCGCTGGTCTCCTCGTAGATCAGGCCCGAGATATGCTTCACGACGAGCCAGACGACGGATGGCAGGCTTGGTGATGCCCTGAAAGTTGTCACGAAGCACCTTCCGGTGTCGCTTGGCCCCTCCCTTGCCCAGACCCTTGCCTCCTTTGCCTCGACCAATCATAGTGTCGGCTACTCAGACCCTGTAGTGAGTGTCCACTCCGCTCCCAGCACCAACAATGATGACGACCCCGCTTAGTTGGTTGGTTGTAATATTTTCCCCACAGCTCTGGTGGGGAACGGGCAAACAAGAGAGCCCATCAGGTAAAAAGGCAGAAAAATAGCCCTCCAAATGAGAACATAGCTGGGCCCACAATGGCAAGCAGGGCAAGGCAGCAGAGGCAGGGAAGGGCCATGAGAGGGCCAGGCAAGCACAGCTCATGGTCGTGGAGTGCAGGTTGGGACGTGCAGAGGTGGACGGAGGCGCGGTGCCGAGTGGAAGGCGCCGACGAAGAACTGCAGGTGGAAAACGCACTGCCACTGCCCTCAACTCCCTTGCCATTGGTGGAAAAGGGCCGTAAAGACTAGCCCAGCCCTGCAGCAAATGGAGACCGAAGAGGGAGGCCCGGACACGGTCGTAGGTAGGGCAGGCCCTGGTCCAGGTGGGCGGAGGGAGAAACGGACGTCTTGACCTCCTGAGGACAGGTCCTAGGCTGTGGCCCTCTGGGTGGAAAGGACAGGCCAACCCTCCTCGGAGATGCTAGGGGTGCTTGTCCCGCCACGGACTGGAGTGGAGGTGTCGACGGGACGGGAGCTGGGCTGCGAGAGACGACCCCGCCAACCACCATTATATAACCCAATGTCGGTCGTGCAAGTGTGAACCTTATCCATCCAACCTTTTTTTCAGGCCTAGGCCCCACCTCAGTTCCCAGGAGGCCAAACCTAGGGAGGCGTCGTAGCCAGGTCACGCCACAGGGCATGCCAAATTTTGCAAGCAAACCAGGAATTGCATCGAAAAAGCATGAACAGTAAATCACTGCCATGTAGATCACACCCCCACCACTCACACGCCGCCAGTCCTGAGACAGGCGACATAAAAAGCCGCTGCCAGGGGCGGCGCGGCCCACCTCCTGTCCTGTTGACACCTCCACTCCAGTCCATGGTGGGACCAGCCCCCCTAGCATCACCGAGGAGGGTTGGCCTGTCCTTTCGACCCGGAAGGCCACGGCCAAGGATCTGCCCATCCGCAGGTTGAGAGCAGTTTCCTCCCTCAGCCCATACGGATCAGGGCCTGCCCTCCATGCGACCGTGTGCGGGCCTCCCTCCTTGGTCTCCATTTGCTGTGGGGCTGGGCGAGTCTTTACGGCCTTTTTCCACCAAGGGCAAGGGGGTTGAGGGCAGCGGCGGTGCGCTATCCACCTGCAGTTTTTCGTCAGCGCCTTCCACTTGGTGCCGCGCCTCTGTCCACCTCTGCATGTCCCGCCCTGCCCTCCACGACCATCAGCTGTGCTTGCCTGCCCCTCTCATGGCCCTTCCCTGCCTCTGCTGCCTTTCCCTGCGTGCCTGTGTCGGCCCAGCTATGCTCTCATCTGCAGAGCCACCTTGTGCCACTTCCCTGACGGGCTCTTTGTTTGCCCGTGCCCCACCAAGTGTGGGGCAAATATCCACACACATATGCGCGACGCACCAACATTCTCTTCTCACTCCCTCAGTCACGCGCCATGGCTCGTACCAAGCAGACTGCACGTAAGTCCACTGGAGGCAAGGCCCCTCACAAGCAGCTGGCCACCAAGGCTGCTCGCAAGTCCGCGACTGCCACCGGCGGCGTCAAGAAACCCCATCGTTACAGGCCTGGCACTGTGGCCCTGCGTGAGATTCGTCGCTACCAGAAGAGCACTGAGCTACTTATCAGAAAGCTGCCATTCCAGCGTCTTGTCCGTGAGATCGCCCAGGACTTCAAGACTGACCTGCGCTTCCAGTCCTCTGCCGTCATGGCTCTGCAGGAGGCGTCAGAGGCCTATTTGGTTGGTCTCTTTGAGGACACCAACCTGTGTGCCATCCACGCAAAGCGTGTAACAATCATGCTTAAGGACATCCAGCTGGCCCGCTGCATCCGTGGTGAGCGCGCCTAAGGCGAGAGGCCCCTCACCTCGATCGAAAGAAATCTCGGCCATTTCAGGGCCAAAACTCTACTTCAAAGAGAGGTGATGACAGACCCTCAGTTTAGGTTTTCATATATCAGCTCTTGCATTTCTGCAGTGAAGCATGTTCTCACACACACATACAGACGAATGAACTCCTTTATTTACAGTATATACTTACATACATGCATTCATTCATCCTTTTTTTCAATCATTTACTTTTTTTTTTTTTTGAGGGGGGGGGGAATACTTGCCTATTCGTTTCTTTTATTGATCTGTTGTTCACGTCGCAGTTTTTGTTTTCGTTATTTCCCTGTTTCTTTTACTTATCGATTCACTCACGCCCTCACAAAGGTAAACAGGTTTGCACAACGAGAAAGGCATTCCCGCTGCATATTAGGAGATGCTCTGTACCCGTCATGATCGCATGGTGAATCCTTCAGTTACAATGCTGAAAAAAAAAAAAGAACCAGAAGCCATCGATTTTCGCCTGCAGTTGTGTATGTGTATGTATGTTTATACTGTACGTATGGATGTGTGTGTCTTTGTGAGCATGTATGTCTGTGTGTACGGACGTATGAGGACACACACACACACACACACACACACACACATGGTCGAATGAACTGTACTTATATACTTACATACATCCATGCATTCATTCATCCTTTTTTTCAATCATTCATTTACTTTTTTTTTTTGGGGGGGGGAATACTTGCCTATTCGTTTATTTCTTTTATTGATCTGTTGTTCACGTCGCAGTTTTTGTTTTCGTTATCTGCCTGTTTCGTTTACTTCCTTATCGATTCACTCACGCCTTCATAAACGTACACAGGTTTGCACAACGAGAAAGGCATTTCCGCTGCATATTAGGTGATGCTGTCTACCCGTCATGAAGGTTTGACAGTGGTCACGAACTCACGGTATATCCTTCAGTTAGTATGCTGGAAAGAAAAAAAAAAAAAGTGAACCTGAACCCATCGATTTTTACCTGCAGTTGTGCATGTGTATGTATGTATGTATGTTTATATTGTACGTATGTATGCGTGTGTCTTTGTGAGCGTGTATGTCTTTGTGTACGGACGTATGAGGGCTTGTTTGTACTCGTATATGAGCATGACTTGGTGTGTACGTACAGTTGCGGAACAAAGAACCTGAACACAAATGGCGACCCCTGGCAACCATTCCTATAGTAAACATGGAGGTGATATTAGAAAATCATGAATGGAGGGGCAGCGTTTGTATCGTACTGTGTGATTGGTCGATGCATCACCACCGTCTCTCATTGCCATGTATTCAATTATTGGAGGAGGTTATGAGTATGATCATGCCACGTAGTAGAGATAATAGATATTGACTCAGTGTTATAATGACACATAATATCTTAAGTATTTTACGCAACTGGTAATTATTGATAAACTGTATTGATTTCTGGGACGCATAATAACACAGTGCAACTGATTATACTCATGGTGGCAACAGCATCAGTTCTGGCCTTCGGTTCGGTGTGAGACCGAAGCCTCATTAACTTGAATAAATCATCAATGTTAAGTGAAATATATATTTTATGAGCGTCTATTTCTGTACACTTTACTAATGAAAAAGTAATTGAAAGATTACGTTGGGGTAATAATCTTTATTACTTTGTTATGATTTCACTCAAACAAAGCTTCCTCCTCAAAATACGGACAAAGCTTCATTGAGCACCATCCCTTACCATACTGATGGTGCGAGGAACCGTGTAGTATAGGCATCATTTGTTCATTTAACTGATACTGGCCAAACACTAAGTAATTAATACACAGAGGTCTGCTCCATCAGTGATAAAAACGGATTACACCTTCATAAGACATAATCTCTGATAATGAAAACATTCCTCATCGGTGATGTCCGTCACAAATTTGAGCTGTTGAGCTGTAGCCTGTAAGGGCGAGGTATAGCCTTCTAAACTGTTTCTCATTTATAAGTTTTTTATATCCTACAACATGCCTACAACCTCTCCAAAGGCCTTCCCTCACATGAGCATCCCATTCAAAATAGCTTTAAAAAAAAAACTTTCCGACTGCTTGTTACTTCCCTTTTCAAGCAGAAGTTTTCTCGTATTAACATATAATCATATATAATTTTTATTTCAGTAAACCACAAATGTGCATATTGAAATAATAGTCTGTTCCCCCACAAATGAATTCAAGAAAATTGTTCTGAACAGTTTTTTGGGCGAGTGCATCTTCAAGGTATTC
This sequence comes from Coenobita brevimanus, assembly GCF_032717465.1. NCBI lineage: Eukaryota > Metazoa > Arthropoda > Malacostraca > Decapoda > Coenobitidae > Coenobita > Coenobita brevimanus. The sequence continues at coordinate 8,577,278 of NC_137004.1, read as the reverse complement.
ATAGTGTCCACATTTATTACATACTTGTTAGCCTATTTGATCCTTTCCACATGACACTAGTTATGTCCCTTGTGTGTATGATACTTATGCTTTGAACTGAAAATATACTAATATTAAATCCACAGTATTTATGTTCATGAAAATTAAGCTTCTTTGTCCTAAACCATTTATACACCTCGATTAAAAAGAATAACATTGAATCATCAGGAGGCATTTTTGTGCTCATACCCCTGTAGGTGGGTCCGGTCTACAGTACTAAATGCCCGTCCACACGATCGAGCAGTGCCCTTTGAGCTGATTTCTCTCGCTTTTTACTTGTGTTACCAGATGGATCAGTTCCCCCACCACCAACCTTCCAAACACGTGTATTGGACCTGGTTTTGGTAACAATATTTGCCCATCGGGCACTGTTCGATCGTGTGGATGGGCCTTAAGGGTTATAGTGCCCCTTCAGACAGCAGCCACCCCTTTTTAACTCCTGAACTGCCAATCCTTTCCCTCCGTTTCCTTATTGCTTGCTGCCCTACCTTTATTATGATTCTTTCTCATGCTTCCTCGTCATAAAGGGTCTTCTATTTCTGGGGCGGTTTTCTTCCCCTACATTACATTATTATGCTCATACACAACTTGTCTTGCTAACATATAATATCCTCATAGTCATTTTCATGGATCTGCATTAACCATTTTCATGGATTAACATTAACATCTCTACAACTTTTTAATTCCTTCAGGCTGTGGAAGAAGACCGTAGTAGTGCTGTAACCTTGTTATTTCCGCTCTCCTATGGCGCAATGTTTCTCTTATTATTATAATTATTTTTTATTTTGACCTGCTGTACTCAAACTTACAACTCACAGACGACCTTTATATGGATCCATCATTATGGTAAATGATATTTTATTCACATATAAATTGCTGCAATTATGAATATAGCAGAGGTTTCAGTAACAGAAAACAATGATTTATTTAATTTATTCTATAACTAATTACTCATGCACTCACACATGCACCAAAATCTTGCCATTACTTCCTGCTGACATACTCAGTGACCAGTCCAGCCACCTCCCTTCTCAATCACGTCCCGCAGTCTTTCAGGAACAGATGCTACGTGCCTGAACACCAGTTCAGGCTTCCTCCTCATTGTTTCCCACTCTCTGTTGGCGTGTTGCACTAGTTCACGAGAGTTCTTTCCTGTGCTGGCTCCCACACATTAACAATATTTGCCCATATGTTTTCGATGGGATTAAGGTCACATGCTTTGCTGGGCCAGTCGAGTAGTTCCACGTGTTGCTGTTCTTGAAACCATCGTCGGACGATTCTTGCAGTGTGTATGGGGCAGTTATCTTGCATGAATATAAACCTCTCCGGAAAGGGTAGAGCGTAGGCCCGTACCGAAGGAAGCATAACTTCTAGTATTTCAATGTATTTTTCTGCATTTAGACGTCCCTCAATGTCCGTCAGTTCACGCACACCGTGCAAAAATATCCAGCCCCATAAGTTGGCAGTCACGTGACCACTCCTGGCCACTCGTAGATGTTGGAACGGGCATACCTGGATCACGAATATTGCATTAATGACTATTCAGTATGTAACTACTAATAAATATATATACTATACTATAATATATATACTATAATATAATATATATACTATAATATAATATATATACTATAATATATATACTATAATATATATAATATAATATATATAATATAATATATATATACACACACACACTTATATAAGGCGGTGTGAGGGGAGGTAGGGAGGAAGGGAGAGAAATAGTAATAGTAATAATCATTAGGGATAGTGATTACTAATATCTTTGCTTCATTGTGACTAATATGATCTGTTTTATCATTGTGACTACTATGATCTCTATTTTATCTTCAGTGTGTCTATTAGTATCTTTGTTGTATCTTCATTATTTTTATTATTTCCATTGTTACCACTTAAATTGTTAAAAATCTCATTTCGTCGTCATTATCATTGAAATATTGTCAGATAACGGCAACCTGGCCACAACAACCCCCGCCCACTATTTCTTTCTCCATTCCTCCCAACCTCCCCGAACACCCACTTGCACCACTCATCCCCCGCAACCCCACTTGCCACCTCCCGCTTCTACCCTTCCCCATGTAGCGCATATATAAGGATTTCAGTGTTGTAGGGACATGCCTTTGACCTGAAGAAACAGTAGCGAAACGTCGTCATTAAAAGGCTTCTCATATGGTGTTCTTCAATCATCGTCATTATTATCATTAAATTATGAAAAGGACTAGCATATACCGGGTAAGGCCTTGCGGCACTTATCCAGGGGCAAAAGGGTGTAAAAGGAGTGGAGAAAACTGAAGCTATGTTGGATTCGATAATAGGCAAAAGGTTCATAAGAGACATGAATTACATTAACCGAATATTAGGAAAAATAGGATATTAACTTACGAGATGAAATACATGGTCAATACAAGCTTACCTTTCGTTATTCCTGCGCCAGCAATGAAGTTTCCCATGGGATGTTGAACAAAAACTCTTCTCATCGCTCCACACAACACGACCCCAAAAGTCCAGGTCCTCGTCAGCATAAAGCTGAGCAAAGCGAAGTCGGTGTTCCCTGTGTCTCTCGCTTAACTTTTCTTTGATAGCCGGCGTCCGATGGTGAATACCAGCTTCGTGCAACCTTTTTCGAACTGTCCTTGGAGTAACTTCAAGTTGCAGCTGTTCCGTGATGGCGACAGCGTTCGTGAAAGGATCTGCTGCTGCTGCTTCTCGTATGGCTTCATACTGAGCTGGTGTGGTTTCTCTAGGGCGTCCTGACTTTGGGTGATCATCAAGACATTCTTCCTCATCCCATCTCTGTAGCCATCTATACAGTTGTCCGAGATATCCCTAGTTCTCGTGATATTCCGGAAGGTGTTAGGCCAGCGTCTCTCATACCCACGATGCGTCTGCGCTGAGCAATCTTGGCCAAGTTCATCTTGCTGCTGATATCGCCGAGGTGAGTGGAGAGTGTGTCAGCATATTGGCTTTTTTTTTTTTTTTTTTTTTTTTTCCCCGCCCTATCAACCATTGGGGCCGAAGCCCCTGGTTATTAAGGCCGTGTATATTTATATATATATATATATATATATATATATATATATATATATATATATATATATATGTATATACATTTAAACATATATACATATATATACAGACATATATATATATACATACATACACACACACACACACACACACACACACACACACACACACACACACACACACTTCCATGCATACATACAGACACACTTTCATGCAAACGTACATATATATATAATAATTTTAATCTTATTTATTTATTTATTTTTTTATTTTTATTTTATCTTATTTTTTTTTGTATTTTTATTTTTTAAATTTTTTCTTGGTTTTTTATTTTTTATACCTTATATTATAAAGGAACACTAATCTAAAGACCCTAAAACTAATCACCTAACAGATAAATCGCTAACCTATACTAAATCCTACAGAGACAAATAGCTAGACCTACACTAATGGTAAAAATACCTCGACCAACAGAACATCATCGACTGCAGATATGTAATGCCTTTCTACATTACATACCTGGTGACTGTCAGTCGAGGCACAACCTAATATAGGGGACATCAATATATGAAAGGGAACCAGACGAGTCAGGAACATTTCCATATACGTCAGCTGTCGTCCCTAATTAGAATAACTTAAGCAAGATAATATAATGTATTTACATAATTTGTACAAAAAGTGAAGAACCTTGGCCAGCAGACCACCATCGACTGCAAGTGCCCAATACCTTCCTATATTGCACTCTTGCACTCATCATCTGGTGACTGTCAGGCGAGGAACTTGGCTTAATGTAGGGGACATCTATATTAGAAATAGATCGGTGGGAGGAGGAACTATTTAAAATATGTCAACTGTCAACCCTAATTAATATTACAATATATACATATTTACTGTTCATAAAAACCATAACCACGCAGTAAAAAAGTCACATCACTCTGATCAGTCCGGTCTCTCTCAAGAAAGCCATCAATTTATCAGTCATAACAATGTCCCCATCACCCAGGATGGTGGAAAGGGTGAAGGGGACGTCTACTGCGCCGCAGTAATTTATAAGTGAAGCACGTTCACGAATAAATCGCTGACAGCGCAGGATGATATGACTAATAGATAACACCGCATTACAGATGTCACAGTGCGGTGGGAAGCGTCTTTCCATATATGGTTTTATGTGGGTTACAATGGTGGCATTAAGCCGTAACCGTGCCTACACTTTTTCTTCTAGGCGACTGGGACGGTTGGCAGTGTCCCAGTCGCCCAGATACGGCTTACAAGTTGGAATATTTAGTCTGGTCCACTGACCTTGCCACAGAAGATTTATTGATTTCTTTCCGAGAGATAGACTCGACCGTAGATCACGAGGAACGTCCCAGGTCTCCTCGAGCTCTACAGCTGACTTTGCAAGTAAGTCAGCCTGCTCATTGCCGTAGATACGACAATGACCAGGCACCCAGATCAGCGTGAATGACTTGTTGCATGAATGCAACTTATTAACAATGCGGCCCTGGATCTCATGAGAGTCCGTAGTGCAAGATGCAATTGCCTGAAGGGCTGATTTTGAATCTGAAAATATGACAAATGAGTCATGTCTAAATTGAGAGCATAGTCTATGGCTTTGTCAATAGCAAAAAGTTCTGAAGTAAACACAGATGTATGAGTCGGCAACCGATACCTGAGGGCACATTCAGTCGACCACACACTTGCACCCACACATTCACTCGACTTGGAGCCGTCGGTGTACAATTGATGGGACCCCAAGTGACGAACAATGATCTTACGAAACAAGTGGTGGACCTCCATCTCCGGCGCCTTGGCCTTTGGTGCTGGGAGCCATGTGACATCGACTGTAAAGCCGGGTGGCTCCCAAGGCGCTATATTTTTAAGCACCAACTTGTCACAGTCACTGGGGTCCACATCAAGCTCCTGAGTCAGTAAGTGGAGGCGAGCGGCAAGTGGCCGACGCACCCCCCGCAGAAGGTGGTGGTATTGACGCAGGGGGGTACAGGCCACATTGCCGATATTACTTTTCCTTAATGTTCGTAGTCCATACGAAAATGCCAGGTGGTCACGGCGAATACGGAGGGGAGGCACATTCGCCTTCACTTCCATACGAGCTACACGGGTACACCGGACAACTCCAAGACACATTCGCAAACATTTATTCTGCAACACATCCAATCCTTTCAGAGTGGCATCGGATGCCGAGCCATACACCTGTGCGCCATAGTCTAGCTTCGATCGAATAAGGGACTTATACACCATTAATAAAGATTTTCTGTCGGCACCCCAGGTAGTACCCGCTAGGTACTTGAGGACATTTAACGGTTTATCACAATCAGCAAAGTATTAACGTGAAGTTTAAAATTCATTCTACGATCAAAATTTATTCCTAAAAATTTTACAGAGTTTTGAAGAGGTACCGCCTGATTATCCAAAGTTAAGCACAAATTAGGTACGTTACGATTAGTGAAAACTATAGCGGCACACTTACAGACGGAAAACTTAAATCCCCACTGCAAGGCCCATTGGTGGACGGAGTCAAGGGCTGCTTGAATCCGCCCAGCCGAAAATTGTGCAACACGGGAAGAGTGCCATATTGCACAATCGTCAGCATAGAGCGAGTATTTAAGATTCCTCGGGATGGGAGCTGATGACAGAATATCATTGATCATAATACTAAATAAGGTAGGACTAAGCACACTTCCCTGCGGCACCCCATTTTCCTGGATAAATATATCCGATGTTACGTTACGGGGCAATTTGACAGAGAAAGTTCTGTCCCTTAAGAAATTTGAAATAAAAACAGGCAAATTTCCTCTTAAACCATAAGCATAGAGCTTCATTAGTATACCGTGTCACCATGTCATGTCATAGGCTTTATGGATGTCCAAGAACACCCCTATCATGAATTCTTTATTGGCAAATGCCTCTGCAATACAATGCTCCAAATTCATTAAATGATCTAGTGAACTTCTGTATTTACGGAAGCCACATTGTTGATCATTTAACAAATTCTTCGACTCTAAAACAAAAAGAAGCCTATTGTTAACCATACGTTCCATGACCTTACATAGACAAGAAGTCAACACAATAGGACGAAATGAAGTGGGATTCATAAGACGACCAGCCTCTTTGGGTATCGGTATGACGTGCGCAAAGTGCCATGAGTTTGGGAAAGTTCGAGACGCCCAAATCTCATCGTACAATGCTAACATCTTGATCAGGTTGTCCTGATTAAGATGCTGGATCATACCGTACGTGATGGTGTCTGGTCCAGGGCTGGTGTCTTTACAGGATTTAAGGGCAAGGAGCAGTTCTTCTAGCGTAAACTCTTGGTTGTACGGGGAGTTTACGTCTTCTGTGGCAAAGTCTAATATCTGTAGCTCAGCCGTGCGTTTATGATGTTGGAAACGCGGGTCATAATTGGCTGAGCTACTTACATGAGAAAAACTCCTGGCGAGGATGTTAGCAAAGTCCACGGGCTCGTCATAGATGTTATTATTTACTTGCAAGGTGGTGATTGGGAAATATGGGCCTTTATTATTTAATATTCTTATGGTGGACCAGACTTTACGTAATGGTGTTGTACGAGTCACCGTGGACACAAAGGACCGCCAGGAGTCACGTTTAGCCCTTCTTATTATTCTCCTTGCCTCAGCCCGTGCCTGTTTGTATGCAAGAAAATTTTCCTCAGTGGGCTGACTATCAAAAATCCTGTATCTCCTATTGCGTTTTCTTAATGCTTGTCGGCAATCAGGCGTCCACCAATGTGCTCTATGCTTCGCATGAACTGTAGAAGTCTTGGGAATAGCAGCCTCAGCTGCGTGTAATATGGAAGTAGTTATATTTTCGACCTTAACATCTATGGTCTCCCCAAATATATCTAAATTGGTGATCCTTGAGAAGGATCCCCAATCTGCTTTCTTATAGTTAAATTTTGGAGGTGGAGGGTCCGAAATGATGTCGCGTGTATAAGAAAGACAGATGGGTAAATGATCACTTCCCAAGGAGTCGTCGTAAGGGTCCCATGAGAGATCTTGATGTATACCAGGGGAGGCCAAAGATAAGTCAATGGCTGAAAAGTTACCAGTAGGATCATCTACACGAGTCGCTCTACCATTGTTCAGAAGACAGAGGTTGGACTGTAGTATTAGGTTGGCTACTTGCTCCCCATGACCATCAATCCTCAAGCTACCCCATTGATAGTGATGGGCGTTAAGATCGCCCAACACTAACTTATTTCCAGACAGATGTTCCACTAGTGAATTTAAAGCATCACTATCAATGGGGCCATGTGGAGGACAGTACAGAGAGCAAATAGACAGATACGTGTTATTAAATTTTACTCTGCACGCGACAGCTTCCAGAGTGGAATTTTGAATCACTTCCGTTTGTGGGTGTGATTTGTGTGTGTATATGGCTACTCCGTGACCTTCATATCTTCTATACGAGTGGTAGTGTTTTAACTGTGGAGGATCAGGGTGATCCTCCAGGCGCGTCTCCTGTAAACAAACAACGTCTGGCCTATGTATAGAAAGCAAGATTGCTATATTGTGTAACTTATTCCCAATACCTCTACAATTCCACTGTAGTATAGTGAATGCGGCGGTTTAAGATTTACGAGGAGGGCCAGTGTGTTTAGTTTTTTTATGCCCCCCGCGACCAGGCGAGTGGCTACCGGGGGACCTTTCCCGGTGCTTGCTGACGGAAACCTCCATATTATCGGCTATAACAAGGCTCCCAGATTCCACCGAGGAAGAGCTATTCTTCCTCTCCCTCGCTGGGCTAGGAGCAGGGAGGACATGAGGACGTGGCTTTGAAAGGGTGGTGAAGTTATGTTTTACAGTCTTGTCAGGCTTCGGTTTAGGCTTGACTGACTGAGAAGCAGCAGCGGCCTATGAGTATGATGAAGCTTTAGGGAGGTCAGTTAGAGAGTTGGATCGTACAGGAGGTTTAGAGGTGGAGGTGGAGGTAGAGTGAGTGACTTGATTAACAAGCACGAGATCAGTCTGCGTCTCCACAGTGCACATCACAGGGCGGGACATCACTGCCGAAGCATAGGACCTATTCGGTGTGGGAGTTGCATGCAACTCCTTCACCTTTTTCCTTGCTTCGTAGAAAGAGATGCCCTCAGTCGCCTTCACCGCACAGACCTCTTTCTCCTCCTTCCACTTGGGACAATCCCTAGAGGAAGTGAAGTGAGCACCCTTGCAGTGAAAGCAGCTGACACCCTCTGATGTGCAATGGTCAGCATCATGACCTTGCGTTGCGCACTTGCCACAGACTGATTGAGAAGCCCGACAAGACTTTTCATGGTGTCCATATAACTGACATCGTAAACAACAAAGTGGGTTAGGGATGTATGTCCTTATGTTAACAATTTCATACCCCACTTTGATATGGGTTGGGAGAGTCACTTTACCGAAAGTCAATATAACCGTTGCCGTTTTCGTCCTCCTGCCCTCGGAAAATCTAGTGATGAAACGGGCTTCAATTACATCTTCATGAGCAAGTTCATGTACGATGTCGTCCTCATCCATGACCATGAGGTCCCTGCAAGTGATGACTCCCTTGCAGGAATTCATGGAGTGAGGGATCGTCGGCACAACATCATAGCAATGGAATTTGCTCATCTTCATCAAATCCTTAACCTGGGACGAATTTGCAGTCTTTACTAGGAGATCTCCGCTAGCAAGTTTTTTGACCTGTTCTACCTCTCCTGCACATCCATCAATCACCTTCTTGATAATGAAGGGATTGAGGCTGGACAGGGGAGTAGAACCAACCACATGCAACAAAACAAAACTCGCATTTTTTACATTAATGTCTAGCAAAGGGCGTGTCCGGGGCCGTTCAGTCTGGGGGTAGTCCGGCCGTGAGACAGTCGGGGGTCGGTCAGGACTACCTCCCCCCCTGAAGGGGGGGAGGCAGCAGTGGCGTCCGCCATAGTGACCACTTCCCCCTAACGGGGGAAGTGGGAAGGAGGAGGAAAAACGAACAAGGGACAAACAACCGGGGACCACACACCTATGGCTAAGATTGCCCTCTCAAACCACTCCAGGGAGGCCCGACCGTGTTAATTCACACCCCAGAGCGATCAGTGGGGGGGACCCTCCGTGGGCGAGTAAGCAAAGGTAATCTTAGTAAAAAGATATAGACACTTACTATATCTCTAGCAAGGGTAGGGAGGAAAATTAGTACTAGCTATCCTAAGTGTCACCAGAAGGGTGAAAAAAAAAAAGCTAATGCCGGTGAGGCAGCCCTGAAAACTAGAGAAGAGCGCAACAGAAAACACGTCTACGCTCCTCACGACCATGCATCAAAGTCCCCCCATATTGGCAGGAGAAGTCAGACGAAACCTATGGTTCCAAGATTTTCTTGAGTTCAGAACCATTAATGCGGATTGTTTCAACTGATCCGAGAAATCGTTTATTGTTAACACTAACTTGCGGATTAAACTGCTTGTTATGATTCTTATATACTGTATACACAAAAAAAAAACCATTTTTTTTTTAAAGCTATTTTGAATGGGATGCTCATGTGAGGGAAGGCCACTGGAGAGGTTGTAGGCATGTTGTAGGATATAAAAAACTTATAAATGAGAAACAGTTTAGAAGGCTATACCTCGCCCTTACAGGCTACAGCTCAACAGCTCAAATTTGTGACGGACATCACCGATGAGGAATGTTTTCATTATCAGAGATTATGTCTTATGAAGGAGTAATCCGTTTTTATCACTGATGGAGCAGACCTCTGTGTATTAATTACTTAGTGTTTGGCCAGTATCAGTTAAATGAACAAATGATGCCTATACTACACGGTTCCTCGCACCATCAGTATGGTAAGGGATGGTGCTCAATGAAGCTTTGTCCGTATTTTGAGGAGGAAGCTTTGTTTGAGTGAAATCATAACAAAGTAATAAAGATTATTACCCCAAAGTAATCTTTCAATTACTTTTTCATTAGTAAAGTGTACAGAAATAGACGCTCATAAAATATATATTTCACTTAACATTGATGATTTATTCAAGTTAATGAGGCTTCGGTCTCATACCGAACCGAAGGCCAGAACTGATGCTGTTGCCACCATGAGTATAATCAGTTGCACTGTGTTATTATGCGTCCCAGAAATCAATGCAGGATCTTTCCAAGATAAGTCCCGAGTAAATGAAACCCCAAGCATGTTCAAGGATGATGCAGGATTAAGCTAATATTATTAAACATTAGTGGGTATAACTGTGGAATATTTTGTCGGGTTGATAGGTGTAAGAACTGAGTCTTTGAAGCATTAAAAACAACCAGATTATTTTTACCCCAGTCAGATATACATGAGTCCATATTATATTTACAAATCATAATAAATAAGTAGATAAACAGACAGATAGACAGCTCTATGCGAGCCTGGGAAAGGGAAATGATCTTGCAAGTTAACTAAGGAAAAGCTGACGACAGATTAGGAAGTAGCAATGTCAGGAGATGATGCAGGTAGTTTGTCAGCGAAATAGCAGGGGAACAAATCCTAGTGACATACACACATACTCACACACAGGTTTCTGGAACTTTCCAACCATAGTGTAACACACGTGACACGACCTCTGTTTCACCAGAATTTAGGAGAGCTCAGAAGGAGACAGGCCATAGAACAGGCAGGTAGTAGGGAGAAGGGCTTAGCAGCATGGAAGAGAGAGAGAGAGGGAGCGAGAGTGAGACAGGGAGGTAGCTCGCGGGACTCTACTTAACTTCACTCGTGTGTGAGAGACTTTGTTAATATTTCCAAGACAAATAAAAATAGTCCCATACTATTCTTTACCTCTTCTGTCATTGCATGACAAATGGGAACCAAGATTATCTACTTACAAACTACTCACGTATAACAACCGCTCGTCCACAAGTCTAATATATATAAAACATCACTACAAAGGAGTTACAAAGGCTTTTAAGACATTTGGTAGCAGCGAACGTATACGAACCTCGTCTACGAATCAACAGTGAATTCCTACAAAATATCAAGATTGGAAACAAAAAAATACCTCTCACAATCGACAACTCACAACCAACTCCTGACAGTATTCTCTCCAACCCCCCCTCCGTCTCCACGATCATCATGCTGATGTAGAGGTGAAGAGGTCACAGGATGCCTTGCAAGTAGTTTAACAATATATTGATACAAACAATCTTGCAATTTCTACGACGAACCAACGAACTACAACCATTTACGATCAACTACAAATAACAACTCTACGAGTCGTCTGTATATTCTTCTACATGCACCTACAAGTAGCGGCAGTCTTCATCCCACAACGAGTAAATCACAAGAAAAAAGGACCGAGAATACATCAAGAAAGAAAAAACAAAACAAACAAACGAACAGTGAGACATGACTCACAACTCACAACCACCAGACCTCACCCTTCTCTCTCTGCTACATCCACCCAACCTCCACCGCTGACGCAGGAGTCGAGAGGTCAAGATGACGAAGCAAATACCAAGCCCATATTCACAACTCATCTTACTCACTTATCTTCACTGAAGTTACTCATCGCTACTCATTTACTCACCACAGCTACCAGTGTGGGAAGTCGATGTCACCATACGTGTGCTGAGACGACGACAAGCCGTGTGTCTGACACCCCACAACACGTCAATCAACCCGTGAAGAACAAGACTATCACCACGTGCAACACCACTCACACCATTTCCACCACGGTAAAAATTAGTGAGTTACACAGTTACCTGATTTATACGATACACAGTGATAGACAACACATTTTGCACAAACATATAAAACGTGCTGTATAATTACAACTTAAATTCATATACCTACTTCAATTATCATCGTAATTCAGTCATTAAATACTTGCACCAACAATAAATATTCTACACTGTATATATTCATTCATTTATTATAACAGTTATTTACTACCAACGAGTGTTACCATTTATACCTAAAAAAAAATACGTGTTTCATACATACAGCTATACATTATTACATCTACAAAGTAATAAATAAAATATACCATCACAGTTACTCAGTGAGCGATTAAAAGAACTATATTAAACATTTATTAATTAAAGCTACCTTGTGGAAACAGATAAATTAAGTTATAAGGAAAACCAGAGAGAAAATAAAAAGGCCAACACAAATGACGTTAGCAAGAATGAACATCTTCAACACAATCGTGAAGACAAAGATTTCCACACAATGCTGACACATATATTGCCCACAATAGGTACAAGTGAAGAAAGTGAAGAACAAGTCAGTGTATATAGTTAATACTGTATATAGTGTATATCTATTTTTTATATAAAATAACAAAATATGGGGCTATATAATATCATTTTCAGTAATATCTGTGCAATATAAACTAAACCTTAAAAAAGGGTTTCAAGGGATTTAACCAGCAATTATGCAACCATGAACAACACAGAAAAAGCGTAGGCAAACGAAGAAAAACAAACTATAGAAAATCAGTACATACAAAAAAAAAAAAAAAGTAAGAAAGAAAAAAGAAAGAAATAGAGTAAGATCACATAACAAACAAATGAAAATAAGTGTAAGTGTTACTACAAATGCCAAAATACCATATAAACTCCTTCTATAAGTGAAACAAAAAGCAAACGGTTGTCTCCACAAGCTAGTGGTATGGCACATCATATCATCGACCGCAGCATGACCGGATTCAATGTCAGGACTGCAATTATTACAATTATGTAATTACAAACGATATGTAACAATTATGTAACGACAAACGATTGCATTATGTTACACTTGCTACAATTATGTAACTACAAACAATGTGTAACAATTATGTAACAGTTGCATTAACAAGATATAACTTTTATGTAACTTTAAGTACAATTATGTAACTACAAACAATATGTAACAATTATGTAACAGTTGCATTAACAAGATGTAACTTTTATGTAACTTTAACTACAATTATAAGGCCAACACAATTATGTAACAGTTCCATTAACAAAATGTAACTACAATTATAAGGCCAACACAATTATGCATTACCACAATATTATGTAACAATTCATAAAATATTACAATTATGTATTACCACAATATTACTACAATATTATGTAAAGTCATACAATTATACCACAATTCTGTATTACCAGAATATTAGACATTACTAAAGGGATAACTCAATATGTAATGTATAACCTAGCAGTATTATCATTGCACAATTATATGTTTATGTCTGTTATACATGCACATCTTACAAAATGTCATACAACAACCATTGCATTTGTTCAGTTATGTACACAACTTGTTTAAAATGTAATATTAAGAGATAATTGCTATTTACTATGAATGTTATATGTATACAATATTATAATCAACATTATGTACTAATAGATTAGCATGTCAATGATAATTGCTGTCGGAGGACCTTCAGCGGCGCGGCCGAGCAATGTTATGAGTCCATATTATATTTACAAATCATAATAAATAGATAGATAAATAGACAGATAGACAGCTCTATGCGAGCCTGGGAAAGGGAAATGATCTTGCAAGTTAACTGAGGAAAAGCTGACGACAGATTAGGAAGTAGCAATGTCAGGAGATGATGCAGGTAGTTTGTCAGCGAAATAGCAGGGGAACAAAGCCTAGTGACATACACACATACTCACACACAGGTTTCTGGAACTTTCCAACCACAGTGTAACACACGTGACACGACCCCTGTTTCACCAGAATTTAGGAAAGAGCTCAGAAGGAGACAGGCCATAGAACAGGCAGGTAGTAGGGAGAAGGGCTTAGCAACATGGAAGAGAGAGAGAGAGGGAGCGACAGCGAGACAGGGAGGTAGCTCGCGGGACTCTACTTAACTTCACTCGTGTGTGAGAGACTTTGTTAATATTTCCAAGACAAATAAAAATAGTCTCATACTATTCTTTACCTCTCCTGTCATTGCATGACAGATGGGAACCAAGATTATCTACTTACAAACTACTCACGTATAACAACCGCTCGTCCACAAGTCTAATTAAATATAAAACATCACTACAAAGGAGTTACAAAGTCTTTTTAAGACATACAAACCAAGTCAGACATTAGGTGTGCCATAGTCTCGTCCCTTGTTTGTTGAAGTAACTGCTGAGATGGACGTTGCGGGAACCGAATGGATAGGTGAAGGGTGGAGTCATCAGCATATGAGTGGATAGGGTTAGATGTACAGCTCAGAAGGTCATTGATGAACAAAAGGAAGAGAGTTGGTGATAGGACAGAGCCCTGAGGAACACCACTGTTGATAGATTAGAAGAGCGATGGCCGTCTACAACAGCGGCTATAGAACGACCAGAAAGGAAGCTAGAGATGAAGGCACAGATAGAAGGATAGAAACCGTAAGAGGGCAGTTTGGAAATTAAAGATTTATGCCAGACTCGATCAAAAGCCTTTGAGATGTCAAGTGCAATGACAAAGCTTTCGCCAAAGTCCCAAAAGGAAGATGACCAGGAGTCTGAAAGGTAGGTGAGAAGATCGCCAGTGGAGCGTCCCTGACGAAACCCATACTGACGATCAGAAAGAAGGTTGTGATAGGAAAGGTGCTTTAAAATTTTTCTATTAAAAATCTCTTCACATCTGTTTTAGTCACTAGAGTGTTTATTTTTTTGGCTGTCCGATATAATTTTTCAATACTACCCAAGGATGCAGGTGATGTAGGATCATAGTATGTTTCGAAGTAAGCTATTAATTTCCATAGGTATAGACTACTTCACAGGGAGGCTCTCCAACAAAATTTGACAAATTGCAGTTGTGGGGAAGTTTTTATAGATAAATCAATCAGTAAATACCCATAAAGTTTATTGATAACGGCTTGCCTGTATATTTCGAGAATATCTGGCACATGTTGTTTACCAAATATCTGACGAGCTAAACATTCCACCTGTCCCAAGTCACGCATTCGAAGGAGTAAAAAATGAGTGGCATTAAGGGATACATCACGAGAAAAGGGACCTCTCATAAAAAGGTTTTGAGATATTAATACAACACTCAGGTTTGAATGACGTCCCTTGATGAAAGCTTCAGCTACAGTTTGACTCTGCATTGCCTTTAAATACAAATCATCTAATATGAGTAGTGATTTTCCATGTGGAGTAGAGTGTACTGAACGGTCAATTATATCTTTGTGCACAGAAACTTTACGACCAATGACTGGATCATCTTGAAGAGGGTGATAGCTTACACCACAGATAAATATTTTTGAAAACTTTTCTGCATAGTACTTGATGAGTTTAGATATCAGTACGGTTTTTCCTGAGTTTGAAAACCCTGCCACAATAATTCTGGCAGGATCACGAAATATATCTGTGTGTTCTGATGTATAAACAGTTCTCCATGGTGTTTACTGATAAACTGATGAAATAACTAATAAACTAAAATCAGGGGACACTGTTTTCCACCAATTTATGAATTTAATGGTGGAACCCGGGTCAGGAATTACTTCTTTAAGCCGAGAGCAGCAATGTTGAGAATGTGAAACCTTCTCCTACTCCCCAGCCAATTCGGAAAAGCACACTTCACAGAAGAAGGGACTCACAGGTTGACGTTTATGTAGAAAAGCCTGAAGAAATATATTTAAATCTTTTATCAGACAACAGTGTTTGTTGTCTAATAAAAGTAGATTTACTTTGTCCTCATACTTCTTGCTCCCTATTCTGGCTATAGCCAATTCGTAGGGATGTTTATCATTCAAGCTATAAATATTAATACTTATTTGATTTTGAGTTTCTAACTCATCAAGGGAGTACCAAGAAATCTCTTTCCCTCGAGGAAACTTTATCAAAGTATTACATTTTCCCATGAATCCACTCAACACTGCATATCCCTCCATTTATTTAGGTTAGAAAGTATCTTACGAACAACCAAACATTGTATTATACAAGCATCTTTATCTGTTCCTGTTATAGGTCGAGGATTAAATATCTGCTTCCTTCCCCTAACACCAGTGGGAAATTCTACATATGTACCTATAGACTGAGGAACAACATTTTTAATTATATTCATTTCTAGATGTTTGATGTAGTCTAAAATAAACCCACTCCCCTCTGTGTTACAAAGTACATTTTCTATATGATTTAATATGTACTGTTTCAGCTCCTCCAGTGTTTGTCCTATAGTACTGAGAGTAATGAAAATTCGTGGAGTGTGAATATAGTGAGTTCTGGTTGTATCTTCCCCCTCTAAAACAGGTTCCCGTCTTAAAACAACTGCCAGCACTAAGTATATACCATCAGATGGTGCTTGCATCTGCCTCATTACATTTTGAATATGGTGACTGAAAAATGTAGCAAAATCTGTTAAGAACACTATTGGGTCTTGAGCGTACTCTCCTGGAGGAGTAAATCTGACCTCCTGTAAAAGGCCCCTTAGAAATGACCTTGAGGTTGATGCCATAGATGATGAAGGTGTATGTCCGTCATCCCTACTTGTAGAGGCAGTGGCACCATCATCATCATCAGTTGTTGTGTTTCCAGGGAGATGGGGTCGTCTTAACTGCTTAGAAGTCCCCCCCTACTCCACCTGTGAACAGCGGTTTTTTCCCCATAAGTTTTGTTCCTGATAATTTCTATCTATTTATCTATCTATTGCCAGAAGCCTTAATCCCGTAAGGGGTGGCCACAAACAAATCGCACCCATGTCACCCAGACCCCAACTCCCCCCCACCTCCCCCATATACCTCTCCATTCCATCCCCAATTTCATCCTTGATCTCCCCTCCCTCTCCTTTTCCACTCTCCTAAACTCATCAACCTATTCTTGCAGCTCCTCTTTGTCTTTATTTAATTACACAGTATCATCTACAAACTACAGTACAGGGAGTTTCCAAGCACTGCCCCCCTCTCACTAGGGGGCCCTCCAACATCCACTGCCCAACGTTGTATCTCTTTATTACCCCATCCATATACAGATTGAACGACCATGGAGAGATGACACAGCCTTGCTTCAGTCCAATCTTCAAATAGAAAAATTTCTCTCAGTTCACTATCCACTTGCACAGCAGCTTTAGCACCCTCATACCTACTCTTCACGACCTACAGCAACTTGCCATGTATTCCCTAACTCTCCCCACAATCCTTGTTTATCCAGCCTGACATATGCTTTCTCCCAAATCTATGAAGGTTGCACACAATGATACTGTGAAACAATTTAACAAGAAGAGCTATTTTTCAGTGTTTATGATTACTCACCTTGTAAACAGGACTGTCTGTGATATCGCTGATAAAAAATATTAATAAATCGTCCGCAACCTGGGCATTTTATACAGGTGTGGGCGGTTTTGATGTTAATCTTCTTGCCACACTTCTCGCAGCGTGTCTCTTGACGTACCATGATGAAGAGTGGGGCCCTCACAGAGTTCATCGGTGGCTTTATAAATCCTGAGAGCCTCAGTTGCCAGCTGTAAGCTCCATAGGTCCTTTCGAGAAGTGGTAAGATTTTTACAGACGCACACACTCTCACAAAGGGAGATTACTGTTCTTAGCCTTTTAATTTTGTTTAGTTATTTTTTTTTTTCCAATCATGGAAAATATTAGTGGTCGTTAATTCAGCTGTAATTTTGATTTTGACGAGTAATGGGAAGAAAATAAATGCAAGAGAGAGAAAGACAGACAGTAAATATTTTTCCAGTAGTGATAAATTTAATAATGATAATAATAAAGCTCTAAAATTCTAGCTGAAAGGTGATTTTGGCTGTAAAAGTAGGGAATAAGAAAGAGAAAGCAGGGAATAAGAAAAAGAAGAGAAAGAGATGGAGGAGAGACTTGTTTACTAAAATTTATCATTAGTGCCCAGAATGCTTTATTTATTTTCGCCAGGTGACAGCCTATGTGACAAATGGTCAAAATCTGATTTAGTGAGGGGTCAGGTGAGAAAGAGAAATGGAGATTCCAGTGTAGCTGAGTGATAGTAGCTATAGGGAAAAAATAACATTAATGATTACTGTTTCACTGTTTTTTGTTTGTCCTTTATATGAAAAGAGATTTCTTAAATCTGGTAATAATAGTGGCAATGGTGTGGGGAATAAGAAGAAATTAGTCAGAAAACAGAATGAAGAGAGAGAGAGACACAGACAGACAGTAATTATTTTTCCAGTAGTGATAAATAAAATTTATTAATAATAATCATAATAAAAGCAATAAGATTCTAGCTGAAGGTTGATTTTGACTGTAAAAGCAGGGAATAAGAAAAAGAAGAGAAAGAGATGGAGGAGAGACTTGTTTACTGAATTTTATCTTTAGTGCCCCAAATAATTCATTTATTTTCGCCAGGTGACAGCCTAAGTGACCAATGGTCAAAGTCTGATAACCTAAAACCATTTAGTGAGGGACCAGGTGAGAGAGAAATGCGGATTCCAGTGTAGCTGTTAGTATAGGGGGAAAAAAATAATGATTACTGTTTCACTGTTTTTCATTTGTCTATTATATGAAAAGACGTTTTCTTAAAATCAGGTAATAATAGCGGTAATGGTGTGGAGAATAAGAAGAAATTAGTCAGAATACTGGATGAAGAGAGAGAGAGAGAGAGAGAGAGAGAGAGAGAGAGAGAGAGAGAGAGAGAGAGAGAGAGAGAGAGAGAGAATCTTTCGGTAGGTGAAAGTTTTTTTGCTGGAGGTTATTATCTGCTCAGTTTATCACCAACCTCCACGGGAAGCAGAAGTCAGTCCCCCAAACTCCTCATCCCTTCTTATAGATTTGGATAGCAGGTATGTGAGCTAATAATGAGGATATATATATATATATATATATATATATATATATATATATATATATATATATATATATATATACCGGGTATATTTATATATAGAAGGGGGGGATACTTATTACAAAGTGTCCAGGATTAGGCGTGCGTAGACCTAGGCAGGGGTTTGAAGTGGGGTTGCCTGAAGGCATGCCCAGTAGTACGCAGGGGGGGAGGATCTGCGTACTACTGGGCATGCTTTCAGGCAACTCCACTTCAAACCCCTGCCCAGGTCTACGCTGTGTACTCCTGGGCACTTTTGTACTATCACGCTTGCTGCGGAGATAGCCTCTCCATATTATAGAGCCCAGTGGGTGGAACACTGGACCAATGGGGGAAACCGATCACCCTCACAAGATCTCTGGAGAGATCATCACTGTGGCCGCTGCACTCCCTGTGGGTGGTGAGAGAGGTGTTCCACAACAACAGCAGTGCTGGGACGCCTCACTCCACCGGGATGGGACAGTTTGGATCCCAGGAGATCCTGGGAGGTGGTGCCACTGCGAAAAATCATCCCAGCAGCATCTGAAGGAAGGGTGGTGGTGAGGATATTAAGGATGTGTGGGGAGCGCATTACAAGTGACTGCTGGAGTTTGACTAGAACAGGGAAAGTTTGGGGATGGCAGATCCAGTGTTTGGCCCTTGTCCATTGGGTGATATTGGTACCATGGAGGAGGAACGCTGAGTGATGAGTTCTGTGAATAAGAGTGTGCATCAGGGGACTGTTTTAAGCTTATTTATTGTGTACCATGATGTATGAAGCTCTTGTGGAGTCCCATGGGAGGCGTTGGGTGCTGAAGACATGGTGTTGGCCAAAAATGAGCGGGTAGCATAGGAGAGATTTAGGAGTTGGAGAGATGGAATGAAACACAAGGGTTTGTGAGGAAATGCAAATAAAATAAAGTTATCTATTGGCTGAAAAAAAAAAAATGATTATGAGTGCGTGGTACATCAGGGAGTATATATATATATATATATATATATATATATATATATATATATATATATATATATATATATATATATATATATATATATATATATATATATTTATTTATATGCAAGGAAGAAGGAACCAAAGGTTACAAGCCCACTAATTGTTTCCTCCAAGGAAAAATAAAAAGATAACAGCCAAATTCAAGGTTCGTTCATTTCGAGATGCCTAGACAAACTGCATTTAAAAGACTGGAGGTCATAGGAAGTAGGAAATACAGACAAAGAAAGTTCCAGAGTTGACCTGTTGCATAAATGAAGGACTGGGAGTAATAAGTAACTCATGCATTACAGTTGGACAGGAAACGGATGCAAGTTTGCTGCTAGACGGGTGCTACATGCCCGCCGTAGTGGTGGAGGGATGCAAGCTGACAGTTCAGAGGAGCAGTGGCCATTGAAGTAGCAATAGAAAAGAGATCAAGAGGTAACAATGCGGCGAAGTGATAGAAGATGAAGGAGGAGAGATAATGAGATGAAAAGCCTTTGACTCAACCTTGTTGAGACGAGCCGTATGTGGGAAGCCTCCCCACACATGACAGTTGTACTCTACACGGGGACAAATAAAACCCTTGTATTAAGTCAGCAGCTGTGCAGGGGTAAAGAAGAATCAGAGTCTGCTATTCAGCTTAGCACACCAAATCTCGCGGAGGCAACTTTTGCATGAGAGGTATTATGATCTTTCCAAGATAAACCCCAAGTCAACGAAACCCCATGTATATTCAAAGTTGGTGCAGAACTGAGTAGGATATTGTTAAAAATTTGAGTATACTATTGCGGAAGACTTTGACGGGTCGAAAGATGTAAGAACTGTGTTTTTCTTGCATTAAAAGCAATAGTATTACTTTTACCCCAATCAGAGTTATGAGCCAAGTCAGACATTCAGTGTGCCATTGCCTCATCCTTTGTCTGTTGAAGTAACTGCTGAGATGGATGCTGTGGAAAGGTGAAGGATGGGGTCATCACCATATGAGTGGGTAGGGATAGATGTACAGCTTAGAGGGTCATTGATGAACAGAAGGAAGAGAATTGGTAATAGGACAGAGCCTTGAGGAACACCACAATTGATAGCTCTAGGAAAAGAATGGTGGCCTTCTACAACAGCAGCTATAGAACGACCAGAAAGGAAGCTAAAGACGAAGGCACAGATAGGAGGACAGAAACCGTAAGAGGGCAGCTAGGAAATTAAAGATTTTTACCAGACTCAATTGAAAGCCATTGAGATGTCAAGTGCAGTGGCAAAGCTTCCTCCAAAGTAGGATGGCCAGGAGTCTGAAAGGAAGGTGACAAGATCGCCAGTGGAACGTCTTTGGCGGAACCCATACTGACAATCAGATTGATGGTTTTGATAAGAAAGGTGCTTTAATTTTTTTCTTTACAGACAGATTAAAAAACTTTGGAAATACAGGATGCTAAAGCAATTGGGCGATAGTATAAAGCAGGAATGTGAGAGAGGATTAGTATTGTTGGAGAGTCTGTTGAGCATGTGGAGGAGACTTATTTTGGGGACATGATATGTGCTGGAGGTGGGGCTGGAGTTGGCTTGGCAACGAGGATAAGGACTCTCCCTCTGTGCTAAGGGCCCCGTGTTTGCAGCAGGTGTTAGGCGTGTAATGCTGTGCAGTAGTGAGAGAGGGAGTAAAGGAGGGGAATATTTGTAGGCTCATGTGTTAATAAATGAGGATGATTTGGTGGATGCTTAATGCATCACTGAATGAAAGGCGGGAGGAGCTTAGGAGTGTGAAGGAAGAGTTGTGAGGAAGGATGGGACTTGAATGTAATAGTGGTGAGATGAGAAAAGATGGACTGAGATGGTTTTAGGAAGAGAAGGATGGAGGATGACAGCAGGGTGCAGAGGGTGAGAGGAGTGAATGTTGAGGGTAGAGTTGTGAGATGCAGACCGAATACCTGTACTTGGGATGAGGTAATACAGCTTGAGCACAGAAATGAGGGACTGAACAGAGAGGCTGCTAGTGACCGAGCAGCGTGGAGATCCACAATTAGGTGACCAAGGCCGACACATGGAAACATGCTGGAGTCTTTACAAACAAAACAATGAGCTACATTACGGGTGCTGTGGTGATAGGCTGCAGAATGCAAACTCTTCCATGCTACCCATGAGGTGATTTGCCAAGCACGTTTTTTTTGTTAAACCGGATTGTCCCCAGTAGGCCTAATCTCCGGCTGGCACTTAGTATCCTACACCTCAGTACACTTAGGTGTACTGAGATGTAGGAAGTGCCTGTCATCCCTTCAGTTGGTCCACAACCATCACAGCCACACTCATAACTCAGCTACCACACTCCTTTTGCAACGACTCAATTCTTATATCTACCTTAAGCAAATCATCAGCCTCGTACTCGGGCGTCCTCGGCTCTGAACAACCAAAATCTATCAGACGTACCTCATACTACCCCGGTCGTCCACACACCAGGATGTTGCCGAAGTTGAGGTTCTGGTGACTGTATCCAGCTCTATTCAGCTCCAGAATCTTCGCTTGGAAATCCCTCTCGATATATGCCCTCTCAGAGGGGGAGGCGGTGGCATAAAACTGGTCCAAGCAATTCCGTCACAGTACTCCATCAAGATCAGCGGCCGATCAGAACAAACGGCGTGAAGTTTTGGGGCCCCTCCAGCAGCATCCACCTGAGCCATCATCATGGCTTCTTGCTATCTTCTCGCCCCTAAACCAAACCAGTGACACCTCACCAACTGCACCCATTCCAATCACCATTACTACACTCACCTCACATATCATCACCTCATTGGCCAGCACCTCTACTCCCAGCCTTCTCATCCCCTCCATCACCTTTTCCCTCAGCCTTGTCATCCCCTCGGCAAGCAGTTGATCCAGGTTCATTACATAATATTTTGTTTAAATAACTTGTGTTATTTACACTCAATGCCAGCAACTTAACCAAACCTCAGCCAACAACTTAACCAAACCTCAGCCAGCAACTTAACCAAACCTTAGCCAGCAACCTGGATAAACCACAGCTAGACCAACAACTAAGCCACATCTAATCTCACATGAAGCGTCTGGACAACTGGATCAAGAAGTGGCTGCTGTCATTTAATGTAGATAAATGCAAGACCATCCATGCAGGCTACAACAACCAGCAGGCCAATTACCAGCTTAAAAATCAGCACTGGAGAAGTCAACACAAGAGAAGGATCTGGGTATCATGGTGTCAAACAATCTTAAGTCATCTACTCATATTCCCAAGATAACTGGAAAAACCAATGGTCACCTGGGGACTATAAAGAGCAATTTTTCTGTGCTAAACGGAGAGATACAGGTACCACTATACCTCTCCCTGGTCCGCCCAGTTCTGGACTACGGAGCTCAGTCTTGGTCTCCATACCTGAAACAAGATATTCAGTCACTTGAACGAGTACAGAGGAGAGCCACGAAACTGGTCCCAGAATTGGCCCAACTGCCATATGAGGAGAGATATCGCCGCCTGGAGCTACAGACACCGCAGGATAGGAGAATCAAAGGAGACATGATTGAAACATATAAGCTATTACACGAATTTGAGGACATCCCCTACACTCGTTTCTTCCAGAGGAACATGAATGATTTGAGAGGGAACTACCTCAAGCTACAGAAGACAGACCACTGGAGGACAACATTAAAGGGTAACTGGTTCTCCACTAGAGTCATTAACTATTGGAATGCACTTCCCGAGTGTAGTGACCGGCCGAACAATAGCCACATTTAAAACCCGGTATGACAGCCACATTAAATCGTTAACCAGCTCCGTCCCGACCACTTTTTCACCACTGGTACCCCCCAATCCTGACCATTTTTGGACCCAAATTGTTTTTGCTAAAACTTTCGCTTTTGGTCAGAAACAATGGTCAATCACTAAGAAAGTGTTCACCGGGGTCCATAAGTGGCCTAAACAGGTATACCTTCGTTACACGTGGTACCGTGTTCTCTGTAGGTGGTCTGAGGCTCTCACGTTTTCTATGGTATTATAAGTCTGGGAAACCAATGAAAGTAAGTAGATATGTATTTATTACAAACATAAAAACATGTGATACAAGAGTAAATTGGATTTTATACAAAAATAGAGGTGAAATAAGCATTGTACCATCGGGCGAATCGAGCGAAATCGGCCAAACTGTTCACAATGAATCGCTAACATTGCTGAATCATGATAAATATCATTTTTTCTACTTACATAATACATCTCCAATAACGTTAAACCATTTTACATTTTATTGAACTGTTTTTACGTATTCACAGGCCTCTCGATAACATTTAGCATAATGTTAGCGCTTATTTGCGTAGTGAGTGAACTCGCTGTGACTGTTGTTTCAACTCGTATTGTGTTTTTTCAACTTACATAATACTTTCCTAATAACATTATACACTTTTCCACTTTAGAGAACTGTTTTGAGATAGTTTCAGGCCTTACGATAATATTTAGCATAATTATAGCGCATAATAGCACAGAGGGTGAAGTCGCTATGACTATTATTTCAACTTACAACCTATTTTTGTACTTATATAATACTTCTCCACTAACATTACACATGTTTCCACTTTATATCATTGCTATCACATAATTGGAGACCTTACTATTCTACTGAGCGTCATGTTATCGCATATTTACACAGTGAGTGTTATCGCGATATCATTTGTTTCATCTTACACTAGTATTCAACTTATAAATTACTTTGCTACTAACATTACACCCTTTTCCACTTTATATCATTCCTATCACATACTTACAGACCAGAATGTTCTACTGAATATAATATTTTCGCAGATTTACACAGTGGGTGTACTCGTAACATCAATTGTTACAACTTACACTATTTTTCAACTTATACGTTACTTTCCTGCTAACATTACACCCGTTTCCACTTTATATTCTTATCACATATTTACTGACCAGATTGTTATACTGAGCGTCATATTTTCGCAGATTTACACAGTGGGTGTAGTTTTGATATCACTTCTTTCAACTTACACTATTTCTCAACTTATACATTACTTTCCTGCAAACATTACACCCATTTCAACTTTATATAAGATTTAGCACATACTGACTGGCCTTACCATTATACTGAGCGTCATATCGCCATCCCACACGGTTTCAGTAGTGTAGGAAGTTATGGTACTCTCTGAAACAGGGCTGAAGGCACAACGCAACATTGCACTCTGCACACTCGTACCTTGTGTCTTTTCTCTGAGTGGCTGGTCTGACTGTCGAGTGCTTGCATACATGGCAGCGGCGCTGGGGTTTACGACGGTTTGGTTGGGAAGGGATTGTGCTAGGGTGGTGGCGTCCTGCGAGGCGTAGGGGAGTCTGGGCAGCCATGGGGGTGCGTGTGCGGTGTGTGGGCCTGTCCTGGGCATGCCTGGCGATTATTTCACGTGCCAGTTCCCTCACAAACCCCTCAAAGGTCTCTGATATTCCCGTTGTCATGGCGTGCAGGTAGTGTGCGTTCAGGACCGTGATGTCGAGCATGTGGAAAAAGAGCTTTTTGTACCACTTCATCGTGGTCCTGGCACAGTCCACACTGGAAATCATCGAGTCTGACTGATCCACTTGCTTCATGTTCAGATTATAGTCCAGTACAGACTCGGGTTTCTAGACGTTGCGCCTCCTCTCGCTACGGTGATCAACGGAGTCTGTGCAGTGCACCAGGGGGCTGTGTACAGTCGATAAGAGGCAAACTTCCCTGTTGTGGTTCCACAGGGTGGCAAGGATGTTATTTGCCTGGAAGAAAACCACCTTGTTCTTGTCAAGTTTCCTCCCTATCTTGACCATATGGCGACGGTTTCTCTTGACTGTACCACAGACTCCGGTGTCGTGTTGGTGGAGGAACCTAGCGAGAAGAGGGCTAGTGTACCAGTTGTCCAGGTACAGCACATGACCACGATGAAGGTACTCCTCTATCATTGCCTTCACCACGGCCCCTGAGAGTCCTATACTACGATCTTCTATTATATCTGTGTGTGCACCCATGTACAAGACTATGTCTTGCACATAACCAGTCTTACAGTCACACATAAGAAAGATCTTGAACCCGAAACGGTGTCTCTTGCTGGGTTTGTACTGGCGAAAGGAAATATTGCCTCTCCACAACACAAGACTCTCGTCTATGACGAGGTCTCTGTAAGGATAAAATGAGGAGCGGAACATTTCCCGTAAATGATCAAATACAAGCCTAATTCTCCTCATTTTATCGGTGTTATTAGCATTAGCTGGATCATCTGCATCAAAAAAGTGGAGGCGGCCGAGAATCTGCTGAAATCTATTACGACTCATCACCTTTCCAAAGAAAGGTGTGATGGTCATTGGGTCAGTGGTCCAGTATGCCGGTATCTGATTTCTTCTGAAAACACCCATCAAGAGAACCAGGGCAAAAAATAAGAACATCTCAGAAATTGTCACAGGATAGTCATATTGCTGGGAATGCCTGCTCGTTGTTCCCAGACGTTCACTTTCACGGCGCTGTGTTCGTGAAAATAGGTTTGTCTGCTCCACTATGCGCCCTACAAACGCCTCCCCAAAGAACAGGTGGAAGAAATCCACCCTAGTGGAACCCGCATGCACACCTGGAGCCGTGCAACCAGACCGCCATTCCTCAGTGAAAGGGTGAATTACTCCCATCTTCCCAGTTCCACGAGACACTACCGTCTCCAGCCTCGTCCCCATCGTCGCCTTCGTTAGGGTGGGGAGGTGAGGGTGGTGGGGGAGGTTGGGGAGGTGGAGAGCGGCGCCCTTCATCACTCGCACTTCTCTTCCCTCTCCCTTTTCCTTTACCCTTTCCCTTCCCTTTCCTTCCTTTCCCCACATCCTGGGGCTGTGGGGAGGAAGTTTGGGAATATTATGGGGCAAAAGACGTGCTGGGGAGTGGCTCCACCTCCTCTCCCCTAGGCCTACGTGCACCATGTGCTCGTGCTGCCTCCCTCACACCACTTTCCCTTTCACCCTGCACTCCCGCCACACCACTTTCCCTTTCACCCCGCGCTCCCGCCACACCACTTTCCCTTTCACCTCACACTCCCACCACACCACTCTCGCCTTCCCCAGAAAAAACACTAGGACCATACCTTATTTGCCTTCTTGCCCCACCTTCTGATCCTCGGGGTGAGATTTTTTTCTTCCCCAACCACGAGGCAACATCACGTCCTAAGCCGCCGTCCTCGTCCTCGTCCTCATCAGACTCTCTCTCTAGGGGATGGAGAGAGGTCTGTGCAGGCGTTTTGGGTGCAGGCTGGCCTTCCCTTGCCTTACGATACGTGACATACCGCTTTTTCCGGGGCGAAGGGACCTCCTCATCACTGCTTGTTATTTCCTCCTGAGGCTGCACATAATCTCGATCCACCACATCATCATCAAGTGGAGAATCACCATCTCCAGTGAAGGCATCAAGGGCGGATTGTATCTCATCGTCTGAGAGACCTTTACGCGCCATGTCTGACCTGGGTCACTGCTAATAGGTGAGTGACCAAGACAAGGGCGCGTGCGGGTCATGCGGGGTCTGGGACGCTTCCTGCCTGGTGGCAGGTAGGGGAAGCTTGGGTAGGTGGGCGAAACAAAAATCTCGCACAAATTTTGAAAATTGTGGAAATTATGGACCTTGCAATTGCAGCGCATTAAAGTACGTCGACGGGATTGGCAGTGACAAAACGTGAGGACGTGGAAGAACGTCGACGGGTCGCCGCGGGTTAAGGCTTACTGGCTGACGGGTCTTAAGAGGTGGAGAACACCACAAGAAGCCTGCTTCTTAATTCCCCACTATGTATTCATAGGTATGGTAAGCATTCATAGGTAAGCAACCCAGCTACAAGATTGCACCCAGACCATCAGCAAGGCCAAACCAGCCCAAGCACCACTATTGATATCACAACCCACTTCAGAACTTAAGCTAGTTAATCATAGCTTCTACACAGCTCATATCCCTGGCCATCATTTTTTCAGCACTCATACCCTCGGCATTCAGCAATCTACTCTTTCCAAAATAAATTATATGAACGCCATAATTTCCGGGCTGTCCGCACGCCATCACGTTCATCTCGTGGATGTCGTTGTGCATGTAACCGGCCTTATGAATCTGTTTCACCTCCTGTCGCACACCATTCTCGATCCGGATCCTGTCAAAACTGTCAATGCCGTAACCGCTGTTATAAAAATCTTCCATGGGTGTGCCTTCCACGTACTCCATCATTATCACTTTACGGTCAGAGCAAGCTGCATACACCTTGGGTGCTCCCCCGATCCCATCCAACTTGGCCATCACGTGTGCCTGCCAATATGTCTCATCGCCAAACACATCTCGTTGCTCGTACCCTACCTTTAAACAAGCCTTCTGACCCTTGTATGTGACAGCAGCACTTGTCCATCCACCCCAAAACCCAGTTTCTTAATGACAGCAACTTCGGCCATCAGTTCCACGTAAGACTTCACAAGCACTTCCTTGTCGTCTGTCCCCAACTTCTCCATCTTATTACACCTCAGTTACTCCTCCAGCAAACTTGCACCAGACATGGTGACTTGTTAATACTTTATTAAACTTTGTGCTGATGTGAAAATGAACAACACAGATTCCCAGAAAAACAAGAAATTCTCGAGCTTGACTGACTCGCTCACGCAGGTGCTCACCTTTTATTGCCCCAGGACGCCGGAAGTCGATATTATGAATACTTCGCGCTGCCAATAATTTGTTGTTTTCCTTCCATAATTGCCCCAGTGCCATTCAGGCCCTTTTCACTTCTGCATTAAAAAAAAAAATTATTCTTAAAGTTTGTAAGACTGAATTAGTGTTATAGTATCAGGTTTTAGGAAACGTCAAATAAACTTTTCGAGTGCCTTTTTTCGGTCGTGGAAACTTAAATTCAAATCTGCGTTTGTATAGTACTTTTGAATGCACCACAAAAAATGCAAAATAAACTAGCCACAAAATGATTTTTTTTCTTTTATAAACTGTTATTATAAAAGTCTCTTCACATAAGACTGAGATAAATAACTGTTTACACAATGAGTTACCCAACCTCCTTGGCTGACGCGGAAAAATTTCGTGCACAGTTATGTCTCCTACCACAATACTAACCTACTGGCCTGTGGCTCCATATCCTTTCCATGGCACCTCTTCGTGACTAGCACCACAGTTTAAGTTAGTGCTAATCTCTTATTACAACACAACACTGAAGATGGTTAGATGGCAGTTTTACGCCGTTAAAATAAACAGAGTTTAGTATCGTCACCATTATACTTTCCTCTAACTTCTCCTAAAGGCCTTACTTTGATCAGCTGGATTGGTGATAATTACAGTATAAGGGAAAAACATTCAAGCACCAGATTCTGTAGCTACTAATGGTGCTTTTAATAACAAAATCAAACAATTTGTAGATGCTGTGAACTCTCTTCAGTTACAAGTAGGGTGAGGTGGGGGTCAACCGTACTGTTAGTGGCAAAATAATCACCAAACATTCAGATAAAGGTTGTATTATAAAATGTAAATATGAAAAGAAGCTTTAGGAAATTGGCAGTCTTTGGTATGGTTATCACTTGTTTTGAAAAAAGATAGACTTAAATGTCAGGACCAACTTGCCTAGCCCCGGGCTCTTACGCTCCTCGTGGGGCAACATAGGACTGGATGATAGATGGATGGAATATGCAAAATAAATCGCATATGAAGAGGTGATGGGAAAGTTGTTAAGAGAACGAGAATACGACACATTGCGTTTGTAGACTGTAGGTGAGAGGCGGGGCACAGATAACAATAACAGCCAGTGGCATATCACCCCCGCAGTGGTGTTGGCACCCGAGGCGGGGCACAGATAACTATAACAGCCAGTGGCATATCACCCCCGTAGTGGTGTTGGCACCCGAGGCAGGGCACAGATAACGATAACAGCCAGTGGCATATCACCCCCGCAGTGGTGTTGGCACCCGAGGCGGGGCACAGATAACTATAACAGCCAGTGGCATATCACCCCCGTAGTGGTGTTGGCACCCGAGGCAGGGCACAGATAACGATAACAGCCAGTGACATATCACCCCCGTAGTGGTGTTGGCACCCGAGGCAGGGCACAGATAACTATAACAGCCAGTGGCATATCACCCCCGTAGTGGTGTTGGCATCCGAGGTGGGGCACAGATAACGATAACAGCCAGTGGCATATCATCCTCATAGTGGTGTTGGCACCCGAGGCGGGGCTGGCATAATACAGTACATTTAAGGCCTGAGTGTTGGGCGTGTATAACAAAGATCCTTGGAGGTATTGACACTATTTATAAAACAACACTGTATGCAGTAATCAGCAGTATGCTAATATGCTGTCACACTGTTGATAAAGCAACATTGCATGCATTAATCAGCAATATGCTACTTCGCTGTCACACTTGATAAAGCAACATTGCATGCAGTAATAAGCAGTATGCTAATACGCTGTCACACTGTTGATAAGGCAACATTGCATGCAGTAATAAGCAGTACCGTAAAACTGCCTAACTTCGGACATTTTTGATTTTTTATTCTTTTTTTGCATATAACTTCATTTACAGTAGAGTTGCATTAACTAATCCTTGTTGGTGCCCACATATAGTCCAGGGATGTGGCAGTTGAAACTTAGTAATGAAAAAATAAATAGTGCCAAAACTGTGAGTGTTATTCAAAATTTTCAAGCGTCCGAAGTTATCATCGATATCTGCTAACTCTGGACAGCTGTGGCTAATTTCGGACACTCATAGGCTTTGCCACATACACGCCTTGAGACTTCAGTGGCGGCTATTTTCGGACAGCCAGGCAATACTTCGGACACTTGGGGATTAAAAAAAAAAAAGAAGAAGAAGAAAATTGCACAGTTCTGTGGTGAGTGAGAAGTTTAATAACAGACCGAGTACAAAAATATTGTTTTTTACCCCTACAATTGAAGGCACTCAATTGGGCACTGAAGCACATTGCAGTCAGGTGATTTTCATATGAAAACAATCACACAGGATCAACAAGCTTTTTTTGACCCCAAACACCCCAAGAAACCTACCCCATATACTGAAAAAAAAAATCTTCTTGCAAAACTTCACGAGTAGTTGCCTTACTGATGTTTTTTATGCTCACCATATTCATAGAAAAACGTCAACTAGGAGATGAAACACATGAGAACACATTAGTGTACATTACTAACCATAACAACATTTTTCTAAACTGAAACCCTGTGACTAGGCCTATAACTTTAGGCTACCGTACCCGATACTGGGTAACGAAAAGAAACTAAAAAACTATTCATTTGTACTTAATGACATCACAATACTGAGTAATATATATATCACATTTCAGATATAAACGTAGTGGTATATTACATTACTGGCCACAAGAAACCAACCGGTACCACAACTTAAACCCCGTGACTAAGTCTATTGTATCAGGCTACCAGGTAATGAAAAATAACTAAAAAAAAAGTATTCCTTTGTGCTCCTCCACATCAAATTAATGAGCATGACAGTTATAGTAGCAGCTATCACATTTCAAAGAGGTATACCATACATTAGCAATTCAAAAATTAAACCTTGAGCTTTAGCTTTACTGTTAAAGCTATACTGTACTATTATTGCCATAGGGATTTATTTAGGCCAGAGACTGACATCAAGATCAAAGATCATTCTACACTTACCGTCACGTGTAGGCTCTGATAAAACCTTAGTGTCATCTCTACCTACATCACTAAAGTCATCAACTATGAGATTAACAAAGGTGTGGCATGTCCCCTTTACATGCTTTAAAAACCTTTAAAAACCTTACTTTAACACAGTGTCCAAAGTTAGTCTGTAAAAACAAAAACCTCAGGTGAAATTATTGTTTTCATTCTCTGAGGATTATGTGACAACATTTTGTAAATCCCTTTGGTACATGTCATCTACAATAAATGTTCCTTAAAATCTGTCTGTTTTGGTTCACACATCTACTTCCAAAATTTCTGCACAGACAAAGTTTTCAGGGGAACAAAAAAACATTATTTTTTTCAACAAGTTATGCAATTTTTTTTTTCTTTCGCACACTTCCATTGATGTCAGGTTCATGTGGTTTTAATGTGATATACTTCAGTGCTTCACCCAACTGCCTATATTTTTTGGTTTTCAAAATACAAAGCCATAGTCCCATTATTTTGGTTCATTACATTATTTCCTCAAATGTCCAAAGTTGAACTCAAGCCCGAAGTTAGGCGGTTTTACGGTATACTAGTTCGTTGGCACCCTGTTGATAAGGCAACATTGCATGCAGTAATAAGTAGTATGCTAATTCGCTGTCACACTGTTGATAAAGCAACATTGCATGCAGTAATAAGCAGTCTGCTAATTTGCTGTCACACTTGATAAAGCAACATTGCATACCGTAATCAACAGTATGCTAATTCGCTGTCACACTGTTGATAAAGCAACATTGCATGCCGTAATCAGCAGTATGTTAATTCGCTGTCGTGAATACAAAAACTCCAGTGACACCCATTTGCAAGATGTAATTTTTAAAACTAAACTGTCACGTCACTACTTCGTCTTTGACATGTTTTCATCCATGTACTATGCACAATATATGTGTTGTGAACTAACTTTATATTTCAACACTAAGAAATGCTTTAGATATAAATGTCCCATCCTGTATTTCATGTAGCGCCTTCCATCACCACAACTTAATATTTTAACACTAGGAAATGCTTTTGATATAAATGTCCCATCCTGTGCTTCATGTAGCGCCTTCCATCACCACAACTTTATATTTCAACACTAAGAAATGCTTTTGATATAAATGTCCCATCCTGTATTTCATGTAGCGCCTTCCATCACCGCAAATGTATATTTCAACACTAAGAAATGCTTTATATATAAATGTCCCATCCTGTATTTCATGTAGCGACTTCCAACACCACATCCAACAAGAAGTGTGTGCCAAGTTTTGACATGAGACCTTTTGCAATCACAATATTCGTTCAACTTCAGCCCAGCCCCGTATATAGCCAGACAGTCAGGCATCTCACCACGCAACCTTGCGTCCAGCCACACATCTAACCACATTACTGCTCATTTAATAACACAAGCACGCATCTGACCACACAACTACTTACCTGCTCACAACACCATGCATCAAACAACACAACATCACAAACAACAAGCATCTAACCACGTAACAACTTTCCTGCTCACAACACCACGCATCAGATCACACAAATGTCTAATAGAGCGGGAGCCCAAGGGGGTCAGAGTAGCTGGAAAGCTAACCAATCTTCCTGTGTATAGCAATATTTTACATACTTCCGAATACAGAGAAATGGATTTCTGCCGGTCACACACTGGTGGTCGTGGTCTGCAGGGTCAAAAACAAGGTACGAAAATATTAAGCTACAACAGCTCATGAGATAACCAGTTGAAACCACTCTCATATTGTTCAGCATTGTCCACTGTGTATGAGATCACCACTGCCAGAAATTTTCAGTGGTGGGGTACTTGCGCCGGAAACTTCAAAATGGCCACGTCCCTTAGCTGACTAGATCAGCCCATGAGCTAACCAAGTGAAACTACCTACAAGATGTTCAGCATAATATTGTGTATCTAAAATGACTACTGCCAGAAATTTTCAGTGGTGGGGTACCTGCGCCAGAAACCTCAAAATGGCCACGTCCCTTAGCTGACCTAGATCAGCTCATGAGCTAACAAAGTGAAACCACCTACAAGATGTTCAGCATAATATTGTGTATCTAAAATGACTACTGCCAGACATTTTCAGTGGTGGGATATCCTTGTCAGATGCCTCAAAAAAACCCCACCCCCTAAACATACCCAAACCACCTCATAACCTAGCCCCCCCAGGGGGGGCAGAGTGCTGGGTTTTCACTGACTGCTGCATAAGAGTGTTTTGCAACCTCATGGCATTCGACAAAGTCAAAAGTACTGCACTTATACTTATGTGAGAGAAATGAAACAATATATGGGAAAGTATAAGAAAAGATAACTGTACTCCCTGTCATATCAGTTATTAATTGTTAATTTTGTTACAGCATACGTTTTAATGATTAATCTATCTCATCCACCTCTTGATCTGAATCAGAGTCTTCACTCCATGGATCATCTGATTTGCGCAGTTCATCAATATTTTCTTGCTCATGGCCAGCCTTGCCATCACTCTCAATAACAACCAGCTCATCATTGTCACAGTCGACCTTTATTTCTGCATCTATGTTGTCAGTAGCTCTAAACAGACTATCCGGAGTTCCAGAGCCCTCAAACCAGATAGTTTGCAGTCTGTTGTTCTCATTTGTGGATCATCCATAATCAAGTGGCAACAAACCATCACCAGGAGATGCTGCTGTGGCTCGGGTCCATATCACCGCAACATACTGAGTTCGGCGAATCTTCATTTCGAGGGTTCGGCGAGTAGGCTGCAACACTGCACAGTTAGCCTATTTGATATTTGCGAGGGGATTCTCCTGAAATGCAATTAAGGGCACATCGCTTGCCACTTGCGCACTGAGATGGATCACATGTAAAAACTGACAAATCAGTCTTGTTGACGAAGCTTGAGTCAATGCACACAGAACTCGTAATGGAGTCAGACTTACCACAGAAACATACTCAGGTTTATGATGGGGGATTGTTGCTTCACTCAGTTGTCTCCCAAACAAACATAGGAACATTATATGAATCAACTGCTCGATTAATCCTATCTGCTGTATGCAAAGGATGGGCTATTGAAGTTCTTGTCTGCCTTGACAAGTACATTGAAAACTCGATCAAGGACAGTGAGAGGAAATTACGTGGCGTTGGTGATTCGCTGTACATCATCACGGGACCTGATAAGAAAATTCGGCAGTGAAACATCAGCCGTGGCATCCAGGGGCATCACAACACCCCCAGGAGGTGACAACGGAGGGGTATATAGGGCGCTCCCGGCGTCCAAGCGATATGGGCATACGTCCCATACGGCCGTGCGCCCCTATTTCACGGAGTTCACCAGATGCGATCATCTCAGTCCGGATGCACTACATTCCGGCCAAGCCAGCCCTCACCAGGATCAGGGTGGAGCTACAAACCCAGGTCCAGGCAGCACCCCAGTGAT
The DNA here is from genome assembly GCF_032717465.1 of Coenobita brevimanus. Taxonomy (NCBI): domain Eukaryota; kingdom Metazoa; phylum Arthropoda; class Malacostraca; order Decapoda; family Coenobitidae; genus Coenobita; species Coenobita brevimanus. The sequence continues at coordinate 8,542,374 of NC_137004.1, read as the reverse complement.
GCCCGGTAGCCGCACAAATACAGAGATGGCCTGTAGCTGCTGAAATGAAGCAATGGCCTGTAGCTATGCAACCATGACGGCTGGTAGCTGCACATTACAGCCACGGCCTGTAGCCACGCACATAAAGCGATGGCCTGTAGCCACTGCAAGTGCTGCCCACCCCCCATGCAGAACCCGTGACGGCTGGCAGCCGCATGTGGGGAGAGAGCGGTATGCCCCCTCTCCTTCTGCAGTTGCCTCAAGGGGCATGACACCGGTGATGGCCAGCAGCTGCACCAGTACCCAGGAGACGGCCTGTAACCGCTCCTTGTCTACACATTGCCCCTCATACGGGACTTCGGCGACGGCCTGTAACCGCTCCCGTAGGCAAGCGATGGCCGGTAGCCACACTTCATTTGCAGTCCCGTCAGGAAGTCGGGCCCCGGTGACGGCCGGTTGCCGAACTGACGGGGAAGGGACAGCCTATAGCCGTCCTCCTCCTGTTGCCCAAGGGACCTTGGCAACGGCCGGTAGCAGTGCCAGGGATGGAGATCACAAAAGTCCCTCACCCCCTGTGACTTCACAACCTGAGGATGACCTAAACTCAGTCTGCCCCTCCGGTGGCAGAGTGGGTCATGCCTCTATCCCTCAAGACCGAGGCAGCTCCCAGAAGGAGAACCTCCCACTAGAGGACTGGTGGAGAGGTCCTGAACTGTCCCTGGGGTTATACTCCATCCAACTGACACCAGTGGGAGACCAACACCTGCTGGGCTCCTGCTGAAGGCAACACCGCAGTCCTGCCCTGACAGCAGAGCAGCGGGAGAGAGACTGCAGCCGACGGGCTCTCAACAACGCTCCCAGTACCCTGAGATGCGACCTCTCCAGTCCCGAGAAGAGGCGACGTCCTTTCCCCACTGGGCATCTACAGGAGCGCCTACAAAGATTGTTCGGCCCTAGATCTGAGGGCCAGACCCTGTGCCCATTCCAGCCAGTGAAGGGCCCTTCACCACACCCGACCACAGTCCACGATGAGAGACGACGCCCCTGTGAGTAGTCCTGTGGCCTCTGGACGAAAGGACCCCTGAAGGGACTCTACCGACACCTGGCCGACCCCTGTGAATCCCCGGGCCCCTACCCGGTCCACTCCCTCCCCCTCGGTCACCTAATAGTGACTGTGATACAAAGTACCCGTATGGTGAAAAGTGAGAGTTAACAGTCAGTGTCCAGGTCAGAACTTTAGTGACAGTGCCTACCCATCCCTCTCTGTAAATTGGAAATCATATTCTTACGCCACTCAAGTAAAAGACTCTGAAATATATGCAGTCCTAGATTGAAATGTGGACCATCTTTACTTAAATCAAGCACAGTGTCTATCTTTTACCCTCGAGGCTGCAAGTATCCTATGTGATACACATAACCTATCTGCCATCCCGAGTTTAGACTTTGTATATAGTCCTGTGTAACTGTCTGCCTGTCTTGGCCTAAAGAATTTTGTAATATACGTGTACGTAGTTGTCCAGAGTTTTTATGCCCTGTTCCTCTCATATTGTATCCAGCTCCGGTCTAGAAAAAGAACCCAGCTATATCTTGGGTATTGACAGGATGGGAAGCCGATCTAAAAACACCTAGCATAACAGACAGAGTGGGCAAAAACTTCTTGACAATGGAGTTTTCAAGAATGAACTGGGGAAATTTCTCCTGCATGAATGGAGTAAGGATCACTACAGGAACATCTTTTCGGGAATAACAGTAATTGTTTCTCATGGTGGTGAGTGTTTCCAGTATGTCCTTGATGAGCTGCGGAATGTCATATGTTACCAAGCTACCACACCTCCAAGGCCACCATGAAGAATCAGACACATTCATAGCCTTTCATGCTGCAAATATCGCAGGCAGCCATATAATCGTCAGGGCATCAGACACAGATGTGTTGTTGATCCTTATTAGTGCACTTGGACAGCAATGCCCTGAGGTGTGGTCCATGAATAACATCATAATGGGCTGTGGTATGGGAAACACCCAGAGATACATTAACATATTCAACATTGTAGACATCCTTCAAAAATCCAAACCAGGACTACCCAGAGTACTGATTGGATTCCTGAGTATACTGTATTTCTGTGGTAAGTCTGACTCCATTACGAGTTCTGTGTGCATTGACTCAAGCTTCGTCAACAAGACTGATTTGTCAGTTTTTACATGTGATCCATCACAGTGCGCAAGTGGCAAGGGATGTGCCGTTAATTGCATTTCAGGAGAATCCCCTCGCAATTATCAAACAGGTTAACTGCACTGTTGTTGCCTACTCGCCGAACCCTCGAAAGGAAGATTGGCCGAACTCAGTATGTTGCAGTAATATGGACCCGAGCCACAGCAGCATCTCCTGGTGATGGTTTGTCGACACTTTATTATGGATAGTCCACATATGAGAACAACAGACTGCAGACTATCTGGTTTGAGGGCTCTGGAACTCCGGATAGTCTGTTTAGAACTACTGACAATATAGAGGCAGAAATAAAGATCGACTGTGACAATGATGAGCTGGTTGTTATTGAGAGTGATGGCAAGACTGGCCATGAGCAAGAAAATATTGATGAACTGCGCAAATCAGATGATCCATGGGGTGAAGACTCTGATTCAGATCAAGAGGAGTTTGAGATACATTAATTATTAACACGTATGCTGTAACAAAATTAACAATTAATAACTGATATGACAGTGAGTAAAGTTTGTCGAATGCCATGAGGTTGCAAAACGCTCTAATGCAGCAGTCAGTGAAAACCCAGCACTCTGCCCCCCCCTGGGGGGGCAAGGTTATGAGGTGGTTTGGGTATGTTTAGGGTGTGTGAGTTTTTTTTTTTTGAGGCATCTGACTAGGATATCCCACCACTGATCATGTCTGGCAGTAGTCATTTTAGATACACAATATTATGCTGAACATCTTGTAGGTGGTTTCACTTGGTTAGCTCATGAGCTGATCTAGTCAGCTAAGGGACGTGGCCATTTTGAAGTTTCCGGCGCAGGTACCCCAACACTGAAAATTTCTGGCGGTGGTGATCTCATACACAGTGGACAATGCTGAACAATATGAGAGTGGTTTCAACTGGTTACCACATGAGCTGTTCTAGCTTAATATTTTAGTACCTTGTACTTGACCCTGCAGACCACGACCACCAGTGTGTGACCGGCAGAAATCCATTTCTCTGTATACGAAAGTATGTAAAATATTGCTATACACAGGAAGATTGGTTAGCTTTCCAGCTACCCTGACCCCCCTGGGCTCCCGGTCTATAACCACATAACTACTTACCTGTTCACAGCACCACACATCGAACCACACAAACAAACATCTAACCACACACACACACACACACACACACATGCACCAGCACTCATCTTACCACACAACTATTTTTGTTGCACTGGAGTGTAAACACTTGCTGTTGCTCAGCTGACGACTGGAAGTAAATATCACTGGATCAAGTAGCATCTTTTCAACCACGTGATCGATGGTTTTGCCAAGAGAGTTGATGGCATTCGCATTTTTTCAGAAGGTAAATAGTTCTGGAATGTATTTTATATGTCGTTTTGAATTTCTTCTTGTGCTGATATTTTTTAAAGAAATATAAGGCAAGGACATTCGTGAAAAGTTGCCGGATATTACTTTCAAGAACATCGTCCAATGTTTCAAAATCAGGAGACGGAAGTGTCATTAACTCTACTTCTTTGGTAGACTGGACATGTCATGTAAATTTCCTTTATTTCAGAACACCCTCAGTGATATAACAGCGTGCAGAATATGTAAAATATATATACAACTAACCCGTGAAATCTGGTTTATTTATTCTAAATAACCCGTGGTGGCAATACGAGTCTCTGCGCCGCGCATGCCCAACAGATCAAGAGTACCAATATTTCGGATGGTCTAATAAATCAAGGATTAGTATTGTTTCCATTGTACTGCAGCAGATTAGTCGCTTAGGCGTGAAGAAATTATATAACTATGTTATTAACCCCAATGTCTGGTAATAGACTAGCACGCGGCGTGAGTGATTTATATACACTTAGAAAGTTTATGGTGTGGTTTTTGACGCCCTGGCACGGCATGGTTGTCACCCCTGCTTTTCCCATCTTCGGCAGGATCTTATGCTGCCACGCATCGGTAGCCAACCTCCAGTCCTCGTACGAGTTCAGTGCCGTGGAGGGTGGTGGCGTTGGGAATATGGTATTATGCGTTTTTTTTTTTTTTTTTTTTTTTTTTTGGTACGTTCCCGTGATCTTCGAAACTACGAGTGAGTGGATGTTGGTGGCCTTGTGGTAGTGTCCGTCTCCAAAACAGGTGGAGGCTGGGTCAAACGAAGAGCCAGGTGGTAGACTGATCGGCTTTCCCCTATGCCATCTGCAAGGAAGGTCAGCCATTTTTATCATTCGTCCATGTTCTGGGTGGCATTGGAGGCGTTGCAGCACTTTTCGTTGACGATTCATCATGCGTAATTCACGGAAGCGTCCTGTTTTATGCCATTTATGTAGTTTGAATATCATGCTTTACATCGATAATATACACAAGGATATTGATATATAATGTGCAGAATAAATAATAAAGGAAGTTGGGAAATTTGCGGTCACTTGAGCGACCGATTATCCAGATACTGAGAGAGTCTTTAGCGATAATGGTAAATGTACAGTTTAGTTTAATCGACAGAGAAACCTTAACAGTTCTCTTATTGTTAGTTTGGTATTTTTTTATTTATGGTGGTAAATGGTTACTTGGTGATTTTGTTTCCCGCTTGTTTTTGTTGTCCATGTTTGTTTCCCCGACGCGTGATGTTTCCTGGGCGTAATGGCGGACACTAGGCAACTGTACCGAAATTAATTTGATTTTCCCTTTAGGCGCGTCTGGTTCTACTTGTTACTGTTGGATAGTTTAGATTGGGTTTGGTAAAGTTAAGTAAGGTTATGTTAGAGATTGGACTAGGTTATGCTAGGATGTTTTGTTAGATTAGTTAATAGCACAGTAGGGATAAGCTGTGAATATAAAAGGTCATGTTGCAATAGCTGTAAAAATAAATATCAGTTGATTAGTGTACGTTTTAGAAAGTCTGCCATTACGCCTGAGAAACTGAGTGAATCGAAATGAACATTGACAAAAACAACAGGGAAACAAAGTCAGCAGATAATTATAGGAAACAACCTGGGAAAGGAGGAAGTGAATCTGTAGGGTATTTCTGGGGCCTAAACTAAACCGTCTTCACCGTGATAAACACTTTAATTCCTGTCAAGCATTATTTTGTAGCTATATAATCCTTTAGGAGACAGGACCATGTTTTAAAAATTAACTTTTTTTTTTTTTTTTTTTTACCTCTGAACTGAATGAGTTGGTAAAGGTGTACAAAAGATCTTTTTCCAGTACGAAGGGGATCCTTCAGTAAACAAATAGTATGATTTCATAAGGGATAGGTTAGGGTAGGGTAGGATAAGATTTTTTTTTAACGAAAATTTAGGTTAAGTTTGGATAAATTGGCACCGATAAGGATAATTTCTTTTAAAAATGACGTTCTGTGATGAGGCCCGTCTGTTCTCGCCCCACAAGATGGAGTCCGTCTCTTCTCGCCCCACAAGATGGCGTCCGTCTCTTCCCACGAGATAATGTCCGTCTCTTCTCGCCCCACAAGATGGTGTCAGTCTGTCCATGGTGTGTGTCTTCGCGCCCCACAAGTGGCGTCCGTCTGGCTTCGGCATCGTTAGGGATTGTAAACAAACCACTATAAAAACTCTTCCTCATTTAAAAGAATTTTAAAAATATATGAACTTGAAAATGCAATCATAAAATACTCAAAGAATCCCATGGAATGCTATGGTAAAGAAAAAACAAAACTGCAAGATAAAGTGGTCGTTTGTACCCCTAACGATTACGATATTGTAGATGTGGTAAATAGCTGGATGTTAAGTGTAGTGGTTGGAGAGGTTGTACTCAACTGCACAAATTTCAGGACAAAACTGGAAGAATTTTTACAAACGCTGCAGTTACAAATGAGCTACCACTCTACAAGAAAGAAGGAATGTTGCCTCCCTTGCATTATTTTTACAGATACTTTTATGGCAAATGCTTAAACGAAGTTGCATCCATTATGCCACCTCTCCACGCCTTCCCCCGTGCTACACGGACATCTGGTAGCGCTCTTGACTGTCACATTGCATTATTGCACAACTTCTGCATGTCAAAATCCTTTTATTATTCGAACTGCATGCCTTTGAAATTCCCTTCCCCAGAATAGTTTCCCCCCAAACAACCTACAGCAGTTCAAGTCCAACTGTTACAGTTTATGAATGGAGGACACCTGCAATATGGTGTAGCCATGGATTTTTATTTTATTAAATGTTTTTTCTCCCTCTCTTCATCTAAAAAAAAAAAAAAAGTACGCCAGTCATTATCTGTGTCCAGTCACTGGTGACTCGCATAATGAGAGATGTTTTGATTCTCTCTCTCTCTCTCTCTCTTTCTCTCTCTCCATGCCATTGTACGTCTTCTTTTTAGTCTTTTTCTACAGCTAACGTTATAACACCTTTTCCCACACTTATCACTCAGCCTTTACACATATAGCCTATACGAAAACCTCCTCACACCAAGGCTTTTTTTTTTTTTTTTTTTTCACAACTTAAACATCTTCCCTTCCACGCCTGATTTTTCCATACATATTCTTTTCCACACCTCGTACACCTACATCTCCCCACACCTACATTTTATTTTTACACATCTTACACATCGCCCCTTCCCACAAACTGTTGTTTTCATACTACTACATTTTACATACATCATTACACAGTTTTATGCATAATTTTTACATAGCTTTTTCTTACACCTATCTTTTTTTTTCTCTTTTCACCTTATGCATCTCCCTTCCACACATCCTTTTTCGACACCATTTTTATTTATACACTTACCATTCCCCCCCCCTTTTTTTTCTTTTTGTCCATGAGGTAGCTCTTTTCTAACACTTACCCTTTTTCTGCACCACAGGCATTTATGCCTCCACACTTAACATCGATTTTTATTTTTCCCCCGCACCTTTCTGTCATACATTTCCATCTTTCATCTCTTCCCACTCCTTTATTTCAGATCCCCCTGTTTTAACACCATCTACCTTTACACCTCTTCTCACTGTTCATTTTTTTTTTTTTTTTTTGTTCCCACACCTCACATCTAACTTCTACCTCTTCCCACACTTGTTTACACGCTGAACTTACACGCCTCCTCTGTGAAAGCCTCTTGTTTTCCACACATCTAACTCCCATCCCTTCCAACATTTTTTTTTATCCCACTCCCCTCACATTCACGTCTCCTTTTTTTTTTTTTTTTTTTTTTTTTCCCAAACCATGCCCTTAACATGGCTCCCCACATCCGTTTGCTACTCAGTGTCACCACACCACCTCTTCCCAAACTGCAAACCTTACACTTTTACACCTCCTCCTCCTCCTTCTTCCACTTTACACATTGACACCACCACACTCGTCTTCCCACATCATACACGTCAACACTTCACCACACCCATACATCTACTCTTCAGACACCTTCACGGCTAAACCCTTTTCTTTCATTTTCCACCATCACCCCCAAACCACCCTTAATTGCTTTGTCTACAGCCCAGCCATCGTACGAATGTGCTCTCTCTCTCTCTCTCTCTCTCTCTCTCTCTCTCTCTCTCTCTCTCTCTCTCAATTAACTGCGTCCACTCTCTAAGATCTTTGAAACCCCTTCAGTCCCATCAACCTTTGCAAATCGCCAGAAAATTGATGAGGAATAGCAAAAATATAATGTAAGGACAGCCACCTACTAGAAATAGCTAGATTTCTTATCTCTTATAACCTTGAACTTTGACCTGATGACTCACTGATGGAACTTAGGGTCAGCGGATACAAGCCTGCAAAAGGTAGATTAGTCGATCAAGGCTTTCCATAGTTGACAATACAACAGACAGACACACTATCACGTAGCTATCTGGAGACGACTTAATTACCCGTCCCTTTATCTGTCTCTCTGTCTATTGCCAGACGTCTTAATCCCGTAAGGGGTGGCCACAAACAAATCGCCTCCATGTCGCCCTGTCCCCCGCCATTTCACTGCCCTGCTCCCATCTCACGGTTCAAGGACAACTGTCCCCGGACAACTGCCCCCCGGACAATTGTCTCCGCAAAATATCACCCGATTCACTGTACAAATGGTCGCAAGTGTCTAACCTAACCTAACCTAACAACCTAACCTAACTTACCCTAACTGAACCTGACCTAACCTAACCTAATCTAACCTGACCTAACCTAACCTAACCAAACCTAACCTAACCTAATCTATCCTATCTTACTTGACCTAATCTAACCTAACCTAATCTTTAGCGGGAGGTAATTGCCCGGGGGGCGGTTGTCCTACGGGGGCGATTGTCCAGGGGGCAGTTTTCCGGGGGGGGGGCAGTTGTCCAGGGGGCAGTTTTCCGGGGGGGGGGGCAGTTGTCCAGGGGGCAGTTGTCCCGATACCCCATCTCACCCCCCCCTCATATACCTCTCCATCCCTCCATCTCATCCTTAGCTTCCTCCTCCCTCTCCCTTCCCTCCACCTTACTCACATAGCTACACTCTTCGTCAGTCTCTCACTTTCCATCCTGTCCAAGTGGCCAAACCACCTCAGTGTGTTTCTCCTAACGCTTACTATCACATCCACATCCACACCACAACGCTCCTTCACCTCCTCATTTGTCAGTCTCTTTCTCCATGTGATTCCACAGGCTTCTCTCAAGTAACTCATTGCCACTGCTCTCGCTCTTGACTTGTCCCTCCAGTAAGGTCCAAGCTTTACTTCCACGTTAGAGTTATCACAATACCGTCATGTAGTAACTTTTTCACTTCCATGCTCACTTCCCTGTTTCTTATCATTGCTTTCAAGGAACCAGCAACTTTTCTTCCTTGTTGTACCCTTTCCAGCACTTCACCCTCCAAACTTCCATCTTTACTCGTTACACTTCTCACGTACTCAATTGCACTCACATATTAGATTTCCTCCTAATCCAGCCTCACTGTACATTCACTGACTCCAATTCTCTCGAAGACCATAACTTTACTCTTCCCTATATTCACCTTTAGATTCCATTTCTTTCACTCTTCCAAACTCATCCACCAAGCCTTGCAGCTCCCCTTCGTCTTCACTTAATAACACTGTATGATCTGCAAACAACAGTACAGGGAGTTTCCAAACACTGCCCTCTCTCATTAGGGCCATTCCAACATCCACTGGTCTACCTTATACCGGTACCGGTATCTTTTTTATAACCCAATCCATATACAGGTTGAACAGCTACGGAGACATGACACATCCCTGTTTCATTCCAACCTTCAAGTAGAAAAACTCACTCAGTTCACTCTCCACACGCACTGCAGCCTTAGCACCCTCATACATACTATTCACAGCATTCAACAACTTCCCATCTACTCCATATATTCTTAATACTTTCCACAATCCTTGTCTATCCATCCTGTCATATGCTTCCTCCAGATCCATGAAGGCCGCATATTACTTTATTCCCTTCTCTAGAAACTTTTTCACTAAAGATCTAAGAATGAATATCTGATCTACACAACCTCTTCCCTTCCTAAAACCTCCCTGTTCGTCTCCAACTAATTCCTCTGTTATTTCCCTAACTCTGTCAATAAGTATCCTACCATATACTTTTCCTGTTGCACTAAGAAGACAAATGCCCCTATGATTACCATACACTTCTTTTTCCCCTTTTCCCTTGTACAAGGGAATAATTGTACCTGACTTCCAATCCTCCGGGACTCTACCTTCATCCCGGGCCAATCTGCACATCTTCCACATCGATTCTACTACTATCTCTACCCCATGCTTCAGCATTTCACCACACATTCCATCAATTCCTGCGGCTTTCCCCATTTTGACTTTCTTCATTGCTTCCACAACTTCCATCCTACTGATTTCTTCCTCTCTTCTCACATTCTTCCTTCCCTCAGCCATTCCCCAGCCACTTATATTCGCATTACTTTCATTCTCTATGTTCAACAATTCCTTAGTGTTCTCTCCATCTGCTCACTTTTTCTCCTTTCTTCACTAGTGATCTACCATTTTTATCTTTCACTCCTCGACTAACTTCTTTGGCATCCAGTCTAACTCCATCTCCTGGTACTTATTTTGGTCTTCATCTCCTGGTATTTATTTTGGTCTCCATCTCCTGGTATTTATTTTGGTCTCCATCTCCTGGTATTTATTATGGTCTCCATCTCCTGGTATTTATTTTGGTCTCCATCTCCTGGTATTTATTTTGGTCTCCATCTCCTGGTATTTATTTTGGTCTCCATCTCCTGGTATTTTGGTCTCCATCTCCTGGTATTTATTTTGGTCTCCATCTCCGGGTATTTATTTTGGTCTCCATCTCCGGGTATTTATTTTGGTCTCCATCTCCTGGTATTTTGGTCTCCATCTCCTGGTATTTATTTAGTCTCCATCTCTCGGACCGTCAGCGAGGAAAGGCCATCCTTGGCTTCACTGGTGGGGATTTAGGGTGACCCAGGGCAGATTATTCCAGTAATTATAGGTCACCTGATTATCCTCAAAGTCTCGAATTCTTCTTGGTTAAGAACGCTCCATAACACTATTTCCTGTGCGAATTATTTTGCTTATTATACCTTACTGTCATCTTCTGTGTTACATAATTCCTTGCAATATCGCCAAACTCTGCAAAAATGTACAAAAGGACATTAATCACCCATATCAAAAACTAAATCGCCAAGGAAAAGGTGTTAGGGAGCTTCTTTAACCAACGAGAATACGAGCTACAATCATCCTCAAGTTTCCCTTGATCAACACAGCCCTCCTAAGACAGCCTTAACACCAATTATTCACTGACTCATTCCACTGTTTCCATCAAATGGCTGGCTAATTTCTTTCCTTTTTATGCTGCGGACTCTGTACATAAAAACAGTCCGTTGCCTGAGGCCTAAATGTCCTATATATACCATTCCTTCATATGTTACCTTTTTTGCACAAGTACCCACCGTCCATATCAAGTACATGGTGTTTGGCGTCATGGTATTGGTGAGGGTGCTTACATGGCCTGACTGAATGCTGTTTAATATCATCACTTTTAAATACAAAGCTACAAACTGTTCCCTGCCCAAGTAGGGAATGGATCACATGTGCTTTTAGACCGTAGGCCACATCTCTGTCCACTTCACCATCACCTCTCCACATAGTTTATGACCTGTTATGAAGGGAAGCAGTAGACTCTGCATGCCACTTCTCACCTACCGAAAAAAAAAAAAAAAAAAAAAAAGGTCCTTGCGATAAACGTCAGCATGGCCATGTTTGCAGCCAGAGCATGGAGTAAATTATTCAGAACATGAGAATGAAGTAAAGGTAATTCAATCTGACTTTATATTTTGACCATTAATCGCTGACCATTCCCCCTTGGCTTACAGTGTCGTTGTTGTTGAATTTGGTTCGTGTCAACTTAGCTGGGATAATTCTTTTCATTTATATTAGTGGCTGTCTACTTAACAGTTCAGGTCACTGTACACTGTTCCACCTACTCTTACGCCTCCCCCACACAGTGTTAGGGCCCAGTTGACGCAAACATACGTGGTCGCGAACTTAGCCTTGAGAGCTTGTTTTGTCTCGTCTGACGGCCTACTTTCATTATTCGGTTTCTCTTGCACAATTGCTGAGCCCTTCATGAACTAAAGTAATCAAAACATTCCATTCCTTCAGCTTGCGAGGCTCCAGTGTGTTGGCACAGTACACATTATTAAGATGATGTGTACAAGGCAAATTGATAGAGTTGCTAAAATCTCAGCCCCTTGAGTCAGGTGGCGTGTTTAATTATTCTTCCTCCAGACGGTTTTATTCATCTGTGTGGGGACCTGATGCAGTGCAGGGGTAAATGAAGGATATATCTACCCTCTTCAGTTCCTGATGTTTCTCCAAAGCTGAGAAAAACTGTCGGGAGATAGTGAGAATAAAATAAATAATACGTTCTTGGGCTGAAGGAGTTAAACTGACACGTAAACCATATCGCTATGGAGGAAGTGGTCCTTCGAGCCTTACCACATATCATTTTATTCATACATATTTAGGTTCTTTCAGCGTTCCGGAAAATTTACAAAGGGTGATGGACTGACGGACCAAACGAACGATGGCAGCCGCAGTGAGTCCAAATGTTGAATACTTGAGTTAACTCGTTGCTGTGTAGTCAGTCGGTCATGAAATATAATACAGCTCCTTTTATTTCTTATTTTCAGTGGGTGAGTCGCATGTCAGGAGTCGAAATAAACATCTGCCATCAATTTTAGTGAGTATACTGATATTTCGTGAGCTGTTATAGACTCTGAATATTTCCTATCCAGAGCATTACCAGATGTGGAATGTTTGATGCATGAAGACAGACAGGGACAAGACACGACTGAAATATTTGCAGACATACTAACCACAGTCGTGTGTGTGTGTGTGTGTGTGTGTGTGTGTGTGTGTGTGTGTGTGTGTGTGTGTGTGTGACAGACAGACAGACAGACGGACAGAGAGAGAGAGAGAGAGAGAGAGAGAGAGAGAGAGAGAGAGAGAGAGAGAAAGTAACAGTGGTATGGTTGGCTGCACACAAGAAACAGAAAGTAAAAAAGGAAATACCGGTAGTAAAACAGTGATATGGTAGGAAAGCCACAAGACACAAACGAAGAAAAAGTACATAATGGTAGGGAAACATTGGTATGGTAGGACAAGCAAGGCAAAGACGGTGAAGCAAAGGGTAATGGTAGTGTGGTGTATTTTGGGTTGTCTGGGTGGTGCTCCAACCCAGTCCAGAGTCTCCCCAGCTTGAGCCCTGTGTTAAACCGACCCAACCACCTCTCACATCACTCCTCCCTTCTTTCTCCTTCCCTCTCTTTACCTTCATCACTCTTCCGTCAGCGTCTCCTTTCTCCTCAGTCTTATATGTCATCAATCTCTTGCTTTTCTTTCTCCTTAACAAAAGCTTTCCCTCTAACACTTACTTATTCCACCGGTTTTCTCTCTTTACATTAAATCCTTCCACGTATTGGTCTGCTGAAAACTTGAATGTTATAAAACACTCACACACACATTCACATTAAATTCAAAGTCTTGCCTTAAGCTTGAGAAAACATAACTAAATAAGCTTGTTAGGAGATGGCAACTTTAAAACATAGAAAGTACATCTCCAGGGTGAGTTAGTTATTCTGCTCCCTTCATACTGAACACCATTATTCTGAGTAAATTGTATTTTGAGCCATGACCAGAAGGAGATTTTCTTGTGAGGTTTTTGCTCATTAATTTGCATATCTTTCTTATTCTTTCTTTTCTGTCTGGCGATTTTTTACTATGTATCAATTTCCCGAATAATTTTCACTTGCCAGTCGTTATTTGTCTTTCTAAAACCCGCCTGGAGCATGTACTTATCAATATATCTAGTTTTGGTTGGATTAGGGTAGTTTAGTTTCCCGCGTGGGTGATCTTATTAGCAATTTTACTTAAACCAATCGCATAAATATTGGAATAGATTAGCGCCCGTATTTTCGTCTCCTCGTCAGTGCTTTACTTTTGGATCCGGCTGGTTAATATCATTTTGTGTCTGATTTATGCAGAGTATTGCGATATTAGGATGATTTAAGCAACACAAAACACGACTGTAACGTATATTAAGCAAAATCAATCGCTTAGGGAAAGGTGTTCGGAAGCTACCTTAACCGACAAGAACGTGACCCAAAGGAGTATTCACTGTGATGTCTCGAAACCTCAGCTTTACTATCTATTTATCTACCTATCTATCTATAGCCAGACGCCATAATCCCGTAAGGGGTGGCCGTTTGTCTTTGAGTTAGTTGTTTTACAGGGAGGGGCATTATCGCTCCACTTGTTGACAAGTAGGCAACACGAATGGGTTGGTTATATGGTTACCACCCAGCGTTGTAAATGGTTTCCTGGCTTACAGGAAACCATTAGGCTTGTCACTCAATGTAAAGCCACCTGAAAAAGAAAGAAGAGTAATAAAAAAATGGGGCGAAAGATGGGAAAAATAGGAAGTAAAGAGGGTAGACAGAAAAAAAAAAATGATACGAGTGAAGGAAGAAGTAGGCAGCACTACATCGAGTGAGTGGATGATAGTGAGAAATAGGAAGAGAGGAGAGCAGACACAGAAAAATAATGATTAAGGTGAAGGAAGGAGTAGGCAACACTACATCAAGTGAGAGGGTGATGATGAGAAATAGGAAGTAAGGAAAGCAGACAGAAAAAGTTTGATACGGGTGAAGGAAGAAGTAGGCAGCACTACATCGAGTGAATGAATGATGGTCTTCACCACCTACCACCCTTTCCATTACTGTGTTATTCTTCTTAGTTGCTCTCGCCAGCCATTTTCTCCCACTTTGTGTTACTATGCCGTTTAGTTTAACTTGGCCTAAAACCGCCATCTTTCCATCTTGAATCCCGAGTTGAAGCACTACATTAAAGTTAGTTAATGATGCTTGTCACGAAGAAGTGCTCTTGACAGGATGTAGAGCCGTAGTATTGCCTTATTATGCTACTGAGCTTTGTGAAATAAGCTGCAAAAGGACGAAAATTTGAGCCAAGTTAAGATGAAAAAAGTACAGCCACTGGAGTGGCATTCGGCACGTTATATGCTTGTGTTAAGAGTCTGTCTATCTGTTTATTGCTAGACTCCTTAATCCCGTAAGGGGTGGCCACAAACAATTCGCCTCCATGTCGCCCTGTGCCCCGCCATTTCACTGCCCTGCTCCCAGCTCACAGCCCCCCTTTCTCATATTCCTCTCCACTCCATCCCTCCATCTCATCCTTGGCCTCCCCCTCCCTCTCCCCTCCCCGTATTCTCGTGGGTATAGGAAGTTCCCTAACACCTCTTCCTAAGCAATTTATTTTGTTTATTATATCTTGCCCTCCTCGTCTGTTATACCATGCTGTCCTCGTCTATTTTGCCTATTATACCTTGCCGTCCTCGTCTGTCTGTCTTGCAGTAAATCATTCATATATCATCTTCTATATATCTGTCTGTATACATAGGCTACTTCCCCCAAAGAAAGGGAGGTAGCCGAGACAGGGCGACACACTCCCAATTTACTCTTACACACACACACACACACACACACACACACACACACACACACACACATTTATTCGTATCGTAGCCCCAAGGGGAGAAGGGACAGATCTTTACCGCACCACACCGCACGAGGGTCAATTGCCAGTGTAATCTGCGACATTCGCAGCAGGGTCCGACAGCAGAGCTGGTTTACCCCTGTTACATCATAATGAATCCATCATACACTGCATTAAGAACGTACACAGTGATATTAGCCAGTCATATCCAAAAATAAATCGGCAAGGACGAGGTGTTAGGGTGCTTCCTTAACCGACAAGAATACACATCGAAAAAGAAAAAAATTGCTGTTAATCCCAAAACTACAGGATGGTCCAAAAGTGTCCATACACAGGAATAATATTGTCTGTTATTTCCATCTCAGTTGGCAGATATCGTCCCCTCGTAAACAAACTGCCTAAGTAATTTTTCGGCTGTTTCTGGATTCTTGCCAAAATTAATTCATCATCATGTGGCACACCTGTTGGGACACCTTTGTCATGTCGAGGGTGTGAGTGGTCTGAAATTTATGAAGTTAATGGAGGGATGGAGTGGAAAGGTATATGAAAGAGGGGGATGTGAGCTGGGAGCAGGGCAGTGAAATGGCTGGGCGACATGGAGGCGATTTGTTTGTGGCCACCCCTTACGGGATTAAGGCGTCTGGCAATAGATAGATAGATAAAAGGATGAACATTGAACATCAGTGTGCAGGAGAGGTGTAGCATTTAGTACACTTGACAACCTTCATTTAATCTCATGTGTATTGGTGGCACTGATATGAATGAAAGAAGGTGTTAAATACTGGGTGAAATGAAAAAGTTACTGTGAGGTATAAAGTTGGAAATTGTACCAAGACCTCCACTGCACAGACTGTCCCAGGATAATGTGCGGCCAACTGTACCATGTACAAGGCCAGATGCGTAAGGAAATGAGAAAAAAAAAGAAAAAAAAATAGAGAAAAGAAAGAAAAAAAAAGATATATTTTCGCTATGTATGAAAACATTGATCACCCCAGGCTCGGATTCCTGTCGGGTAAGGAAGCTGCCTAACACCCCAACCTTAGCGATTTATTTATGGATACGCCTGGTTAATATCCTTTAGTACGTTATTTGTGCAGAGTATGGCGATATTGGAAGGAATTCTATAAAACAGGATAGGACAGTAAGGTGTAACAAGTGAAATAAATCTCTTAGTAAGAGGTGTTAGGGAGCTTCCTGAATCAACGGGAATGTGGGTGCTAGAGTTGTCGCGAACGTGACGCAGCTCAAAACTGTCTCGCTAAATGCTTTCATTTCAGCGGATAATTGAGGCAAATCTTAAGGTGCGATGCTCGTAGGAACTTACGATCCCCCTGTCGTACTTAAGATTTATTTTGGCAGGAAGGACGAGGACAGACGTGTGCGGAATGTGGCCAAGTCTCGAAGAAATCCTTCAAAAAATAATCCTAGTTATGAGAGGAAAAAATTGCGATAGGTTGCAGCTGTTCTGTGTAGGATGGACGTGGAGAGGAAGAGTGAGAGTGTTGCCATGTGTCTCATTCTTCCTGGATAAAGAAATCAAGGTAATGACCTAAGTCTACTAATACCAAGTTAGTTCACTTTCCGTTGGTGCACAGGGAGGCGTGGCTTGTGTGACGTCAGCTGGCTTAAGTAACAGAAAATGTATAAAAGGGCAGACTCAAACATTTATGATAAGGGAAAATGAAGAAGTGGAAGAAGTGCGGACTCGTTTAATCCTATAATATAGCAGTAGGTTCCCTCACACCCCTACACCGTCCCTCACACATTCCAGTCCCTTCCCTCAGTTCTCCGGACTGAAAATGTGTCATGGTCTAATGAGTGGAGCAAACATACACCCACCGTCATGGTCAGGAGTCAACTGAGCACTGGGGTGTCATGCCAGAGCCAGTCGACGTCACTCCGATGCTCCGCCCCCTGCGCGAGCCTGGAGCTGTTTTAAAAGGAAGTGATCCGACTTGGTATTAGTAGATTTTGGTAACGACAGCCAATTGATCCGAAAGTTAATGTTAGAGAGTCACGAGCTAGACTAATCAACCCTTTGCCTCAAACCCTAGCAGTAAAATTATGGTCTTTTTTTGTATATGCTCCTAAGCTTGTCAAATTATTGAGGGGTTTCCTATAGTCTTCATTATCCCCTTCACTACCAGGGGGTTTCAGTGAGATGGAGAAGTCCTGTGGTGGCAAGATGATCATGGTGGTGGTGGTGGTTCACTACCAGGGGGTTTCAGTGAGATGGAGAAGTCCTGTGGTGGGAAGATGATAATTGTGGTGGTGGTGGTGGTAACAGAGGTAGTAGTAGTAATAGTAGTAGTAGTGGTGGATTTGTAATAGTAGTAGTAGTGGAGGTGGTAGTGGTGATGATGATGGTAGTGGTGGTATTACTACTACTACTACTACTGCTAGTAGTAGTAGTAGTAGTAGTAGTAGCAGTAGTAGTAGTATAAAAATACGTTCTCGGGCTGAATATGTGTTATTGGCACGTCAAGCATATTGTCCAACTTAACGCCAAACAATTTCATTCAACAGAGAAAAATGTTACCAGTCTCGTCGGTTAAGGATGCTCCCCAACACCTCTTCTTTAGCGATTTATTTTTGGATAGGACTGGTTAATAACCTCTTGTACATTATTTGTGCAGTGTATGGCGATATCAGAAGGATTTATATACCGTAGAAGAGGGCAATAAGGTAACAAGCAAAATAAATCGCTTAGGAAGGCGTGTTAGGGAGCTACCTCAGCCGACGTGATGACGGCCCCAAAGTATTACGTTGCAGCCTTTCTCTCAGCACCTCATTTCTCTCCTCTCTCTGCCTCTTTAGTTTATCCTCAATCACATTTAATAACCTCGGTGAGATTTTGTGTATTCTTGCTGGCTTCACACGATTATATTCTGTTTAGGGAAGGCGTTTCGTTCTAAAAATTCTATATTTTATCCTTCCAATTTGAAAAGTGTTGCTGAAGTTGAATAGATTGCATATAGGTAGCAGAAAGAAAGAGAAGATAGTAACTGGTATATATTGTAAGACATGATTCTCTCTCTCTCTCTCTCTCTCTCTCTTCGGTATGTCCCTTTGTTTGCCAGAATAGTTTCATTTTCTCATTTTCTTCTTTGTGCGAATTTCTTTCTTCAATCACTGTTTCACATTTCCAGCACACCACGTCCCTCCTCCATGTTTGGGTCTCTCAGTATTGACATTCTTTATCTTTCCTTCCTTATCAAAACACTTGCAGTTCCCAGCGTTGCCATTTCCCCACGGATTTTTACCCATGGACCTGTTTGTGCCATGGACCTATTCACCCCATGGATCTAGTCCCCATGGACCTATTTTCGCATTACCAACCCACCTACCACAATATTTACTCGATTTTTTTTTTTTTTTTTTTTTTTTTGCTAGCCTCTGGGGAAGGGGTCAGGATCTTGAGAACATTCAGCCAAAGATCAAGGTCACAAGGAAAGGTCAAAGGTCATGTATAGTGAGAGTCAGCTGATACAGTTTAATGGGTGGAAGGGCTAAGGGTTAGCCAAGAATAAAGGAAATTCAGTGTTGAGAGGAATTAGTCACAGGTTAAGGCCACACGGCAAGGGCAAGTACTGGGCCCTCAGTTCACCTGGTGGGCGCGGGTATGGCACACTGTATACTACTTCCTGTTCTGGCTGTCTACACATGCTTTTAGTCAACGGAGGAGGGGTTCTGAAAAATAAAGGGTATTTCTGAGGCCATATTTATCTCTTCCCAATCGTTATGTCTCCCCTACCCTAAATTAGAACGTTTGGAAGTGGCAAGATTAACATTACTTCACAGGGTTGTCTTCGTAAACTCCTTCAGTATGGTCACATTTTTATTTCCTTTTTCGTACTTACAGACTATTTTATTTTACCTTAAAGTTTTCCAACGGGGGAGGGGGGTAGCTTAAGCCTTCATTACCCCTTCACTATAAGACAGCGTTTTTGGTTCATATTAGGTTGGTTGAGGAAGCTCCCTGACATCCGTCCTAAGCGATTTATGTTATTAGGAGCGATTTATGTTTATTGGGAGCGATTTATGTTGTTTATTAGGAGCGATTTATGTTATTTATTAGAAGCGATTTATGTTGTTTATTAGGAGCGATTTGTTATTATGGTCCTTTCACCGCAAGAAGTCCGTTCAGGGTGTGGCAGAATTTGGAATTCCCCCGAGTGCGACGTTGCCAATTTGACCACCAATTATCGGATTATCACTACCTACCCCCATCACACCTCTCTCTCTCTCTCTCTCTCTCTCTCTCTCTATATATATATATATATATATATATATATATATATATATATATTGTATATATATTATTTATTTCCAATTTTTTTTCCACACCACTTATGAGGTAAAAGTCTAGGCGCGTTTTATTTTTAAGAGGTTTCCCCTGTCGGCCTAATCCTCTCTCTGATCTTTAATCATAATTTTCTTCGTCATCAGAACTTTCTGTTATATTGACGAGAGAGAGAGAGAGAGAGAGAGAGAGAGAGAGAGAGAGAGAGAGGGAGAGAAACAGGTGGGATGGGGGTAGGTGATAATCCGATAATTGGTGGTCAAATTGGCAACTCTACGGCGTGGCAACATGGGAAAAAAGCACTGCCACGTGTCATAGAATTCATTCAAATCGTTGTTATAATTCTAAAAAGTGATACTCAATGTACTATATAGCTTCCTTTACTATATACAGAATATAAAAAACAATTTCAAATAGCACATAGATAGGAAATAAGAGAGAGAGAGGCATGTACTACGGTTGATTTGGCAGCATCGCTAGAGGTGATTCACCAGATGGGCCCCACCCTGAACGGACTTCTTGCGGTGAAAGGACCATAGGAGCGATTTATGTTGTTTATTAGGAGCGATTTATGTTATTTACTAGAAGCGATTTATGTTGTTTCTTAGCAGCAATTTGTGTTGTTTATTAGGAGCGATTTGTGTTGTTTATTAGGAGCGATTTATGTTGTTTATTAGCAGCGATTTATGTTGTTTATTAGCAGCGATTTATGTTGTTTATTAGCAGCGATTTATGTTGTTTATTACGGCGCACTGTCTAATTCTCTGTTACATTAATCCTTCCACTATCGCCATACTCTGCATACATTACGTACAAAGGGTATTAACCAGCCATACCAATAATAAATCGCTAAGGAAGAGGAACTAGCGAGCTTTACGAGCCTAGGCCTTCTTGAAACTGCCATAAAGAAGGTACAAGAAAATAATAACATGACAAATAGAAGAATTGTAAAGGAAAGTTACTGTTATTATATTTTCTTCGTTTACTATATGCTGTTTACTTTAACTTGACCTAAAACTACCATCCCTCCATGCTGATTGCTAAGTTGTAGCCTAACAGTAGATTAAAAGATGGTACTAGTCACGAGGAAGTGCTACGAAGGATGTGGAGCTGTAGATCTGTCTCTTTTCTGTCACTGAGTTACGTGAAGTAAGCTGTAAAAGGACGATAATGAAGGCCAGTTTAAGGTGAAAGGAGTTTAACACATAGTACTTCACTCTTCTGTGTTCTCTTTATTCATACTGTAACAGGGTGCATAAAAAACATAGTTAAATATACTGAAATCCCACACAGAAAACTAAACTACACTCAGTGATCTTATTGAGGCGAAGATGCACTTGACAGGTTCGTAATTACTGCTTGACTGCAACATGTCTGAATAACATCGTTGCATTTCAATTAATTGCCAGTACTTAGCATGTAATTACCGGTAATTATTTGAAATACAATGATGTTATTCGGATATGTTGCATTCAGCCAGCCAACCTTATCCAACGCCAGTAAAAAACAACAAAAAAAACTTTATTGCTGTTCCTTAATTTTTTTGCTGCTCCTTTATTAGTTTTATATTTATTTGCTTCTTTCCTATCAGACGAATTGTTTTACGGCCTCACATAGTTATTTCTACGGTCTTCCTCTACTCTGGTACAATACACAGTTTCAGGGAGTGCATACCTTCACCAGTACCAGTAAAATGTATGACTTATTGCTGCTTTAGGACTGGGCTTTACCATATATCTAATAAACTTTTCCTTGAACCGCTTCCCACCTGTCCACCAGATTTTATTGACCCAGATAACACCTTTTTGAGACGTATTGTATCCAGACAGACAGACAGACAGACACGGGTGAATACATAACCTTTGACGGCGGAGGTAATAATACTGACGTGTCATATACAGAAATAAACTACCAAGGCAGAGGTGGTACTTGGCCTCCTAAGCCTACCAGTACACGTCCCCCAATCTTTCATCAGCTCTCTTAGGCTTCCCCATATGGTCCTTCTACCTTTCTTGGCTCGTTTTTCTCTTCCCTCTCGCGTCCCTTTTCTTGTAGGTCGCCCATTTTCCTCTCTTCTATCATTCATCTCTTCTCGTTTTCCTGTTCCCTCTCGCTTCCCATTTTCTTCTATTGTCCATTGTTTTTCATCTTTCTTTCTTCCCTTCGCATTTTTCTCTTTCCTCTCACTCCCCATTGTCTTCCAGTTCGCACAGCATCCTCTCTCCTATCAACCATCTCTTCTCGTTTATTTCTCTTTCCTTTCACTTCCCATTTTCTTGCATTTCGCAATTTCCTCCCTCTAACTTTCTTCTTCTCTCATTTTTTTCTCTCTTCACTCACTTTCCATGTTCTGCTTTGCCCAGCTTGCTCTCTCCTCCCTCCTGTTTTCACACTAACGACCGATATTAAGTATAAGCTGAGTAAAACACTGCTACTTTATCTGTATATTGTTGTCTTAACTAATACAGCTTCAATACTATGCCAAACCATGTTAAATATTATTGATTATAAGTTTCATTCCTTTGTCTTCACTTTTACGTTATACAGTACACATATCAACCACGCAGGAGTGAGTAGTAAAGTGGAGAAAATTCTGTCATGAAAGTTGGTGAAGACTTAATAAACACGTTCCCAGACTCTACCGCCCACTTTGCACCCTTCCTCCTCCCCTCTCCCCATTCCTTCATTTACAGCCCACTCTTTTCCTTCCCTTATTTCTCCATTCTCCCTTCCTCCCCCGCCGTCTCCTTTCCTTCTCTGACCCCTCCCCTCCTCATCACTCCTGCGTTCCCTCCCTCTCTCCTCCCTTTGCATCAATTTGGGTTTTATTCATGCAATCTGAAGTCCTGCTAGTCCTCTTTAACCATTAATTTAACAGAGTCTTAGTATTCTCACGCTTATGTTTCTTATATTAACATGAATTTCGTAAGTAACAAGAATTTATCAACTAACATACATAAAAACACTAGAAAAAGAGTGCTAGGGAGTCATTTTACCTGACAAATACAGCCCAGTCTGCTCGCTGTTCATATAAATTACCTTTTCTGCAAGTCGGACCAGGTAAAGTCTTGGTGGAGGACTGAATTTTATCTCCTGGTGGTGTTTTACGAGTGTCTGCCTAAACTTTTGTGTCTGCAACTTTCCAGACATATTTGCTTTCTTTGAAATGTTTACGTGAATATACTGTACTATGCTTGCAGTCCATAGCTTCATAGTTAGTTTCTTAACACTCTGGTTAATCTGGCCTCATCTGAATACAATAATCTGGCGTTAACTAGAACTGGATACAACAGAAGGCTAATGATGTCAATATTAGCACTCTCAGGCTCCTGTCACTCAACTG
The DNA here is from genome assembly GCF_032717465.1 of Coenobita brevimanus. Lineage (NCBI taxonomy): Eukaryota > Metazoa > Arthropoda > Malacostraca > Decapoda > Coenobitidae > Coenobita > Coenobita brevimanus. Next base: position 8,519,571 of record NC_137004.1, on the reverse strand, counting down.
AATGAAATAGTCAGCGGTAGATGAATGGGAATACAAAATGCAAACATTAAATGGTTAACAGGTTGATGTAGACAAAATATAATCGTACACTGCAATTACATTTCAACGGACCACTGTCTCGTTATGACAAAGACTTTTAATCGCAATGACTACTGGAGTGACGCTGTTAAGGTGCACCCACACTAGGAAAATCCTCTGTCAGGGATTACATCAATTATTTTCCTTGCCACTTTATCCAGTACTGGGGTAGTTCGATGCTCCTCAAGGACTCTGCCAGAGAATGACGTATTGTTTACACACACACACACACACACACACACACACACACACACACACACACACACACACACACACAAGAATTGGCAATCTGAGTAGTATTAAGCTAAACTTATTTTTTTTTGTCCGACTCAGGGCAAAGGCTTCAGGGCCTATTTCTCGGGGGCAGTGGCCTATCCCAAGGCCCAGTAGTCCTCCTACATCACATGTCACCACTTTGGCGCTAACACCCACCGTCCATATTGAATACATGTTAGGGCTGTCTCATACAGGACTGGTGTATTGGTATTAACGGGGATATTTTTACATGTCAGCGGGTCCTCTGGTAGATCAGGAAAGTCTGCTTTTATGAAATTCAGATCCTTAAAATGCTCCCTGCCCCAGCCGGGATTCGAACCGGGTTCCATTAGGACTGCAAGCCGCCTCTACCGATTCAGCTGAGAACCTGAGTCAAACGTCGACGTAGCGTTATCATCCCAGAGCAGAACGAAAAAAAAAAAAGTCTTATTATCAACTGCAATGGGAGCTGAAACAAAACACAGGCAAGGTTTTAATTTGCTCAGCCTTCAGTAGAACCTTTAGTCCAGTTTTCCTAGAACCACCAACAAATCTACAGCAACCAATATCAACACAAAGACCTGGTACCACACGAGTCAAAAGAGATAATCGGGGTTAAAGTCGATTGTTCTCTCTAAAGGATATTAAAATCATCAGTAATATAACCTGATGTCTTTATTATGCCAGAGAAACGGACGCTCGTATATATAGAAATTGGATAATCGTCAATACTGAAGCACAGAGATCTCGAGGTTGAAATCAGTGGTAGCCTAACAATGTCAAGGATGTTTAAGACGCCAATTGTATTACCTGATGTCTGTAATAGGCCAGAGAATTGCAAGGTCGTATATATAAAGTGGATAATCGTAAATACCCCAGGACATATAATAACCTGTGTTCTGGTTGGTTAAGGAAGCTCCCTAACACCTTTTACTAAGTGATTTATTTTGCTTATTAAGCCTAACTGTCGTATTCTGTATTACGTAAATCCTTCCAGTATCGCCAAACTGTGCATCAGTAACATTAAAAAGGGCTACTGGCCTGTAATATCCACAAATAAAGGTGTTAGGGGGGTTGCTTAATAGACGTTTTGTACAAGCCTGTCTCGGTAATATATTGCTTATCTGATGCTCTTTCAGGAAGTTATGTCCCTTGATTATTGAGAAAAACTGATGAAAAACGCAGGACACAGACGACTGTGATACGAACAGTACTGTACTTCTTTCACCTTAACTTGGCCCAGACTTTCGTTCTTTTGTAGCCTATTTCACATTGTTCACTGATGGAAAAAGACAATACCATAAAAAAAACAAAAAACTTATGTATATGAGTGAGGTGTAGGGGGGGAGAGGGAGGGGGAGGCCAAGGATGGGATGGAGGGATGGAATAGAGAGGATGGAGAGTGAGACTGACGAGCAGAGTGTATATGAGTGAGGTGGAGGGGGGGGGGGAAGCAGAAGGCCAAGGATGAGATGGAGGGATGGAATAAAGAGGATAGAGAATGAGACTGACGAGGAGAGTGTATGTGAGTGAGGTGGAGGGGGGAGAGATTGAGAAGGAGGCCAAGGATGAGATGGAGGGCTGTCGTGGAGAGATATATGCATGAGGGGGGTGTGAGCTGGGAGCAGTGCAGTGAAATGGCAGGGTATAGAACGACATGAAGGCGATTTGCTTGTGGCCACCCCTTACGGATAAAGGCGTCTGGCAATAGACAGACAGATAGATAGAAGAGCCTTAACCATTTGAAAGCTGGGAGGTGATTGGTTGTCCGCATGCATTCATTATTAGCGACTCATTTTAAGTCAGTTTTGTTATAGGGGTTACAGCAACCATTTGATGATAAGATTACCCAAATAAAATATTATATAATATTCTTCGCTTAGATTAATTAAAAAACACGGCCTTACAAAGTTTATCAGATGGCTTTGTTAAGTGAAATTTTGAATTCTCGGGACAACTCAAGACACGTCCAGGTAAAGTTTTATAGGTGCCTTGATTTTTGCCGCATGTTTTGGGAAATTAAGGTAAACTATGTCATTACCTCACTACTGCGATAGTTTGTCATATCTCACCCAGTACAACATCGGAATTACAATGGAATATGAGAGGGGGAAGGTCGCTCAAGACATGTCCCACTTGACTAGGCAAACGAATATTCAGATTTACTTGACAGCGTTTTCCTGTCGCATTTGTTTGCATTATGCTTTCTACTTTCGCATCATCAGTAAGTTTTGTGTCATCTTAGCTTCGAGTATCTTGTTGTGACTTACAACAGAGCTGCGACAAGGTATGGGCTGCGGGATATTTAAGAGTGACGGTGATATACGGCTTCTTCACCCCTGTCAGCCAGTCACTGTTGTCATTTGATTTCCGATGCTTCACTAAACTCTTTTTTTTTTTTTTTTTTTAATCGAGGCGAAGATGCACTTGACAGATTGGTGATAATTGGCTGAATGCAGCATGTCCGAATAACATCCTTGTATTTCAAATAAAATACCAGGTAATGTGAACTGAAACTTATTTACTAACTCAAATTTCTCCCTCAGGTATATGTTGCCTTCAGCCACTCATCAACAACATGTCAAGTGCATCTTCACCTCGATGAAAAAAAAAAAAAATGAGCGTAGATTTGACGTAATGTCACAGAAACTAGGCTCATGTTTGAACAGGTCTAAACATGTTCCCACCTGCACAGTCAGGCCTTAATCCTGTATGGGATGGCCACAAACAAATTGCCTCTATGTCGCCCTGTCCCCTGCCAATTCACTGCCCTCCCCCCAACTCGCACACCCCTCTCCCATATACCTCTCCACTCTATCCTTCCATCTCATCCTCAGCATCCCCCTCCCTTTTACCCCTTCCATCTCACTCACATACATTCTCCTCGTTAGTCTCTCATTCTTCATCCTCTCCTCATGGCCAAACAACCCAAGTGTATTTCTCCTAACGCTTTCTATCACATCTACATCCGCACCACAACGCTCCTTCACTTCCTCATTTGTTAGTCTGTCTCTCCATGTAACTCTACATGCTCGTCTCAAATAACTCATTTCCACTGCTTTCACTCTTGACTTGTGTCCTTCCAACAAGGTCCAAGCTTCATTTCCATACTTTAGAGTTGGTATGTCAATATTATCATCCAGCGACTTCTTTACCTCCATGCTCACTTCCCTGCTCCTTATCACTAATTTCAAAGAACCAGCAACCTTTCTTCATTGTTGTACCCTTTCTAGAATTCATCCTCTAAATTTCCATCCTTACTCATCGCACTACCAGGTGCTTGAATGCACTCACATTGTCCATTTCCTCCTCATCCAACCTCACTGTTCATTCAGTGACTTCATTTCTTTCGAAGACCATAACTTTACTCTTCCCTACATTCTCCTTTATATTCCGTTTCTTACACACTCACCCAAACTCATCCATCAAGCCTTGCAGCTCTCCTTCGTCTTCACTTAACATCACAGTATCGTCTGCAAACAACAGTACAGGGAGCTTCCAAACACTGCCCTCTCTCATTAGGGCCATTCCAACATCCACTGCCCTGCCTTGCATCTCTTTTATAACCCCATCCATATACAGACTGAACATCCATGGGGACATGACAAATCCCTGTTTCAATCCAACATTCAAATAGAAACACTCATTCAATTAAGTATTCACACGCACTGCAGCCTTAACACCATCATACATACTCTTCACGGCATTCATAAACTTCCCATTTACTCCATATATTCACAACATTTTCCACAATCCTTGTCTATCCACTCTGTCATATATTTTCTCCAGATCCATGAAGGCCACATACGATTTCTTTCCCTTCTCTAGAAACTTTTCCACTTAAGACCTAGGAATGAATATCTGATCTACACAAACTCATCCCTTCCTAAAACCTCACTGTTCTTCTCCAATTAATTCCTCTGTTATTTCCCTAAGTCTGTCAATAAGTATTCTACCATATACTTTTCGTGTTACACTAAGACAAATGCCCGTATGATTACCACACACTTCTTTGTCCCCTTTTCCTTTGTGCAGGCGAATAATTATACCTGACTTCCAATTCCTCCAGGACTCTGCCTTCCTCCCAGACCAATTTGCACGTCTTCCATAGTTATTAATTCTATTACTGTCTCTCCCCCATGCTTCAGCATTTCACGACACACTCCATCAATCCCTGGGGTTTTCCACATTTTGACTTTCCTCATTGCTTCCACTACTTCTGTCCTACGGATTTCTTCCTCTTTTCTCACCTCCCACCTTCTCCCAGCCATTCCTCAACCAGTGATAATAATAATAATAATAATAATAATAATAATAATAATAATAATAATAATCAGTCCCCAACTTTTCTTTGTCTAATATCTGTCTTAATTATCGGTAGATGAATTTTTATAACACCATATTTTCTTCCTTGGTTTAGTAGCTTCTTCTTCTAACTCAGTCAACTGTTCTATGTGGATAGGTCTCAAGGGATTTCGTAAAGATGAACTACTACGTCCTTTTCGTGAATATTTCGGTTTGGACAATAGACACTGAGCGCTATCTTTTGATGTTTGTATGTCCTAAGTACAGTAGTTTAATTTCAGCCAACGGTATATTGGTTGTATAACTGATGTGGTTGTATCTGATGGAGCCAGGATTCCGTGGACTTGAATGATGAGTGAATGGAAACGTGGCCCATTGAACTGGGCAAACTTTGGCTGTCTGGACACCGCTACTCCTCACCTCACTCTAGGGTAGGAAAGGAGGTCCTTAGAGATTTACTTTTGGATATGGCTGGTTAATATCTTTTTGTACGCTATTAATGCAGAGTTGGACGATGCCTGAGAATAGGACAGTAAGGTGTGATAAGCAAAATAAGTGGCATAGAAAATGATATTAGGGAGTTTCCTTCACCGTGTGTGTCTTGTATCTGTCCCACCCTCCTCCTCATCCCATTGTCACCCTCCATCTCCCCTTACTCTTCCTCCTTTCTTCCACTGCACTATTTAACTGATGTCATTACTGATTATTGAGTGCAGTAATAATAACAAGAAAAAATAATGGTAAGGAGAGCTACGAAGATCTTCGTTCTAGGGTTGGTGGTGGCAGTGGGCGTGGTGGGTGTGGTGTGGGCGCCGCCGGCCGTGGTGGGCGTGGTGGCCGCAGTGGTGGCGCTGGGGACGGCGGCGTACACCTACTATGCCACCAGCAATGTTGAGCACCAAATAAATCGGGTCGACCACCACCTAAGCCAGGTCGACAATGATATCTGCGACGTCCACGATGACCAGCAGGAATGTATTATGTCTTTCAGGCAGGCAATGGATACGAGGTTCTGTGAGCTGGAGACGAGGTTCTCTAAGCTGGAGGCGATTCTTAACGATCTCCACCTCACAGACGCCTCCCAGGTCCACACCAAAAACCCTGAAAGACACCAGGCCCTCGACACCACCCCCGAGACCAAAACCACCATGGACCAGGACCTGCACAAGGCGGTGGTCAAGGAGGTGGGTACCATTCGAGCAAGCCTGGCCTCCTTGGACGCCCAGATAAAGAAGCTGGAGGACGCCCTGGCCGCCTGGTGCACGCCCTCCCAGTCCCGCTGACAGCCCCCCAGTGCCACGCCCGTTGCCGTCGTGGGGGCATTGGAGATGGGGTTGGCGCTCGAGGTGGGGGGAACTCTAGTAGTTCACACCCCCTGCCTTTGGCCTCAGCCCCTGCCTTAACGAATTTTGCATAATTTGTCTGTTTTCGTCCTGCTTCCCATTTCCTTCACCATGTCCTTCCTCTGTCCCTTACACTTCAACAAATTAGCAGACAAACCAGCAGCTTTATTAACTACAGTCCTAATGTAATTTAACTAAAGGTCTTTGTGGGAGGTAACTGTAGATATAGCACGACCTTGGAAACGATAGTCTCTTCATGTACAGTACCACTGTTTTCCCAGGCTACAGACCCACGTTTGAAGCATAACACTGCACACTTGTCCTTATTTCAGTCAAGACCCCATGAATCAGCCACTGAGCAGATCCTGTCAGTATCTCTCCAACAGGAAGAAACAGCCTGGGCCAGGAAAAGAGGAGACTGACATCTAATTTACAGATATATCTTAAGGTCGTCCGCGAAAACCTTACAGTTATTAGTGATTGAGGACGGCAAGTGATTAATGTAAACGACTGAACCCTGAGGTACACCACTCTTAACTTGCCCCAAGCTACTGTTGACCCCGAGAACTGAGACATACATTTCTCTGTTCTGTAAAACGGAATCCACCCAACCTAGAAGAGCACCAGAGATTCCAAAACACCTCAGTTTTGGGAGGACAGTGTGGCTCTACACCGAATGCCTGATAAAAGTCAAACAAAGCCAGGTCCACCACAAAATAGGAGTGCCGCTGTGTAGACAGTGAGCTTTAAGTTAATAGCAACTGATTATTAACCATCTTCCCTCGTCTAAAGCCGACCTGATCAGCTGACAGGCTATTGTTAGACTCTAGATAGTTATACATGTGTTCCACCACTATTCGTTCCGGTGTCTTGCAGCACACCGAGGTCAGGCTTATTGGTTCATAATTTAGCGGAATAAGACGTGAGCCTTTTTTTAAAGATAGACACAATTTCAGACATTTTCCATTTAGTTGGGGGAACACCAATATTAATGCTGTTCTTAAAAATGTTAAACATGAGCAGCGCCAGAGCTGGACAAGACTTTAAAAGCTTGGGATGCAAGCCACCTGGATCCATACTTAAACTAGCATTTAATTCCACTATTTCTGGGGAGATATCAGACAAAATTATGGTGATAGAGTTGAGAGCTCCATCAAAGGACTGATGGGCTGAAGGATTAAGTACAGTACTCTCACAGTGTATACAGAAGCAAAATTGTCCGCTAACATTTCACCCATTGCGCTACAATCTTCAGCAAGAGAACCATTAGCATCTGTAAGAAGGCCTACAGAAGGGACACCTACTTTATGGCTTCGTATGTGCAGGTGAATAATACTTAGAATTATCTTTAAGTCTGTTAACTAATGTGTGCTCATGTGAAATCTGGGAATGAATTAAAAAGTCTTTGTACCTATTGTTAAAAGCACTGTAGTTGATCAAGGCCTGTATAGATTCAGGAGATTGGCGAGATTTATTATCCTTGAAGTATTGCCAGGCTCTACTGTGTTCCTTTTTGAGACCCATTGGAGGGTTATATGTGGTAGGAATGGGGCTGAGTCTTACAGAGGGACATGAGTTTCTATGACAGGGTGTAATATATCCAACGATATACCTAGCATCACATCTACTGATGAACTGTGAGTCTTACAGAGGGACATGAGTTTCTATGACAGGGTGTAATATATCCAACGATATACCTAGCATCCCATCTACTGATGAGCTGTGAGTCTTACAGAGGGACATGAGTTTCTGTGACAGGGTGTAATACTGTATATCGAACGATATACCTAGCATCGCATCTACTGATGAACTGTGAGTCTTACAGAGGGATATGAGTTTCTATGACAGGGTGTAATATATCCAACGATATACCTAGCATCGCATCTATTGATGAGCTGTGAAACTCATAATCCCCGTCAGTCTGAGACAACTGTTCGTTAATCACACCCTATTTACCTGTGAACCATGATCTTTGACTATTGTGCCTGTTATTACCAGCTTCACATGCATTTGCTTCAGAGTCAGCTATAAAGTGATAATCGAATGAAATGGGTATGTGATCACAACCAGGAAGGGGACACAAAGATTCAGCACCACCAACACGGTCTTTCTCAAGGATTCCACTGGCAATGATCGGGCAGCACAGCCACAACGATCAAGATCAAATAATGCTCCTGTCCCTATGGACCCTTTATACTTGTAAATGACTAAGGTGGCCACAGCGTTGTCCACAGTAAAATTTTAAGAGTTAGGTTTTGCCACTGTAACCTCAATAATCTTCTCAACAAAATCAACCTGGTCTCGTCCTTGCTTTCCGATCATGCTGCTGATATATTGGCTATTACAGAATCTTGGTTACTACCAGGTATTCCAGATTCCTTTCTATACAAGGATATAATAATGCACGTAGTGATGTGGTTGGAAATGTTCATAAGCATGGAGTCTGTCTGTATGTAAATAAGAATTATTATCCTTTACATCTTTGGACTGTAATAACTGTCTAGATGTTAAAGCAATTCACTTACCTGCTTTCAATATATACATAGTACTTGTTTATCGCCCTTCCTCAAACGCTTCTGATTATCGCCCTTCCTCAAAGGCTTCTGAAGATGATCACTTGTTAATAAATTTCCTATTAAACTCTTGTACTAATAAGGAAGTCCAAATTCTGGGTGACTAATCTACCTTCTGTTGATTGGTCTAATGCAGATGCCATGTTTGCGGGCTACTTAAGCTTTTACTAACTGCTTTAACGCAATTGGTTTGTCTCATTGGGTAAACTTCCCCACTTATATACCCTCCAGTAACACTTTAGACTTGGTTTCAACACCTGAACTGGACTGGAAATTGTTTCATTCTCCAAGTTAGAGCATTTTAACAGTACCTTGCTCTGACAAAATTTGCGGTACGATGCGCCGTTTTTCTGTTACGGTAACAAACAAACCAACAAACATACAGAAATCGGATCATAATATAGTTTGGTAAGCGGGTGCGTGTTAATCGCTTACACCCGAGGACACAAGATTTATTTTATCCTTGATGCAAGCAGACGATATCTGTCAAGTAAGATGCTGTAAGTGGTGGAGATAATAAAGCTTATATCTAACCCCTCCTTTAGAGAAAGTCGCTACTGTGCTGAGTAAACTTGTCTAGAGAGAGGGAACAGGAAATGAACCTGGGCGTTGGTTGATCTGGTGACCTGCGTCGTCCCATGAAACCATCAAAGAGCGGGCAGAGTACAGGCCTTGGTGAGCAAAGCAGTGGGTGAGACGGACTGGAATGTTGGTGGGGCTGGGGCAGGAGAGTGTACCCTGTGGAAATGGCTGTGGCAGGATTACTGGTTGCAGTGCAGGCAAGATTAATGCCAAAGATTCCTCCATAAATGAAAGACGAGGGGGAGGGATAAAGAAACGGGCGTGGGAGATGAAGAAGTGTGTGGGATGAGGTAGAATTGTGAGGGTGGGGGTGGGGAGAGGCCACATTTTGGCATTAAAGTTTTGACAGCAGTGAAGGATTATTTCAAAATTTTCTTCATGAACAAGAGCTCAAAAAAAAAAAAAACTCATTGCTTTCATTTTTGAAGCGTGTTGAGAAGCAGGTAAAAACCCCTGCTGGGCTGCAAGGTGTACAAATGCTGGTATAGTTTGTTTGCCTTGTGTCCGTGTGGCGCATTTCACTTTGAGGGCAGTTTATCCTGCTGCTATGTTTTACTAGCCCGGGTTCTGCAGCCTGTCTGTTCTTTTTGTCATGGCCAGTAGGACGGCATGATGATGATAATGATGATATGAGGCTGAAGTTGTTCATGATGATGATTATGGGTATGATTAATCATGATCATCATCATCTTCTCCTTCTCCTTCCTCCTTTCCTGTTCCATTCTTCTTCTTTATTTCGTTTTGTTTTCGTTCTTTCTTTTTCTTTTTTTCTTCTCCCCCTCTTCCTCTTGGCTGATACAAACAGCTGATGAGCCTGTGTGTGAAATACTTTGAGGCGCAGCTCCTTTGTAATAGCACACTTCGTAACACATTTCCCTGAGCGATTTAGGTCGCAAATTACGCCTCAGTATACTTTTGCATGCTAGTTATCTTTGTAATTTGACAGTGTTTGCATCAACACATACAAGAGAATATAGGTACGTAATAGGCAAAATAAATCGCTTATGAATATGTGTTGGGAAAGTTGCTAAGAGAACGAGAATTCGACCCATTGCGTTTGTAGACTGTAGGTGAGAGGCGGGGCACAGATAACGATAACAGCCAGTGGCATAGCACTCCCGTAGTGGTGTTGGCACCCGAGGCGGGGCACAGATAACGATAACAGCCAGTGGTATATCATCCCCGTAGTGGTGTTGGCACCCGAGGCAGGGCACAGATAACGATAACAGCCAGTGGCATATCACCCCCGTAGTGGTGTTGGCACCCGAGGCGGGGCACAGATAACGATAACAGCCAGTGACATATCACCCCCGTAGTTGTGTTGGCACCCGAGGCGGGGCACAGATAACGATAACAGCCAGTGGCATATCACCCCCGTAGTTGTGTTGGCACCCGAGGCGGGGCACAGATAACGATAACAGCCAGTGGCATATCACCCCCGTAGTGGTGTTGGCACCCGAGGAGGGGCTGGCATAATACAGTACAGTTAAGGCCTGAGTGTTGGGCGTGTATGACAAAGATCCTTGCAGTTATTGACACTGTTGATAAAGCAGCATTGCATGCAGTAATCAGCAGTATGCTAATTCGCTGTCACACTGTTGATAAAACAACACTGCATGCAGTAATCAGCAGTATGCTAATTCGCTGTCACACTGTTGATAAAGCAACACTGCATGCAATAATAAGCAGTATGCTAATTCGCTGTCACACTGTTGATAAAGCAACACTGTATGCAGTAATAAGCAATATGCTAATTCGCTGTCACACTTGATGAAGCAACATTGCATGCAGTAATCAGCAGTATGCTAATTCGCTGTCACACTGTTGATAATGCAACATTGCATGCAATAATCAGCAGTATGCTAATTCGCTGTCACACTTGATGAAGCAACATTGCATGCCGTAATCAACAGTATGGTAATTCGCTGTCACACTGTTGATAAAGCAACACTGCATGCAGTAGTCAGCAGTCTTCTAATTCTCTGTCGTGAATACAAAAACTCCAGTGACACCCATTTGCCAGATGTAATTTTTAAAAGTAAAACTGTCACGTCACTACTTCGTCTTTGACATGTTTTCATCCATGTACTATGCACAGTATACAGTATGTGTTGTGAAGTAACTTTATATTTCAACACTTAAGAAATCTATCTATCTATCTATAGCCCGACGCCCTAATCCCGCAAAGGGTGGCCGCAGACAAAACGCCTCCAAGTCGCTCTGTCACCCACCATATAATTACCCTCCCCCCAACTCACCCCGCCCTCCCTCATATACCTCTCAACTCCATCCCTGCACCGCATCCTCGGTCTACCCCTCCCTCTCCCTCCCTCCACCTCACCTACATGCACCCTCTTAGTCAGTCTTTCATTCTCCATTCTCACCACATGTCCGAACCACCTCAGTGTATTTCTCCTAATCTTCTCCATTCTCACCACATGTCCGAACCACCTCAGTGTATTTCTCCTAATCTTCTCAACCACAACCACATCCACCCCACAACGTTCCTTCACTTCTTCATTCGTCTACCTGTCCCTCCATGTCACTCCACATGCTCCTCTCAAGTAACTCATTTCTACTGCTCTCACTCTTGACTTGTTCCCCTCTTGCAGGGTCCACGCCTCGCTTCCATACGTCAGGGTAGGGATCACATTACTATCATGCAGTGACTTCTTAACTTCCATACTCACCTCCCTATTCCTCATCACTGCTTTCAGTGAACCAACAACCTTCCTTCCCTGCTGTACACTTTCACACACTTCATCCCCCAAAGTTCCATCCTTACTCATCACACTACCCAAGTACTTGAATGCACTCACATTCTCCATATCCTCACCATCCAACCTTACTGTACATTCTGTGACTTCATTCCTCTCAAACACCATAACTTTACTTTTGTTTACATTAACTTTCAGTTTCCTCCTCCTACACACTGTCCCAAATTCATTCACCAAACCTTGCAACTCCCATTCGTCTTCACTCAACAATACTGTATCATCAGCAAAAAGCAACACCGGAATCTTCCAAATCTCACCCTCATTCATCAGAGCCACCCCCACATCCACGGCCCTACCTTGCACTTCCTCTACAACCCCATCCATGTATGTATTAAACTGCCATGGAGACATCACACAACCCTGTTTCAGTCCCACATTGAGATCAAAGAACTCACTCAGCTCACCATCCACTTGCACCGTAGCCCTAGCTCCTTCGTACATACTCTTCACAGCACTCAACCATTTCCCCTCCACTCCGTATATTGTTAATACCTTCCACATACCTTGCCTATCTATTCTGTCATAAGCTTTCTCCAAGTCCATGAAGGCAGCATACACTTTCTTTCCCTTCTCTAGATACTTCTCCACTAAACATCTTAGAACAAATATCTAATCTACACACCCTTTTCCCTTCCTAAATCCCCCTTGTTCTTCTCCAACTAGCTCCTCTGTCATGTGCCTAATCCTACCAATGAGTATTCTACCATATATTTTACCAGTCACACTAAGAAGGCAAATACCCCTATGGTTACCACATACTTCTCTCTCCCCCTTTCCTTTGTATAAAGGAACAATTATACCTGATTTCCAGTCCTCTGGAACCCTTCCCTCTTCCCAAGCCAATCTACACAACTTCTATATCCACTCCACAACAATCTCACCCCCATACCTCAGCATATCACCACACACTCCATCAATTCCTGGGGACTTTCCCAACTTAATCTTCTTCATTGCTTCCACTACTTCTGCCCTACTGATCACTTCCTCCCTCCTCTCATCTCTTCTTCTCCCAGCCATTCCCCAACCACTTATACTCGCACTGCTCTCACTCTCTACATTCAACAAATCCTCAAAGTACTCCTTCCATCTCCTCAACTTCTCTCTCTTCTCCACCAACAATCTATTATTCCTATCTTTCACTCCCCTACTATTTCCCTTTTCACACTGCCTTACTTTCTTTACCTCCTTCCAAAACAATTTCTTACTCTCCCTCCATTTCACACTCAGATTCCTCCCAAACTCTTCATCCATTTCTTCTTTCTCTCCTTCACCATTCTCTTCACCTCCCTTCTCCTGCTCACATATACCTCTCTCTTCTCTCTCTCATCTTCTCCCCTACCTCTCCTCGCTAACCATTCACTATATGCCTTCTTCTTTTGTTCCACAGCTCGTTTCACCTCATCATTCCACCATGATGTCCCTTACACACCCTTGCATCTCCTCCTCACTCCACAAACCACCTCACATGCTGCGCCTATCTCTTCCGTGAATATCTTACATATGTCTTCCACCCCTTTCATCTGCTCTAGCTCATACCTTCCCAATCTTTCTTCCACTATGCTCTTATACTCTGCCATTCTCTCACTATCTTGCAAATTCTCCACTCTTCTCACAGGAGCTGTTTCCTCCTGTCTTCCCCTTCTTCTCCTAATCCATTTTCTTTGCAGCTTTACCTTGGCCATCATTAAGTGATGGTCCGAGACTCCATTCCCCCACCCTCTCCACACTCTTGCATCCAACACTTGTCTTCTCATTCGCTCATCCACACACAGATAGTCTATCATTGCCTTTCGTTCAACAAGTTCACCATCCATCCTTCTCATTACTCTCGATGTATACCGGTGCCCGGTGGATCATCTTCTGCCGAAAGTAGGTGTTGGCTATTGCCAATCCCTTACCAGCACAGATGTCCACCAACGCACTACCATTCCCATCTACTTCAGCTGGCACACCCCACTGACCAACCACTCCATCCACTCATACATTCCCAACTTTGCCATTCATGTCTCCAATCAAAAGCACTCTCTTGCTCCTCTCAAATTTGTCCATACATGCTTCTACTCTCACCCAAAACTCATCTTTCACTCTTGCCACTCGGTCCTCTGTCGGAGCATACACACATACAGTCGCCCACGCTTATATACCTACTTTCATCCTCACCCATACAATCCTTGCACCCACTGTTCCATACTCTCTTATATTCTCCTTCCACTTCATGCTTATCATCAGACATACTCCCTCTCTTGCCCTCTCATTCTCATTGACTCCTGCACATATACCTAAACCATATTCCCATTCTCTCACCTTTTCACCTTCCCATTTAGTTTCAGTCAATCCACATATATCCACTTTTGCATCATCAAGCACCCGAACAATCTCTCTCTCACTTCATTATTCACTCCTCTCACATTCCAAGTTCCCACCCTCAGAATGTCCTTTGTCCGTTCCTTAGTCGTCAACGTATGGTCCGTCTTGGTCCGAGGTGCTTTATTCGCTTGTTTAGTTTGTTCTTTTTACAGGGTGGGGCACTAACCCACCACCAACCCCTTTAGTCTCCTCGTACGACAAGCAGAGATACTGGGGCAGTATTCTTGAAACCCCCCTACCCCCAGGGGAGGGTAGATATAAATGTCCCATCCTGTATTTCATGTAGCATCTTCCATCATCACAACTTTATTTCAGTACTAAGAAATGCTTTAGATATAAATGTCCCATCCTGTATTTCATGTAGCGCCTTCCGTCACCACATCCAACAAGAAAAGTGTGCTGGGTTTTGGCATGAGAACTTTTGCAATCAGAATATTCGTTCAACTTCAGCCCAGCCTCATCTGTAGCCACAGCCAGTCATCTAACCACACAACCTTGCAGCCAACCACACTACTGCTCATTTAACCCATCACTCCCGACCACTTTCGCACCTCCGACACCCCCCAGTCCCGACCACTTTTGGAATTTTTTTTTTTTTGGCTAAAACCTCCGCTTCTGGTGAGAAACATAGGAAATTCATAGAGATATCGCTCACCTGAGGTTTAAAATATTCGATACAGGTAGAAGTACCTACTTACCTTACAGGGTTTTTTTTTATCAGGCTGGCTGCAAAGAAAACGAGTTCTATGGGAGGATAACTATTCCACACCACTCCTAAACGGTATTTATTTATTCACTTGGCACGAATTTATATGTAGTATGAGAGTACATTGGCTTTCAAACAGTAATATAGGCACTATAAGCACTGTTTCACTCACTAACTCATCACCATTCCTGACCTTCTTTTGCCACATTACCTGATCATCATTTCTGACTGTTTCTTCCTATAATGCTATGTAAACTTTGTCCTCCACATTGTCATCGATTGGGAAATCATTGTGGCCCTGAATATCTTTATTGGCCAGGTCACTGGTAACAGGTGAACTGCCAAGACAATGGCATGCAGGGGGGGGGGAAGTTATGTGGTGTAAGGCATTGTCCCTGCTTGGCATCTTGTAGAGGAACAGAGGAAGGTCTCTCGTGTATACATACGAAAAATCATGCGCGAAAATTGAAAATTGTGCAAATTAGGGACCTTGCAATTGCAAAACGTACCAGTACGTTGATGGGACTGGCAAATGCAAAATGTTGCAACGTACCCATACATTGAGAGGACGTCTCGGGTTAACAACATAAGCACCCATCTGACCGCAGAACTACTTATCTACTCACGACACCACGCATCAAACCACACTAACAAACATCTAACCACACAACTACTTACCTGCTCTCAACACCACGCATTAAACTACACTAACAAGCATCTAACCTCACACACACATACACACACACACACACACACACACACACATCTAACCACACAGCTATTTTTTTGTTGGGCTGGAGTGTGAACTCTTGCTGGTGCATACTGTAGTATAAATATCACGCATCAAATAACATCTTTTCAACCTGATTGATGGTTTTACAGTGAGAGTTGATGGTATTCATGTCTTTTCCAAAGGTAAATAGTTCTCGTATTTCATAATGTCATATTGAATTCCTTCTTACGCTGTTTTTAAAAAACGATGTAAGGAAGGACATTAGTGAAAAATTGCTGGATATTATTTTCAAAAGCATCGTCCAGTGTTTCAAAATGTGATGTTGGAAGTGTCATAAATTTCTTTGATAGACTGGACACGTCATATAAATTTTCTTTATTTCTTTAACTGACCCGGTGTTATAACAACGTACAGATTATGTAAAATATATATACAGTATACAACTAACCCGTGATGCATGTTTAAATAGACCCGTGATGGAAGTATGAGTCACTGCGCCAAGCATGCCCAACAGATCATGAGTACCAATCTTTGGGGCTCAATGAATCAAGGATTCTTGTTGTTTCCATTGTACTCCAGCAGATTAGTCGTTTAGATATGAAGAAATTATAGAACTGTATGTTAATAAACACAATGTGTAGTAATTAACTAGTATTAGGCGTGACTGATATATATATGTTTAGAAAGTTAACGATGTGGTTTTAGACGCCCTGGCACGGCATGGTTGGCACACCTGCTTATCCCATCTCCGGGAGGATACGCAACCACACTGCGGCAGCCAATCTCGAGTTCAGTGCCGTTGGGAGTGATGATGAGGAAAATGTGGTATTGTGCGTTTTTTTTTTTTTTTTGTGAGCGTTCGCGTGATCTTTGAAACATCGAGTGACTGGATGTTGGTGGCCTGGTGGTGGTGTCTGTCTCAAGGTGTACAGGAGACAGGTGGAGGCTGTGTCATACAAAGGGCCAGGTGGTAGACTGATCGGCTTCCCCCTACTCCATCTGCTAGGAAGGTCAGCCATTTTTATCATTCGTCCATGTTCTAGGTGGCATTGGAGGCATTGCAACACTTGTTCATTGATGATTCATTTTGCGTATTTCACCTAAGCATCGTGTTTTATGCCATTTATGTATTTTGAATACCGATATACTTTACATCGATAACATACAGGAAGATATTGATATGTAATGAGCAGAATAAATAATGAAGGAAGGAAATTTGCGGTCACCCAATTATCCAGTTACTGAGCGTCTTTTATGGTAATGGTAAATGCTCAGTTTAATCAGGAGAGAAACCTTAACAGTTCACTTATTATTATTAGTTTGCTCAGTATTTTTTTTTTTTTTTTGTTTATGGTGGTAAAGGGTTACTTCGTGGTGATTTTGTTTCCCACTTGTTTTTATTATCCATGTTTTGGTTCCCCGACACGTGGTGTTTCCTGGGCATAATGGCTGACACACTAAACGCTACACGACTGTACCGAAATAATTTTGGCTTTCCCTTCTGGTGCGTCTGGTTGTTACCGTTGGATAGTTTAGGCTAGATTGGGTTATATTAGGGTAAGTAAAGTTATATTAAAGATTGGAATAGGGTAGGTTAGGATGTTTTGCTAGGTTAGGTTAGGTATGAGTAGATTAATGATAAGCATTGAACCTGTAAGCTTAGGCTGCAACAGCTGTAGAAATAAATTTCTGTTGATTAGAGTACGTTTTATAAAGTCTGCCATAATGCCTGAGAAACTAACACCAGTGAATCGGAATGAGCATTGACAAAAACAACAGAGAAACAAAATCAGCAGTAAGTCATTTACTATTATAAAAGTTGTCAGAAAAATACAGAAAACAACCTGGTAAAGGAGGAAGTGAATCGGTAAGGTATTTCTGCTGCCTAAACTAAACCATATGTTTGGGTTGTGACTAAAATTTAGGTTAAGTTTGGATAGCCTAAACTGACACCAATAAGGGAAATTTCATTCAAAAATGACGTTGTAAGATAGCGTCCGTCTGTTCTCCCCCCACAAGATGGCGTCCGTCTGTTCTCCCCCCACAAGATGGCGTCCGTCTGTTCTCGCCCCACAAGATGGCGTCCGTCTGTTCTCGCCCCACAAGATGGGGTCCATCTGTTCTCGCCCCACAAGATAGCGTCCGTCTGTTATCACCCCACAAGATGGCGTCCGTCTGTCCTCCCCCCCACAAGATGGCGTCGTCTGTTCTCGCCCCACAATATTGCGTCTGTCTGTTCTCGGCCCACAAGATAGCGTCCGTCTGGCTTCGGCATCATTAGGGATTGTAAACAAACCTCTTTAAAAAATTCATCACTTTTTTAGTTTTAAAAATATACGGTATAAACTTGAAAACGCAGTCATAAAATATTCAAAGAATCCCACGGAAAACTATGGTCAAGAGAAATCAAAACTGCAAGATAAGGTGGTCGTATGCCCCCTTAAGGATTACCATTTTGTAGCCGTGATAAATAGCTGGATGTTAAGGGCAGTGGTTGGAGGGGTTGCACTAAAACAACTGGACAGAATTCAGGACAAAGCTGAAAAATAGACGAGTTTCCGGTCAAAAATTTTTTGAAGTTAGATACTTGTATGGGTAAAAGATACTCAGAAAATAACTATGTCAACCATTATTTCCAATAAAAATGTGCAGAAACATGAAAAATTAATAAAGTAGCCGGAAAATCACGTGACACTGAAACGGCCTGTGATTGGTCGTGACGTCACTACTCACATTGAGGCAGCATAGTATACTTTGTTAACGTTTAGCCAGGATACACTGTGCTTATTTCTGACTTCTAAGAATGTCCGGTGACAAGAGGAATAATTGCTAATGTTTCGTTCCAATGTGTAAGTGCACTGTCAAAAGCACAGGAGGGAAATTATTCCTCTGTATACTAGCCAATAACAATAAACGAAAACAGTGGTGGCTGGCTGCTCGTCGGAAGTTCCCAGTGCTGGAATGCAGTCTTTACTGTTGGGAAAATATTATATTCTTCACCATATAGGTTCATACACACCTAATTATCTGAAATTCAGTAAAAAAAAAAAAAAAAAACTATACTTTAATTATTAATAGAATATTAGGAGTCAGAGCGAAAACGTGCTAAGGTTAGTGGGTATTTCTACTTTAGATCGCCAACATGCCTCGACAGACTTCTGTTTTGCACAGATACTGATTTAAAGTGCAAATAAATGCATTTGTATGTTAAATTAATAATTATACAAAGCAGAAGTCTGCCAAGGCAAGCTGTTCAACTAAAGGAGAAACACATCCGCTAATTTTAGCTGGTTTTCGCTGTGAATCCGGATTTTTTTAAAGGTAAAATTGAATACAAAAATTTGACCAGATTTCGAATAATTAGGCGAGTATGGACCTCTATGGTGATACAATCTATAACACTTACCAATTAAAAAGTGCCAATTCGGTGTTGATTCGGTAAATGACCGCCGATTCGGTATTTCGTCACACTCAACTGAAGTACTGTAGTTGAGTCACTGAAACTTTTTTTTTTTCTTCAGAAAACTAATAATGAAGAGGTCAGATATTAAATATGAGCATAATACCATCATAAACTCATACAACTGATACTGTACCGCATACATTTAACTCTTCCCACCTCATGAGGTACGAGCACCGCTCGGGAATGGTGTAGCTGTAAGCTACTTCTGGTCGATTTCACCACAATTTACTTACAGGTACCACCCATTTACACCATGAAAAATATTCCTTCACAACATACCTGAAGGGGGTAGTTTGGATCTGCGGTGGCCATGTAGGTACAACTATCATCTCTGTTACTGGTAACGTATTGTGTGATGGATTGGAGCATCGTCTGCACTGTGAATGCTGACGTCATAGCCAACATGGCGGCTCCTTCCCTCCATTCAAAGAATTAAAGTTATCACGTCTTGTTCAGTGCAAATGATAAATTAAATTAAGAGATACATATACCGTAAGTTTTTAAGTACATGGCAGAGTGCACTGGCCATGTTTACCCAGAACCGACAACTCGTCTATTATCAATAACTCTGCAGTTAAAAATGAACTACCTCCCCAACAAGAAAGAAATGTTGCCTCCCTTGCATTATTTTACAGATACTTTTATGGCAAATGCTTGAACGAAGTTGCATCCATTGTGCCACCTCTTCACGCCTTCCCCTGTGCTACGCGGACATCTGGTAGCGCTCTTGACTGTCACATTGCCATATTGCAGAACTTGTTCCTGTCAAATATTTTTTGTTCCCTGAACTGTATCTCTTTGGAATTCCCTTCTCCAGAATAGTTTCCCCCCAAACTTCAACCTACAGCAGTTCAAATCCAACTGTTACAGTTTATGAATGGAGGACATCTGTAATCTGGTGTAGCCATGGATTTTTATTTGATTAAATTTTATTTTACTTCCTTAGTTCAAAAAAAAAAAAATAAATAAATAATAATAGTACGCCAATCATTATAACTGTTGTCCAGTCACTGGGTTACTCGCATAGTGAGATGTTTTGATCGTCTCTCTCTCTCTCTCTCTCTCTCTCTCTCTCTCTCCGTTCGCTTTCTAAGATCATTAAAACCCTTCAGCCCGAACAGCCCTTGCAAATCACAATAAAATTGATGAGGAATTGTAAAAATGTAATGTACGAACAACCATCCGCTAGAAATAGATTTCTTCGGCCGGATTCTGAAAGCTCAAAAATCCTCGCAAGTCCACCATCTTTGGGCGTAGGAGCAACTTTTCACTTAAGTGCGTATTCTGGAGCCTCTGAAAACGAGCGCAAACCCTATGCGACGTTGTCAATTCTCGTAGAGTTGTACCATGTGAGGAGCAGTCATAAGTACATCGTAAGCCTTATAACTCTCCTGTTATTAGAAATGCTGTTACTCAAACAGTCCCAAGATCCTTAGCATAAAATCAGGCATTAATTGATCCTTAATAGCATACAAATATTGTGAATCTGCAAAAAATAATAAATACAAGTGGCAGCGGACTGTCGTAGGCAATGCAAATATACGATATCGGAGCAAGTGCTATTTTGATATAAGTGGGAAAACTAGCACTATTGACCAATATAGCCTTTACTGCAAATTTCACCCTCATGATAGAATGTTCACATACATTCGAATAAACAAGCCATTGTAAACACTAAACTTATCTAACATATTGTGATACATGATACAATGTCGAAAACATTATGAACCGAACGTACAAAAGCGTGATCAAAACAACTGTAGAGGTAGCAATCCATCCTGTTGCATCAAGGATCTTAGGTTTTTTAAGTCACTGAAACTCACAGAGGAATCTTGGAAGAAACTACTGAGCCTGTGATTCGAGCATAAGGTCTCTCATACTATCTCTTGCGGTTGTGTGGTCATTGTGGTGTATCTCAGTAGACTCCCAGTGCTAAAATTTTTTATTGATTTTTCCAAACTTCATCCAGTTTCCTCCCAAACTCAGCCAGTGTTGTAGCATTCACCACTGCTTTAGGAAGATTATTCCATTTATTCACTACGCGATTTCAGAAGGCAAATTTCTTTATGTTTAATTTTGCTCATTGTAAATTTTCTTATGCCCTCTGCTGCTCTTCTGAAGAGGCCCCCACTAATAGATTCAGCATCTATATATACCATTCCATTCAAAATTTTGATTTATCATCTCATGTAGGGAGGTCTGACTTTTTTTTTTTATAGTCATTCTTGGTATGGTAGGCACTAGCTTCGAGTTACCGTATCACTTCTATTGCCCTTTTTGTATATGCCCATGATGTTTTTTTTTTTTTTTTTTTTCTTCAATTTGCAGCCATTCTACTATACAACACCATGGCAGCCGTGATCGTAGCACTGCATAGGCGACGACAGCTCCGACGGGAGCGTGTGTTTCGAGACCCATTGGATCCTTTAGCTGTGAATGATCAACATCTGCTACGATATTATAAACTCCCACGCCAGGAAATTCTCGCGTTGTGTGAGGACTTGGGGCAAGCACTTGGGAGGCAAACACACCGAGCCCGTGCCCTACCTGTGCACACTCAAGTATTAGCTGCCCTCCGGTTTTATGCAAGTGGTAGCTTCCAGTCTGTGGTTGGCGATGTTACAGGGATAAGCCAATCAAGCATCAGCAGGGCAGTGAACAGTGTAACTGAACATCTTTATAGAAAGGCCTTAGGAGAAATTAAAATGCCCAATACTCCACTGGAAATACAGAGAGTCAAGCATGATTTCTTTAGGATTTGTAGATTTCCAAATACTATTGGTGCAATAGGTTGCACACACATCCCAATAGACAAATTTCCTCAGACCAAAAATCGAACGTATTATATATATTTTTAATGGAAAGTATGTTTAATTTCAATATACTTATGGTCTTTTAGCTTAAATATGCATCATAAAATAAATAAATGCAGTGTTTTTATGCCAAAATATCACGTGACTACGGAACGCGCTGTGATTGGTCGTGACGTCAGAATAGTGGCTTCCTAGAGCCACGGCCCAGCTGATCGACAGCTGATTGTGTTTACTTGTGTACTGTATCCCCATAAACATGTCCCAGGCAAGCAGACGTTATTACTATTGCTTTGTGCCCATGTGGAAAAGCACCACGAAGGCAACACCAATTTAACGTTTTATAAATGTGCCAAAAGATAAGAAAATAAGGAGGCAGTGGTGGGTGTCTGCTCGTCGTGACTTTCCCATGCTGGAATACGACTGTTACTGCTGTGAAGACCATTTTTGTAATGCTGTGTTTTTAAGGCGACTTCTCGTCGTAAAAACACGAGCACTGGAACGGGGTCCTTTTACTAGACCGGATGTAATGCACTAACAAAGGAACAGGGCATAAAAATAGGCAGTATACCGTATCACATCTATTGCTTAGGTCCTACTCATTACAGTGTACATACCATGATATTTAGCATATAGGGGAACAGAGATACAGGATTACACTCGGCTTCACAGAATGATCACATATATATTAACACTATGGCACAGGGAGATCGCGGATATTCTTTAATGTCACCTGGAGGGAAATTATGCAACTGGGGTTGTTCGTTTGAATTAATTATTATGTCACTTCAAGATAATGATAAACTGGGGCTGTTCACTTAAGATCACTGAGATTGGGAGTCTGTTTCGGGGATATTACCATAATAGAGGTAGGGTGCGGATAGCGACACTCGACACTGTCACCAGGTCGCGGGAACACATACACTTGTCTTTCGGCTCACTCGCGCACCTACCTCTAGATTTACAGAAAACTCCCTGGTTCCTTGATGCGGGGGGGGACTGAATTATTTATCAATAGACACTTCTTACCCTGATTGCACGAGTTTCTGTTAGGCCACTGTTTAATATATTTTCCGTGTAAGCACTGTCACTGTACTCTGGATCACTGTCACTGTCACCGTCTTACCCTTGTTTCCTGGGTTGTTAGATCACTGTTTCACTTACTGTCAGGGAGGCTCACCTGTCTGGGGCCTCGACCTGAGGGGCGGCTCCTATCTTAGGGCTGCGCCGGTGGGGTGCAGGGAGGCCCTGTGGTCTGGGGGCCTCGACCTGATCGGGGGCCCTCGGGACTAGGGCCGAACAGCCGGAGCAGTCGGGCCTGCTTCCTCTGCCTCCGGGGAGTGAGGGAGCCTGGATCTCCGTCGTTGTAGACTGCGGCGGCGGGCCTGGGCGTCCTGGGACTGTGGGTGCTCAGGGGGAGAGGTGCCGTCAGGGCTGGGCTGCGGCAGCGTCTCCTGCAGGGCTCCGGCAGGGTCAAAGAACTCCCGGGTGTGGGCGGTAGGTCCGTTATCGGGCCTTGCCACCACTCTAGTGTCTCCTCCGGGCCTATAAGCCTGGATGGCGACGAAGGGCTCCCCGAAGGGAAAGAGGCTAAAGGGAGACTCACGCTCTTCGTGGTCCCTTGAGTGTGTCTATAGGTCTGAGTCGGGGCTCTCCTTCCCCAATTGTGCACCTTGGCTGTAGCCGTGAACTTGCCCGGCGTACGGGGGACACCTATAGGGTGATCGAGGTCGCCCTTTCGCCGTGGCAAGGTACCGCCGGCATGGTGTTCCTCCCGCAGTAGGAGACAAGCCGGAGTGAGGGGCTCAGAAGCCGCACTCTCTCCAATACGGACAGATCCTACCTGCAGGGAATTCTTCACCCTGGTACGTGCCCCGGCCGGAGCCGAGTGTCTGCCCGTACGGAAAGCGACTAACGGGTGAACTGGTTCGCCCGTCCATTGCGGCAAGGTACCGACCCCGGGACGCCGCTTCCGTAATTGGGTAGTGCTACATGTACGGTAGCAGGGTCTCTCTACCCTGGACCGTATTCTGGCCGTAGCCAAAGAGCAACTGGAGAGGGATGCACACAGGCAACTCTCCTCAGTGTGTTAAGGCCGGAGCCTGGGGTCACCTTCCCCTCTACACACTCTGTTAGGCCATAGCCTATGTCTATCACTTTCTCTTTCTTTAGGCTGTAGCCTTGGGCCTCCTGCCCTTGGGCCTCCTGCCCTTGGGCCTCCTGCCCTAGAGGGTGTAACAAGACCGTCAATACGGTGTTACCTGGGACTGAACTCTTTTCAGTCCCACCCCTGGTCTGACGATCACTACCCCGCCCGCACCGTAGTTCGGTTTCCCTGAACACCTGGGGTTGGGGCACTTGCGGGGAATAGGGGCTCAAGGCCGGGATGCCCTGATGACCCTCTTGCCCGGGGTTTCTAACCTCACCGGTGTGTCCTCCCGGGGTGGTGGTGGGGTGGCGGCTCGGTGGTGGTGTGGGGGGTGGTGAGGTGAGAGGTCCTGCGGCGGGCACGGCGGGCATTTTACCACCTTCCGCGTTGTTGAAGTCACGGCCCCGTTACTGGAGGTGGTAGGTGGTGGAGGTGGAAGTCTGGTAGGCCGGGGTGAGGTGTTGGGTGAGGCTGACCCAGTGGGTGGTGAAGGTGTTAGGCTCCTGATGGTGGTTGAGAGTGAGCCGGAGGGAGGATGGATGGTTGGTCCAGCGTAGGAGTTGGAGAAGGTGGTGGGTCCCTCGGATTCTGACAGGTGGGCGGTCGTGGCGGCGCCATAGCACTCTCTCAATTTTTGTTTCTGGTTGTAAGGTGTTGGTGGTGGGTGTAGCAGGTGGTGATTGAGAGTGGCGGGTTGGAGGAGGTGGGGTGGTTGGTGAAGGATCAGAATCGGAGGAAGGTGGTGGTGGGTCAGGCAAGGGTGACGTTGGGGAAGGGGTTTGTGGGTATGGTGAGGTTGAGGGTGGGGTGGGGTAAGTGAGCGAGGAAAGAGAGGCTGTGTAGGTGGGAAAAATGAGTGGCGGGGATGTGGTGGTGGTGGGTGGTGCAGGGTGGTAGGTGGGAGGGAATAGAGAGGAGGAGGCAGTTATGGGAAGTGGGTTTGGGAAAGATGGGGTAAGGGTTCTAGGAAGCCTGCAAAGGGGGAGGCAGGCTTTGTGTTGGGGAGGAATAGGAAGGGGGGAGGCGATAGTAGTGGAGAAAGTGGTGTGTGAGGTGGGAGGGTTAGGAATAGTGGTAGGAATAGGGGAGGGCAAAATAGAAGAGATAGTGGGAGGAGAGGAAATGGGAAGATGACGGTTTCCCCTGTCATCGACTGGGGGAGATGTGAGGTGGCCCCCGTCATTATGGTGAGATGTGGGGGCAGTGGGAGGGCGCCTTCTGTGACTTCCTCATTTCACTTTTCTTCTTTGAGGCTTGGGGCAATCGGTGTATGGTGGGGAGGCTTGTGGGCGCTCTTGTTTAGTTTTGTTGCCCCAGGCAGCTTTTAGCTGCTCACGAATGTCGTGGATTGGGCACTCAGGGCAGCAAGGAGTAAATTCCCAAGGATTTACAGGGATGAGATCCGTGGGGAAATGGTTGATGATCCCGATGCGTTTGGGGGAGGAGTGGACGGTTAGAAGGCGCCTTATTAAGTTGATTTGTTTATCCAGGTCTCCCGTCGGTTCATGTATTATGAAGTGGTTTTTAATGAAATCGGGGAGGATCCTGAGGAGTTTGTGGAATATGAGTTGTTCCCGGGTTTTTGCGTCTGTGCCCGCATACGCAGCGGTGACAAGCCTGGATGAAGGTGTCATCGAGGACTCCGTCGTATGTGAGGGCGTCTAGTTCCGACAAGGCTACAACTGTGCCCAGAGATGGTGTCGCCGCCTGTTTCACAATTTGTTTGAATTGATCCCATTTTAGTCTCGGGACGATTTTGGGAGTGACAGTGGTGATTCTTTTCCCCAGGTTAGGTAGTGTGACTGCGATCTTTTCTCTGAGTCGAACCCTATGTCTAGGAGGGGTTTGACCATGTCTAAATATACATCTATGTCGCACTGGTCCGGGTTGAACCTGGGCAATTGGATGTGTGGTTTGGCTGCCATTGTAAGTTCCCTTTCTGTGTTCCTCCATGCGTTACTCGGATCTAGAACCACCGCTTGCCACCAGTGTAATGCTGTGTTTTTAAGGCGACTTCTCGTCGTAAAAACACGAGCACTGGAACGGGGTCCTTTTACTAGACCGGATGTAATGCACTAACAAAGGAACAGGGCATAAAAATAGGCAGTATACCGTATCACATCTATTGCTTAGGTCCTACTCATTACAGTGTACATACCATGATATTTAGCATATAGGGGAACAGAGATACAGGATTACACTCGGCTTCACAGAATGATCACATATATATTAACACTATGGCACAGGGAGATCGCGGATATTCTTTAATGTCACCTGGAGGAAAATTATGCAACTGGGGTTGTTCGTTTGAATTAATTATTATGTCACTTCAAGATAATGATAAACTGGGGCTGTTCACTTAAGATCACTGAGATTGGGAGTCTGTTTCGGGGATATTACCATAATAGAGGTAGGGTGCGGATAGCGACACTCGACACTGTCACCAGGTCGCGGGAACACATACACTTGCCTTTCGGCTCACTCGCGCACCTACCTCTAGATTTACAGAAAACTCCCTGGTTCCTTGATGTGGGGGGGGACTGAATTATTTATCAATAGACACTTCTTACCCTGATTGCACGAGTTTCTGTTAGGCCACTGTTTAATATATTTTCCGTGTAAGCACTGTCACTGTACTCTGGATCACTGTCACTGTCACCGTCTTACCCTTGTTTCCTGGGTTGTTAGATCACTGTTTCACTTACTGTCAGGGAGGCTCACCTGTCTGGGGCCTCGACCTGAGGGGCGGCTCCTATCTTAGGGCCGCGCCGGTGGGGTGCAGGGAGGCCCTGTGGTCTGGGGGCCTTGACCTGATCGGGGGCCCTCGGGACTAGGGCCGAACAGCCGGAGCAGTCGGGCCTGCTTCCTCTGCCTCCGGGGAGTGAGGGAGCCTGGATCTCCGTCGTTGTAGACTGCGGCGGCGGGCCTGGGCGTCCTGGGACTGCGGGTGCTCAGGGGTAGAGGCGCCGTCAGGGCTGGGCTGCGGCAGCGTCTCCTGCAGGGCTCCGGCAGGGTCAAAGAACTCCCGGGTGTGGGCGGTAGGTCCGTTATCGGGCCTTGCCACCACTCTAGTGTCTCCTCCGGGCCTATAAGCCTGGATGGCGACGAAGGGCTCCCCGAAGGGAAAGAGGCTAAAGGGAGACTCACGCTCTTCGTGGTCCCTTGAGTGTGTCTATAGGTCTGAGTCGGGGCTCTCCTTCCCCTATTGTGCACCTTGGCTGTAGCCGTGAACTTGCCCGGCGTACGGGGGACACCTATAGGGTGATCGAGGTCGCCCTTTCGCTGTGGCAAGGTACCGCCGGCGTGGTGTTCCTCCCGCAGTAGGAGACAAGCCGGAGTGAGGGGCTCAGAAGCCGCACTCTCTCCAATACGGACAGATCCTACCTGCAGGGAATTCTCCACCCTGGTACGTGCCCCGGCCGGAGCCGAGTGTCTGCCCGTACGGAAAGCGACTAACGGGTGAACTGGTTCGCCCGTCCGTTGCGGCAAGGTACCGACCCCGGGACGCCGCTTCCGTAATTGGGTAGCGCTACATGTACGGTAGCAGGGTCTCTCTACCCTGGACCGCATTCTGGCCGTAGCCAAAGAGCAACTGGAGAGGGATGCACACAGGCAACTCTCTCTCCTCAGTGTGTTAAGGCCGGAGCCTGGGGTCACCTTCCCCTCTACACACTCTGTTAGGCCGTAGCCTATGTCTATCACTTTCTCTTTCTTTAGGCCGTAGCCTTGGGCCTCCTGCCCTAGAGGGTGTAACAAGACCGTCAATACGGTGTTACCTGGGACTGAACTCTTTTCAGTCCCACCCCTGGTCTGACGATCACTACCCTGCCCGCACAGTAGTTCAGTTTCCCTGAACACCTGGGGTTGGGGCACTTGCGGGGAATAGGGGCTCAGGGCCGGGATGCCCCGATGACCCTCTTGCCCGGGGTCACTAACCTCACCGGTGTGTCCTCCCGGGGTGGTGGTGGGGTGGCGGCTCGGTGGTGGTGTGGGGGGTGGTGAGGTGGGAGCTCCTGCGGCGGGCACGGCGGGCACGGCGGGCATTTTAATTTTAATGTAAGTACTTAATGTATTATATTATTATATTATATACTTCCCCAAAATTACCATGAAATGGTGTTGTGATAGGACTGTGATTGTTTGTTGGCGTGTTGTGCTGTGACAGGCTGTGGTAGTGTTGCTCAGAGTAGCTTGGTTAGTGTCTTATTTTCTTTTTATAGTTTCAAGTACTGAAGTATATAAAGCCAGTGATTTAACAGTCTCATACCTGAAACACTGAGTTTACACAAGAATGAGATTTTTTAAATCAAAGTATCTAAATAGCTTAATAAAGTGCACTATCATTCTCAGTGTTCGATAAATCCTTAAATTGTTCCCTCCATCTATTCACTATCTCTCCTTTTTCTACCAACATTCTGCCATTCTTATCTTTCACTCTCCTACTGCTTCCTTTATCACCCTGTCTTACTTTCCTTACTTCCTTCTAGAACAGTTTCTTGCATTCCCTCCAGTTCTTAATAAGATTTCTGCCAAACTCTTCATCCACTCTCCTCGTGCTCTCTCTTACTAACCTTTTCACTTCTCTCTTCCTTTCTGCATATAACTCTCTCTTCTGCCTCTCAATGTCTCCCATTCCCCTACTTCTCATCCAGTCTCTATAAGCTACCTTCTTTTGTTCCACAGCTTGCTTCACTTCATAATTCCACCATGCTGTCCCTTGCACTCCTTTGCGTCATCTCCTCACCCCACACACTGATTCACATGCCGCACTTATTTCTTCCTTAAATATCTTGCACACTCCTTCCACATCTTCCATCCGTTCTAACTCATACCTGCCCAATCGTTCTTCCACTATTCTCTTGTACTCTACCTATTTCTCTTCCTCTCGCAACCTCTCAGTTCTCCTCACAGGAACTGTTTCCTCCTGTCTTCCCCTATACCTATTCATTCATCTCCTTTGCAACCTTATTTTGGCCACTACCATGTAGTGGTTAGACAGTCCAAACATTATAAAGTTGCTGTACCAAATTAAAGAGACTGATAAAGTTGTCAAAATTTTACATCTGGAGCCTGAAAATCTGTTGATTTCCTGTATTATGCAGTTCCTACAGCTACCAACTTGAGTAACATACCTTTTCAACTTAACATGTTTCATAGCTGGATGACAGAGTCCTTGATAGTACTGAATTATCATCAGTATGCCTACTTTTGGTAGACTGCCATCACATAACCAGGAAGGAGGTTCACCTTCCGACATGGCTGACTCTGAAAAAATGAGAGAACATTATCTGCTACTGTTACTACTAGTAGTGATCTAATTCACTCTGAAATGTATGGCACAAATAATATATCCAAACAAGGCCTCAGCCTACTGTTATATATGTTTTGGTAAGTTTTGGGAAGTAACCACCCATTTTTGTGTGGAAATTATTTTTCTCATATTTTGTAGGTTGTGCTTAATCTTACTTATAAAACTAACCTACTCAACCTAACCTTACTTAACCTATTCACACCGAATATATACAAGAAAATAAGTTACATAATATTGGTGGCTTCTTCCCAAAAATACCTATGTTTTCCTTTCATTATAATACACAATGTAAAATAGATGAAGGACTGCATAGATGTGGCAGTGTGGTGGGTAGGGACATACTGGTGGGAGGCAGGTGTGAGGGCGGGCAGTGAGTGATTTATGTTCCTGTGGTGAAAGGAAACCGTATCTTTTCAGCTGTTTCCACGTTAAAGTCTCGGTTTGTCTTTATCTATTCTTCTATCAGCATTAATGCAGGTTGCAATTAGCTTGCCAAATTGGCATGAAGATACCATAAACACTTACCACATCATTTGAGGAAGGATTGGTGGCCATCATATGGTACAGTAGTGTTGATACGGATCGGCTGTATCGTCTGCACCACCTTGGTAGTGACGTCACAACATGGCACCAGCTTTTTTGGTGCGCAGGATTTTTTCCGATTTTAAATTGTTTGTATCATAAAAAACACCATTCACATTGAAAAATTACCTTCACTACTTTGTTATATGAGGCTCTAAGATTTAATTTTATTCATTGACTCAAGTAGAGGAAACTGGTCTATTAAAGCCCCAGTTGTAAATGAGCACTTGCACATTAATAGAAAAAACTTTCTTTGAATGTACAGGCTGTGTGTGACAGTAACAGAAGTATTTTGAATGCAGTTGCACATTACCCAGGATCAACCCATGACGCATTCATATACACTGGAAGTTCCCTACACCGCAGATTGGCCAGTGGAGAATTTGGAGATTCCCATCTGCTAGGTGAATATTTACAAAGTGCTTTCTCAGCTGAAAGATCAAAACCCTGCATTGTATTTACTTCCCTACTTCAGATTTTGCCTGTAATTCATTTTTTCACTCTTATGTAAATTGCCTCCAAAAGAGGCGATTTTTGTTTTTTAACCTGCCCCGTTCCATCGACGTATGGGTACGTTGCAATGATTTGCATTTGCCAGTCCCGGCGACGTACCGGTACGTCGTGCAATTGCAATGTGCATAATTTCGACAATTTTCAAAATTCGTGCTTGATTTGCGGTACGTATCCTCGCATGACGTTCCCCTACCTGCCACCAGGCGGGGACACTCGGCAACCCCGCGCGACCCGCGCTAACCCGCCACTCGTCCACTCACCTGGTAGCAACGGTCCTGCTCAGACATGGCTAAGAGAGGTCTCTCAGACAGCGAAATTCAAGCCGCCCTGGACACCTTTACAGGCGACAGTGATTCCCCACTGGACGACGAGGTTGTGGTTGAGGATTATGTGCAGCCAAAGGAGGAAGAAACCACCAGCAGTGACGAGGAAGTTCCGTCCCCCAGGAAGCGGCAGTACGTGACTTACCGTGCTGCTAGAGAGGGGCAGCAGGCAAAGAAGGCACGTGCAACATCCTATCTCTATCCCCAACGTGGTTTGGAACCAGAATTCAAGGACAAGGACGATGATGACGATGGAGCCGTGGGATGTGCTGCCACGTGGTATGGAGGTGAGGTCATAACTCATCGTGGCCCAGAGCGCACACCACGTCGTACGAGCAGGTATGGGCCTAGCATTTTGTTTGAGGAGTTAGGAAGTGAAGTGGAGGGAGTGGGGAGTGAAAGGGAAAGTACAGGGAGGATTAGGGAAAGTGAGAGTGACGTGAGTGAGTCATTGCTCTCCCTACGTAGTGTGAGGCGGCTTAGTGTATCACGTGGGCGAGTGCGGGTGCGTTCATTATCACGTGGGGTTGTGAGGAAGGGGGAAGGTGGAGAGGAACCACTCCCAAGCATGTCTTATGCTCCCCAATATCCCCTAACACGTGGTCGAGCTAGGGTGCGTGAGAAAGCACGTGGTGTTTTCATGGAGGGGGAAGGTGGGGAGGAACCACTCCCCAGCATGTCTTCTGCTCCCCAATATTCCCCTACTTCATCCCCACAGCCCCCTAATGTTCCTCAAGGCCGCAAGGGTAAGGGAAAGGGTAAAGGCAAAGGGAAGAGGAGTGACAGTGGGGAAGCCCTCCGCACTCCTTCTCCCCCACCTCCCCAACCAGGATCTCCTCCCCACCCAGATGAAGGCGGTGATGGGGATGATGGGGACGAGGGATTTGTAGCATGGAATTGGGAGGATGGGAGTGATTTTTCTCCTCTCATTCACCCCTTCACTGAGCAGGGGCGCTCTGGCTGCATTGCTCCATGATTTCACTGTAATTCCACCAGGTTGGATTTTTTCCACCTGTTTTTTAGTGAGGCATTTGTGGAGCAGATTGTATACCATACCAACCTGTTTGCAAGCACGCAGTGCCTAGAGAGTGAAAGATTGGGAACAAGGAGTAGGCATTCTATCATCTATGATTACCCTGTCTCCCTTTCAGAAATGTTCTTATTTTTTGCCCTGGTCCTTTTGATGGGTATTATACGAAAGAACAGAATTCCTGCTTACTGGACTAGGGACCCTGTTATGTTTACCCCAATATTTGTCCAAGTGATGAGCCGTAATCGGTTTCAACAAATTCTAAGTCGCCTCCATTTCTATGATGCTCATGATCCTGCAAATGCAAACAACACTGATAAAATGAGGCGAATTAGGTTGATCTTTGATCACCTCAGGCAACACTGATAAAATGAGGCGAATTAGGTTGATCTTTGATCACCTCAGGCAAACCTTTCGTTGCTCATTCTATCCCTATAGAGACCTTGTCATAGACGAGAGTCTCGTGTTGTGGAGAGGCAATATTTCATTTAGGCAGTATATACCCAGCAAAAGGCACCGTTTTGGGTTCAAGATCTTTGTTATGTGCGACTGTAGGACTGGATACGTGCAAGACATAGTCTTGTACACCGGTGCACAGACAGACATAATAGAAGATCGAAGTATTGGACTGTCAGGAGCAGCGGTAAAGACGATGATAGAAGACTACCTTCATCGTGGTCACGTCCTCTACCTGGACAATTGGTACACTAGCCCTCTTCTCGCTCGTTATCTTCACACACATGAAACTGGAGTCTGTGGAACAGTGAAGGTGAACCGGCATCACATGGCCAAGGTAGGGCGGAAACTTGCAAGGAATGAGGTTGTCTTCTTCAAAGCCAACAACATCCTTGCAACTGTGTGGAATCACAATAGAGAGATAAGCCTATTGTCAACGGTTCACCGCCCCTTGATGCACCGTATTGATTCAGTTGATTACCGTAGCGAGAACAGGCGTCGTATTTGGAAACCTGAGTGTGTCATGGACTATAATATAAACATGCGCCTCGTGGACCAGTCAGACTCCATGATATCGACGGTAGAGTGTGCC
Organism: Coenobita brevimanus; assembly: GCF_032717465.1. Taxonomy (NCBI): domain Eukaryota; kingdom Metazoa; phylum Arthropoda; class Malacostraca; order Decapoda; family Coenobitidae; genus Coenobita; species Coenobita brevimanus. Next base: position 8,486,623 of record NC_137004.1, on the reverse strand, counting down.
AGGACCACGATGAAGTGGTGTAAGAAACTGTTCTTTCACTTGCTAGACATCACTGCTCTGAATTGCCACCACCTTCACGCCATGACAACAGGAGTTCAGGAAACATTTGAAGGGTTTGTGAGGGAGCTCACAAGAGAAATGTTTGCACGGTATGCTGTAGAAAGGCCCCAACATCGCACCCGCACTGCCCCTATTGCACAAACTCCCCTGAGAATATCCGGCCGCCATTTCCCCACTCCTATCCCTCCCCAGCCAAACAGACCTAGGCCCCAACGCAGGTGTCACGTGTGCAGTAATTCCCAGGTGAGACTCACGACACAGAGGAAGGACACCCGCTATGAGTGCGTGCAGTGTGATGTGGGTCTCTGTATTCACCCATGTTTCAGCGAATATCACACGTTGATGCAATTCTGATTTGGTGTGAATGCGACAGGACGCTGAAATTATGAGGTAAATGCGACAGACAGACGCTCAGTGAAATTATCAGTCATGTTGATCTCCAAATATTAGTATAAAGTGCATACGGGTATAACATAAGTGCAAAAATTGTATGTAAGTGTATAAACATGCCGTAAGTGGAAACATACATAGCGAGGGTTTTATGATGCGATATTCTGTCGCTCAGTGCAATAAATACGGCCCGTAATTATATAATTATTATTATTGGAAATGCTTACGGGTATAATATAAGTTCAAATTATTGTAAGTGCTGAAATATATTCTAAGTCAAATATTCATAGCGTGTGTATAGAGATGCGATATCCTGACGCTTAGTTGAATGAATAAGGCACGTTATAGTGAAAATAAAAGTCAGCAAGTGGTAAAGTGTGTAATATATGTGAAGAATTAGTATATAAGCGTGTGAGTATTATGTTGGTCGAAACATTCATTGCGAGGGTATTTTCATGCAATATTCTCACGCTCACTTGAATAAATAATGCCAGTAAGTATGTACAGTGCAGTATAGGGGTGTAAACGTGTGTAATGTAAGTGGGAAATTATAATTTGAGTGAATAAATAGGTGATGAAACACGAGTGTTTGAGATCGTGGTTGCTACGTGAATATGCGCTAGCATATCGCTAAATGCCCTCGTAATGAATGAAAATAATTGAAAACATTTACAGTGGTGGAGGAAAGGTTCTATGTAAAGGGAAAAATAATAGGAAAGTGATAAAACAACTTGGTATGTTGAAATACGAATCATAGCGAGTGCGCTTACTAAGCTGATGTGCGCTAGACTTATGGTGCATGTCATCATAATGAATGAAAACATCTGAAAACACTTACAAACAGTTGTAATTGGTAAAATGTCATTGAAACAGAAGTATACAAGTAGAAAAAATGATAGGTTGACTGATACAAGAAACTTAGCATATAGCATGTTACGACTCGGACCAAACTCGCTATGCTTGCGCGATGGTACAATGCTTATTTTTCATATATATGTGTCTGAAATCCATTATATTGGTACTGTTATTGTTTATTAGTTCAAATTCAATAAATATAGAGGTGTTGTGTGTTGTTTCTCCCAGTATTCCTTACCATAGAAAACGTGAGCGCCTGGCACGTCCATTACAGAACACGACACCTGGCTCGGGGGACCTCACCTGTATGGACCACTTATAGACCGCGGGAAGCCCTTTCTTTGTGATTTTCCTTCGTTTCTCAACCTAAGCGGAAGTTTTAGCCAAAAAATTTTTTTTCCAAAAAGGCTCGGGACTGGGGGATGTCGGAGGGCCGGAAAACCTCGGGACGTGACGGGTTAATGGCTCGTTAGGCCCTAAGACAGGCGACCCCCCTCATTCATTCAACTGGCACAATATATTAAATGATGCCTTGATTTGAAAAAAAAAAAAAAAAAAATCTTTTTCATATATATTACTTATAATTTGATGTAGATAATTTTTAAGTTCCCTAATAAACTTCATGTATTATTTCAGGTGATAGTGGGTACCCACTTCAGTCATGCCTGTTGACTCCTTTTGCCAACCCTGCAACACCAGCACAGGAGCGGTACAATAGGAGCCATGCAAGGACACGAGTGGTGGTGGAGCATATATTTGGGGTGCTGAAATCTCACTTCAGATGTCTGCATAAGGCTGGTGGTGCACTTCAGTACACCCCATCAAAGTGTGCTAAAATTACCTTGGCGTGCATGTTGCTGCACAACCACTGCATCGGGAGAAACATTGCTCTACCTTAAAAAGATCCAGAGGTAGAAGAGGAAGTACCTGTGCCCATGCAGCAAGAGGTAGCAGAACTACATCATCCAGGTGTAGAGCGAAGGCTGCAAGTGACTCGCAACTATTTCTCATAGAGAAATAAAACCCACAGATCTTGCTCATTCCATGGCCTCGAAGGCTGAAAGCAATATTCCAGATGGGGCTGTAAGAGCTTTCTAGATACAGAGAGCAGCGTTTGGAAACTCCGTGTACTGTTGTTTGCAGATGATGTTCTATTGTTAAGTGACGACGAAGGGAACTGCATTGCTTGGTGAATGAGTTTTGAAGAATGTGTAAGAAATGGAATGCAAAGGTGAATGTAGGAAAGAATAAAGGTATGGTCTTTGAGGGAAATGAAGTCACTGGGTGTTCAGTGAAATGGAAAATAAGAGTGTATTTAAGTACATGGGTAGTGTGAGGAGTATGGCTAGAAGTTTGGAGGGTTAAGTGCTTGAAAGTGTACAACAACGAAGAAAAGTGGCTAGTTCTTTGTAAGCAGTGATAAGAAAAAGGGAAGTGAGCATAATAGTAAAAAAGTTGTTGCATGACAGTCTCGTGATACCAACTCATGTATGGAAGTGAAGATTGACCTTGTTGGAAGGACCCAAGTCAAGAGTGAGAGCAGTGAAAATGTGTTATTTGAGAGGAGCATGTGGTTACGTGGAAAGAGGGACCGACAAATGAGGAAGTAAAGGAGCCTTATGGTATGTGATGTGACAGAAAATGTTTGGAGAAAAACATTGAGGTGGTTTGGCCATGTGGAAACGATGGAGAGAGAGTCTAACAAGAGTGTATGTGAATGTGGTGGAGGGGCAGAGAGGGAGGGGGGAGGCCAAAGATGAGATGGAGATATTTAAGAAAATAAAAACCAGAAGCAATCTCGTTGTTTCAGTACTAATCACCTGTGTGAACTGACGTTATAATACATGTAATACTCAAACTTTTATTTTGACAAGTATGTAACAGAAGACATTCCTGTGAAATGTGTACTCATGAAACCTTAAAAAGGACAGGCAGAGAGGAATCTTTTAACACTACACACTGGTAATGTAAACCGATGAAACATAAATGAACGCAGTACTGTATATATTATTAATAAAACAAATCCCTTAAAATGTGAATTCATCATTAACGGGCCCAAGATATGCAAATAATGCACAGAAATCGCCTCCCATGGGGGCAACTGCAGGTGTTTTTTGTTGATGGGAAGTTGGGCCCTTAAGACATGCAACATCCTGCGTTTTTTCAGGGCCCAATGTGCCTTAAACAAACATGCCAGAAATTGCTTCTGACAAGCATTTACACAGAGAATTGCTACAGAAGACATTCCTGTGAAATGTGTACTATTGAAGCCTTAAAAAGGACAGGTAAAGAGGAAACTGGAAACACTACACACTGATAATGTAAACCTATGAAACAAATGCACACAGTATATATATTTTTAAATAAATCCCTTAAAATGTGAATTCACCATTATGGCACCCAAGATATGCAAATCATGCACAGAAATCGCCTCCCATGGAGGCAGCTGCAGGTGTTTTTAGTTGATGGGAAGTTGGGCCCTTAAGACACGCAACATACTGCATTTTTTCAGGGCCCAATGTGCCTTAAACATGCCTGAAACTGCCTCCCAAAGAGGAGATTTCTTGCATTAATTTTTCTTTTTATGGCTCTGTAAGGCAGGGTCCCTCAAATTTTAAGGATTTGGTGGAGTTATGTGGTATTTTCTGGAATTACCATAAAATATATCCGTAATTGCCCCACTTATGAAATATTATGATAGCTCTACATTAACTGCCTGCATAGACCTGTCCATTAAAAAACTGAATGTTTTTGGTTTTGGATGAAACAGTGGAGAAATAAACATAAAAATTAATTTACTCATTTATTATGCTTTTCTATGGGCCAACTGTTGAGCAGCCTTTGCAATTGTTGCCGAATGCCCTTCAATTTTTTAAACTGAATCTGCCATTTGCTCAGTGGCGTCCATCCTCTTCTCAAACATTTCTACAGACGCCTGAATTTTTGCTTGAATGGACACAATGTCAGCAGTCATCTAAAAGATATCGCTTACGTTTTCTTGATCCAGTCACTCCAGGAGGTGCTCTCACTGGGGTGCTTTGTATATTATGCTCCACTGGGATGCTTCGTATGTGATGCTCCACTGGGGTGCTTTGTATGTAATGCTCCACTGGGGTGCTTTGTATGTAATGCTCCACTGGGGTGCTTTGTATGTAATGCTCCACTGGGGCGCTTTGTATGTAATGCTCCACTGGGGTGCTTTGTATGTAATGCTCCACTGGGGTGCTTTGTGTTGGGTCCTCCTGTTGTATCATGGGCTGGCTGCAGGTCCTAGCTGGAGCAGGGACTTGGCCCAAGGCTGTACCGATATTGCGGTCCTTAACCCGCCCCATCCTGTCGACGTATGGGTACGTTGCAACGATTTGCATTTGCCAGTCCCGGCGACGTACCAGTACGTCGTGCAATTGCAAGGTCCCTAATTTGCACAATTTTCAATTTTCGCATGTGATTTTTCATATGTATACACGGGACACCTTCCTCTATTCCTGTACAAGATACCAAGCAGGGACAATGCCTTACACTGCATAACCTCCCCCCTCCCCCCCTCATGCCATTGTCTTGGCAAAGGACCTGTTACCAGTGACCTGGCTAGTAAAGTTATTCAGGGCCAGAGTGATTCCCCAATCAATGACAATGTGGAGGACAATGTTTACATAGCATTAGAAGAAGAAACAGCCAGAAATAATGATCAGGTAATGTGGCAAAAATAGGTCAGGTATGGTGATTAGTTAGTGAGTGAAACAATGCTTATAATGCCTTTATTACTGCTTGAAAACCAATATACTGTCATACTACACATACGTTCGTACCAAGTAAATAAATAAATACCGTTTATGAGTGGATAAAATAGCTACCCTCCCATAGAACTCGTTTTCTTTGATGCCAGCATGTTAGAAAACCCACTCAGGTAAGGAGGAACTCCTACCTGGATTGGGCACTTTAAACCTCAGGTGAGCGATTTCTCTATGAATTTTCGATGTTTCTCACCAAAAGCGAAGGTTTTGGCCAAAAAAAAAAAAAAATCGAAAATACCTCGGGACTGGGGGATGTCGGAGGTGCGGAAAACCTCGGGACGTGACGGGTTAAATACACGGAGTTGCACCGGATTCGACCCACCCTCTGTTGATTCCTGCAACTGTGTTCACAGGAGGAGGATGGGCCGGGCTCTTCAGGAAATTCAGAAGATGCAATAATAAGCATTATGACTAATGAAAGTTGCTCTGTCACCCACCATTTGACTGCCCTCCCCATCCATGTATGTATTAAACACCCCTGGAGACATCAAACATCCCTGTTTCAGTCCCACATTTAGGTCAAAGAACTTACTTAGCTCACCATCCACTTGCACCGTAGCGCTAGCTCCCTTCTCACAGCACTCAAAATTTTCCCATCCACTCCATATATTCTTAATATCTTCCATATACCTTGCCTATCTATAATACAGTACAAATACAGCTACAAACACTTACAGCTTTATGTGTAATGAGCAAAGCACTCCAATAACAATACCCAACCTTAAAACACTGTTATATTTGTAGGTGCCTTATAATTCCCAGACATTTAATACTGTATTTACCTGTAGGTCTCCTGTCAGTTTCCTGTATCCCTGCTGCACCAGAAACTGCTTCATCTACCCCTGCAATACTTAAAAGGAGCTCCTCTGCCGGGGTATAGTATCCTTTTGGCACTGGACTTGGACTCCCCACCTAAAATAATAAATAAATAAATATATTATAAACATATATATATATATATATATATATATATATATGAGATTCTGCAGCCAGTTGGCTGTTCACACAAGCTGACCCCATGGCTGGCCTTTGGGTTAGAGAACTATTGATGATATAAAATTAGCACTTAAGGTAAACTACATACCATAAATGTCTGAATGGGGCATTTTAAAGTTCTACAAGTGCCACTGACTTGGCATATTATTGTACCACTGTAGTGATGAAATAAATTCTTTAGGTTATGCTATGCAATGGGAAAATGGAAATAAGAGGCATTTTTATGTCAAACAATTTGTTAAGAGTAACTATAATGGAAAACAAAACTATAATGGTCATGAACACTAGCAATAGGTTCAAGAAACTTTTCACTTCCCTCCAGTAACATATATTTCGGGAATGAGCGTTTTCAGTATTGTGTTGAATTTTTTCAGGTCGCTCTCGGTATGGCTTTAATGGGTGCCAGGCATGATCATGTTGGGTGCTGATTGGTTAGGTTGTTAGGTTAATGCCAAAAATCTCAAAAGACCATATATTTGGAAGGTGAAAAATGTTGAACATGCTCTTAATGTACTTTACATGGAGGTAAAATATTTGTACCGTGTTCTAACCAACTCTTGTGTTGGAAACAAAAAAACACTATACTGTTGAGGTGGGACCATGATGGCTACAACTTGCAACTTGTGATTTGCAATAATTTCATGGTTAGATTCATTCAAAATACATTATAAACCATAGGGAGAAGTATAATGTTCTTAATATCAGGTATTAGGGTAAACCTAAATGTTACCGAGAAAGGTGCTTTTTTTTTTCTTTTTTTTTTACCAACTCTGGTAGATGATAATGCTGTACTGTAATACTGTAAGCTTCATTTGAAGTCTTGGCTACTGCTGATATTTTACAAACTTCCTCCAAATTTATATAAAAACTACGCTATCGTTGCCTTATTCCAGTAGCTGTTCAACAATTAGCTGCCTAACTTTGGTCCACTGGCCTATGAGTATATGGATGAGACGGGCACTATTTCCTGACATTGTTTGCTCTGATTATATTCGTATAATGTTTTAGCCTACTTTCCACGAGTAGCATAACCTTAGCACAGGTCAGCAATGGTCAGGCCATGCATATGTAGTTTTTTTAAATTGCTATATCAGCCTGGTTCTCTATGGTTACCAACAAAGGCCTTGCCTGGGATATTTTAATGGTTGTAAGCCTATACATGTTTTCCCAGATCTTCAATAAGTCTTTTACTAATCATATTTCTCTTCATGATTACCATGATGTAATCAAATAATAAAAATAAATGAAAATGTAGGAGACCCAGATAAATGTGTCCTTTATTGCCGTTTCCTATTTTTTCTTCCATTTGATAGTTTTTTAGTTTATTTGAGTGTTTTGAGACCTCATTTATTGTGGAAATGAATAACAACCATCATTTGACTATGACAATCTTGGATAAATTTTTACTTTACACCTATTATGGTTTTCTTGAAAATGAAGCTGACAATTTAATCTACCCTAACTTAACCCAACTCAGCCTAATCTAACTTAACCGAGCATCCAGTTGGGAAGTTGGGAAATGAAATCCACCTTTGAGTAGCTATGTTGAGCAAGATTCGGTAATATTCATTTGCACACAAAAACACAGGCATACAGTATATGAGAGCACAAATCTACTGAGTATGGTATGATTGCCCGCTACAGAAACGGCAATAAAGGTAATGAATATTGAGACCCATGCTTGGGAGCTCCTGTGACTACCAGAGAGTTCATGAAAATAATTCCACTTATCGGTGCCTGAAGCATCAACCTTCCTCTTTCTCTGTTTTTTACCCAGTTCTTGAGGTCCGTGAATTTCTTTTTGACCTCATACACTGCGGTTGTGCTGCGACACGCTGTTTACTGCTTGGCAAATCTCTAACCAAGCGTTTTTCTTTGCCTGGCTGGTGACTGCGCCCTCCAGCTTTTTCATAATAAAGTCTATTCGGAATCCCGCAGCATGAATCAATGCACTTATTTCTTCTTCCGAGAAGTTCGCTGCCCTTCTCCAGTACATACTTTGGTGGTCCTCCATTGCTGCAATACCCTTCTTGATTTATTTGCTACTACACTATGACGTCATATTTTGGTGTGCTGTGATTGGCAATTCAAATTTATATCAAGAAACCTTCCACTCTTTGATTGGCCAACACTACAGTATGCTGGTGTTGGTCTTAAGACTGTTGTACAACACTCCAGAATACCACATGCCAAAACCTCGTATGCGCATCGCAAAAGTTCTCGCTGATTTTCTCGTAACCCAGAAACCTTTCAGAATCCGTTACCTTATCTCTTATAACTGTAAACTTTGGCATAATGACTTTACTACTGGCACTTGTTCCAGACAGGGTCAGTGGGTACCAACCTGCAAAAAATTAGGTAAGTGGATCATAGTAGAAGAGACTAATGGACAGACATACGTATATGGAGACGACATAAGTAATTACCTGGTCGTTGTGCTGGTGGTAAAAAGGTGTTATTATGATGCACGAGTTAACAAGTGTTTAACCTCTGTACTTATATATATATATATATATATATATATATATATATATATATATATATATATATATATATATATATATATATATATATATATATATATATATATATATATATATATATATACACACACACACACACACACACCTACCTGACTATTGCCAAACGCCATAATCCCGTAAGGGGTGGCAATTTGACTATGAGTTATTTGTTTTACGTGGAGGAGCGCTAACCCTCCACCAACCTACTTCTTGACACGTAGGAAGCACGTATGGATTGGTTATATGGTTTCCACCCAGTGTTGTAAATGGTTTCTTGGCTTACAGGAAACCATTTGGCTTGTCACTCAATGTAAAACCACCTGTAAAGGAAGAAAAAGCAATATGATAGCAGTGATAAACAGGGAAGTGAGCATGGAAGTAAAAAAGTCGCTGCATGACAGTATTGTGATACTAAATCTAACGTATGGAGCAGGCTAAGCTTGTACCTTGTTGGAGGGACACAAGAGTGAGAGCAGTGGAAATGAGTTATCTGAGAGGAGCGTGTGGAGTCACTCCAGACACACTGACCAGTGAGGAAGTGAAGGAGCGAGTGGTGTGGATGTGATAGAAAGCGTTAGAAATACATTGAGGTGGTTTGGCCATATGGAGAGCATGGAGAGCGAGAAACTGACGAGGAGAATGTATGTGAGTGAGGTGGAGGGGGAGGGAGGGAGGGAGAGGCGAAAGATGAGATGAAGGGATTGAGTAGAGAGGTACCATATATGAGAAAGGAGGGTGTGAGCTGGGAGCGGGGCAGTGAAATGGCTGGAGACAGGGCGACATGGAGGCAATTTGTTTTGTTTGTGGCCACCCATTCGGAGCTTAAGGCGTCTGGCAAAAGATATATATATATATATATATATATATATATATATATATATATATATATATATATATATATATATATATATATACCGGTGTATATGAACTTTGGGAGCGTTCTTCTGGCCACGTACTGCTTGGCGGACATAATGAGTGCTGTGGTTGAACCAGTGTCGCATACTATAAAGTATGCTTGCACCCAGTCGGTTTGCGCGGGCCGATTACACTTGTTTCACAGACTAAACACACATCCAGAACCACTCCAATACTGCAATCACACAAGCACTTCTCACCCTACATACAATCTCTACCAGACAGCCTAAGACACTTGGTTGAGGTACATTGGCTGTATCGTCCCGACTTCGGTCGGGATAGGCCGGTCCTGCAGTGGACACTCAAACGGCTGATGAGATGATTATATATATATATATATATATATATATATATATATATATATATATATATATATGCACACACAGTGTATATAGATAGATATGTATGTATGTATATCTATATCTATCTATCTATCTATCTATCTATCTATCTACTGTATCTATATATTCGGTATGTATATGTATAAATATAAAGCCGTATGGTGGCATGGTCCTACTGTAATTCTTCATTATTCCTTCCTTGAACACCACGCCACTCAACTCAGCACAACGCCACACTATACGGTACAATATACCGTAACACACTACTCTTGCTACCCTGGTGTACCGTAGACTTCATTCTCTGGTACCTCCACTCCATCCCACCGCCCTCGTATGGATCCTCTCCATTGCCACATGATTAGTCCCATTCTAAGTGCCTGTGGAGGTATCGTAACACCCCTTTTTTGCCGATTCTGCACGTCGCACCTTAAGAGTCCCCTTAATGTTGTTTATTTAAATTGTATCGATATACTAATACCATACAAGGGAATGTGCAGGTGTCCAATACAAGATAATTCGTAAAGGCAAAGAAACCACGAAGCCTGCTAGGCTATGCCACTCATCATACGTGCCGTTGTGCTATAATGTCATTGTAGCCAGTCATAAAATACACTGCTTCATAACTCTCCATTGTGGTCCATAACTCTCCACAGTAATCTGGCTCCACCTCATAACATTCTACTATTACATCACTCCATCTTACCACACTATTAAGTCCACCGTACCACACGTTTGCCATTATTACTCCACGCCCAACCTGACTCCATCTTACCACACTATTAAGTCCACCGTACCACACATTTGCCAGTATTACTCCACTCCCAACCTGACCCCATCTTACCACAATTTACCTATTACTTCAGTAATTTGAAACGTAATTTAGCTCCACTTCACCCCACCACAGCCTAATGCCATCCACAATCCTCTGTAACGCAACTCCAACTCACCACACACTCTGCGGCCCAACTCCACGTCACCACAATCCACTACAATCCCACTCCACCTCTCTACAATCCTTATAACCCCACTCCACCTCACCACAATCCTCTGCAATCCCACTCCACCTCACCACAATCTTTATAATCCCACTCCACCTCACCACAATCCATATAACTCCTCTCCACATCACCACAATCCACTATAATCCCGTTCCACCTCAGGACAGCCTGTTATAACTTGGCTCCACCCCAACCAACTTTCCCACATCCCAGCTAGCCTGGTCCTGGTCCCTTCTACGCCCCTACCAAGCTTCCTGTCACTCTACCTACCACAAATTCCACCTCACGTCGTCACATTCCACACTGCCATAAGGGTCTGTGTGATTTGTGTATCTGTTTGCAGCACCTTAACCAACCACACATCCTCACCACGGCATTATACATTTGACCTAACACTAAAGCAGGTGTTCTTAAAATAGTGCCTCGATACCCCGAGGGGGCATCGAAATGGCTTCTTGGGGGTATCCGGAAAGGTATCCTGAAAAAAAAAAAAAAAAATCGTGTATGGTAACTACAACTAACTAATCTGTATGAACGTTATTTTGTTGAAAATATAAATAAACTAATCAATAGAATTCATCTGTTCATAACAATTCTATCTCTCTCTCTCTCTCTCTCTCTCCCTTTCTCTCTCTTTCTCTCTCTCTCTCTCTCTCTCTCTCTTTACAGGAAACTGAAAGTGGAAGCAGTAACAATATTAGAGAGAGGGTATCTGGTTGACTCGCAATTGAATCTGGGGGTATCGGGTCTGAAAAATATTAAGAGCCACTGCACTAAAGGATTACACTACCTTCCCCTCTACACCACACCACACCACACCTAACACCAAAGGACTACACTAACGTCCCCTCCACACCACACCTAAAAGGATTACACTACCGTCCCCTCCACACCACACCTATCACCAAAGGATTACACTACCTTCCCCTCCACACCACACTACACCACACCACACCACACCACACCACACCTAACACCAAAGGATTACACTACCGTCCCCTCCACACCACACCTAACACCAAAGGATTACACTACCTTCCCCTCCATACCACACTACACCACACCACACCAGACCACACCTAACACCAAAGGATTACACTACCTTCCCCTCTACACCGCACCGCACCACACCACACTTAAAACAAGGATTACACAACCATCCACTCTACACCACACCTAACACCAAAGGATTACACTACCGTCCCCTCCACACCACACCACACCACACCTAACACCAAAGTATTACAATACCTTCCCATCCACACGACACCACACCACACCTAACACTAAAGGATTACACTACCTTCCCCTCCACAGCACACCACACCACACCTAACACCAAAGTATTACACTACCTTCCCCTCCACACCACACCTAACACTAAAGGATTAAACTACCTTCCCCTCTACACCACACCACACCACACCACACCTAACACCAAAGTATTACACTACCTTCCCCTCCACACCACACCTAACACCAAAGGATTACACTACCTTCCCCTCCACACCACACCACACTACACCTAACACCAAAGGATTACACTACCTTCTCCTCCACACCGCACCACACAACACCACACCTAACACTAAAGTATTACACTACCTTCTCCTCCACACCACACCACACCTAACACTAAAGGATTACACTACCTTCCCCTCCACAACACACCACACCTAACACTAAAGGATTACACTACCTTCCCCTCCACACCACACCACACCTAACACTAAAGGATTACACTACCCTCCCCTCCACACCACACCACACTGCACCGCACCACACCACACCGCACCACACCACACCGCACCACACCACACCACGCTTAACACTATAGGATTACACTACCTTTCGGTCCACGCCACTCGTCGTTACACAACACCACTCCACACCACACCTTACCACACCACACAACATAAAACTGGTCCCACCACACCACAACACCATGCTTAAGACCACACCACTCCTTATAGCAGCCTCATATACCTCCACTCTTTATAATTGTACTCACAGCGCGGCACACCACATACCACACGACATCCCATCACACCACACATCTCACCAGCCCACCACATAACACCATACCTTACCAGATTTCATCAATATACCCCACCCCACCAGACCTCAATCCACTACATTTCTCCAGCCTCCAGCCCAAATTCCAGCAGCCACACCTCTCCGCATTCAGCAACGGCCAAATTCCACACCAACCACGCCCAAATCCCCCCAAACCCCCGTCCATCTTAGATCCCACGTCTAAATCCCATTCCCAAACACGCCCAAATCGCACTCAGCCCTACCTGAATCCTGTCTCCAGCCTCCCAACCACGCCCAGATCCCACGCGCAGTTACCAGGCACAGCCATGGTCAAATCCCTCGACCTGCCCCACCCAAATCCCTTCCCACACCCCACCGAGATCCCTTGCCCCGCCCCACCCAAATCCCTCGCCCAGCCCCACCCAAATCCCTTCCCCCACCCCACCCAAATCTCTCACCCCGCCTTACCCAAATCCCCCTCCCTGCCCCACCCAGATCTCACGGCCAGCCACAAGCTCAGCCACATTCAACTCTCACACCCAGACAGTGCCAAATCCTACACCTAGACACGCCCAATCCCAACCAGTTCTAGCCACGCCCATATCCCACGTCCAGCCACACTCAAATCCTAAACAGTTCTAACCATACCAGTATCCCACGTCCAGCCACGCCCAGTCCCAACTAGTCCTAGCCACACCCATATCCCACGTCTAATGTCGCCCAAAGCCCAACCATTCCTAGCCACACCCATATCCCACGTCCAACCACGCCCAAATTCCAACCAGTCCTCCAAACCCGTCTGACCCCGGCCGGCTGCGTGTTTTTATCTGTAGATGTAAAGTGGCATTAGCTTTGAGATAATTAGCCACTGGGAAATGCAACAGTGCAGTGCTGACGACAGCATCGCATACCGGGTACTCTGGATAAATGAGTTCCCACAAATGTTATTCCTGTGTGCACACACATACTGTACAGTGTATATTCTGAGTGAATGAGTGAGTCAGGGAGTGAATGAGTGATGTGAGGTACATGTGTACAGTAAGGCAAGTCTCTTGATACAGGTAATTAATTTGAACTTTCTTCCTCTACTACCATCACCACCAATAAATGTGTTGTCATTACCTATATCAAACATAGTCTTATTTTCACAGAATAGCTGAAATTTGTATTACAAAGAACATATAGGTTGTGCCCATCTGTCTTCAAGCTGCGATCATTTCCGTGAAGAATATTACTTTATTAGCGCAGACTTGTTACAACAGCTGTCCCCATTCCACCAGTAATAGTTATGTGTTGCACTCCCTAACAGAATATTTACTCGTCTGAATGATATTTATAGCATTCTTAAATTGTGTATTTGTACAGAGAATGGATAACATCAATACATGGCTTATACAAAATATAAATAAAGTAGTAAAGTGACCCCTTCCGTAAGTCATATTTGCATGTCAGACAGTACCATTAAACAATATTACTGTGAAGACTATCATACAACCATTCCATCATGGCACTTCGTACCACTTCCCATACACTCCTCCAGTACCATCAAGGCTATCAAAACTCATCACCATTCCATCATGCCACCTTCTCTCAAATATTCCTCCATGGTAATTCTCCACCACATTCTTGTTTTCCTCAGTCTCTCTTTAACGTCACATTTTTACACTCTTTGTTAACACTTCTTTCCTCATGCATTACATACACCCAAACTACTTCAACACATTAGACGTGGGATATGGGTGTGGCTACTAAAAATAATTTCATCCATACTAAATGCTCTCAACTCTCCGACTCGAATTCTTCCCGCTCCTTCTGGCATCTTGCCAAAAATCTTTCTAACAACTTTACCTCATCATCCTTCCCTCCTCTTTTCTACTCTGATGGTTCTGTAGCTATTTCTTCTACTGATAAAGCAGATCTCTTCGCACAGACTTTCTCCTCCAATTCTACCTTAGACGATTCCGGTGCTGTTCCTCCATCACTTCCCCCCTCTGACTTCCTCATGGCTGACATTAAAATTTCTTCAGTTGATGTACTTTCTGCCATCACTGGCCTCAGTACTAACAAGGCATATGGGCCTGATGGGGTCCCTCCTGTTGTTCTCAAGAACTGTGCTTCTGTGCTTACACCCTGCCTAGGCAAACTCTTTCGCCTTTGTCTGTCAACTTGTACCTTTCCTTCTTGCTGGAAGTTTGCTCTCATTCAGCCAGTCCCAAAGAAGGGTGACCACTCCCAACCCTCCAACTATCGTCCAATTGCTTTAACGTCCTGTATTTCAAAAGTTTTCGAGTCAATTCTTAATAGAAAAATTTTAAGGCATCCTTCCTATCACAACCTTCTTTCCGATCGTCAGTATGGGTTCCGTCAGGGACGCTCCACTGGCGATCTTCTCACCTACCTTTCAGACTCCTGGTCATCCTCCTTTCGGGACTTTGGCGAAAGCTTTGCCATTGCACTTGACATCTCAAAGGCTTTCGATCGAGTCTGGCATAAATCTTTAATTTCCAAACTGCCCTCCTACGGTTTCTATCCTTCTATCTGTGCCTTCATCGCTAGCTTCCTTTCTGGTCGTTCTATAGCCGCTGTTGTAGACGGCCATCGTTCTTCTCCTAGATCTATCAACAGTGGTGTTCCTCAGGGCTCTGTCCTATCACCAACTCTCTTCCTTTTATTCATCAATGATCTTCTAAGCTGTACATCTAACCCTATCCACTCATACGCTGACGACTCCACCCTTCACCTTTCCATTCGGTTCCCGCAACGCCCATCTTAACAGTTACTTCAACAAGCAAGGGATGAGGCTGTGGCACACCTAATGTCTGATTTGGCTCGTATCTCTGACTGGGGTAAAAATAATATGGTTGTCTTTAATGCATCAAAGGCTCAGTTCTTACACCTATCAACCCGACAAAATCTTCCACAGGTATACCCACTAATGTTTAATAATATTCAGCTTAATCCTGCATCATCCTTGAACATGCTTGGGGTTTCATTTACTCGGGACTTATCTTGGAAATAACATATTACATCTCTTGTAAAATCTGCTTCCAAGAGATTGGGTGTGCTAAGCCGACTTCGCACTTTCTTCACCCCTGCACAATTGTTGACTCTATACAGGGGTTTTATCCGCCCCTGTGTGGAGTACAACTCTCATGTGTGGGGAGGCTCCCCACATACAGCTCTTCTCAATAGGGTGGAGGCAAAGGCTTTTCGTCTCATTAACTCTCCTCCTCTTACTGACTCCCTTCAACCTCTGTCTCTTCGCCGCACTGTTGCATCTTTATCTCTTTTCTATCGCTACTTTAATGGTCACTGCTCCTCTGAACTCTCTGCTTGCATTCCTCCACCTCTACGACGGGCGCGTAGCACCCGTCTGGCAGCAAACTCTCATCCTTTTTCTGTCCAGTTCTCTAATGCAAGAGTTAACCGTTACTCCCAGTCTTTCATTTATGCAACAGGTCAGCTCTGGAACTGTCTCCCTCTGTCTGTATTTCCTGCTGCCTATGATCTCCAGTCTTTCAAACGCAGTGTGTCCAGGCATCTCAAAATGATCGGATCTTGAATTTGGCTCTGTATTGTATTTTGTTTTTCTCTTGGAGGGAACTGTTACTGCGGGCTCATGGCCTTTGGTTCCTTCTTCCTCGCATTAAAAAAAAAAAAAAAAATACAGTGTTCACAGGAAAAATAATATTATGCAAAACATGAAGGCAACATCACATTATGTCTTGGTAACAAGTTTAATAAACTGTTCAGATGGAATAATTATACTCGCAGGTGGAAAAAAAAAAAAAAAAAAAGCTATTGGAATAAACATTACTGGGGAGAAGTTATGGCCTGACTTGCAGTCTCTTCAGGTGTATGGATAGAGACAAAAGGGCTGAAAGTGTCTCCACACGGGTTTATTGTAGTTTATTCTTCTGTCTCCACACGGATTTATTGTATTTGATTCCTGCTGTCTCCACACGGGTTTATTGTATTTTATTGCTGCTGTCTCCACACGGGTTTATTGTATTTTATTCCTGCTGTCTCCACACGGGTTTATTGTATTTTATTACTACTGACTCCACACGGGTTTATTGTAGTTTATTCCTGCTGTCTCCACACAGGTTTATTGTATTTTATTCCTGCTGTCTCCACACGGGTTTATTGTATTTTATTCCTGCTGTCTCCACACGGGTTTATTGTATTTTATTCCTGCTGTCTCCACACGGGTTTATTGTAGTTTATTCCTGCTGTCTCCACACAGGTTTATTGTATTTTATTCCTGCTGTCTCCACACGGGTTTATTGTATTTTATTCCTGCTGTCTCCATATGAAGTGTGGCTGCAGAGGAAGGATGAGATGTCATATGAAAGGTATAAGGAAAAGAGGAATAGGGCGAGAAGGGCTGTGCGTGATGCTAAAGTAGCAGCAGATGAGAGGTGGGGTAGGCGGCTGACAGAGAATTTTCAACAGAATAAGAAAATGTTTTGGAAGGAGGTGAAAAGGGTTCGAAAGGTAGAGTGTGGGAAGAAAGAAAGAGTAAAAGCAGAGGATGGAAGGATGTAAATTGAGATGGATGCAGTAAGGAAGAGATGGGCAGAGTATTTTGAAAGATTGTTAAATGTAGAGGAGGAAAGGGTGGCTGAGATTGTGGCGGATGGAAGGGTGCAAGGAATAAATGTGGTGGGAGAGTTGAATGATTCTTTGATCACGAAGGAGGGAGTGGAGAAGGCAGTAAAGGAGATGAAAACAGGGAAAGCTGCAGGTATGGATGGGTGTGCTGTGAAATGCCTGAAGGGTCGTGGAGTGACTATTGTTGACTGGTTAGTAAGATTGTTGAATGTGTGCTTTGTGAAAGGTATGGTGCCAGTTGACTGGGCAAGTGCTTGTGTGGCCCCGTTGTATAAAAGCAGGGGTGATAAGTATGAATGTACTAGCTTTATGGGTATAAGTCTGTTGAGTGTTGTTGGTAAGGTGTATAGTAGAGTGTTAATTATGAGAGTTAGAGAGGGTACAGAGGGAGTGATTGGTGATGAGCAATGTGGCTTTAGGAAAGGGAAGGGATGCGTGGATCAGGTGTTTGCTGTGAGACAAGTGTGTGAAAAGTGTTTGGCGAAAGGTAAGGATGTGTTTTGGGCATTCATGGATATAGAGAAAGCGTATGATAGAATTGATAGGGAGGCTTTGTGGACTGTTTTAAGACTGTATGGACTTGATATCAAGGTAGGTTACTAAAAGGGGTGAAAAGTTTCTATGTAAATAGTAGAGAGTGTGTAAGAGTGGGAAATGCTGTGAGTGATTGGTTTCCCGTGAGAGTGAGGCTGCGACAGGGATGTGTGATGTCGCCTTGGTTGTTTAATATTTACATGGATGGTGTTGTAAGGGAGGTGAATGCAAGAGTTTTAGGTGGAGGTCTGAGTCTGGTGAATGTTCATGGTGGAGAGTGGAATCTGAAGCAGCTGTTGTTTGCAGATGATACTGCACTGGTGGCTGATTCAGAGGAGAGATTGAGGCAGTTGGTAGAGGAGTTTGGAAGTGTGTGTGAAAGGAGGACATTGAAAGTAAATGAGAATAAGAGTAAAGTGATGAAGTGTGCGAGGTTGGTAGATGGTAGGGGGATGAATATAGTTTTGAATGACGAGTTGCTTCAGGAGGTAGTGTGTTTTAAATATCTAGGGTCATATGTTGCTGTGGATGGAAGAATAGATGCAGAAGTGAAGTTTAGAATAAATGAAGTAGGAAAGGTGCTGGGAGGAATGAAAAAAGTGTTTAGATGTCGTTCGCTTAGAATGGATGTAAAGAGAAGGCTGTATGAGGGTGTTGTGGTACCGACTGCGTTATATGGTGCTGAAACTTGGAATATGGGTGTAGCAGAGAGGAAAAGTTTGAATGTAATGGAGATGAGGTGTCTGAGGATTATGTGTGGAGTGACTGGTATGGATCGAGTGCGAAATGATGAAGTGCGAAGAAGAACTGGAGCTGTTCGAGAGAAGGCTGGTAGAGTTGAGCAGAGGGTGTTGCAATGGTTTGGGCATATGGAGAGAATGGATAATGAGCGATTGGTGAAAAAGATAACTAGATCTGATGTGAGAGGTGTAAGGCTGAGAGGATGATCCCGAATAGGATAGATGGACAGTGTGAAGAGAGCGCTGGATGCGAGAGGGATGTCTGTTGAACAAGGAAGTGTGGCTGTGCGTGACAGAAATAAATGGAGAGAAATTGTGAATCAATAAGTGATGACGCAGCCCTGAGGGGATATTCTCCCGCATTTGGCCTGATCAGCTAGTCAGGTCAGGTGCGGGTAAGGGGATGGGTCTGTTATGATGTGGCAGGGGTAAACCAGCTCTGCTGTCGGGCCCTGCTGTGGATGTCACTGATTGCATTGCGCAGTTGACCCTTGTGTGGTGTGATGTGGTGAGAATCTGTCCGTTCTCCCCTTTGGGGCTAAGATGCGAATGAATGTGTTTGAATGGATGAGTAAATGGGGAGTGTGTCGTCCTGTCTCGGCTACCTCGCTTTCCTTGGGGGAAGCAACCTAGGTATATAGATAGATATAGTCTCCACACGGGTTTATTGTATTTTATTCCTGCTGTCTCCACACGGGTTTATTGTATTTTAATCCTGCTGTCTCCACACGGGTTTATTGTATTTTATTCCTGCTGTCTCCACACGGGTTTATTGTATTTTATTCCTGCTGTCTCCACACGGGTTTATTGTAGTTTATTCCTGCTGTCTCCACACGGGTTTATTCAGTTACCGGGACAGGCAGATATTGAGGCCATTGCTGCCGTTAATTATTCTGAACTTGTGTAAAATTTTCTTTACTGCGATAACGTGTCTACATATTTTTTACTTGCTGCTGCTGGTGGTAGGTGGTGGCCACCATCATCCCCTCACTTGATGTAGTGTTGCTTCTTCCTAACGTGACTCTACAATGAGTGATAAGCTTAATGGTTCCTTATAACCCATAAAACCATTTACAACATTGGGTGGTAACCATATAATATGAAATTTGGCTGACGTGGAGCCTAGTGAGACGCCCCTGTTAACTGGGTGTAAGACGCAGGTGCGCCGTCCATCCAGGAACCTAACCTTCACACTGAACTTTTTCAGTGTCTCAGTAACACGGAGAGTAGGCCAGCATGCTCTCCCATAAAAGTTTTTCTAACTAACAACACCAAACTACATGCACAGTACACACTATTGTACAGTTCCTTTTCCAAAATTAAAAACAAAATCATGGCAGTGCAACACGTGGCCTCGGCGTCCCCGGGGGGGGGGGACCATAAGTGCCCACACCTTCCGCCCCTCTCCCAGTGACGACTCGAGCAGCCTGGAACCTCCATCTGGCTCTCTTCTTCTTCATTTCTGCAACATGCGCGACCTTTCCTCTGACTTTCACTCTGTTGAGCACCACCTCACCTTCTCTAAACCTCACCTTTTTCTAACTGAGACTCAGCTGTCTGAGGCAACTGACGGCAGACCCTTTTCTGTATCCTCCTACTTTCACTATACTCATTTCAAAGCCAAAGGTGGCTGTTGTGTATATATACGCAACGACTTATCTTGCTCTCGTGTTCCTGAACTCGAGTCTTCTGAATTTTGTACACTCTGGTTTTGGCTTTCCTGTCATTTTCTGACTAAATATATCTGCGCTGTTTACTTATCTCCTAATTCTACTATCAAAAATTCTTTGACTATCTTACTTCTACGATGGAACACATTCTATCCATTTCTCCTTTCTCTGAAATCTCCATTCTAGAAGATTTCAATGTTCACAACCACCTTTGGCTCTCCTCTCCTTTCACTGATCCACCTGGTGAACAAGTCGACACCTTTTCTATCCTTAATGACCTAGAGCAGCTTGTACAGCACCCTACCCGTATCCCTGATCGCCTTGGAGAGAGCTCCAACATACTTGACCTCTTCCTTACAACTAATCCTTCTGCTTACACTGTTAATTGTTGCTCTTCGTTGGGCTCCTCCGATCACAATCTTATCACCTTAACCTGTCCTATTGCTCCGGTAAGACCTGTGGACCCTCCAAAGAAATGTCGTCTGTGGCACTTTGGAGCTGCAGATTGGGAGGCCCTCAGGCAGTACTTCTTTGATTTTCCCCGGAATGATTATTGCTTCCATGGCCGGTAGCCATCTGAGTGTGCCTTGCACATTACGGAGGTTATTCTCTCTGGCATGGAAGCATACATTCCTTTCTCATATCCTTTGACTAATGCAAGAAATCCTTGGTTTAATCATGCTTATTCTAATGCTGTCTGCAACAAGGAGAGGGCCTATAAAAGGTACCAGAATCAACGCACTCCTGAATCACATCGTTTATACATTTCTGCCTGGAATCGTGCTAAGTCCGTTCTTTGCTCTGCTAAAATTAATTTCAACAGTACTAAATGCTCTCAACTCTCGAACTCGAATTCTTCCTGCTCCTTCTGGCACCTTCCCAAGAACATTTCTAATAACTTTACCTCATCATCCTTCCCTCCTCTTTTCTACTCTGATGGCTATTATTTCTTCTACTGATAAAGCAGATTTCTTCGCTCAGACTTTCTCCTCCAATTCCACCTTAGACGATTCTGGTGCTGTTCCTCCATCACTTCCCCCCTCTGACTTCCTCATGGTTGACATTAAAATTTCTTCAGCTGATGTATTCCCTGCCATCACGGGACTCAATACTAATACGGCATATGGGTCTGATGGAGTCCCTCCTGTTGTTCTCAAGAACTGTGCTTCTGTGCTTACACCCTGTCTTGCAAACTCTTTCGCCTTTGTCTCTCAACTTGTACCTTTCCTTCTTCCTGGAAGTTTGCTTTCATTCAGCCAGTCCCAAAGAAGCGTGACCATTCCCAACCCTCTAACTATCGTCCAATTGCTTTAACATCCTGTATCTCAAAAGTTTTTGAGTCAGTTCTTAATAGAAAAATTTTAAAGCATCTTTCCTATCACAACCTTCTTTCTGATCGTCAGTATGGGTTCCGTCAGGGACACTCCACTGGCGATCTTCTCACATCCTCCTTTCGGGACTTTGGCGAAAGCTTTGCCATTGCACTTGACATCTCAAAGGCTTTCGATCAAGTCTGGCATAAATCTTTAATTTCCAAACTGCCCTCTTACGGTTTCTATCCTTCTGTCTGTGCCTTCATCTCTAGCTTCCGTTCTGGTCGTTCTATAGCCGCTGTTGTAGACGGCCATCGTTCTTCTTCTCGATCTATGAACAGTGGTGTTCCTCAGGGCTCTGTCCCATCACCAACTCTCTTCCTTTTATTCATCAATGACCTTCTAAGCTGTACATCAAACCCTATCCACTCATACGCTGTTGACTCCATCCTTCACATTTCTATTCAGTTCCCGCAACGTCCATCTCAGCAGTTACTTCAACAAACAAAGGATGAGGCTATGGCACACCTAATGTCTGACTTGGCTTGTATCTCTGACTGGGGTAAAAATAATCTTGTCGTTTTAAATGCATCAAAGACTCAGTTTTTACACCTATCAACTCGACAAAATCTTACACAGGTGTACCCACTAACGTTTAATGATATTCAGCTTAATCCTGCATCATCCTTGAACATGCTTGGGGTTTCATTTACTCGGGACTTATCTTGGAAAGATCATATTACATCTCTTGTAAAATCTGCTTCCAAGAGATCAGGTGTGCTAAGCCGTCTCCGTTCCTTCTTTACCTCTGCACAATTGTTGCCTCTATACAGGGGTTTTATCCGCCCCTGTGTGGAGTACAACTCTCATGTGTGGGGAGGCTCCCCACATACAGCTCTTCTCAATAGGGTGGTGTCAAAGGCTTTTCGTCTCATTAACTCTCCTCCTCTTACTGGCTCCCTTCAACCTCTGTCTCTTCACCACACTGTTGCATCTTTATCTCTTTTCTATCACTGCTTCAAACGTCACTGCTCCTCTGAACTGTCTGCATGCATTCCTCCACCTCGACGACGGTCGCGTAGCACCCGTCAAGCAGCAAACTCTCATCCCTTTTCTGTCCAACTCTCTAATGCAAGAGTTGACCGTTACTCCCAGTTCTTCGTTTATGCAACATGTCAACTCGGGAACGGTCTCCCTCTGTTTGTATTTCCTGCTTCCTATGATCTCCAGTCTTTCAAACGCAGTGTGTCCACGCATTTCGAAATGATTGGATCTTGAATTTGGCTCTCTCTTGTATTTTGTTTTTCTCTTGGAAGGAACAATAATTGCGGGCCCACTGATGGCTACAAGGAAGAGAGTTGGTGATAGGACAGAGCCTGAGGAACACCACTGTTGACAGATCTAGAAGAACGATGGCCATCTACAACAGAAGCTATAGAACGGCCAGAAATGAAGCCATAGCTGAAGGCACAGATAGAAGAATAGAAGCTGTAAGAGGGCAATTTGGAAATTAAAGATTAAGCCAGACTCCATCGAAAGCCTTTGAGATGTCAAGTGCAATGGCAAAGCTTTCGATGAAGTCCCGATAAGAGGATGCCCAGGAGTCTGAAAGGTAGGTGAGAAGATCGCCAGTGGAGCGACCCTGACGAAACCCATACTGACGATCGGAAAGATGGTTGTGATAGGAAAGATGCTTTATTTTTTTATTTTTTTTGTTAAGAATAGACTCAAAAACATTTGAAACACATGATATTAAAGCTATTGGACGATAGTTAGAGGGTTGGAAATGGTCACCCTTCATTGGGACAGACTGAATGAGAGCAAACTTCCAGCAAGAAGGAAAAGTGCAAGTTGACAGACAAAGGCGAAAGCATTTACCTAGGCAGGGTGCAAGCACAGAAGCAGTTATTGAGGACAACAAGAGGGACCTTGTCAGGACCATATGTCTTGTTGCTACTCAGGCCAATGGTGGCAGAAAATACCTAAATTGAAGAAATTTTAATGTCTGCCATGAGGAAGTCAGAGGGAGGAAGTGATGGAGGAACAGCACCGGAATCGTCTACGGTGGAATTGGAGGAGAAAGTCTGAGCGAAGATTCTGCTTTATAAGTAGAAAAAATAGCTACAAAGCCATCAGAGTGGAAATCAGGAGGGAAGGATGATGAAGTAACGTTGTTAGAAAGGTTTCTTGCAAGGTGCCAGAAGGAGTGGGAAGAATTTGAGTTGCAGAGTTGAGAGCATTTAGTACGGAAGAAATTATTTTTTGCAGAGCGAAGAATAAACGGCACGATTCCGGGCAGAAATATAGAAGATATGTGATTCAGGGGAGAGTTGGCTCCGGTACCTTTTGTAGGCCTTCTCTTTGTTGCGACCAGCATTAGAACAAGCGTGATTAAGCCTTTTTTTTTTTTTTCTTTTTGGCATTAGTCAAAGAATATGAGAAAGGAATCTGTGTCTCCATGCCCGAGAGAATAACCTCTGTAATACACAAGGCACACACCGATGGCTCTTGGCCATGGAAGCAATAATCATTCCAAATAAAATAAAAAATGTACTCCCTGAGGGCCTCCCAATCAGCAGGTCTAAAGTGCCACAATCGACGCTTCTTTGGAGGGTCCACAGGCCTTACTGAAGCGATAGGACAGGCTAAGGTAATAAGGCTGTGTTTGGAGGAGCACAATGGAGAGGAAAGACTAACAGCATAAGCAGAAGGATTAATTGTATGGAAGAGGTCAAGTATGTTCGAGCTCTCCAAGGCGGTCAGGGATATGAGTAGGGTGCCGTACAAGCTGCTCTAGGTCATTAAAGATAGAAAAGACGTACTCTTCTTCACCAGGTGGATCGATGAAAGGAGAGCCAAAGGTGGTGGTGAACTTTGAAATTTCCTAGAATGGAGATTTCAGAGAAAGGAGAAATGGATAGAATGTGTTCCATCGTAGAAGTAAGATGGCTGAAGAATTTTTCATGGTAGTAGAATTAGGAGACAGTAAACAGCGCACATATACAGTATTTAGTCAGAGAATGACAAGAAAGCCGAAGCCAGAGAGTAGATAATTTAGAAGATTCAATTTCAGGAACATGAGAGGAAGATATGCCGTTGAGAACATATGCCGGTGCACAACAGCCACCTGTGGCTTAGAAATGAGTATAGAGAAAGTAGGAGGATACAGAGAAGGGTTTGCTATCAATCGCCTCAAGCAGCTGAGTCTCAGTTAGGAAGAGAAGGTGAGGTTTAGGGGAGGAGATGTAGTGCACAACAGAAAGTTAGAGGAAAGGCCACGAATGTTGCAGAAATGAAGAAGAAGCGAGTCAGACAGTGGTTCCAGGCAACCCGTTGAGTCGTTACCAGGAGAGGGGCGGATGGTGGGGGCATTTATGGTCCCCCCCCACCCTTGGGGACTTCGAGGTTTAGTACAAAGATGCCATATATATATATATATATATATATATATATATATATATATATATATATATATATATATATATATATATATATATATATATATATATATATATATATATATATATATATATATATACTGTATATATATATATATATATATATATATATATATAGATATATATATATATATAGATATATAGATAGATAGATAGATATAGATATATAGATAGATAGATAGATCTATCTATCTATATATATCTATCTATCTATCTATATATATGCTTTTAAATTTTGTATAGGAAGTGTAGTGTGTACTGTGCATGTAGCTTGGTGTTGACAGTTACAGAAACTTGCACTGGAGTATGCTGGCCTACTCTCTGTGTTACTGAAACACTGAAAATTTTCAGCAAAGGGGGATGGTCAGGAGCTAGTCCTGAGGGCTGATGAAACGAAAGCTCCAGCTCTCCCTCTCATCAGCTTTCCATCCATCTTGGGAGTACCGCCCTGCTCGACTGGTGCTACAGTCTACTCCCTGGTAGTAATTCTGCTGGGAATAACGGACCCTCCGTTTTCCAGGAGCTGGTTCCGCCCCTGTGTGGGAGTATATAAAAACTATAAACACAGTGTATGAATTAAATCACCGGCACTTATACTCCGGTATTAACTAATTCAATTACTAATTAACCCATTTGCGCCCAGTGTCGTCATTACAGGAGGGAAGTGGCCATTTTCAAAAGTTAATAAAGAAGGGAGCCCCGGGGCAGGGACCTATAAGCTACGCGACTCTGAGCCTATAGGCGGAGGGCAGCACGCTTATAGTCTCACCAATCTAAAACCAAGGTTTGGGTGGGGTCTGGCGCTGGGTGCAGCCATGCCATACTTCCTAAACGAGCGATGAGTAGATTCTGTTATATATGTAATAGGCATCACAGATAGGTACACACATACTAATACAATATCAACGTAAGTATTCTAGCATATCAAAGGAAGGTAAACTTGTAATGCATATGGCTCTTGTACATCAATAAAGAAACGTGGCATACATATTTTACAGTGGTGCTGAAAAAAATGTAGTTACTTTTACCGACTTTCACGGTAGTTCTAAGTTGGGTAAGTAATGTAACAATTACGTTTATAATATAATTTGAAGGAATCAGTAGAACATATGCTATTTTCTTAATAGAAATAAATAAGTTAAAACACTCACGAGCGGCAACATCCAGATCCATTGGAGGGAGATTTAAGCTTCTGTCACGTGCTTCCACTGTTCACTTTCTGTTATATATATAACTTAAATTATATTTATAACTTAAATTAGTTTGTCTTTACACACACACACACACACACACACACACAGAAGTGGGTGAAGTCATGTCAGGCCAGGTGGCGAGATGTGACCGGCGAATTATAACGGTGTCAGGTCAGCCACTAGCCAATCAGAGTATAGGAAACAAGGCAGCGCTGTACGGCGGGAAATCCCCGGCTGGACTCCACCCAAACCTTGGTTTTAGATTGGTGAGACTATAGTTGCCTTCCAGCACAATCCCTCACACAGAAACCCTGGCAGCTGATGGGTTAATTTATTTAATGGAGAACTAAACATGTCCATATTCATACCACAACCTTGAATTATTACCTGGTATGTATTAATGAGAGAGAGAGAGAGAGAGAGAGAGAGAGAGAGAGAGAGAGAGAGAGAGAGAGAGAGAGAGAGAGAGGCAATGGGGAGTGGGAGGGAGGGAGTATGACAGAAAATGAGATAAGGAGGGAAGGAGCGGGTGGGGGAGGAGAGACCAGTTTCCTTCACACATAAAAGTACTATAAGAGTAAATAAACATTTGTCTGACTGGAGGGATTAATAACAATATTCACAGAACATCGTCCCAAGGTAAGTCAATAGCTAGAAGTATAAATGTGAGGAGAAAATGAGGTGGGGACATAGGACATCGTACATCTGGACATGGAGTCAGTGTTACCAGATGAAATCTGGGAGAGGCAAATCCGAGGTGTGTAAGAATATTTGTGGCCAATACCACATGTTTCGGTTCAACCCAACAGTTGGTCTCTCTCTATCTCTCTCTTTTTTCCTTATGATGCCTGGTGGTCTAGTGGGTTAAGGCACTCCAGTTGGATGTGGCCCATAAGCGCTTACATCTGATGGGTGGTTGGGGTTTCTTACTCACAAAATCCCACTCAAGGAAGAGCAACTGGTCGCTGTTGTGCTTAATGTTGAGAATAAGTTGCCCAGCCCCGAGCCCTTACACTCCTGAAGAGTCAAAAAATGGGTTGGATGATGGATGGATGGATGCCACCCTCACTACCCCATACAGAACTTAAGAATTCCCAACCACTTTCCCTATGCACTCCGCTAGCTTTCCAAAACCATTTGCTCCCAATTCATTGATCCTAAATGATGAATGACAAATATGAAGTCAGGCGTGGATGTGGATGTGTGGATCAAATATCTGCAGTGACAAACAGTGCACATGAGAAAGACTGTACACACTTCATGGCATTAATGGACCAGGTAACACTGTATGACAGGGAAAACAAGGTGACTGTGGACAACAGTACAAGCTATTGTGTTGCATGCATGGAAAGCTGTTGAATGGTATAAATTTTTTTCTAAGATGGCGACAGGGCATAAGTAAAAGCAGGTGGTTGTCTGGGAAGGTACATTATTACAATATCAGTGTTGGAGTGAGTGTTGTCACAATGACTTCAACATGTTTGTGAAAGAGGTTATGACTGAGACTAAAACTTGAGTTAAGGAGAGGGAGATGGGACTGATAGTGAACAGTGAAGGGTACTAACTTAAATATGATGTGTGCAGATGATGCTGTGTTGCTTTTTAATAGTGAAAAGGAACTTTGAAAATCAGCACAGACATTTGTGGATTTTTGTGAGCATCTATCTATCTATATACCTAGGAAAGGGAGGTAGCCGAGACAGGACAACACACTCCCCATTTACTCATCCATTCAAACACATTCATTCGCATCTTAGCCCCAAAGGGGAGAACGGACAGATTCTCACCACATCACACCACACAAGGGTCAACTGCGCAATGCAATCAGTGACATCCACAGCAGGGCCCGACAGCAGAACTGGTTTACCCCTGCCACATCATAACAGACCCATCCCCTTACCCGCACCTGACCTGACTAGCTGATCAGACCAAATGCAGGAGAATATCCCCTCAGGGCTGCGTCATCACTTATTCATTCACAATTTCTCTCCATTTATTTCTGTCACGCACAGCCACTCTTCCTTGCTCAACAGACATCCCTCTAACATCAAGCGCTCTCTTCACACTGTCCATCCATCCTATTCGTGGTCTTCCTCTCAGCCTTACACCTCTCACATCAGATCTAGTTATCTTTTTCACCAATCGCTCATTATCCATTCTCTCCATATGACCAAACCATTGCAACACCCTCTGCTCAACTCTACCAGCCATCTCCCGAACAACTCCAGTTCTCCTTCGCACATCATCATTTCGCACTCGATCCACACGCGTCACTCCACACATATTCCTCAGACACTTCATCTCAATTACATTCAAACTTTTCCTCTCTGCTACACCCATATTCCATGTTTCAGCCCCATATAACGCAGTCGGTACCACAACACCCTCATACAGCCTTCTCTTTACATCCATTCCAAGCAAACGACATCTAAACACTTTTTTCATTCCTCCCAGCACCTTTCCTACTTCATTTATTCTAAACTTCACTTCTGCATCTATTCTTCCATCCACAGCAACATGTGACCCTAGATATTTAAAACACTCTACCTCCTCAAGCAACTCGTCATTCAAAACTAAATTCATCCCCCTACCATCTACCAACCTCGTACACTTCATCACTTTACTCTTATTCTCATTTACTTTCAATTTCCTCCTTTCACACACCCTTCCAAACTCCTCTACCAACTGTTTCAATCTCTCCTCTGAATCAGCCACCAGTGCAGTATCATCTGCAAACAGCAGCTGCTTCAGATTCCACTCTCCACCATCAACATTCGCCAGACTCAGACCTCCACCTAAAACTCTTGCATTCACCTTCCTTACAACACCATCCATGTAAATATTAAACAACCAAGGCGACATCACACATCCCTGTCGCAGCCCCACTCTCACGGGAAACCAATCACTCACAGCATTTCCCACTCTTACACACGCTCTACTATTTACATAAAAACTTTTCACCCCTTTTAGTAACCTACCATCAAGTCCATACAATCTTTAAACAGTCCACAAAGCCTCCCTATCAATTCTATCATACGCTTTCTCTAAATATCTGTGAGCATAGTGTTTTTAAAGTACAGTATTTTTTACTTGTTATGGTCACTCACTGCAACAAGAAAATGTCACCAAACAGTTCCAACAGAATTATCATAACTAATACTTCTAAACAGATTTTTAAATTGCAAAGCGCAACAGAACTAAAATCTCTAAATGTTTTTAAAAAAGATATTTCACTACAACAGTCTTGAATGTGTATCAAAATGCTGTGCTTTGGAGCTTGATTCCTCAGAATCTGCTTTGCAAGATGTTTTCATTATAAGGGAGTATCTCTGCTCTATTGCGACAAATTTGTAAAAACTTGGGTTCCTCTGAAGCCTTGGACACCAGGGAGTAAGTAGATAGTAACTGAGATCAATAAACAATTAATTATTTATGAGATAATTTCTGAGAATTTGTACATTTTTTCATATATCATCTGAACTAATGATGAGGCATAGACAACAAGTTTACATATCAGAATGACTTTTGACAGCAGTAGAGCAGGTGACATCCTTGGTTGTTGGCTGGTTGAATGACATTATGCTTTGCGCTGAGAATGTATTAAATGTCACTTCCTCTACTGTTAGATGACCTACGCCTCTGAAAACGTAATTCGACAATTTATCATCAAATGATTATACAATTATGTATTAAGGTTTAACAGGTGAATGCATGAAAAAAGAAAATTTAAGTTCCAAATATGGTTTACACTAGCTATACTGTATAAGAAATTATGCTAACCACTAAGGGTATTAATTCAGAATAACATCCGTCTAATGGACACTGGAATTAATATATTATTTCAGAATAACATCCATCTAATGGACACTGGAATTAATATATTGTTTCAGAATAACATCCATCTAATGGACACTGGAATTAATATATTATTTCAGAATAACACCCATCTAATGGACACTGGAATTAATATGTTACTTGCTATCTATCTATAACCAGACGCCTTAATCCCACATGGGGTGGTCACCATCACCTCCATGTCGCCCTGTCCCGCTGTCCCCTGCCACTTCAACACCCTCCCGACAACTTACACCCCCCTCTCTCATATACCTCTCCACCCCATCACTCCATCTCATCCTCGGTGTCTTCCAACCTCTGCCACCCCTATCCACCTCACTCACATAAGCTCTTTTCGTTAGTCACTCACTCTCCATCCTCTCCACATGGCCAAACCACCGCAGTCTATTTCTCCGAATGCTTTCTATCACATCCACATCCACACCACAATGCTTCTTCACTTACTCATTTATCAGTCTGTCTTTCCATGTAACTTCACATGCTCCACTCAAATAACTCATGAGTTACTTGAGTTATTGGAAATGAATTTCCACTGCTCTCACTCTTGACCTGTGCCATTCCAACAAGGTCCAAGGTTCGTTTCCAAACGTTAGAGTGGGTATCACAATACCATCAAGCAGTGACTTTTTTATTCTCATGCTCACTTCCTTATTTTTTATCACTCCTTTCAATGAACCAGCAACCTTTCTTCCCTGTTGAACCCTTTCCAGCAGTTCATGCTCCAAACTTCCAGCCTTACTCATCACACTACCCAAGTACGTAAATGCAATAACATTTCCCACTTCTTTATTATCCAGCCTCAGTATGCATGCAGAGGCCTCATTTCTCTCAAAGCCACAACTTTACTCTTCCCTACATTCACCTTTAGATTCCGTTTCTTACAAACTCTCCCAAACTCACTCACCAAACCTTGCAGTGCCCTTCGTCTTCATTTAACAATACCATATCATCTGCAAGCAACAAAACAGGAAATTTCCAAACGCTGCCTTCTCTCATTAGGGCCACTCCAACATTCACTGCCCTACCTTGTATCGCTTTTATAACTTCATCCATATACAATCTGAATAACTATGGAGACATGACAGTTTCAATCCAACATTCAGACAGAAAACTTCATTCATTTCACTGTCCACACGCACTGCAGCACTAGCACCATCGTAACATACTTCTCACGGAAATCAACGCTTTCCATTTACTCCGTAATTTTTCAATATTTTCCACATTCCTCGTCCATCCACTCTGTCATATGCTTTCTCCGAATCCATGATGGCTGCATACAACTTCTTTCCCATCTCTAGAAACTTTTCCACTAAACACCTAAGGATGAATATCTGATCTACATCTCTCCCCTTCCTGTTCAACTAATTCCTCTCTTATTTCCCTAATTCTGTCGACAAGTATCCTACTACACACTTTTCCTATTACACTATGAAGACAAATGCCCCTATGATTACCACACACTTTTTTTCCCCTTTTCCCTTGTACAGGGGAATAATTGCTTAGTTTATGAAACTGAGTGCAACTTCTCTTCCATAATCATACATTTGAAATGCTTCTTATACTGAAGTTAGTACTGTAATCAATGATGAGGGAGAGATTCTCGGGCTCCCATCTCTATCCGTAACGAGACTTGCATTAGGCTGGGTTTAATCATGCTCAGTTATGCTGGGAAACGTCAACTGAGATACCATAATGGTTTAAATAATTAATTAATGCACTGTACAAGGTCTTATAAATATAAGAAGAGAAGAAAGCATGGTGGGTGAAAACACCACTATGTGCAGTGGAAACTAAACTATCTATCTACTGCCAGACGCCTTAATCCCGTAAGGGGTGCCCACAAACAAATCGCCTGCATGTCACTCCCCCTCTCTCTCTCACAGAACTCTCCACTCCATCCCTCCATCTCATCCTCGGCCTCCCCATCAATCCCCCCCTCCACCTCATTCACATCCACTCTTCTCGTTAGTCTCTCGCTCTCAACCCTCTCCACATGGCCAAACCACCTCAATGTATTTCTCGTAACTAGAGATGTACCGATCCCAAATTTTTGACCGATACCGATACCACAAAATTGGACCAACACCGATACTACCACCGATACCGATACCGAAACTTGTCATGTTTTGGTATTGTAAATAAAAATACGAATGAAATTAAACAACTATAAGTATCAATAAAAGAATATTATCAAAGCTGTGAAACCGTAACTCACGTAGGCCCAAGACTGTGTGGATAGTGAGGGAATGTGGTGCCTGCCGTATGAGTGCTGTCAGGCCCGGAGCCGCTGATGCCAGGCTACCTACCTGTCTGGTACATGTCCATTGTGGCAGAATGATGTGGCTCATTACCAAACAATGTACTGTATTACTACGCACCATGTACTCGAAATAATGATACTAAATGATTGGATATTGCCAATAATTTATTTTTCATCCCTATAAAACATCCATTGTGGTGGATGGGGGCGCCCATCATCCACTCACTCAGTGTAGCGATGCCTTATGGCCTTTACACTGAATGACACGACAAACGGTTTCCTGTACACCAGGAAATCATTTACTACGCTGGGTGGTAACCATATAACCAAATTGTGGCGCTTGGTGGTTTAGTGGGTAGTTATGGCGCTCCAATCGGACTTAGTCGGTGAAGGTTAATATCCAAGGAGTGGTTGGGGTTCCTTGCTCACGTAATGCCGCTCAGGGATGAGTGAGGCTGGTCACTTTCATCTTAAATGTCAGGACAAAATTCCCTAGCCTCTGGCTCCTACGCTCCTCATGAGGCAACGTATGATTGGATGATGGATGGCTGGATAAAACATTCCTTTCAAGTATCGGTAGTCCGTCTCTCTATCTATCTATTGCCAGACGCCATAATCCGGTTAGGGATGGCCATTTGTCTTTGAGTTATTTGTTTTACTGGGAGGGGCACTAACCCTCCACCAACCCACTTGTTGACACGTAGGAAGCTCGTATGGTTTGGTTATATGGTTACCACCCAGCGCTGTAAATGGTTTCTTGGCTTACAGGAAACCATTTGGCTTGTCACTCAATGTAAAGCCACCTGTAAAGGAAAGAAAAGCAATAAGAAGTGGCAGGAAAGATGGGAGAAATAGGAAGAGAGGAGGGCAGGCGCAGAAAAAGAATGATAAAGGCTAAGGAAGAAGTAGGCAGCACTACATCAAGTGAGTGGGTGATACCGATTCCGCTACTGGTACTCTAAAAATGAGCCGATACCACCGATACCGGTACATCTCTGCTTCTAACGCTTTCCATCACACCCACATCCACACCACAGCGTTCATTCACATGTGTCAGTCTGCCTCTCCATGTTACTCCACATGCTTCTCTCAAATAGCTAAAACTAGAAAAAATAAAACTACTGATTTTCTTGAATAAACTACGAAAAATAAAACAAAATATTTTCTTGAATGTTTCCACAGAATGTGAGAGGAAAACACAAAAAGGGTGGAGGAATAATAATGACTTTGTATAAAAAAGTACAAAAACTGAAATAAAAAGTAAAACAGGAAGCAGTGATTTATATTTATGAAATGCATTTTGTTTTATTTTAAAGTACCTGAGGTATATAAGCCCTGTGGCTGGAAAAGATAAGGAAAGAAGTCAAAAATAAAGAAGCAGAAATATGAAAAAAAAAAAAAAAATGGAAAGATGAGGCACTGATAGCGACAGACGTCTGTAGTCGTGTGGGTTTTCTTGGAACAGCTGCTGGATGAAGGTGGAAAATTAGATTTTGAATGGATGGATAAAAGAACTTATCTATCTATCTATCTATTGCCAGACGCCTCAATCCCGTACGGGGTGGCCACAAACAAATCTCCTCCACGTCACTCTGTCCCACGCCATTTCATTGCCCTGCTCCCAGCTCACATACCCCTCTCTCATATACCTCTCCACCCCATCCCTCCATCTCATCCTCGGCCTCCCCCTCCCTCTCCCCCCCTCCACCTCACTCACATACACTCTCTTCGTCAGTCTTTCACCCTCCATCCTCTCCACATGGCCAAACCACCTCAGTGTGTTCCTCATAACGCTTCCTATCACATCCACATCCACACCACAACGCTCCTTTATATCCTCATTCGTCAGCCTGTCTCTCCATGTGACTCCACAGGCTCCTCTTAAATAACTAATTTCCACTGCTCTCACTCTTGACTTGTGTCCTTTCAACAACGTCCAAGCTTCACTTCTATACGTTAGAGTTGGTATCACCTAATTTTATTAAATAGTGATCAGAACTGTAGAAGGATCCCAACATGGGAGAGAAATTATATAGAAAAAAGTGTCAGACTGCTTTGCTAACCATATATGAGAGATTTCTTGAGGTGTAAATGGACAAAGAGAAACAAGCAAAAGACAACTTGCTACTGATGGGTTTAGGAGGAAACAAGAAAAAGGAGGTGGAAATGCCACAGGAGGAAACTGTTTATAAAAGATAAGCAGTCATATGCCATGAATGATGAAAAACAGGCCAGGTTAAGATGTAGGACTTGTTTTAAAAAGATATATACTATAACACTACATAAATAAAGGTGAAGGTACACTCTGCACTCTTTAATCTACCTCGGGTGTTATGCCAGCATGTTAACCTGATGTTACAAGTCTACTTCATATTGTACTGTGGTAGAGCCATTGAATTTAATTATTCTAGCAAGCCTCTGTTTTACCTCCCTCCCATTTGCAAGGCATGTTGATAAACCTGTGAAAGACATATTACGTGAGTTCTTCACACACAAATGACCTTACTAATAGTGTATTTTGCAATTTGTGGTGGACCGTTGAGAAATGAATTGGTATTGTATGCCATACAACTACCGGTAAAAATAAAATGACACAATATCTTTATTGAGTTATAGGCCAAATAATTCAATCTGCAAGGCTCAACTGCATATCCCATATTAACAAAATTATACATATATCCCTGCAACAAAATCGTACCGTATATGACTGAAAATCATGTTGCACTAAACACATGTACATAATTTCATGCTGGATTGCTAACAGTAATGTTCTGTGAGTATCCAGGTACTTTCTAGGTATTTATTTTGTGTGATGTGTCCACTACCCAAACCATAATATTTATAAATTCAACACAGACCTCGGGTTTCGATGGTCATCAATTTCTTCGTATAACATAAGAACATAAGAAGAGAGGATAACTGCAGTAGGCCGGATGGCCCATGTTAGGCAGCTCCTAGAAGGGTAACTGAACTACTAGAATGAGATAAGGATAGCAAAGAAGAAGGCTCTCCCCCGCCCTCCAAACCCTCCAGCCGAAGCCGGCAGGAAAAAGTCAGAAAGAACACCACGCCGTATAGAAAAACTGGCGTGGACATTTTATAGGAAAGTGTGAAAGGAGAATAGAGACTATCATAGTGTAACCTGAAAAGAAATTTTTTTTGAATTAGTATTGGTTATAAGATTTTCTTTATTCTATATCCACCCCTTATTTGTCATATGCTTATCTAGCCTATGCTTGAAACTCTCAATGGAAGAGGCAGCAACTACTTTACTAGGTAGCTTATTCCATTCGTCTACTACTCTATTACCAAACCAATTTCTACCGATTTCCTTTCTGAAACGGAATTTTTCTAGTTTGAAACCATTATTTCTAGTTCTATCCTGTATGCTCACTTTAAGTACCTTGCTAATATCTCCCTTATTTATACCATTCATCCACTTAAACACCTCAATTAAGTCTCCCCTTACTCTACGCCTCTCTAGCGAATGCAGACTTAGTCTTTTCAGTCTGTCTTCATATGACAGGTTCCGGACGTCATGTATCATTTTAGTCATTCTTCTCTGTACATTTTCTAACGAATTAATATCCATTCTATAGTAAGGACACCAAAATTGTACGGCGTAGTCTAAATGTGGCCTTACTAATGCCAGATAAAGTTTCAGTATTACTTTAGATGATCTATTGCTCACGCTTCTCGAAAAAAATCCTAGGACCCTATTTGCTTTATTTCTCGCATTAATACACTGTTGCCTAGGTTTAAGGTCGTTACTAAATCATAACTCCTAGATCTCTCTCGCATTCCGATTTGCTAATTTCTTTGTTATCTAAGCTGTATTTAGTATCTTCAATGGTCTTGCCTACGTTAAGTACTTTACATTTTTCAATGTTAAATTCCATTTGCCAAGTTTTAGACCATTTGGACAATGTATCGAGGTCTTTTTGTAAGTTATGGCAATCGTCAGTCGAGTTAATGATACGCCCTATTTTTGTATCGTCGGCAAATTTGCTGATGCTGCTATTGACTCCTAAGTCTAGATCATTTATATATAGTAACTAAGTAGACAGACTCATATAACGATAGAATGCCCTACAATCAGAATCTACCAGTATTCATTGTCGATATACGTTGTATCAGCAGTGCTAAATGTTTTACCAGATATCCAAAAAACTGAAATACTCACTTTCCCCATCCAGCTTTCCAGATGTAAACATGGCGCTACCAGGCGGCCCAGCTGTCGTGCCGCGTTTTCTTCTTCTTAAGCGGTTACTATTCTAGGCCCAATAGGGAGGTAATGAGAAAGTCTGTACCACCCCCTAATATGGTTTATGCCAACCTCATCCTACCCTAGAGCATCTGCACCACCCCCTAGTACGTTTATACCCACCTCACCCTACCCTAGAGCGTCTGTACCACCCCCTAGTACGTTTATACCCACCTCACCCTATCCAAGAGCCTCCGTACCACTCCCTAGCACGGCTTATGCCTACTTCGCCCTACACAAGAGCATTTGTACCACTCCCTAACAAGGCTGATGCCCACCTCATCCAACCCAGGAGCGTCTGTACCATTCTCTAGCACGGCTTACCCACCTCACCCAACCAAAGAGTGTCTGTACTGTACCCTGGACTATGCATGTGACTAATGCCACGCATAAAGAATATTGTGGCTAAAATCTGGTGGCATCAAATGTATTACATACTACTGTAATTATCCCAACAGCAAGTTAAAATACTACAAGATATTCGCCTACGTGGATATACACGTATAAATACTTTTCTACTTCAGAGAGTGCACAATTAACCTATACCTATTCTTCGCAAACATTCATATTTAC
Organism: Coenobita brevimanus; assembly: GCF_032717465.1. Lineage (NCBI taxonomy): Eukaryota > Metazoa > Arthropoda > Malacostraca > Decapoda > Coenobitidae > Coenobita > Coenobita brevimanus. The sequence goes on along the minus strand of NC_137004.1, from coordinate 8,449,241 downwards.
TGGAATTCAATATATAACAAGATCATTTTATAAATACGTTTGACAATTATATTTACATAACACTGTGAGTGAATGTTATTGTTGTAGTGCCTACAGTATATTCTTTTACAGTAACTATACTGTACAGATAAACTGGTATACACCACTTTTATGTAATTAAACTGTGTAATATGCATTACGACTAGCCATTCAACATACCATGCAATGCTATCTGCAGCTGTGGTAGTCCATCTCTGTTCACTTCCAGTAGAGTTTGACCATGCAGTGTCTTCTCCAGCTGTGGTACTCTATCGCTGTCCTCTTCCACGAGAGTCTGACCATCAGAGTGGAAGGAATGGATGCTACCATCTGTGTAATGTCATAAATAGTTTAGGATCATTGTGACATACCTAACCAATAGTGTTGCTATATGTGTGCAATATGGACACCATCAGTATAAGGAGAGTGCATTGATAAAAAGACAGTTTACAAGCATTATCTTAACCATTATCACTGGGACAGGGGAGACTGCCTAACTCATAGTGCAGCTACTCTGTAATGTCCTCATCACAAATTGGCTATGCTATCATATTTTGTATATAAGACTATATGACACTTGTATATTATGACTCTATGTCATAATGTGTTCTGTATTACAACATGTTATGGACATCCATACATCGTACCAGAGGAAACGTCTGTCAACCATTTGTGCCCTTTTTACAAAATTAGTCATTGCCATCAAGTTGCATGTGTTGCATATAATCATTATACAATCCTGGAGGAGGAATGGGTGAATATCTACCATAGTCTGCTGGTGTCAACTGATGATGTACAACAGCATATGGATGGACGTTGATGGAATGGCAATCTTCAGCACTTGTAGCGGGATGTACTGGTGGATCCTCGATTGACATATCCCCTGTGGAGGTGGAGCCAATTAATACAAACTATACCGTTAGTCCTAATACTGAACATAAGGGGAATAGCAGGTAATATGTGCAACATTTATCCATACGTGAAGCACAGTACATAAATGTTTGGCAACGTAGCTTTGTTCTGTCCACAACTGTTATGCAGGTTATTAATATCAAAACATCCACTTCATCATATATATTACAGTTGAAGCATGTCAACTATAATTTTCACCTATTTTTGGGGGGTGGGGGGCGGGGGTGGGACAGCTGAAGCAGCCCAAGTTATCAGCATCACCTAGAATTTCCTAGTTGAATTCTATCTATCTATCTATTGCCAGACGCCTCAATCCCGTTTGGGGTGGCCACAAACAAATCGCCTCCAAGTCGCCCTGTCCCCCGCCATTTCACTCCCCTGCTCCCAACTCACACCCCCCTCTCTCATATACCTCTCCACCCCATCTCTCCATCTCATCCTCGGCCTCCCCCTCCCTCTTTCCCCCTCAACCTCACTCACATACACTCTCTTCGTCAGTCTTTCACCCTCCATCCTCTCCACATGGCCAAACCACCTCAGTGTGTTCCTCATAACGCTTCCTATCACATCCACATCCACACCACAACGCTCCTTTATATCCTCATTCGTCAGCCTGTCTCTCCATGTGACTCCACAGGCTCCTCTTAAATAACTCATTTCCACGGCTCTCACTCTTGACTTGTGTCCTTCCAACAACGTCCAAGCTTCACTTCCGTACGTTAGAGTTGGTATCACAATACTGTCATGTAGTAACTTTTTCACTTCCATGCTCACTTCCCTGTTTCTTATCACTGCTTTCAAAGAACCAGCAACCTTTCTTCCCTGCTGTACCCTTTCAAGCACTTCACCCTCCAAACCTCCATCCTTAGTCATCACACTACCCAAGTACTTAAACGTACTCACATTTTCCAATTCCTCACCATCCAATCTCGCTGTACATTCACTGACTTCACCTCTCTCAAAGACCATCACTTTACTCTTCCCTACATTCACCTTTAGATTCCGTTTCTTACACACTCTCTCAAACTCATCCACGAAGCCTTGCAGCTCCCCTTCGTCTTCACTCAACAACACAGTATCATCTGCAAACAACAGTACAGGGAGTTTCCAAACACTATCCTCTCTCACCAGGGCCACTCCAACATCCACTACCCTACCTTGTACCTCTTTTATTACCCCATCCATGTACAGATTGAACAACCATGGAGACATGACACATCCCTGTTTCAACCCAACTTCCAAAGAGAAAAATTCACTTAGTTCACCATCCACACGCACTGCAGCCTTCGCACCATCGTACATACTCTTCACAGCATTCAACAACTTCCCATCTACTCCATATATTCTTAACACTTTCCACAATCCTAGTCTATCCACCCTGTCATATGCTTTTCTTGAATTAACATGTATTAATCGGGCACGTCTAGGTAACCTGAAATTAAGCCAGGTCTTTATGTGGGGCAATATCACGCTCATCACATTATATAGACTGGGGTCTGGGGTTGAAAAATCCATTGGTTGGGTACAATGGTATGACAATACAACTTGTTGATCCACTAACTGGATGGCAATACATAATTATTGACAAATGTCACAACATTAATGGTAGCCTACTGTCTGACATGCAAATATGACTTACGGAAGGGGTCACTTTACTACTTTATTTATATTTTGTATAAGCCATGTATTGATGTTATCCATTCTCTGTACAAATACACAATTTAAGAATGCTATAAATATCATTCAGACGAGTAAATATTCTGTTAGGGAGTGCAACACATAACTATTACTGGTGGAATGGGGACAGCTGTTGTAACAAGTCTGCGCTAATAAAGTAATATTCTTCACGGAAATGATCGCAGCTTGAAGACAGATGGGGACAACCTATATGTTCTTTGTAATACAAATTTCAGCTATTCTGTGAAAATAAGACTATGTTTGGTATAGGTAATGACAACACATTTATTGGTGGTGATGGTAGTAGAGGAAGAAAGTTCAAATTAATTACCTGTATCAAGAGACTTGCCTTACTGTACACATGTACCTCACATCACTCATTCATTCCCTGACTCACTCATTCACTCAGAATATACACTGTACAGTATGTGTGTGCACACAGGAATAACATCTGTGGGAACTCATTTATCCAGAGTACCCGGTATGCGATGCTGTCATCAGCACTGCACTGTTGCATTTCCCAGTGGCTAATTATCTCAAAGCTAATGCCACTTTACATCTGCAGATAAAAACACGCAGCCGGCCGGGGTCAGACGGGTTTGGAGGACTGGTTGGAATTTGGGCGTGGTTGGACGTGGGATATGGGTGTGGCTAGGAATGGTTGGGCTTTGGGCGACACTAGACGTGGGATATGGGTGTGGCTAGGACAAGTTGGGACTGGGCGTGGCTGGACGTGGGATACTGGTATGGTTAGAACTGGATGGGATTTGAGTGTGGCTGGACGTGGGATATGGGCGTGGCTAGAACTGGTTGGGATTGGGCGTGTCTAGGTGTAGGATTTGGCACTGGCTGGCCGTGAGAGTTGAATGTGGCTGAGCTTGTGACTGGCCGTGAGATCTGGGTGGGGCAGGGAGGGGGATTTGGGTAAGGCGGGGTGTGGGATTTGGGTGGGGTGGGGGAAGGGATTTGGGTGGGGCTGGGCGAGGGATTTGGGTGGGGCGGGGCAAGGGATCTGGGTGGGGTGTGGGAAGGGATTTGGGTGGGGCGGGGCAAGGGATTTGGCCATGGTTGTGCCTGGTAACTGCGCGTGGGATCTGGGCGTGGTTGGAGGCTGGAGACAGGATTCAGGCAGGGCTGAGTGGAATTTGGGCGTGTTTGGGAATGGGATTTAGACGTGGAATCTAAGATGGACGGGGGTTTGGGGGGATTTGGGCGTGGTTGGTGTGGAATTTGGCCGTTGCTGAATGCGGAGAGGTGTGGCTGCTGGGATTTGGGCTGGAGATGTGGTGGAGTGAGGTCTGGTGGGGTGGGGTATATTGATGAAATCTGGTATGGTATGGTGTTATGTGGTGGGCTGGTGAGATGTGTGGTGCGATGGGATGTCGTGTGGTATGTGGTGTGCCGCGCTGTGAGTACAGTTATAAAGAGTGGAGGTATATGAGGCTGCTATAAGGAGTGGTGTGGTCTTAAGCGTGGTGTTGTGGTGTTGTGGGGCCAGTATTATGTTGTGTGGTGTGGTGTGGTGTGGTGTGGTGTGGAGTGGTGTTGTGTAACGACGAGTGGCGTGGACGGAAAGGTAGTGAAATCCTATAGTGTTAAGTGTGGTGTGGTGTGGTGGGGTGTGGTGTGGTGCGGTGCAGTGTGGTGTGGTGTGGAGGGGAGGGTAGTGTAATCCTTTAGGGTTAGGTGTGGTGTGGTGTAGAGGGGAAGGAAGTGTAATCCTTTAGTGTTAGGTGTGGTGTGGTGTGGAGAAGGTAGTGTAATCCTTTGGTGTTAGGTGTGGTGTGGTGTGGTGTGGAGGGGAAGGTAGTGTAATCCTTTGGTGTTAGGTGTGGTGTGGTGTGGTGTGGTGTGGAGGGGAAGGTAGTGTAATCCTTTAGTGTTAAGTGTGGTGTGGTGTGGTGTGGAGGGGAAGGTAGTATAATACTTTGGTGTTAGGTGTGGTGTGGTGTGGTGTGGAGGGGAAGATAGTTTAATCCTTTGGTGTGGTGTGGTGTGAAGAGGAAGGTTGTGTAATCCTTTGGTGTTAGGTGTGGTGTGGAGGGGAAGGTAGTGTAATACTTTGGTGTTAGGTGTGGTGTGGTGTGGTGTGGTGTGGAGGGGAAGGTAGTGTATTCCTTTAGTGTTAGGTGTGGTGTGGTGTGGTGTGGAGGGGAAGGTAGTGTAATCCTTTGGTGTGGTGTGGTGTGGAGGGGAAGGTAGTGTAATCCTTTGGTGTGGTGTGGTGTGGAGGGGAAGGTAGTGTAATCCTGTGGTGTTAGGTGTGGTGTGGAGGGGAAGGTAGTGTAATCCTTTGGTGTGGTGTGGTGTGAAGGGGAAGGTAGTGTAATCCTTTGGTGTTAGGTGTGGTGCGGTGTCGTGTGGTGTTAGGTGTGGTGTTGTGTGGTGTGGTGTGGAGGAGAAGGTAGTGTAATCCTTTGGTGTAAGGTGTGATGTGGTGTGGTGTGGTGTGGTGTTAGGTGTGGTGTGGTGTGGAGGGGAAGGTAGTGTAATCTTTTGGTGTTAGGTGTGGTGTGGTGTCGTGTGGTGTGAAGGGGAAGGTATTGTAATTTTTTGGTGTTAGGTGTGGTGTGGTGTGGTGTGGAGGGGAAGGCAGTGTAATCCTTTGGTGTTAGGTGTTGTGTGGTATGGTGTGGAGGGGAAGATAGTGTAATCTTTTGGTGTTAGGTGTGGTGTGGAGGGGACTAGTGTAATCCTTTGGTGTTAGGTGTGGTGTGGTGTGGTGTGGAGGGGACGGTAGTGTAATCCTTTGGTGTTAGGTGTGGTGTGGAGGGGATGGTCGTGTAATCCTTGTTTTAAGTGTGGTGTGGTGCGGTGCGGTGTAGAGGGGAAGGTAGTGTAATACTTTGGTGTTAGGTGTGGTCTGCTGTGGTCTGGTGTGGTGTGGTGTAGTGTGGTGTGGAGGGGAAGGTAGTATAATCCTTTGGTGTTAGGTGTGGTGTGGAGAGGACGGTAGTGTAATCCTTTGGTGTTACGTGTGGTGTGGTGTGGTGTGGTGTGGTGTGTAGTGTGGTGTGGAGGGGAAGGTAGTGTAATCCTTTGGTGTTAGGTGTGGTGTGGAGGGGACGGTAGTGTAATCCTTTGGTGTTAGGTGTGGTGTGGTGTGGTGTAGAGGGGAAGGTAGTGTAATCCTTTAGTGCAGTGGCTCTTAAAATTTTTCAGACCCGATACCCCCAGATTCAATTGCGAGTCAACCAGATACCCTCTCTCTAATATTGTTACTGCTTCCACTTTCAGTTTCCTGTAAAGAGAGAGAGAGAGAGAGAGAGAGAGAGAGAGAGAGAGAGAGAGAGAGAGAGAGAATGATTATGAACAGATGAATTCATATTGATCAGTTTATTTATATTTTCAACAAAATAACGTTCATACAGATTAGTTAGTCGTAGTTACGATACACGATTTTTTTTTTTTCCAGGATACCTTTCCGGATACCCCCAAGAAGCCATTTCGATGCCCCCTCGGGGTATCGAGGCACTACTTTAAGAACACCTGCTTTAGTGTTAGGTCAAATGTATAATGCCGTGGTGAGGATGTGTGGTTGGTTAAGGTGCTGCAAACAGATACACAAATCACACAGACCCTTATGGCAGTGTGGAATGTGACGACGTGAGGTGGAATTTGTGGTAGTCAGAGTGACAGGAAGCTTGGTAGGGGCGTAGAAGGGACCAGGACCAGGCTAGGTGGGGTGTGGGCAAGTTGGTTGGGGTGGAGCCAAGTTATAACAGGCTGTCCTGAGGTGGAACGGGATTATAGTGGATGGTGGTGATGTGGAGGGAAGTTATATGGATTGTGGTGCGGTGGAGTGGGATTATAAAGATTGTGGTGAGGTGGAGTGGGATTGCAGAGGATTGTGGTGAGGTGGAGTGGGGTTATAAGGATAGTTGTGAGGTGGAGTGGGATTGTAGTGGATTGTGGTGAGGTGGAGTTGGGCCGCAGAAGTGTGTGGCGTGTTGGAGTTGCGTTACAGAGGATTGTGGATGGCATTAGACTGTGGTGGGGTGAAGTGGAGCCAAATTACGTTTCAAATTACTGAAGTAATAGGTAAATTGTGGTAAGATGGAGTCAGGTTGGGAGTGAAGTAATACTGGCAAATGTGTGGTACGGTGGACTTAATAGTGTGGTAAGATGGAGTGATGTAATAGTAGAATGTTATGAGGTGGAGCCAGATTACTGTGGTGAGTTATGAACCACAATGGAGAGTTATGAAGTAGTGTATTTTATGACTGGCTACAATGATATTATAACACAACGGCACGTATGAGGAGTGGCATAGCCTAGCAGGCTTCGTGGTTTCTTTGCCTTAACGAATTATCTTGCATTGGACACCTGTACATTCCCTTGTATGGTATTAGTATATCGATACAATTTAAATAAACAACATTAAGGGGACTCTTAAGGTGCAACGTGCAGAATCGGCAAAAAAGGGGTGTTACGATACCTCCACAGGCACTTAGAATGGGACTAATCATGTGGCAATGGAGAGGATCCATACGAGGGCGGTGGGATGGAGTGGAGGTACCAGAGAATGAAGTCTACGGTACACCAGGGTAGCAAGAGTAGTGTGTTACAGTATATTGTACCGTAGAGTGTGGCGTTGTGCTGAGTTGCGTGGCGTGGTGTTCAAGGAAGGAATAATGAAGAATTGCAGTAGGACCATGCCACCATACGGCTTTATATTTATACATATACATACCGAATATATAGATACAGTAGATAGATAGATAAATAGATAGATCTCTATATATCTATATATAGATATACATACATACACATCTCTCTCTCTCTCTCTCTCTCTCTCTCTGTATATATATATATATATATATATATATATATATATATATATATATATATATTGTTACATAGCCTGTGATTTCATCATCCTTTGTATAATTCTAACGTACAGTATGCTGCATGTTTGATCACGAGCGTGTTCTACCTCACTCCCCCCTTCTACCCTTATAGTAGAGTAAGTCGTTCTTTCTGTTGTTCAGAGCAGGATTGTCAACTCTTTGTCCCCTATGGCTTCATTTGCGCGTCCTTCTTACAAGATGTATCAAGCTCTGCCGGCCCCTATATAATGAGCTCAGTCTGGGCATTAATTGCCACTTAGATCTACTCCTCATTTTGTTCACATCTCTGTCCTCCCCTGTACAGTTGTTATTATTTTTGTGAATGCTCAGGAAGTCTCCAACCATCTAGCTGCTGTGTAATTTGAGTATAAGTGTTATTACATTTTTTCTTGTACTGTATAGCGTAAGGTGTTAATTCGTAGGACTGGTAAAGTTCTTGTGATTCATGTGGAGTTTTTGACGCCAGCCATTATTAATAATATTTTGTATCTGTAATAATATATCTTGCATTCACTGAGCATTATCCGGTTTTCTCATTTTGTCAGGGCTGACTTAGATAAATTTACACTTGCTAAGTTCGTGTTAATAGAGGCTATTGCAGTTAACCATATATTTAACCTGTTTTTTTTGCCATTACATTATCCTTATGAGTCCTGAATGTTTAGTTGTTAGTTTGAGCATTAAACTTTAACTTGTAAGTTTACCTAACTCTTTTGTTTTGAACCTGGAACTTTGCGGGACAGTTTTCTCTGTTCCGTAACATAAATTTGGCGACCTCTTATCAGGATATTCAGGATATTATCATAAGGATATTGCTTGATATTTTGTGACTGTGATTTATTCATGATGTCTACTATTACTACGCTTGATGAAGCCAAAGATTTTTTGTCAAATGTGCAAACAGTGTGTGATGTAGAAAACAGAACAAAGAATGAACTTAAGATTGTTGCTCAACAATTGGGAATTACTGTTCGCTCTCATCATTCTAAAGATCAAATTGTTGACATGATTAATGAAAGCTTGTTTAATATAACTCCTCCAGATGAGCAAACGCAGATTGAAATAGCTAAGTTACAGCTAGCCCTGCAGGAGGCTCGTGCTAAGGAGGCTAAATTTCAGGCTCGTACTAAGAAGGCTGAGTTTCAGGCTCGTACTAAGAAGGCTGAGTTTCAGGCAAATGCTAAGGAGGCTGAGTTTCAGGCAAAAGCTAAGGAGGCTGAGTTTCTGGCGCGTGCTAAGGAGGCTGAGGCACAAGTTGAAATTGCTAGGATTCAGGCAGACCATGAGTATCGCATGAAACAAGGTGGAACTGGATCATCTAGCTCTGATGATTTTGATGTGGCTAAAAATGTTAAACTTGTCCCTCCTTTTAATGAATCTGATTTAACAAAGTATTTTCAGTTGTTTGAGATGGTAGCTACAGATTTTAATTGGCCCAAAAAGTATTGGCCAGTACTCCTTCAAACTGTTCTCACCGGTAAAGCTCAAGTAACTTATGCATCTTTGCCTCAGGATCAATCTGATAATTATGATGTAGTTAAGAGCTTGATTCTTAAGGCCTATGAGCTTGTTCCTGAAGCCTATAGAGTAAAATTTAGGACAACTTATAAGCAAGATAAGCAATTCCATGTTGAGTATGTAAAAATCAAAGAAGATCTGTTAGAGCAGTGGTTAAATTCTAAGAATGTGGATTCTGATTTTGGTAAATTTAAGCAGATGATTTTGCTGGAGGACTTCAAAAGGTGTATTTATAAAGATGTAAGCCTATACCTTGATGAGAAAAGAATAGATAATTTGTCTGATGCTGCAGTTTTAGCTGATGAATATGTTCTCACTCACAAGAGATATTCTAAAGAAAAGAGGAAAGCTGAGAGTAAGTACGTTGCCTCTACTCAGAGTACAGGTAACAGGAAAGAGAATAAAGATGATGTTTCTCAGGAAGTAAATACCAGCTTCACCTCTAGGTTTCAGAAAAGTAAATGTACTTATTGAAGTAAGCTTGGTCATACTACGGAGAAATGTTTCAGGAGACAGCGTGATGTGAACAAAAAGGAGTCTTTAAATGTTCAGTCAATTGGTCTAGTGTCCACCCTTGAGAGTTCCCAGAATTCTTTAACCGAGTTAACTGAACCTGCTTTGAGGGGTAAATAAAATTCTCATGATGGAGCTCCTCTTTTGAGCAGTAACGTGGGTGACAGTCTCAAGAGTTATGTGCTAATTTCCTGTCTGATGGTTTTGTCAGTCCTCTGGACAGTAATGACAGGAAATCAGTTAAAATATATCATGATACAGGTGCTTTCCAATCCCTTATGCTGACCAGTGTTCTAGGCTCTAATGTTAATTCCTCTGATGAAACTGTAATCTTACAAGGTGTAGGGAATAATTACTTCTCTGTCCCTCTGTGCAGAGTGAATTTAGAGTCTGGTTTTGTTAATGGTTCCGTTATGGTTGGGTTGGTTGAGACACTCCCAATGTCAGGTGTAACTTTCTTACTTGGAAATGATATTGGTGGAAGTCAAGTGTGTCCAACTCCTCAGTTGTCTAGTGAGCCAGTGGCTGCAGCCCAGGATTGTGATGTCCCTGATGTGTTCTCTGCATGTGCTGTCACTAGGGCTAAGTCTAAAGTTACTGGTGACTTAGAGGATAATGATGATGATGATGTTATCCTAGCTGACACTTTTCTTGCTAATTTGGACCACTCACCAGATGAGGCAGTACCCCGTAGTGTTGATAATTTGTCTCGTCAAGAGTTGGTTGAGTTGCAGGTTGCTGACCCTGAGTTGAAAGGTCTAGCTAACTCTGCTTGCAGTGAGGAAGAGTCAGCCGGTGCTTCTACTTGTTATTATATAAAGTCAGGAGTACTTATGAGGAAGGGGAGACCCCCAACAGCATCAGCCGACTGTGAATGGGAGGTTGTACGTCAAGTTGTCATCCCTCGTGTTTGTAGGCAGGATATCATTAGAGTGGCTCATGATTCCAGTTTGGCAGGACACCCTGGAGTGAGGAAGATTGTGGCACGCATTTTGAAACACTTCTACTGGCCAGGTATCTTCAGGGATGTTTCCTGGTATTGTAAGTCTTGTCACACCTGTCAAGTTGTGGGGAAGTGTAATCAGACCGAAAAGGTTGAACCTCTAGTTCCCATTCCTCCTTTTGAGGCGCCATTCACCCGTGTGTTGGTGGATATTGTGGGCCCTCTTCCTAAGACTTCTTCAGGATTTTCTTATGTGTTGACCCTGATTGATATGGCTACTCGTTTTCCTGAAGCCGTTCCACTTAGAAATATCTCAGCAAAGAACGTGGTTAAGGAAATGCTAGGGTTCTTCACAAAGTTTGGTCTGCCCAAGGAGGTACAGTCAGACTGGGGAAGTAATTTCATGTCAAATGTTTTCAAGCAGTCTCTGAAAGAGTTGGGCATCACACAGATCACGTCTACAGCTTACCATCCCCAGACCCAAGGAGCGTTGGAGAGATATCATCAAACACTCAAATTGATGCTCAAGAAATACTGTTTGGAACATCAGAAAGACTGGAATAAAGGTCTTCCATTTGTTGTATTTGCCGCAAGAGAATCTCCAAATGAATCACTGGTCTTCTCATCCTTTGAACTACTGTTTGGCCATGAAGTAAGAGGACCCCTTAAGCTACTCAAGGAATGCTGGCTGTCGGAGGAAGATGACGTCAACCTGCTGGAGTATGTGATGAAGTTCAAAGAACGGCTGTACACTGCTTTACAGCTGGCAAGAGAGAATTTAGGAGCGGCTCAGGAGAAGATGAAGACTTGGTATGATAAGAAGTCCAGGTTATGCCACTTTCAACCAGGAGATCAGGTTTTGATTCTGCTACCGGTGCATGGGCAATCTCTTCAAGCCAAGTTTAGTGGTCCTTATTTCGTGGAGAAGAAACTCAGTGATGTCAACTATGTCATCGCCACACCAGATCGTAAAAAGAGCAAACAACTTTCTCACATCAACATGCTAAAGTTATATCACAGGCGAGACGAAAATAACCCAGTCTGCACTGTAGCTGTTCCACCCGAGTCTGCAAGTGAAGTTCTCCCATGCAGCATGAGCCTGAGTGATAGTTTGGGGAAGAATCCTGATATCATGAATGATCTCCAGACTAAGCTTTCTCATCTACCTCCCGAGGAAAGGCAGGAGTTTTCGGCATTACTGCAGGTGTACCCGCAAGTGTTCCGTGCCAGTCCAGGAAGAACCACTGTGTTGATGCATGATGTCGATGTTGGAGATGCAAAGCCAATTAAACTGCCTCCTTACCGTGTGAACCCAGTGAAAGTTCCTCTCATCCAGGAGCTTGGCTACCTGTTGGATCACAAGATGAATGAGCCCTGTCAGAGTGAGTGGAGTTCTCCTGTCACTCTAGTTCCTAAGCCAGGTGGGTCACAGCGGCTTTGCATCGACTACAGACGTGTTAATCAGATAACCAAAACAGACACCTACCCTCTCTCTCGCGTGGAAGATTGCATAGACAAGATCGGAAAGGCTAGGTACATAAGTAAGTTTGATTTGTTAAAGGGATACTGGCAAGTACCTATGACTGAACGTGCTAGGGAGATCTCATGTTTTGTAACACTAGGAAAGACTTTTGCATGTTCTGTAATGCCATATGGTATGAAGAATGCACCAACCACATTTCAGAAGCTCATGAATGTTGTAACAGAGAGTTTGGCAGGGTGTGTTGTTTATATTGATGATGTATTAATCTTCAGTGACAAATGGAAAGATCACCTATGCCATGTCAGTAAATTTCTTGAGTGTTTGGTTCAGGCTAATTTATCAAAGTGTGAGTTTGGTCAAGCTAAAGTTCAGTACCTTGGGTACGTAATTGGTGATGGACATGCTGCACCACCAGGAGCTAAGGTTCAGGTTATAAGTGATCTTCCCAGACCTAAAAGTAGGAAAGAGCTACAAAGATTTTTGGGAATGGTAGGTTATTACAGGAGATTTGTTCTTAACTTTTCAATTCTTGTATCACCACTTACAGACCTACTGAAAAAAGGAATTAAAATTATTCTGGACCAATAACTGTGAATCCTCTTTCAGCAAACTTAAAGCTATCCTATTAAGTCGCTACTCCAAATTTTGCTAAGCCTTTTAAGATGGCTGTTGACGCAAGTGATACAGGAGCTGGGGCTGTGATGCTGCAAGAGGATGATCAGGATATTGAACACCCTGTATCTTATTACAGTAAGAAGTTCACTCCACCTCAAAAGAACTACTGAACTGTTGAGAAAGAGCTTTTGGCCTTGATTTTGGGCTTACAGCATTTTTCATTTTATTTGTGTTCTGGTTTTGACTCCATAGTCATATATACCCAATGAAATTCCTAAGTAAATTTAAAGATAAAAATCAGAGATTGACAAGATGGAGTCTACTTCTTCAGAAGTATTCATTAGACATACAACTTGTCAAGGGGAAAGAAAATGTTATTGCAGATTGCTTATCTAGACTTTAGACAGATTGTTTTAGAGTAATAAGAAATTTCCTTTGTAAATTTCTTTTTCTTTGTGGGGAGGTGTTACATAGCCTATGATTTCATCATCCTTTGTATAATTCTAACGTACAGTATGCTGCATGTTTGATCACGAGCGTGTTCTACCTCACTCCCCCCTTCTACCCTTATAGTAGAGTAAGTCGTGCTTTCTGTTGTTCAGAGCAGGATTGTCAACTCTTTGTCCCCTATGGCTTCATTTGCACGTCCTTCTTACAAGTTGTATCAAGCTCTGCCGGCCCCTATATAATGAGCTCAGTCTGTGCATTAATTGCCACTTAGATCTACTCCTCATTTTGTTCACATCTCTGTTCTCCCCTGTACAGTTGTTATTATTTTTGTGAGTGCTCAGGAAGTCTCCAACCATTTAGCTGCTGTGTAATTTGAGTATAAGTGTTATTACATTTTTTCTTGTACTGTATAGTGTAAGGTGTTAATTCGTAGGACTGGTAAAGTTTTTGTGATTCATGTGGAGTTTTGGACGTCAGCCATTATTAATAATATTTTGTATCTGTAATAATGTATCTTGCATTCACTGAGCATTATCCGGTTTTCTCATTTTATCAGGGCTGACTTAGATAAATTTACACTTGCTAATTTCGTGTTAATAGAGGCAATTACAGTTAACCATATATTTAACCTGTTTTTTTTTTTGCCATTACATTATCCTTATGAGTCCTGAATGTTTAGTTGTTAGTTTGAGCATTAAACTTTAACTTGTAAGTTTACCTAACTCTTTTGTTTTGAACCTGGAACTTTGCGGGACAGTTTTCTCTGTTCCGTAACAATATATATATATATATATATATATATCATCTCATCAGCCGTTTGAGTGTCCACTGCAGGACCTGCCTATCCCGACGGAAGTCGGGACGATACAGCCAATGTATCTCTACCAAGTGTCTTAGGCTGTCTGATAGAGATTTTATGTAGGGTGAGAAGTGCTTGTGTGATTGTAGTGCTGGAGTGGCTCTGGATGTGTTTTTAGTCTGTGAACCAAGTGTAACCGGTCCGCGCAAACCGACTGGGTGCAAGCATTCTTTATAGTATGCGACACTGGTTCAACCACAGCACCCCTTATGTCCGCCAAGCAGTACGTGGCCAGAAGAACGCTCCCAAAGTTCATATACACCGGTATATACATACATATATATATATATATATATATATATATATATATATATATATATATCTTTTGCCAGACGCCTTAAACTCGGAATGGGTGGCCACAAACAAAACAAATTGCCTCCATGTCGCCCTGTCTCCAGCCATTTCATTGCTCATACCCTCCTTTCTCATAAATGGTACAGTCGTCAGCACAAATTCGCTGCAAGCCTGCTCGTGTGATGTGGGTCGTTTGGTCTGGCAACGGTGTATGGGAACTAGTTGCCACACAGGCTTTTATCCGCTTTAAGGACGTGTTTGTAAAAATTAGTACTATAAATCACCCAGAATACAATATTCTTTATATCTGATTAGCGTAAAAATGTGCAAAAGACGACAGATGAATGCTGTCGAATGGTGAAACTTCTGTTCTCTCCCTCGTATCCATCCCTTGTCCCTCCCCACCCTCCCCTCCTCCTTCCCTCTCCCGCTATCCTTCATTTCCACTCCTCTCTCTCTCCGCCCTGCCTACCTTATATCACCCATAACGCTATTCTACGTAATAAACCGCACTCTTCTCTATTTCTTGTCTATTCCTGTAACCTTTTTGCTCCTCAACATTCGAGAGTTTCATGCCATGCAACAGTCTCTTTCTCCCACTCGTTACTCCACACATGATGCAGCAGTTCGAAACTTCAGTGTTTCTGAGACTGCTTCGTGATTCAGTGAACAGTATGAGGAGAATGGGAACATTTTCCTAGGGAAGAGAGAGGGCGAGAAGTAGGAGGAATGGGCACAAATGTTTGTTTAATTTCGCCTACTGATATAATAGGCACAGACTTCCAGGCTCAGTCAAACAAATACAGTACTAGCAAGGAATACATCACAAGAACGAGACCTCAATGTTCCTGTATCTCTCGGCTGTTGGTAGTGACAAAGGGTGGAGAACAGAAAGACAACTGGAGAGGAGTGGGAAGGAGACGAGGAGGGTAAGAATGGGACTAGAACAGGAAGGAATATTGATAATAAACCTTGGATATAGTTGGTAGTATTGCAAGCAACTGGGAATATGGCAGACTTGGTTTAGAAAACAGTCAAGAGAGAATTGCGATGCGCCAATCAGGTTAGTGCCGTAGATAAATGAATGAAGGTAGAGAGGGTGGAGAGAGGAGACAGTGGGGAGGCATGAAAGTGAGTGGGGGACAGGAGGGAGAGGGAGGGATGGTGGGGAATATCAGGAGGAGTAAGGGGGAGAGAGGGGAAGGAGCTTAGACACGGTTATAATGAATACCAGAGTATTACGCTCATACGTCGTTCCATAACACTGTTAACTCTTGCAGTTTTTTACACTAATCAATTACGGTATACAGAAAATTATACTTTAGGCAGTCTCTAGTACCACTTTTGAAAAACACGTCGTTAAAGTGAATAAAAGTCTATGTGGCAACTCGTCCCTTTACACTGTTGCCAGACAAAAGGACTCGCATCACACTAGTAGACTTGCAGCGAATTTATGCTGACGACTGTACCTCTCCACTCAATCCCTTCATCTCATCTTTCGCCTCTTCCTCCCTCCCTCCCCCTCCACCTCACTCACATACATTCTCCTCGTCAGTTTCTCACTCTCCATGCTCTCCATATGGCCAAACCACCTCAATGTATTTCTAACGCTTTCTATCACATCCATACCACTCGCTCCTTCACTTCCTCACTGGTCAGTCAGTCTGGAGTGACTCACACGCTCCTCCCAAATAACTCATTTCCACTGCTCTCACTCTTGTGTCCCCCCAACAAGGCACAAGCTTAGCCTGCTTCCATACATTAGATTTAGTATCACAATACTGTCATGCAGCGACTTTTTTACTTCCATGCTCACTTCCCTGTTTATCACTGCTATCATATATATATATATATATATATATATATATATATATATATATATATATATATATATATTGTTACGGAACAAAGATAACGTACACTTTAAGTGAGAATACTGTCACTACTGTCCCGTAAAGCTCCAGGTTCAAAACAAAAGAGTTAGGTAAAATTACAAGTTAAAGTTTAATGCTCAAACTAACAACAAAACATTCAGGACTCATAAGGATAATGTAATGGGAAATAAACAGGTTAAATATATGGTTAACTGCAATAGCCTCTATTAACACGAAATTAGCAAGAGTAAATTTATCTAAGTCAGCCCTGATAAAATGAGATACCAGATAATACTCAGTGAATGCCAGATAAATTATTACAGATACAAACTATTATCAAAAATGACTGACATAAAACCCAACATTAATCAAAAACCTCACTAGGCCCAAGAATTAACCTTATGCTACACAGTACAAGAAAAAGTACAACAGTTATACTCAAATTACACAGCTGCTAGATGGTTGGAGACTTCCGGAGCACTCACAACAATAACTGTACAGGGGAGGACAGAGATGTGAACAAAATGAGGAGCAGATCTAAGTGGCAATGATGCAGAGACTGAGCTCATTATATAGGGGCCAGGAGAGCTTGATACAACTTGTAAGAAGGATGCGCAAATGAAGCCATGGGGACAAAGAGCTGAAAATCCCGCTCTGAATAACAGAGAGAACGACTTACTCTACTATAACGGTAGAAGGGGGGGACTGAGGCAGAACACGCTCGTGATCAAACATGCAGCAACTGTGCGTTAAAAGTACACAAAGGATGATGAAATCATAGGCTATGTAACAATATATATATATATATATATATATATATATATATATATATATATATATATATATATACTGTATATGCTGCCTACTTCTTCCTTAGACTTTATCATTCTTTTTCTGTGTCTGCCCTCCTCTCCTCCTATTTCTCCCGTCTTTCCTGTCACTTCTTATTGCTTTTCCTTCCTTTAGAGGTGGTTTTACATTGAGTGACAAGCCAAATGGTTTCCTGTAAGCCAAGAAACCATTTACAACACTGGGTGGAAACCATATAACCAATCCATACGTGCTCCCTACGTGTCAACAAGTAGGTTGGTGGAGGGTTAGTGCTCCTCCACGTAAAACAAATAACTCAAAGTCAAATTGCCACCCCTTACGGGATTATGGCGTTTGGCAATAGGTAGGTAGGTGTGTGTGTGTGTGTGTGTGTGTGTGTGTGTGTGTGAATATATATATATATATATATATATATATATATATATATATATATATATATATATATATATATATATATATATATAATATAATTATGTATATAATATAGTAGGATGGAAGTTGTGGAAGCAATGAAGAAAGTTAAATCGGGGAAAGCCCCAGGAATTGATGGAGTGTGTGGTGAAATGCTGAAGCATGGGGGAGAGATAGTAGTAGAATGGATGTGGAAGATGTGCAGATTGGCCTGGGAGGAAGGTAGAGTCCCGGAGGATTGGAAGTCAGGTATAATTATTCCCTTGTACAAAGGAAAAGGGGAAAAAGAAGTGTGTGGTAATCATAGGGGCATTTGTCTTCTTAGTATAATAGGAAAAGTGTATGGTAGGTTACTTATAGACAGAGTTAGAGAAAGAACAGAGAAATTAGTTGGAGAAGAACAGGGAGGCTTTAGGAAGGGAAGAGGTTGTGTAGATCAGATATTCATTCTTAGATCTTTAGTGGAAAAGTTTCTAGAGAAGGGAAAGAAGTTGTATGCGGCTTTCATGGATTTGGAGAAAGCATATGACAGGGTGGATAGACAAGGATTGTGGAAAGTGTTAAGAATATATGGAGTAGATGGGAAGTTGTTGAATGCTGTGAAGAGTATGTACGATGGTGCGAAGGCTGCAGTGCGTGTGGATGGTGAACTAAGTGAATTTTTCTCTGTGAAAGTTGGTTTGAAACAGGGATGTGTCATGTCTCCATGGTTGTTCAATCTGTACATGGATGGGGTAATAAAAGAGGTACAAGGTAGGGTAGTGGATGTTGGAGTGGCCCTGGTGAGAGAGGATAGTGTTTGGAAACTCCCTGTACTGTTGTTTGCAGATGATACTGTGTTGTTGAGTGAAGACGAAGGGGAGCTGCAAGGCTTCGTGGATGAGTTTGAGAGAGTGTGTAAGAAACGGAACCTAAAGGTGAATGTAGGGAAGAGTAAAGTGATGGTCTTTGAGAGAGGTGAAGTCAGTGAATGTACAGCGAGGTTGGATGGTGAGGAATTGGAAAATGTGAGTACGTTTAAGTATTTGGGTAGTGTGATGAGTAAGGATGGAGGTTTGGAGGGTGAAGTGCTTGAAAGGGTACAGCAGGGAAGAAAGGTTGCTGGTTCCTTAAAAGCAGTGATAAGAAACAGGGAAGTGAGCATGGAAGTAAAAAAGTTACTACATGACAGTATTGTGATACCAACTCTAACGTACGGAAGTGAAGCTTGGACATTGTTGGAAGGACACAAGTCAAGAGTGAGAGCAGTGGAAATGAGTTATTTAAGAGGAGCCTGTGGAGTCACGTGGAGAGACAGGCTGACGAATGAGGATATAAAGGAGCGTTGTGGTGTGGATGTGGATGTGATAGGAAACGTTGTGAGGAACACACTGAGGTGGTTTGGCCATGTGGAGAGGATGGAGGGTGAAAGATTGACGAAGAGAGTGTATGTGAGTGAGGTGGAGGGTGGAAGAGGGAGGGGGAGACCGAGGATGAGATGGAGGGATGGGGTGGAGAGGTATATGAGAGAGGAGGGTGTGAGTTGGGAGCAGGGCAGTGAAATGGCGGGGGACAGGGCGACTTGGAGGCGATTTGTTTGTGGCCACCCCAAACGGGATTGAGGCGTCTGGCAATATATATATATATAGATATATATATAGATATACATATATATAAATATATATATATAGATATATATATAGATATAAATATATATATATATATATATATATATAAATATATATAAAAGTACAGAGGTTAAACACTTGTTAACTCGTGCATCATAATAACACCTTTTTACCACCAGCACAACGACCAGGTAATTACTAATGTCGTCTCCATATACGTATGTCTGTCCATTAGTCTCTTGTACTATTAACTATGATCCACTTACCTAATCTTTTGCAGGTTGGTACCCACTGACCCTGTCTTGGTCAAGTGCCAGTAGTAAAGTCATTAGGCCAAAGTTTACAGTTATAAGAGAAAAGGTAGCGGATTCTGAAAGGTGTCTGGGTTACGAGAAAATCAGCGAGAACTTTTGCGATGCGCATACGAGGTTTTGGTAAGTGGTATTCTGGAGTGTTGTACAAGTCTTAAGACCAACACCAGCATACTGTAGTGTTGGCCAATCAAGGAGCGGAAGGTTTCTTGATTTAAACTTGAATTGCCAATCACAGTACACCAAATTATGACGTCATAGTGTAGTGGCAAATAAATCAAGAAGGGTATTGGAGCAATGGAGGACCACCAAAGTATGTATTGGAGAAGGGCAGCGAACTTCTCGGAAGAAGAAATAAGTGCATTGATTCATGCTGCGGGATTCCGAAGAGATCTTATTATGAAAAAGCTGGAGGGCGCAGTCACCAGCCAGGCAAAGAAAAACGCTTGGTTAGAGATTTGCCAAGCAGTAAACAGCATGTCGCAGCACAACCGCAGTGTATGAGGTCAAAAAGAAATTCACGGACCTCAAAGGCAGGGAAAAAACAAAGAGAGGAAGAGGAAGGTTGATGCTTCAGGCACCGATAAGTGGAATTATTTTCATGAACTCTGGTAGTCTCAGGAGCTCCCAAGCATGGGTCTCAATATTCATTACCTTTATTGCCGTTTCTGTAGCGGGCAATCATACCATACTCAGTGGATTTGTGCTATCATATACTGTATGCCTGTGTTTTTGTGTGCAAATGAATATTACCGAATCTTGCTCAACATAGCTACTCAAAGGTGGATTTTGTTTCCCAACTTCCCAACTGGATGCTCGGTTAGGTTAGGTTTGGCTGAGTTGGGTTAAATTAGGGTAGATTAAATTGTCAGCTTCATTTTCAAGAAAACCATAATAGGTGTAAAGTAAAAATTTATCCAAGATTGTCATAGTCAAATGATGGTTGTTATTCATTTCCACAATAAATGAGGTCTCAAAACACTCAAATAAACTAAAAAACTATCAAATGGAAGAAAAAAATAGGAAACGGCAATAAAGGACACATTTATCTGGGTCTCCTACATTTTCATTTATTTTTATTATTTGATTACATCATGGTAATCATGAAGAGAAATATGATTAGTAAAAGACTTATTGAAGATCTGGGAAAACATGTATAGGCTTACAACCATTAAAATATCCCAGGCAAGGCCTTTGTTGGTAACCATAGAGAACCATGCTGATATAGCAATTAAAAAAAACTACATATGCATGGCCTGACCATTGCTGACCTGTGCTAAGGTTATGCTACTTGTGGAAAGTAGGCTAAAGCATTATACGAATATAATCAGAGCAAACAATGTCAGGAACTAGTGCCCGTCTCATCCATATACTCATAGGCCAGTGGACCTAAGTTAGGCAGCTAATATAATTGCTGAACAGCTACTGGAATAAGGCAACGATAGCGTTGTTTTTATATAAATTTGGAGGAAGTTTGTAAAATATCAGCAGTAGCCAAGACTTCAAATGAAGCTTACAGTATTACAGTACAGCATTATCATCTACCAGAGTTGGTAGTCTTAAAAAAAAAAAAAAAAAAAAAAAGCACCTTTCTCGGTAACATTTAGGTTTACCCTAATACCTGATATTAAGAACATTATACTTCTCCCTATGGTTTATAATGTATTTTGAATGAATCTAACCATGAACTTATTGCAAATCACAAGTTGCAAGTTGTAGCCATCATGGTCCCACCTCAACAGTATAGTGTTTTTTTGTTTCCAACACAAGAGTTGGTTAGAACACGGTACTGTAGTGCCACAAATTTGATATTCATGTATGTGTTTAGTAGTACTGTAATTTTAAGTTAGGGTGTAACCTGAATATTAGTCTATAAATTCCTATCCTAAGTAGTAATTCATATGTTAATGATTAATGTAGGGTTAACTTTATTTTTATATGTATCTCATTATCTATGCATTGGGTGATGTAATTGTGGATGTTGAGCTATGGGAATTCCTCAGTCTGGTCGAGTAACGAATAACAGATGCGCGCAACTTTTCTTGTCGTTGTTGGGCGCCGAGTTTAAACGTTAAACAGAATAATGATGAATATACAATTCTTTCCGTAACCTAGTTGTGAAATGTTTACTAATGAAGCTGCTAGAACCCAAATATGTAAGATTAACAGTCCAAAAGGCCTAAATAATGTCATTTGTGAGGATTTAAAGGTCCCGTTTGTCTTGGCCGTCACTAGATGGCATAAGCTGCTCTCAGATTCAAAGTGAGATAGTGATAGAATCAGTATCTAAATTGAGTAAGGAATAAATCCCAAATTTTCCCCAATTCAATCAAAAGTCCTGGCATCATGGGTGCACTGCTAAATAAATTGTAAAGAGAATTGAAACCCACCATATTTAAAAAATACCACCTCATTTGACTAAGCAGTGGCATGCCCAAGGAGCTCACTCGAGGGCCAGACGTCGTATATAATGGACGTTTGTTCAGGGGAGCCGTCCACATTTCTTCTTCCTCCCCCTCTTTTCTTTGTTTAATCCTTACTTGTCATGGACTATATGAAGTAATATTGTTGAAAGTTTAACGTAGTGACTCGAGGGTCAGACGTCGTATATAATGGACGTTTGTTCAGTCCACAGACACCGGCGACGTCAGTGTGCACATGAGGCTTTCCCATAGTATTGTCCAAAGACTTGAGCATACACACATTACACTATCCATGAATTATTATATAAACTAAATGTAATAGTATTATTGATCTATCAAGTGAATTTTATTTTGTAAATAAGAAATAGAAATTTGAAAGTGATGTAATCTGGTAACGGAAGAGCGAAATTCAAAACCATTAACCGTTGTCTTTCTTGTAACTAAAGAAGTTAGAAGCGTGGAAGGGAACTTAGTGATTGTGAGCAATGATGTAATTTTGAAATGAACCTCGAGGCTAGACAAGCCCGAGTGATTATGAATTCTTAGTGATTACGAATTCTTAGTGATTATGTATTCTTAGTGATTATACAATGTTTGAATAGTACCTCGAGGCTAAACAAGCCCGAGTGATTATGAATTCCTAGGGATTATGTTTTTTGCTGAATTATTCCTCGAGGCTAAACAAGCGCGAGTGATTGTTTTTTTTAGTGATTATATAGCACTGATGATTATGAATTGTAAATAGTCCTGAACTGATATCGGATTCTAGAGAATTACATGATGAGAGTATATTATATGGATGAAAATGAACACGAGTAATCATTCTTATTGGTTCGAGGCTATGCCAGCCCGAAAAGATAACCCATGCTCGTAAAAAGGTCCCTGTCTTGAGGCTATTCTCGAGCCCAAGAGTAACTGACAAAAAGAAAATATAATACAATGACTTCATACATCGCTTGTATCAAATTGTTTTTGCCTGGTAATAATGTTGGAGGAATGATCATCCAAAACCCTGGTAACATGTACAATCTTCTCATACTAAAAAGGGTCATGTAATTAAAAATGTTTTGTGGTAACTAGCATCAAGTTATTAAAGTAGAGTAAAGTATCTTTTCTTATTTTCTTAGTGTACCTAATCAAGGGAATTAACTCCTCAAGCCTAATTCACTCCCCTTCCAATTCAAGATTCCTTCACTGAGGGAACGACGACCACCTGTGGTACTGATTAAAACTAAGCTCGGCCAACAATTACAAACGCTACCAAATTTTTTTTTTTTAAATAATTACCATCTACTATACTAAGTCGAGTACCACCTGTATTATCCATGGATGAGTTGATCAGTACCCACAACAGATAAGATTATAAATATCCGTCATTACACTGATTGAAGAATACCGGTGGGATAGAAAAATCTGTCGTTACACTGGTGTTAACCGGTGGGATAATATTTACAGCTTTATACTGGTGGCAATAGCGGTGGGATATTCATCGTTCCCAAATTAGTGGCGTTGGTGAGAAAATGAAGGGAAGTGAAAGGTAGAGAGACAATATTTCAAAATTTAATTTCCTTCTTTTTGTGAGTAAGAATAGTACATTAGGGTCACCATGTCTCTGTATGGACAGTTGTTTGCTCAGACACAGCCGGAAGCTGATCGTCCGTCACAAGTGGGGAGAGATCATGTAACCATTCAATTGGATGAGGCTGAGGAACAGTTCGGTGCTACTAACAGAACACTGCTTTCACACTCGACCCCTTGTTCACACATTATGAGTTCACATCAATTTCTCAGAAAACCGCGCGATATCCCAATTTTGGAATTAAATCAGCTGCAAGGGATAGAAGCTACATCTCGCCTCGAAATGTTTGGTGAGGCGGTGGAACAAACTCATACCAGTAACGCAACCAGAATCCAGGTTGCCAAGAGTAGAATGGGTTCTGAATTGGCCACTTTTATTCATAATTATCAAAAGAAGCATTTTGCACTGTCATGGCCCGAGCTTAAAAAATTCTTGAATGCGGAGTTTGCCATCGAGCTGAGTGTAGATCGAGCTTGGCAAGAGTTAGAGAACATGACCTATGACTGGGAGGAATCACCCCAGGCATTTGTATATAGGTTCATGTGTAAGCATGTGGCTCTCGAAACAAAGTTCCCGAAAGAAAAGTTTCCTCGTGAGATAAACGGATCAAGAAGAAACTGTGGTATGGTCTTCCGCTCGAGTCTAGGGAAAAATTGGAAGGTTACCTTGATGATGGATATCCACTCCATAAATTGATTGACAGGATCGAAAATGAAAGGCAGCTTCTCGAAGAGAGGTATACCACCAGAGTTAATGCAATGCCGGATAGAGACAATAAAAATGAAGATCCCTCAGATACCAATGTAGTTGATAATCCACCAAGACCATCCCATGATAACTGTCAATCCGAGTCAGACAAGGAAGTGACTGAATTGAGAGCTCAATTAAGGGATTTGAAAACAAATTTAGAACAACTCAATCAAAAACAATTACTGTAACACCGATGCAAAAATACTGTAGTCATTGTCTGAAGAGTTCACACACGTTGCAAGAATGTTGGGCCAAACCACCACCAGGCCACTGTTTTGATTGCCGTAGGTTGGGATGTCGTAGAGGCAGTAATGATTGCCCAGGTCGTATAAACCGCAGCGCAGCGACGCAGAGCAACAACAGATTTCACCCACCCAGTCCAAATGCGAGGCAGACCACCACTCAAAGTTCCCCCATCAGGCTATTTGACTAACTGCAGGTATAACATCGCCCACAATCAGTGTGAATAATAAGATCGTGGAAACTGTTGTTGACACAGGGAGTGGATATACCTTACTTAAAGAGGCCACCGCGAAGCGGTTAGGAACAGAAATAAATACGAGGAGAAATCCACCGATATTACAGGGAGTCACAGGAGCGCCACTCCGTATCCTGGGTATGGTCAAAGTAGATATCAGAGTGGGAGATGAGAAAGTTGATCAACAGTGGTGTCCTGTCATTCCGAACGCCTACTTGACTACTGAAATGTTGTTGGAATGTGATATCCTTGGACAATCTCCGTTGATCTGGAATGGTGCACAACGAGCACTAATGTGCGGAGGAGCCCCGTACGTCGTGAACTATGTTCTGCGGCGGAAAGGAAAAGTTGAGCGAGTCCAGGCCACCCCTATCAGAGCCGTCAGGAATCCTCAACAGTTGAAGCAAATTAATCTTGTAACAGTAGAGAGACTCACCCCATATCAAACCAAATTCATTGCCGTGCCAGTGAGTGAGGAGCCTAAAACCACTTTACTGTTCTACCCACAAGCACGTTTCAGTCATAATAGTCACCCTTATTACAGGTGAATTCAGAGGGCCTAGTCTATTTGCCCCTCAATAATAGAGCCAAACAAGACAAACTATTTCGGATAGGTACCATTCAAGGCTCATATGAAATCATTGACAACCCTCCTGTAAGTACAGTCAACTCAGTTACCAAAATTCATAATGACCTGATCCCTACCAGTGATCGAACTGATGAAAGCGGAACTCGTGTTCAACGACTTCGAAAGCTAATTGACGAACAGACATGGCCACACTTAGATTCAGCTCAACAAGAAGAATTAGCTAACTTGATTCTGCAACACGATCCCCTCTTCATTTTGGAAAAAGGAGAACTAGGAACCATCAGCGGTCCCCCCGTTCACATTAAAGTAGCAGATCCACAGCCCAGCCGTGGACCAATCTATCGATACCCTGAACAGGCTAAACAGGTGATCGCTGAAATGTTACAAGACATGGAAGAGAGAGAAATTATTGAAAGATCAACAGCTGCCTGCTTATCTCCTATTGTATGAGTTAACAAGCCGGACGGCATCAAGCGCATGTGTTTTAGATTATCGCCACATGAATCAACATCTAGCCACGGATATCTATCCACTGCCCAGACTGGAAGAATTAGTCGAGCAGGCCGCAGGTCATAATTACTATGTGACTCTTGATATGCATGAGGCATATTTTCAAATCATGCTGGACGAGGAAAATCGTGATTTAACTATATTCAGTGATGGAGTCACACTTTACAGATTTGGGTGCTAACCATTCGGACTAAAATGTTCAACAGCCATATTTTCCCAACGAATGCAGGACATTCTTACTCCATTGTTGAAGCAAGGCTGGGTAAAGAATTATTTGGACGATTTGATAATTTGGGCTGATGACTTCCCCATGTTGTTGAGTCGCTTACAGCAACTATTCACTTTACTCACATAGAATGGGGCCAAGTTAAATTTAGGCAAATGTACCTTTGGGTTAAAAGAAATAACCTTTCTTGGCCATAAAATCTCAGCGGCCGGGAGTACGCCGGATCCAAAAAACATAGAGGCCATTAACAAAATGAAAAGACCCACCAAAGTAAAAGAAGTCCGGAGATTCCTTGGAATGTGCGGATTCTACCGAAAACATGTACTTTTGTTCGCAAAAATAGCAGCTCCCCTTACTAACTTAACCAGATCCAGAGTAGCATTCGAATGGTCAGATGAGTGTCAATCCGCGTTTGATCAACTGAAGACTAGCTTAGGGAATGCGCCAGTATTGGTAAGAGCCAACGTGACTCGACCATTCATTGTAACCACCGACGCGAGCAACACTCATATTGGTGGCGTATTAAGTCAGATCCAACCAGACAACTCCAACTTGCCTATTGGTTACTTTTCCAAAAAGCTCAATCCTTGCGAGAGAAAATATTCCGCAACTGATAAAGAAGCATTGGCAGTCGTCCTCACATGCCGCAACTTTCACCATTACTTGTGGGGTTCCCACTTTACTATCTTGACAGACCATCAACCGCTTACCAGCATTTTTAAGCGAAAAACCAAATCCCCACGTATGAACCGATGGATTCTCGAGATGCGTGAGTACGACTACAACGTGCAGTACGTCAAGGGTAAATATAATGTAGTTGCTGATCAACTTTCTAGACCTGTCAGAGTGATATTTCACCAGTCAGAAACCAACTGGCTTGGATTTAGTCGAGACGAGATGAGAGATAAGCAACGAGAAGAACCCATGTGGGATGAGTTAGTTAAGTACTTGCGTAGTGAGAAGCTTCCTGCTAAAAGACTACCGAAAGCTATGTTGAGCCAGTTCGCAATGACTGACGAACTATTATATTTTGCCCGTGAAACAAGTGATGGTAGCATCCAATGTTGTTTGGTGATTCCTAAGTCAATCAGTAGAGAAGCTATCAAACACGCTCATGAAACCTCAGGACATCTAGGTCAGAAAAAAATCTATTAAGAAAGCTGAAGAACTATTTTATTGGCCAAATCTAAAGGTAGATGTATGCGAGTATGTGAAACAGTGTCCCACTTGTCAGAGATTCAAAGGTGAAACTGGGTTGCAGCAGCCTTGGAAAGGTTTCCCGCCTGTAAGTAAACCATTGGAACGTATCGGGATTGACTTGACTGATATGGTTGCTGGATCTCAGGGTTACCGCTATGTCCTTACTGTGATAGATCATTATAGTAGGTTTGTAAAATATTATCCCCTAAGGGATAAACATACACAACACATCATACATTGTCTTGGGCTATACTTTACCGACTTTGGGACGCCACGAGGTATCATGCTGGACAATGGTGGAAAGTTCACGAGTAAAGAGTTCAAGAAGTTCTGCCGGAGGAACTAGGTGGACTTGTTCTACGTCACCCCTTATCATCCCCAGGGAAATTCCACCACTGAAAGGATGCATCGGACTATGAAAATCATCCTAGCATCTCTCTGCAACAGACACCCATTGCGTTGGCCTCAGCTGCTCCAATCGTGTCAAACCGCCATAAATCAAGTGGTGCACTCGAGCATGGGACAACAATCTTATTACGCCTTCTTCTCACGCCATCCCCCTCGCCTCATTGGTACCTTATTGCTTTCCGTGGATGCAGAGGACGACGACCTGGCGATAGCACACACACTCATAAAGGATACAAACCAAAAGATGACTAGGCGATACCGGGAGGTGGCCAACAGGCGGAGGAGAGCCCAGAAGGTTGAAGTCAATAGTTTGGTGTGGGCAAAAAAAAGAGACCATACAGCCGGGTACCTGTAGAAAACTGAATGCCAAATGGGACGGCCCGTATAAAGTGATTGAAGTGCTCCTAGATGGAAGTGTTTATATCATTGAAAATGTATTTAGTGGAAAAAAAATACAAAGGGCTGCTGAAAAGGTAAAACCATATTACAGTACTGAGGAATGGCTCTTAGAACCATTGCAACAGGAGCTCGCCCCGGAGCCCGAAGATGAGCGATTACCACCGCGAGTGAGGAATGGCCCTCGGAGACTCATAGAGGAGTGTTAGAAAAGTGGATAAGTGCATGTGACGAATGTTGTGAAACATAACTGCTTAAAGTTATGCTCTGGGTGGACTCATCCCCGAGGAGCGGGTGTAAAAAAGGAAAAGAGAGAAGAGTTCCTGTTGGAACCGGGAAGTGCCTTACTACGAGGGGAGTAATTAATCCCCTCACCTTACAGTTAGCACGGTTTGTGAGGTAGTGGAGTCTTCAGGACAGAATGAGCGCTCACCTCTTGCGGGCGGAGAGTTGGAAACGAAAGGACAGAGTGAATGTGATTGCGAATGGAAGAGTGTAAGGAAGCGCCTCCCGTGGTGATCTCAATCTCAAGAGACCCTGTCGAGCTCAGGTGAGTGACAAGCTATCCTCCAAAACATGAGGCTGACTGGGGCATAAATTCCCTCATAACATCTCGAGTAAGGAGTGATCATACCTCCTAATGTAGTGAGTAAGCGACCTTCCGAGGTACGCATCAGGTGTTTGATGTGGACCGACAGGTGCCACCGATTGTGGGGAAAAGTATTCCAATTCAAAGTGTTCATAGCAGTTATAAGAGTAACAACATTCCATCCATGCACATGTCATAGAAAATTGACTTGGGTAAAATTTGTTTTCCGAACGTGGGAGCCGTGTAGTGCCACAAATTTGATATTCATGTATGTGTTTAGTAGTACTGTAATTTTAAGTTAGATAGGGTGTAACCTGAATATTAGTCTATAAATTCCTATCCTAAGTAGTAATTCATATGTTAATGATTAATGTAGGGTTAACTTTATTTTTATATGTATCTCATTATCTATGCATTGGGTGATGTAATTGTGGATGTTGAGCTATGGGAATTACTCAGTCTGGTTGAGTAACGAATAACAGATGTGCGCAACTTTTCTTGTCGTTGTTGGGCGCCGAGTTTAAACGTTAAACAGAATAATGATGAATATACAATTCTTTCCGTAACCTAGTTGTGAAATGTTTACTAATGAAGCTGCTAGAACCCAAATATGTAAGATTAACAGTCCAAAAGGCCTAAATAATGTCATTTGTGAGGATTTAAAGGTCCTGTTTGTCTTGGCCGTCACTAGATGGCATAAGCTGCTCTCAGATTCAAAGTGAGATAGTGATAGAATCAGTATCTAAATTGAGTAAGGAATAAATCCCAAATTTTCCCCAATTCAATCAAAAGTCCTGGCATCATGGGTGCACTGCTAAATAAATTGTAAAGAGAATTGAAACCCACCATATTTAAAAAATACCACCTCATTTGACTAAGCAGTGGCATGCCCAAGGAGCTCACTCGAGGGCCAGACGTCGTATATAATGGACGTTTGTTCAGGGGAGCCGTCCACATTTCTTCTTCCTCCCCCTCTTTTCTTTGTTTAATCCTTACTTGTCATGGACTATATGAAGTAATATTGTTGAAAGTTTAACGTAGTGACTCGAGGGTCAGACGTCGTATATAATGGACGTTTGTTCAGTCCACAGACACCGGCGACGTCAGTGTGGCATGAAGCTTTCCCATAGTATTGTCCAAAGACTTGAGCATACACACATTACACTATCCATGAATTATTATATAAACCAAATGTAATAGTATTATTGATCTATCAAGTGAATTTTATTTTGTAAATAAGAAATAGAAATTTGAAAGTGATGTAATCTGGTAACGGAAGAGCGAAATTCAAAACCATTAACCATTGTCTTTCTTCTAACTAAGGAAGTTAGGAGCGTGGAAGGGAACTTAGTGATTGTGAGCAATGATGTAATTTTGAAATGAACCTCGAGGCTAGACAAGCCCGAGTGATTATGAATTCTTAGTGATTACGAATTCTTAGTGATTATGTATTCTTAGTGATTATACAATGTTTGAATAGTACCTCGAGGCTAAACAAGCCCGAGTGATTATGAATTCCTAGGGATTATGTTTTTTGCTGAATTATTCCTCGAGGCTAAACAAGCCCGAGTTTTTTTTTTTTTGTAGTGATTATATAGCACTGATGATTATGAATTGTAAATAGTCCTGAACTGATATCGGATTCTAGAGAATTACATGATGAGAGTATATTATATGGATGAAAATGAACACGAGCAATCATTCTTATTGGTTCGAGGCTATGCCAGCCCGAAAAGATAACCCATGCTCATAAAAAGGTCCCTGTCTTGAGGCTATTATCGAGCCCAAGAGTAGCTGACAAAAAGAAAATATAATACAATGACTTCATACATCGCTTGTATGTATCAAATTGTTTTTGCCTGGTAATAATGTTGGAGGAATGATCATCCAAAACCCTGGTAACATGTATAATCTTCTCTCCTACTAAAAAGGGTCATGTAATTAAAAATGTTTTGTGGAAACTAGCATCAAGTTATTAAAGTATATATCTTTTCTTATTTTCTTAGTGTACCTAATCAAGGGAATTAAGTCCTCAAGCCTAATTCACTCCGCTTCCAATTCAAGATTCCCTCGCTGAGGGAACGACGACCACCTGTGGTACTGATTAAAACTAAGCTCGGCCAACAATTACAAACGCTACCAAAATTCTTTTTTTTTCAATAATTACCATCTACTATACTATTACCATCTACTATACTAAGTCTAGTACCACCTGTATTATCCATGGATGAGTTGATCAGTACCCACAACAGATAAGATTATAAATATCCGTCATTACACTGATTGAAGAATACCGGTGGGATAGAAAAATCTGTCGTTACACTGGTGTTAACCGGTGGGATAATATTTACAGCTTTATACTGGTGGCAATAGCGGTGGGATATTCATCGTTCCCAAATTAGTGGCGTTGGTGAGAAAATGAAGGGAAGTGAAAGGTAGAGAGACAATATTTCAAAATTTAATTTCCTTCTTTTTGTGAGTAAGAATAGTACATTAGGGTCACCATGTCTCTGTATGGACAGTTGTTTGCTCAGACACAGCCGGAAGCTGATCGTCCGTCACAAGTGGGGAGAGATCATGTAACCATTCAATTGGATGAGGCTGAGGAACAGTTCGGTGCTACTAACAGAACACTGCTTTCACACTCGACCCCTTGTTCACACATTATGAGTTCACATCAATTTCTCAGAAAACCACGCGATATCCCAATTTTGGAATTAAATCAGCTGCAAGGGATAGAAGCTACATCTCGCCTCGAAATGTTTGGTGAGGCGGTGGAACAAACTCATACCAGTAACGCAACCAGAATCCAGGTTGCCAAGAGTAGAATGGGTTCTGAATTGGCCACTTTTATTCATAATTATCAAAAGAAGCATTTTGCACTGTCATGGCCCGAGCTTAAAAAATTCTTGAATGCGGAGTTTGCCATCGAGCTGAGTGTAGATCGAGCTTGGCAAGAGTTAGAGAACATGACCTATGACTGGGAGGAATCACCCCAGGCATTTGTATATAGGTTCATGTGTAAGCATGTGGCTCTCGAAACAAAGTTCCCGAAAGAAAAGTTTCCCTCGTGAGATAAACGGATCAAGAAGAAACTGTGGTATGGTCTTCCGCTCGAGTCTAGGGAAAAATTGGAAGGTTACCTTGATGATGGATATCCACTCCATAAATTGATTGACAGGATCGAAAATGAAAGGCAGCTTCTCGAAGAGAGGTATACCACCAGAGTTAATGCAATGCCGGATAGAGACAATAAAAATGAAGATCCCTCAGATACCAATGTAGTTGATAATCCACCAAGACCATCCCATGATAACTGTCAATCCGAGTCAGACAAGGAAGTGACTGAATTGAGAGCTCAATTAAGGGATTTGAAAACAAATTTAGAACAACTCAATCAAAAACAATTACTGTAACACCGATGCAAAAATACTGTAGTCATTGTCTGAAGAGTTCACACACGTTGCAAGAATGTTGGGCCAAACCACCACCAGGCCACTGTTTTGATTGCCGTAGGTTGGGATGTCGTAGAGGCAGTAATGATTGCCCAGGTCGTATAAACCGCAGCGCAGCGACGCAGAGCAACAACAGATTTCACCCACCCAGTCCAAATGCGAGGCAGACCACCACTCAAAGTTCCCCCATCAGGCTATTTGACTAACTGCAGGTATAACATCGCCCACAATCAGTGTGAATAATAAGATCGTGGAAACTGTTGTTGACACAGGGAGTGGATATACCTTACTTAAAGAGACCACCGCGAAGCGGTTAGGAACAGAAATAAATACAAGGAGAAATCCACCGATATTACAGGGAGTCACAGGAGCGCCACTCCGTATCCTGGGTATGGTCAAAGTAGATATCAGAGTGGGAGATGAGAAAGTTGATCAACAGTGGTGTCCTGTCATTCCGAACGCCTACTTGACTACTGAAATGTTGTTGGAATGTGATATCCTTGGACAATCTCCGTTGATCTGGAATGGTGCACAACGAGCACTAATGTGCGGAGGAGCCCCGTACGTCGTGAACTATGTTCTGCGGCGGAAAGGAAAAGTTGAGCGAGTCCAGGCCACCCCTATCAGAGCCGTCAGGAATCCTCAACAGTTGAAGCAAATTAATCTTGTAACAGTAGAGAGACTCACCCCATATCAAACCAAATTCATTGCCATGCCAGTGAGTGAGGAGCCTAAAACCACTTTACTGTTCTACCCACAAGCACGTTTCAGTCATAATAGTCACCCTTATTACAGGTGAATTCAGAGGGCCTAGTCTATTTGCCCCTCAATAATAGAGCCAAACAAGACAAACTATTTCGGATAGGTACCATTCAAGGCTCATATGAAATCATTGACAACCCTCCTGTAAGTACAGTCAACTCAGTTACCAAAATTCATAATGACCTGATCCCTACCAGTGATCGAACTGATGAAAGCGGAACTCGTGTTCAACGACTTCGAAAGCTAATTGACGAACAGACATGGCCACACTTAGATTCAGCTCAACAAGAAGAATTAGCTAACTTGATTCTGCAACACGATCCCCTCTTCATTTTGGAAAAGGAGAACTAGGAACCATCAGCGGTCCCCCCGTTCACATTAAAGTAGCAGATCCACAGCCCAGCCGTGGACCAATCTATCGATACCCTGAACAGGCTAAACAGGTGATCGCTGAAATGTTACAAGACATGGAAGAGAGAGAAATTATTGAAAGATCAACAGCTGCCTGCTTATCTCCTATTGTATGAGTTAACAAGCCGGACGGCATCAAGCGCATGTGTTTTAGATTATCGCCACATGAATCAACATCTAGCCACGGATATCTATCCACTGCCCAGACTGGAAGAATTAGTCGAGCAGGCCGCAGGTCATAATTACTATGTGACTCTTGATATGCATGAGGCATATTTTCAAATCATGCTGGACGAGGAAAATCGTGATTTAACTATATTCAGTGATGGAGTCACACTTTACAGATTTGGGTGCTAACCATTCGGACTAAAATGTTCAACAGCCATATTTTCCCAACGAATGCAGGACATTCTTACTCCATTGTTGAAGCAAGGCTGGGTAAAGAATTATTTGGACGATTTGATAATTTGGGCTGATGACTTCCCCATGTTGTTGAGTCGCTTACAGCAACTATTCACTTTACTCACATAGAATGGGGCCAAGTTAAATTTAGGCAAATGTACCTTTGGGTTAAAAGAAATAACCTTTCTTGGCCATAAAATCTCAGCGGCCGGGAGTACGCCGGATCCAAAAACATAGAGGCCATTAACAAAATGAAAAGACCCACCAAAGTAAAAGAAGTCCGGAGATTCCTTGGAATGTTCGGATTCTATCGAAACCATGTAATTTTTTTCGCAAAATAGCAGCTCCCCTTACTAACTTAACCAGATCCAGAGTAGCATTCGAATGGTCAGATGAGTGTCAATCCGCGTTTGATCAACTGAAGACTAGCTTAGGGAATGCGCCAGTATTGGTAAGAGCCAACGTGACTCGACCATTCATTGTAACCACCGACGCGAGCAACACTTATATTGGTGGCGTATTAAGTCAGATCCAACCAGACAACTCCAACTTGCCTATTGGTTACTTTTCCAAAAAGCTCAATCCTTGCGAGAGAAAATATTCCGCAACTGATAAAGAAGCATTGGCAGTCGTCCTCACATGCCGCAACTTTCACCATTACTTGTGGGGTTCCCACTTTACTATCTTGACAGACCATCAACCGCTTACCAGCATTTTTAAGCGAAAAACCAAATCCCCACGTATGAACCGATGGATTCTCGAGATGCGTGAGTACGACTACAACGTGCAGTACGTCAAGGGTAAATATAATGTAGTTGCTGATCAACTTTCTAGACCTGTCAGAGTGATATTTCACCAGTCAGAAACCAACTGGCTTGGATTTAGTCGAGACGAGATGAGAGATAAGCAACGAGAAGAACCCATGTGGGATGAGTTAGTTAAGTACTTGCGTAGTGAGAAGCTTCCTGCTAAAAGACTACCGAAAGCTATGTTGAGCCAGTTCGCAATGACTGACGAACTATTATATTTTGCCCGTGAAACAAGTGATGGTAGCGTCCAATGTTGTTTGGTGATTCCTAAGTCAATCAGTAGAGAAGCTATCAAACACGCTCATGAAACCTCAGGACATCTAGGTCAGAAAAAAATCTATTAAGAAAGCTGAAGAACTATTTTATTGGCCAAATCTAAAGGTAGATGTATGCGAGTATGTGAAACAGTGTCCCACTTGTCAGAGATTCAAAGGTGAAACTGGGTTGCAGCAGCCTTGGAAAGGTTTCCCGCCTGTAAGTAAACCATTGGAACGTATCGGGATTGACTTGACTGATATGGTTGCTGGATCTCAGGGTTACCGCTATGTCCTTACTGTGATAGATCATTATAGTAGGTTTGTAAAATATTATCCCCTAAGGGATAAACATACACAACACATCATACATTGTCTTGGGCTATACTTTACCGACTTTGGGACGCCACGAGGTATCATGCTGGACAATGGTGGAAAGTTCACGAGTAAAGAGTTCAAGAAGTTCTGCCGGAGGAACTAGGTGGACTTGTTCTACGTCACCCCTTATCATCCCCAGGGAAATTCCACCACTGAAAGGATGCATCGGACTATGAAAATCATCCTAGCATCTCTCTGCAACAGACACCCATTGCGTTGGCCTCAGCTGCTCCAATCGTGTCAAACCGCCATAAATCAAGTGGTGCACTCGAGCACGGGACAACAATCTTATTACGCCTTCTTCTCACGCCATCCCCCTCGCCTCATTGGTACCTTATTGCTTTCCGTGGATGCAGAGGACGACGACCTGGCGATAGCACACACACTCATAAAGGATACAAACCAAAAGATGACTAGGCGATACCGGGAGGTGGCCAACAGGCGGAGGAGAGCCCAGAAGGTTGAAG
The DNA here is from genome assembly GCF_032717465.1 of Coenobita brevimanus. Taxonomy (NCBI): domain Eukaryota; kingdom Metazoa; phylum Arthropoda; class Malacostraca; order Decapoda; family Coenobitidae; genus Coenobita; species Coenobita brevimanus. The sequence continues at coordinate 8,413,989 of NC_137004.1, read as the reverse complement.
TCAATAGTTTGGTGTGGGCAAAAAAAAGAGACCATACAGCCGGGTACCTGTAGAAAACTGAATGCCAAATGGGACGGCCCGTATAAAGTGATTGAAGTGCTCCTAGATGGAAGTGTTTATATCATTGAAAATGTATTTAGTGGAAAAAAAATACAAAGGGCTGCTGAAAAGGTAAAACCATATTACAGTACCGAGGAATGGCTCTTAGAACCACTGCAACAGGAGCTCGCCCCGGAGCCCGAAGATGAGCGATTACCACCGCGAGTGAGGAATGGCCCTCGGAGACTCATAGAGGAGTGTTAGAAAAGTGGATAAGTGCATGTGACGAATGTTGTGAAACATAACTGCTTAAAGTTATGCTCTGGGTGGACTCATCCCCGAGGAGCGGGTGTAAAAAAGGAAAAGAGAGAAGAGTTCCTGTTGGAACCGGGAAGTGCCTTACTACGAGGGGAGTAATTAATCCCCTCACCTTACAGTTAGCACGGTTTGTGAGGTAGTGGAGTCTTCAGGACAGAATGAGCGCTCACCTCTTGCGGGCGGAGAGTTGGAAACGAAAGGACAGAGTGAATGTGATTGCGAATGGAAGAGTGTAAGGAAGCGCCTCCCGTGGTGATCTCAATCTCAAGAGACCCTGTCGAGCTCAGGTGAGTGACAAGCTATCCTCCAAAACATGAGGCTGACTGGGGCATAAATTCCCTCATAACATCTCGAGTAAGGAGTGATCATACCTCCTAATGTAGTGAGTAAGCGACCTTCCGAGGTACGCATCAGGTGTTTGATGTGGACCGACAGGTGCCACCGATTGTGGGGAAAAGTATTCCAATTCAAAGTGTTCATAGCAGTTATAAGAGTAACAACATTCCATCCATGCACATGTCATAGAAAATTGACTTGGGTAAAATTTGTTTTCCGAACGTGGGAGCCGTGTAGTGCCACAAATTTGATATTCATGTATGTGTTTAGTAGTACTGTAATTTTAAGTTAGATAGGGTGTAACCTGAATATTAGTCTATAAATTCCTATCCTAAGTAGTAATTCATATGTTAATGATTAATGTAGGGTTAACTTTATTTTTATATGTATCTCATTATCTATGCATTGGGTGATGTAATTGTGGATGTTGAGCTATGGGAATTACTCAGTCTGGTTGAGTAACGAATAACAGATGTGCGCAACTTTTCTTGTCGTTGTTGGGCGCCGAGTTTAAACGTTAAACAGAATAATGATGAATATACAATTCTTTCCGTAACCTAGTTGTGAAATGTTTACTAATGAAGCTGCTAGAACCCAAATATGTAAGATTAACAGTCCAAAAGGCCTAAATAATGTCATTTGTGAGGATTTAAAGGTCCCGTTTGTCTTGGCCGTCACTAGATGGCATAAGCTGCTCTCAGATTCAAAGTGAGATAGTGATAGAATCAGTATCTAAATTGAGTAAGGAATAAATCCCAAATTTTCCCCAATTCAATCAAAAGTCCTGGCATCATGGGTGCACTGCTAAATAAATTGTAAAGAGAATTGAAACCCACCATATTTAAAAAATACCACCTCATTTGACTAAGCAGTGGCATGCCCAAGGAGCTCACTCGAGGGCCAGACGTCGTATATAATGGACGTTTGTTCAGGGGAGCCGTCCACATTTCTTCTTCCTCCCCCTCTTTTCTTTGTTTAATCCTTACTTGTCATGGACTATATGAAGTAATATTGTTGAAAGTTTAACGTAGTGACTCGAGGGTCAGACGTCGTATATAATGGACGTTTGTTCAGTCCACAGACACCGGCGACGTCAGTGTGGCATGAAGCTTTCCCATAGTATTGTCCAAAGACTTGAGCATACACACATTACACTATCCATGAATTATTATATAAACCAAATGTAATAGTATTATTGATCTATCAAGTGAATTTTATTTTGTAAATAAGAAATAGAAATTTGAAAGTGATGTAATCTGGTAACGGAAGAGCGAAATTCAAAACCATTAACCATTGTCTTTCTTCTAACTAAGGAAGTTAGGAGCGTGGAAGGGAACTTAGTGATTGTGAGCAATGATGTAATTTTGAAATGAACCTCGAGGCTAGACAAGCCCGAGTGATTATGAATTCTTAGTGATTATGAATTCTTAGTGATTATGTATTCTTAGTGATTATACAATGTTTGAATAGTACCTCGAGGCTAAACAAGCCCGAGTGATTATGAATTCCTAGGGATTATGTTTTTTGCTGAATTATTCCTCGAGGCTAAACAAGCCCGAGTTTTTTTTTTTTTGTAGTGATTATATAGCACTGATGATTATGAATTGTAAATAGTCCTGAACTGATATCGGATTCTAGAGAATTACATGATGAGAGTATATTATATGGATGAAAATGAACACGAGCAATCATTCTTATTGGTTCGAGGCTATGCCAGCCCGAAAAGATAACCCATGCTCGTAAAAAGGTCCCTGTCTTGAGGCTATTGTCGAGCCCAAGAGTAGCTGACAAAAAGAAAATATAATACAATGACTTCATACATCGCTTGTATGTATCAAATTGTTTTTGCCTGGTAATAATGTTGGAGGAATGATCATCCAAAACCCTGGTAACATGTATAATCTTCTCTCCTACTAAAAAGGGTCATGTAATTAAAAATGTTTTGTGGAAACTAGCATCAAGTTATTAAAGTATATATCTTTTCTTATTTTCTTAGTGTACCTAATCAAGGGAATTAAGTCCTCAAGCCTAATTCACTCCGCTTCCAATTCAAGATTCCCTCGCTGAGGGAACGACGACCACCTGTGGTACTGATTAAAACTAAGCTCGGCCAACAATTACAAACGCTACCAAAATTCTTTTTTTTTCAATAATTACCATCTACTATACTATTACCATCTACTATACTAAGTCTAGTACCACCTGTATTATCCATGGATGAGTTGATCAGTACCCACAACAGGTAAGATTATAAATATCCGTCATTACACTGATCGAAGAATACCGGTGGGATAGAAAAATCTGTCGTTACACTGGTGTCAACCGGTGGGATAACATTTACAGCTTTATACTGGTGGCAATAGCGGTGGGATATTCATCGTTCCCAAATTAGTGGCGTTGGTGAGAAAATGAAGGGAAGTGAAAGGTAGAGAGACAATATTTCAAAATTTAATTTCCTCATTTTTGTGAGTAAGAATAGTACATTAGGGTCACCATGTCTCTGTATGGACAGTTGTTTGCTCAGACACAGCCAGAAGCTGATCGTCCGTCACAAGTGGGGAGAGATCATGTAACCATTCAATTGGATGAGGCTGAGGAACAGTTCGGTGCTACTAACAGAGCACTGCTTTCACACTCGACCCCTTGTTCACACATTATGAGTTCACATCACTTTCTCACAAAACTGCGCGATATCCCAATTTTGGAATTAAATCAGCTGCAAGGGATAGAAGCTACATCTCGCCTCGAAATGTTTGGTGAGGCGGTGGAACAAACTCATACCAGCAACACAACCAAAATCCAGGTTGCCAAGAGTCGAATGGGTTCTGAGTTGGCCACTTTTATTCATAATTATCAAAAGAAGCATTTTGCACTGTCATGGCCCGAGCTTAAAAAATTCTTGAATGCGGAGTTTGCCATCGAGCTGAGTGTAGATCGAGCTTGGCAAGAGTTAGAGAACATGATCTATGACTGGGAGGAATCACCCCAGGCGTTTGTACATAGGTTCATGTGTAAGCATGTGGCTGTCGGAACAAAGTTCCCGAAAGAAAAGTTTCCCTCGTGAGATAAACGGATCAAGAAGAAACTGTGGTATGGTCTTCCGCTCGAGTTTAGGGAAAAATTGGAAGGTTACCTTGATGATGGATATCCACTCCGTAAATTCATTGACAGGATCGAAAATGAAAGGCAGCTTCTCGAAGAGAGGTATACCACCAGAGTTAATGGAATGCCGGATAGAGACAATAAAAATGAAGATCCCTCAGATACCAATGTTGTTGATAATCCACCAAGACCATCCCATGATAACTGTCAATCCGAGTCAGACAAGGAAGTGACTGAATTGAGAGCTCAATTAAGGGATTTGAAAACAAATTTAGAACAACTCAATCAAAAACAATCTACTGTAACACCGAGGCGAAAATACTGTAGTCATTGAAGAGTTCACACACGTTGCAAGAATGATGGGCCAAACCACCACCAGGCCACTGTTTTGATTGCCGTAGGTTGGGATGTCGTAGAGGCAGTAATGATTGCCCAGGTCGTATAAACCGCAGTGCAGCAACGCGGAGCAATAACAGATTTCACGCACCCAGTCCAAATGCGAGGCAGACCGCCACTCAAAGTTCCCCCATCAGGCTATTTGACTAACCGCAGGTATAACATCGCCCACAATAAGTGTCAGCGTGAATAATAAGATCGTAGAAACTGTCGTTGACACAAGGAGTGGATATACCTTACTTAAAGAGGCCACCGCGAAGCGGTTAGGAACAGAAATAAATACGAGGAGAAATCCACCAATATTACAGGGAGTCACAGGAGCGCCACTCCGTATCCTGGGTATGGTCAAAGTAGATATCAGAGTGGGAGATGAGAAAGTTCATCAACAGTGGTGTCCTGTCATTCCGAACGCCTACTTGACTACTGAAATGTTGTTGGGATGTGATGTCCTTGGACAATCTCCGTTGATCTGGAATGGTGCACAACGAGCACTAATATGCGGAGGAGCCCCGTACGTCGTGAACTATGTTCCGCGGCGGAAAGGAAAAGTTGAGCGAGTCCAGGCCACCCCTATCAGAGCCGTCAGGAATCCTCAACAGTTGAAGCAAATTAATCTTGTAACAGTAGAGAGACTCACCCCATATCAAACCAAATTCATTGCCGTGCCAGTGAGTGAGGAGCCTAAAACCACTTTACTGTTTTACCCACAAGCACGTTTCAGTCATAATAGTCACCCTTACTTATTACAGGTGAATTCAGAGGGCCTAGTCTATTTGCCCCTCAATAATAGAGCCAAACAAGACAAACTGTTTCGGATAGGTACCATTCAAGGCTCATATGAAATCATTGACAACCCTCCTGTAAGTACAGTCAACTCAGTTACCAAAATTCATAATGACCTGATCCCTACCAGTGATCGAACTGATGAAAGCGGAACTCGTGTTCAACGACTTCGAAAGCTAATTGACGAACAGACATGGCCACACTTAGATTCAACTCAACAAGAAGAATTAGCTAACTTAATTCTGCAACACGATCCCCTCTTCATTTTGGAAAAAGGAGAACTAGGAACCATCAGCGGTCCCCCCGTTCACATTAAAGTAGCAGATCCACAGCCCAGCCGTGGACCGATCTATCGATACCCTGAACAGGCTAAACAGGTTATCGCTGAAATGTTACAAGACATGGAAAAGAGAGAAATTATTGAAAGATCAACAGCTGCCTGCTTATCTCCTATTGTATTAGTTAACAAGCCGGACGGCAGCAAGCGCATGTGTTTAGATTATCGCCACGTGAGTCAACATCTAGCCACGGATATCTATCCACTGCCCAGACTGGAAGAATTAGTCGAGCAGGCCGCAGGTCATAATTACTATGTGACTCTTGATATACGTGAGGCATATTTTCAAATTATGCTGGACGAGGAAAATCTTGATTTAACCACATTCAGTGATGGAGTCACACTTTACAGATTTAGGCGCTTACCATTTGGACTAAAATGTTCACCAACCATATTTTCCCGACGAATGCAGGACATTCTTACTCCATTGTTGGAGCAAGGCTGGGTAAAGAATTATTTGGACGATTTGATAATTTGGGCTGATGACTTCCCCATGTTGTTGAGTCGCTTAACTATTCACTTTACTCACATAGAATGGGGCCAAGTTAAATTTAAGCAAATGTACCTTTGGGTTAAAAGAAGTAACCTTTCTTGGCCATAAAATCTCAGCGGCTGGGAGTACGCCGGACCCAAAAAACATAGAGGCCATCAACAAAATGAAAAGACCCACCAAAGTAAAAGAAGTCCGGAGATTCCTTGGAATGTGCGGATTCTACCGAAAACATGTACCTTTGTTTGCAAAAATAGCAGCTCCCCTTACTAACTTAACCAGATCCAGAGTAGCGTTCGAATGGTCAGATGAGTGTCAATCCGCGTTTGATCAACTGAAGACTAGCTTAGGGAATGCGCCAGTATTGGTAAGAGCCAACGTGACTCGACCATTCATTTAACCACCGACGCGAGCAACACTCATATTGGTGGCGTATTAAGTCAGATCCAACCAGACAACTCCAACTTGCCTATTGGTTACTTTTCCAAAAAGCTCAATCCTTGCGAGAGAAAATATTCCGCAACTGATAAAGAAGCATTGGCAGTCGTCCTCACATGCCGCAACTTTCACCATTACTTGTGGGGTTCCCACTTTACTATCTTGACAGACCATCAACCGCTTACTAGCATTTTTAAGCGAAAAACCAAATCCCCACATATGAACCGATGGATTCTCGAGATGCGTGAGTACGACTACAACGTGCAGTACGTCAAGGGTAAATATAATGTAGTTGCTGATCAACTTTCTAGACCTGTCAGAGTGATATTCCACCAGTCAGAAACCAACTGGCTTGGATTTAGTAGAGTCGAGATGAGAGATAAGCAACGAGAAGAACCCATGTGGGATGAGTTAGTTAAGTACTTGCGTAGTGAGAAGCTTCCTGCTAAAAGATTACCGAAAGCTATGTTGAGCCAGTTCGCATTGATTGACGAACTATTATATTTTGCCCGTGAAACAAGTGATGGTAGCATCCAATATTGTTTGGTGATTCCTAAGTCAATCAGTAGAGAAGCTATCAAACACGCTCATGAAACCTCAGGACATCTAGGTCAGAAAAAAATCTATTAAGAAAGCCGAAGAACTATTTTATTGGCCAAATCTAAAGGTAGATGTATGCGAGTATGTGAAACAGTGTCCCACTTGTCAGAGATTCAAAGGTGAAACTGGGTTGCAGCAGCCTTGGAAAGGTTTCCCGCCTGTAAGTAAACCATTGGAACGTATCGGGATTGACTTGATTGATATGGTTGCTGGATCTCAGGGTTACCACTATGTCCTTACTGTGATAGATCATTATAGTAGGTTTGTAAAATATTATCCCCTCAGGGATAAACATACACAACACATCATACAGTGTCTTGGGCAATACTTTACCGACTTTGGGACACCACGAGGTATCGTGCTGGACAACGGCGGAGAGTTCACGAGTGGAGAGTTCAAGAAGTTCTGCCGGAGGAACTAGGTGGACTTGTTCTACGTCACCCCTTATCATCCCCAGGGAAATTCCACCACTGATAGGATGCATCGGACTATGAAAATCATCCTAGCATCTCTCTGCAACAGACACCCATTGCGTTGGCCTCAGCTGCTCCAATCGTGTCAAACCGTCATAAATCAAGCGGTGCACTCGAGCACGGGACAACAACCTTATTATGCCTTCTTCTCACGCCATCCCCCTCGCCTCATTGGTACCTTATTGCCTTCCATGGATGCAGAGGAGGACGACCTGGCAATAGCACACACACTCATAAAGGATACAAACCAAAAGATGACTAGGCGATACCGGGAGGTGGCCAACAGGCGGAGGAGAGCTCAGAAGGTTGAAGTCAATAGTTTGGTGTGGGCAAAAAAAGAGACCATACAGCCGGGTACCTGTAGAAAACTGAATGCCAAATGGGACGGCCCGTATAAAGTGATTGAAGTGCTCCTAGATGGAAGTGTCTATATCATTGAAAATGTATTTAGTGGAAAAAAAATACAAAGGGCTGCTGAAAAGGTAAAACCATATTACGGTACCGAGGAATGGCTCTTAGAACCGCTGCAACAGGAGCTCGCCCCGGAGCCCGAAGATGAGCGATTACCACCGTGAGTGAGGAATGCCCCTCGGAGACTCATAGAGGAGTGTTAGAAAAGTGGATAAGTGCATGTGACGAATGTTGTGAAACATAACTGCTTAAAGTTATGCTCTGGATGGACTCATCCCAGAGGAGCGGGTGTAAAAAAGGAAAAGAGAGAAGAGTTCCTGTTGGAACCGGGAAGTACCTTACTTCGAGGGGAGTAATTAATCCCCTCACCTTACAGTTAGCACGGTTTGTGAGGTAGTGGAGTCTTCAGGACAGAATGAGCGTTCACCTCTTGCGGGCGGAGAGTTGGAAACGAAAGGACAGAGTGAATGTGATTGCGAATGGAAGAGTGTAAGGAAGCGCCTCCCGTGGTGATCTCAATCTCGAGAGACCCTGTCGAGCTCAGGTGAGTGACAAGCAATCCTCCAAAACATGAGGCTGATTGGGACATAAATTCCCTCATAACATCTCGAGTAAGGAGTGATCATACCTCCTAATGTAGTGAGTAAGCGACCTTCCGAGGTACGCATCAGGTGTTTGATGTGGACCGACAGGTGCCACCGATTGTGGGGAAAAGTATTCCAATTCAAAGTGTTCATAGCAGTTATAAGAGTAACAACATTCCATCCATGCACGTCATAGAAAATTGACTTGGGTAAAATTTGTTTTCCAAACGTGGGAGCCGTGTAGTGCCACAAATTTAATATTCATGTATGTGTTTAGTAGTACTGTAATTTTAAGTTAGATAGGGTGTAACCTGAATATTAGTCTATAAATTCCTTTCCTAAGTAGTAATTCATATGTTAATGATTAATGTAGGGTTAACTTTATTTTTATATGTATCTCATTATCTATGCATTGGGTGATGTAATTGTGGATGTTGAGCTATGGGAATTCCTCAGTCTGGTCGAGTAATGAATAACAGATGCGCGCAACATTTCTTGTCGTTGTTGGGCGCCGAGTTTAAACCTTAAACAGAATAATGATGAATATACAATTCTTTCCGTAACCTAGTTGTGAAATGTTTACTAATGAAGCTGCTAGAACCCAAATATGTAAGATTAACAGTCCAAAAGGCCTAAATAATGTCATTTGTGAGGATTTAAAGGTCCCGTTTGTCTTGGCTGTCACTAGATGGCATAAGCTGCTCTCAGATTCAAAGTGAGATAGTTATCGAATCAGTATCTAAATTGAGTAAGGAATAAATCCCAAATTTTCCCCAATTCAATCAAAAGTTCTGGCGTCATGGGTGCACTGCTAAATAAATTGTAAAGAGAATTGAAACCCACCATATTTAAAAAACACCACCTCATTTGACTAAGCAGTGGCATGCCCAAGGAGCTCACTCGAGGGCCAGACGTCGTATATAATGGACGTTTGTTCAGGTGAGCCGTCCACATTTCTTCTTCCTCTCCCTCTTTTCTTTGTTTAATCCTTACTTGTCATGGACTATATGAAGTAATATTGTTGAAAGTTTAACGTAGTGACTCGAGGGCCAGACGTCGTATATAATGGACGTTTGTTCAGTCCACAGACACCGGCGACGTCAGTGTGCGCATGAGGCTTTCCCATAATATTGTCCAAAGACTTGAGCATACACACATTACACTATCCATGAAATATTTTATAAACCAAATGTAATAGTAAAATTGATCTATCAAGTGAATTTTATTTTGTAAATAAGAAATAGAAATTTGAAAGTGATGTAATCTGGTAACGGAAGAGCGAAATTCAAAACCATTAACCGTTGTCTTTCTTGTAACTAAGGGAAGTTAGAAGCGTGGAAGGGAACTTAGTGATTGTGAGCAATGATGTAATTTTGAAATGAACCTCGAGGCTAGACAAGCCCGAGTGATTATGAATTCTTAGTGATTGTGATTTCTTAGTGATTGTGAATTCTTAGTGATTGTGAATTCTTAGTGATTATGAATTCTTAGTGATTATGTATTCTTAGTGATTATACAATGTTTGAATGGTACCTCGAGGCTAAACAAGCCCGAGTGATTATGAATTCTTAGGGATTATGTTTTTTGCTGAATTATTCCTCGAGGCTAAACAAGCCCGAGTGATTGTTTTTTTTAGTGATTATATAACATTGATGATTATGAATTGTAAATAGTCCTGAACTGATATCGGATTCTAGAGAATTATATGATGAGAGTATATTATATGGATGAAAATGAACACGAGTAATCATTCTTATTGGTTCGAGGCTATGCCAGCCCAAAAAGATAACCCATGCTCGTAAAAAGGTCTCTGTCTTGAGGCTATTGACGAGCCCACGAGTAACTGACAAAAAGAAAATATAATACAATGACTTCATATATCGCTTGTATGTATCAAATTGTTTTTGCCTGGTAATAATGTTGGAGGAATGATCATCCAAAACCCTGGTAACATGTACAATCTTCTCTCCTACTAAAAAGGGTCATGTAATTAAAAATGTTTTGTGGAAACTAGCATCGAGTTATTAAAGTATATATCTTTTCTTATTTTCTTAGTGTACCTAATCAAGGGAATTAAGTCCTCAAGCCTAATTCACTCCGCTTCCAATTCAAGATTCCCTCGCTGAGGGAACGACGACCACCTGTGGTACTGATTAAAACTAAGCTCGGCCAACAATTACAAGCGCTACCAAAATTCTTTTTTTTTTCAATAATTACCATCTACTATACTATTACCATCTACTATACTAAGTCTAGTACCACCTGTATTATCCATGGATGAGTTGATCAGTACCCACAACAGGTAAGATTATAAATATCTGTCATTACACTGATTGAAGAATACCGGTGGGACAGAAAAATCTGTCGTTACACTGGTGTCAACCGGTGGGATAACATTTCTGGCTTTACAGTACAAATATTTACCTCCATGTAAAGTACATTTAGAGCATGTTCAATATTTTTCACCTTCCAAATATATGGTCTTTTGAGATTTTTTGCATTAACCTAACAACCTAACCAATCAGCACCCAACATGATCATGCCTGGCACCCAGTAAAGCCATACTGAGAGCGACCTGAAAAAATTCAACACAATACTGGAAACGCTCATTCCTGAAATATATGTTACTGGAGGGAAGTGAAAAGTTTCTTGAACCTATTGCTAGTGTTCATGACCATTATAGTTTTGTTTTCCATTATAGTTACTTTTAACAAATTGTTTGACTTAAAAATGCCTCTTATTTCCATTTTCCCATTGCATGGCATAACCTAAAGAATTTATTTCATCACTACAGTGGTACAATAATATGCCAAGTCAGTGGCACTTGTAGAACTTTAAAATGCCCCATTCAGACATTTATAGTATGTAGTTTACCTTAAGTGCTAATTTTATATCATCAATATTTCTCTAACCCAAAGGCCAACCATGGGGTCAGCTTGTTTGAACAGCCAACTGGCTGCAGAATCATATATATATATATATATATATATATATATATATATATATATATGTGTATAATATATTTATTTATTCATTATTTTAGGTGGGGAGTCCAAGTCCAGTGCCAAAAGGATACTATACCCCAGCAGAGGAGCTCCTTTTAAGTATTGCAGGGGGAGATGAAGCAGTTTCTGGTGCAGCAGGGGTACAGGAAACTGACAGGAGACCTACAGGTAAATACAGTATTAAATGTCTGGGAATTATGAGGCACCTACAAATATAACAAGTGTTTTAAGGTTGGGTATTGTTATTGGAGTGCTTTGCTTATTACACATAAAGCTATAAGTGTTTGTAGCTGTATTTGTACTGTATTATAGACAGGCAAGGTATATGGAAGATATTAAGAATATATGGAGTGGATGGGAAAATGATGAGTGCTGTGAGAAGGGAGCTAGGGCTACGGTGCAAGTGGATGGTGAGCTAAGTTCTTTGACCTAAATGTGGGACTGAAACAAGGATGTTTGATGTCTCCAGGGGTGTTTAACCCCTACACCGCGGGCATATTTACCAATGTTTTGCTTGTCCCGTGGGGTTATTCGGGCTCCAACAGACTCTCAAAAAATATTTGCCAAAAATCAGTTATTAGTCCTAGAATATTAAAATTACATATGCTTATGGCACATACCTTCTGCTTTCTCCTGGGATGTTTGTTGAGCCTTCTTCTGTTACCGTAGGACTTGTGGAGACGTCTGAAGTTGGGTAACGAAGTCTCCACTTTTTACTTCCCGACAACCCGTAATATGATTACCACAGCCAGATATTAACACTATAAACACTACTCTATGGTTTTTAAGTAGTTTGGGATCCATACTCAAAAAAAAAAAAAAAACTGAAAACAATGAAAATTACGAGCGCGTCTGACCGTCGCACTTGCGCTAGTTCGCTCTTGGTACTTTGTCATTTATTATTCATAAAACCCCTCACACTTTATATTTCTATTATTATATCACACTTATATATATCTGGAGTTTTTCTCCATAAGTTTCCTTCAGTAGTATTAGTTTATTGTCACTGAAGTCATTCAATTTTTCATTCAGTAAAATACGTAGAGAGCCACGGATTCACTTTCACTGTTATAACATAAAGTATTTGTACTCATATTCTTGTATTACTAATTACTTTCATTACTATTTACATTTTCTATTCTATTTTCAATATTTACCCTTCTATTTTACTTACACTATGTTAGTCACTGTCACTTTCAGTAAGATAAAACTCTAATACACTGTTCAATCATATGTACTGAACATCCATTGCTTTCACTTGCTATTTACACATTACTATCCTTTCCCACTTGCACTGTTAGAACTGCTTCTGGCTGTGGTAATCAAAGAAGCAGTTAACACAGAGGGGAACCTGGCACTCAGCGCACTGCCAAGAGGTGCGTTTGTGCTTAGGTGTGCGGCAGGTGGTATGTGCACACACCTGACACCTGCGGATCGCAGCCTTCCTTTTACATGTGGCAGGCATTAGCTCCAGTCTGTGCCGATCCATATACGCCCTCTGCTCAAGTCGGTCGGGAAGTGTTACTGGATGGCGCCTTGGAGTTGCTGCTGTCACCCTACCATATTTTTCCAGCAGCTGCTGGACACAAGTCCTGGCGAACAAACTCAGGGAGGAGGACTTGGGTGGCTTGACCTTCATCTTGTACAGGATGAAGGCGTTCAACATCGTCATATCTATGAAATGTAGAAAAACTTTCCTGTACCACCTAGTATTCTTCCTGAGGCAGTTGATCTCACCAATCATCATGTCGGACTTGTCCACCAGTCGCATGTTGATATTGTAGTCCAACACAGCATCAGGTTTCATCACAGGTTCGCCTGTCCTATGGTCGACCTTCCCACTGTCTGTCATTTCCCCCTTATGTACGGTGGTGAGCATGTGCACGACTCTCTTGTCATGCCACCGTATTGCCAGCATCTTCTCAGACTTGCGTAGGTGCACGTCTCCTCGCTGCGAGGTTCCTGCCTCTGTGAATTTAGGGAAGTGGGCACGATTACTTTTGACAGTGCCGCAGGAGCCAATGCCGTGCTCTGAAAGGTATTTGGCAAATTTCGGTGCTGTATAATAGTTGTCTGTATACAGCACATGATTCCCACCAAAATACTTTTCAAGGAGCACTTTCACTACACAGCCTGAGAAGCTAAGGGGATGTGTTTTATCCAGATCGACAGTGCTGGCTGAATAAATGACGAAGTCAAGGATGTACCCCGTCTTACAGTCGCACAGTACAAAGAACTTAATTCCAAAGCGATGGCGTTTGCTTGGAATGTACTGTACAAAGACGTCCTCTGAACAAAACCAAGGATTCGTCAATGACAACCTTCTGAAAGGGGTGGGAGAATGACATAAACTTATCCTTCATTCTGCTCAGAATCTCCCGGATCTTCCAGAGTGGGTCGGTTTGAGAAGGTACATCATTGTCGGCAAAGTGCAGGTTTCCCATGATGTTCGAGAAGCGATCTCTGGCCATGTACTTATTGAAGGTGGGTGAGGGTAGTAAGGGGTCCATGGACCAGTATTCTTCCAACTCATGCTTCTTGGAGTGTCGCATGAGAAGCATGAGGGCAAAGAACACATACAGCTCCTGAACTCCCAGCATGGACCACTGTTGCATCTTGGCTGCACCTGTACCACTTGCAGCATGTTGTGATTCATACCTGTTGGTCTCATCACATATGTGCTGCACGACTTCGTCATCTAGGAAGGACAAAAGGTAGTCCACACACTCAGCATTATCGTAAAGAGTGAAGGCAGGCTGTACTCCTGAGGAGCTCTCATCAAAAACTAAATGTTCTGGCACAAAATCGGACCGTTCCGTCCACGCGAAGGCGTCCAGGATTCCCTGTCGTGGCGGTGTAGGGTGGGTGGTGGTGGTGGGTGGCTGTGAGGCAGATTTACCCCGTTAACGGTCACTCGCACTGACCCTGGGTTGCCGTACAGCACTAGCAGCCCTTACTCTACTACCAACTCTACTTTTACTAGTCCGGGATTTACCTCTTCCTCTACGGCCTGCCTTCACTGTTGATGCTGGTGGTGACTCCGACGACGAAGACTCCGGAGATAACTCAGCAGATGAAGAGGAAGAAATGAATGAAGTGGGGCTTGGGGAACAGGGAGGTGAATCAACTCAGGACTCATGGCGGGCTGGGTCATGCGGGGCCATTGTTCTGGGGCTAACACGCCGCCTTTTCACTCCCTTCCCAAATTCCTTCCCTTGCTGCACTAACGGCTCCTTTCCCTTGGAGCTAGGGATAACTTCCAACACTGAAGCACTCGTACTAGCACTTTCTGGCATGATTACCTCACCCGGCTCATCACACGATTCACCCGAATCATCAAAATCACTATCCATCATCACCATGGACAATTCTGCTAGTTCACGTGCCACTGCAGAGTCACTAAGTCCTTTCCTGCTTCACTCACGACTTTTTATGGGTGTAGAGGTCACGGGGCCCTTTGCAATGGGCGCAGAAGTGGCAGAAATGGCGGGGCGCGAGTGCGACATGGTTTGACCACAGCGGAGGACAAGGAACTAAATGCCACAGCTTATCTGAGAAGGCAAGGGTTGACAATGACACTGAGGCTGACAGCTGCTAACTTACATGCTAATAAATTATTGGTAGAAAATCTAGGCAATACATAAAGAAATAGGTAGTTCCAGGTGAATGCAAATGTCACTTAGGCTTCTCCCTTCCTTTCTGATATATATTTTTATTACAGACATAGATTACAAGGCATAATTCAAATGGTAAAATTACCGTGGTAATGTAGCAAATGAATGCACGTGAGGTGTTGTCAGGTGATAATTAGCCAATTCCTGGTGTATAACACTATCACTTACCTTATTTTTTTTTGGTATATATTATTTAGTATAAGTATAGGGCATAGGGCTTATTTCAATGGATGAAATCTGTGGAAAAATCTGGGGGAGATTTGCTTAGCACAGCGCGGCCTGGGAGGTGAGAGGACAGGGTAATGGAGGGCAGGTAGGAAGGGGAGTCAGGAAGGGGGGAAAATTGCTAAAATGTCAACAATGGATGGGAGTACAGATGAGATTTGGAGTGCTGACTAGTGTTGGAAATTGGCATTACTGATAGATGATACAAGCCACCACTTGAAAGCCCGGGATAATTCAAAATAACACTGAATCACAAAAGTGACGCCCCGCGGTATGATCCATTGTGCCCGAGCGTCACGAAAGTGACGCCCCGCAGTTAAGGGGTTAATACATACATGGATGGGGAGGGCAGTCAAATGGTGGGTGACAGCAACTTTCATCAGTCATATTAATGCTTATTATTGCATCTTCTGAATTTCCTGAAGAGCCTGGCCCATCCTCCTCCTGTGAACACAGTTGCAGGAATCAACGGAGGGTGGGTCGAATCCGGTGCAACTCCGTGTATTTAAGGACCGTAATATCGGTACAGCCTTGGCCCAAGTCCCTGCTCCAACTAGGACCTGCAGCTAGCCCATGATACAACGGGAGCACCCAACACAAAGCACCCCAGTGGAGCATGATTTACAAAGCACCCCAGTGGAGCATGACATTCAAAGCACCCCAGTGGAGCATGCCATAAAAAGCACCCCAGTGGAGCATGCCATACAAAGCACCCCAGTGGAGCATTACATACAAAGCACCCCAGTGGAGCATTACATACAAAGCACCCCAGTGGAGCATTACATACAAAGCACCCCAGTGGATCATTACATACAAAGCACCCCAGTGGAGCATCACATATGAAGCATCCCAGTGGAGCATAATATACAAAGCACTCCAGTGAGAGCACCTCCTGGAGTGACTGGATCAAGAAAACATAAGCGATATCTGTTAGATGACTGCTGACATTGTGTCCATACAAGCAAAAATTCAGGTGTCTGTAGAAATGTTTGAGAAGAGGATGGACGCCATTGAGCAAATGGCAGATAATTGAAGGGCATTTGGCAATAATTGCAAAGGCTGCTCAACAGTTGGCCATAGAAAAGCATAATAAATAAGTAAATTAATTTTTGTGTTTATTTCTCCACTGTTTCATCCAAACCCAAAAACATTCAGTTTTTTAATGGACAGGTCTATGCATGCAATTAGAGCTATCATAATTTTTCATAAGTGGGGCAATTATGGACATATTTTGTAATTCCAGAAAATACCATATAACCCCACCAAATCCTCAAAATTTGAGGGGCCCTGCCTTACAGAGCCATAAAAAGAAAAATTAATGCAAGAAATCTTCTCTTTGGGAGGCAGTTTCAGGCATGTTTGTTTAAGGCACATTGGGCCCTGAAAAAATGCAGTATGTTGCGTGTCTTAAGGGCCCAACTTCCCGTCAACAAAAAACACCTGCAGCTGCCTCCATGGGAGGCGATTTCTGTGCATAATTTGCATATCTTGGGTGCCATAATGGTGAATTCACATTTTAAGGGATTTATTTAAAAATATGTATACTGTGTGCATTTGTTTCATAGGTTTACATTATCAGTGTGTAGTGTTTCCAGTTTCCTCTCTACCTGTCCTTTTTAAGGCTTCATGAGTACACATTTCACGGGAATGTCTTTTGTAGCAATTCTCTGTGTAAATGCTTGTCAAAAGCAATTTCTGGCATGTTTGTTTAAGGCACATTGGGTCCTGAAAAAACGCAGTATGTTGCATGTCTTAAGGGCCCAACTTCCCATCAACAAAAAACACCTGCAGTTGCCTCCATGGGAGGCGATTTCTGTGCATTATTTGCATATCTTGGGCGCCATAATGATGAATTCACATTTTAAGGGATTTGTTTTATTAATAAAATATACTGCGTTCATTTATGTTTCATCGGTTTACATTACCAGTGTCTAGTGTTAAAAGATTCCTCTCTACCTGTCCTTTTTAAGGTTTCATGAGTACACATTTCACAGGAATGTCTTCTGTTACAATTCTCTACGTAAATACTTGTCAGAATAAAATTGAGTATTACATGTGTTATAAGGTCAGTTCACACAGGTGATTAGTACTGAAACAACGAGATTGCTTCTGGTTTTTATTTTCTTAAATATCTCCATCTCATCTTTGGCCTCCCCTTCCCTCTCTGCCCCTCCACCACATTCACATACACTCTTGTTAGACTCTCTCTCCATCCTTTCCACATGGCCAAACCACCTCAATGTTTTTCTCCAAACATTTTCTATCACATCACACACCATAAGGCTCCTTTACTTCCTCATTTGTCGGTCCCTCTTTCCACGTAACCACATGCCCCTCTCAAATAACTCATTTTCACTGCTCTCACTCTTGACTTGGGTCCTTCCAACAAGGTCAAGCTTCACTTCCATACATGAGTTGGTATCACGAGACTGTCATGCAACAACTTTTTTACTGTAACGCTCACTTCCCTTTTTCTTATCACTGCTTACGAAGAACTAGCCACTTTTCTTCGTTGTTGTACACTTTCAAGCACTTAACCCTCCAAACTTCTAGCCATACTCATCACACTACCCATGTACTTAAATACACTCTATTTTCCGTTTCACTGTACACCCAGTGACTTCATTTCACTCATAGACCATACCTTTATTCTTTCCTACATTCACCTTTACATTCCATTTCTTATACATTCTTCAAAACTCATTCACCAAGCAATGCAGTTCCCTTCATCGTCACTTAACAATAGAACATCATCTGCAAACAACAGTACACGGAGTTTCCAAACGCTGCTCTCTGTATCAAGAAAGCTCTTACAGCCCCATCAGGAATATTGCTTCCAGCCTTCGAGGCCATGGAATAAGCAAGATCTGTGGGTTTTATTTCTCTATGAGAAATAGTTGCGAGTCACTTGCAGCCTTCGCTCTACACCTGGATGATGTAGTTCTGCTACCTCTTGCTGCATGGGCACAGGTACTTCCTCTACCTCTGGATCTTTTTCAGGTAGAGCAATGTTTCTCCCGATGCAGTGGTTGTGCAGCAACATGCACGCCAAGGTAATTTTAGCACACTTTGATGGGGTGTATTGAAGTGCACCACCAGACTTATGCAGACATCTGAAGCGAGATTTCAGCACCCCAAATATATGCTCCACCACCACTCGTGTCCTTGCGTGGCTCCTATTGTACCGCTCCTGTGCTGGTGTTGCAGGGTTGGCAAAAGGAGTCAACAGGCATGACTGAAGTGGGTACCCACTATCACCTGAAATAATACATGAAGTTTATTTGGGAACTTAAAAATTATCTACATCAAATTATAAGTAATATATATGATTTTTTTTTTTTTTTTTTCAAATCAAGGCATCATTTAACATATTGTGCCACTTGAGTGAATGAGGGGGGTCGCCTGTCTTAGGGCCTAACGAGCCATTAAAAAACAATAATCGCCTCTTTTGGAGGCAATTTACATAAGTGAAAAAATGAATTACAGGCAAAATCTGAAGTAGGGAATTAAATACAATGCAGGGTTTTGATCTTACAGCTAAGAAAGCACTTTGTAAATATTCACCCAGCAGATGGGAATCTCCAAATTCTCCACTGGCCAATCTGCGGTGTAGGGAACTTCCAGTGTATATGCATGCGTCATGGGTTGATCCTGGGTAATGTGCAACTGCATTCAAAATATTTCTGTTACTGTCACACACAGCCTGTACATTCAAAGAATGAAAGTTTTTTCTATTAATGTACAAGTGCTCATTTACAACTGGGGCATTAATAGACCAGTTTCTTCTACTTGAGGCAATGAATAAAATTAAATCTTAGAGCCTCATATAACAAAGTAGTGAAGGTAATTTTTCAATGTGAATGGTGTTTTTTTATGATGCAGACAATTTAAAATCGGAAAAAATCCTGCGCAACAAAAAAGCTGGTGCCATGTTGTGACGTCACTACCGAGGTGGTGCAGACGACACAGCCGATCCGTATCAACACTACCGTACCATATGATGGCCACCGATCCTTCCTCAAATGATGTGGTGTTTATGGTATCTTCATGCCTATTTGGCAAGCTAATTGCAACCTGCATTAATGCTGATAGAAGAATAGATAAAGACAAACCGAGACTTTAACGTGGAAACAGCTGAAAAGATACGGTTTCCTTTCCCCACAGGAACATAAATCACTCACTGCCCGCCCTCACACCTGCCTCCCACCAGTATGTCCCTACCCACCACACTGCCACATCTATGCAGTCCTTCATCTATTTTACAGTGTGTATTATAATGAAAGGAAAACATAGGTATTTTTGGGAAGAAGCCACCAATATCATGTAACTTATTTTCTTGTATATATTCGGTATGAATAGGTTAAGTAAGGTTAGGTTGAGTAGGTTAGTTTTATAAGTAAGATTAAGCACAACCTACAAAATATGAGAAAAATAATTTCTACACAAAAATGGGTGGTTACTTCCCAAAACTTACCAAAACATATATAACAGTAGGCTGAGGCCTTGTTTGGATATAATATTTGTGCCATACATTTCAGAGTGTATTAGATCACTACTAGTAGTAACAGTAGCAGATAATGTTCTCTCATTTTTTCAGAGTCAGCAATGTCGGAAGGTGAACCTCCTTCCTGGTTATGTGATGGCAGTCTACCAAAAGAAGGCATACTGATGATAATTCAGTATTATCAAGGACTCCGTTATCCAGCTATGAAACATGTTAAGTTGAAAAGGTATGTTACTCAAGTTGGTAGCTGTAGGAACTACATAATACAGGAAATCAACAGATTTTCAGGCTCTGGATGTAAAATTTTGTCAACTTTATCAGTCTCTTTAATTTGGTACAGCAACTTTATCATGTTTGGACTGTCTAACCACTACATGGTAGTGGCCAAAATAAGGTTGCAAAGGAGATGGATGAATAGGTATAGGGGAAGACAGGAGGAAACAGTTCCTGTGAGGAGAATTGAGAGGTTGCGAGAGGAGGGGAAATAGGTAGAGTACAAGAGAATAGTGGAAGAACGATTGGGCAGGTATGAGTTAGAACGGATGGAAGATGTGGAAGGAGTGTGCAAGATATTTAAGGAAGAAATAAGTGCGGCATGTGAATCAGTGTGTGGGGTGAGGAGATGACGCAATGGAGTGCAAGGGACAGCATGGTGGAATGATGAAGTGAAGCAAACTGTGGAACAAAAGAAGGTAGCTTATAGAGACTGGATGGGAAGTAGGGGAATGGGAGACATTGAGAGGCAGAAGAGAGAGTTATATGCAGAAAGGAAGAGAGAAGTGAAAAGGTTAGTAAGAGAGAGCAAGAGGAGAGTGGATGAAGAGTTTGGCAGAAATCTGAGTAAGAACTAGAGGGAATGCAAGAAACTGTTCTAGAAGGAAGTAAGGAAAGCAAGACAGGGTGATAAAGGAAGCAGTAGGGGAGTGAAAGATAAGAATGGCAGAATGTTGGTAGAAAAAGGAGAGACAGTGAACAGATGGAGGGAACAATTTAAGGATTTATTGAACACTGAGAATGATTGTGCACTTTATTAAGCTACTTAGATACTTTGATTTAAAAAATCTCATTCTTGTGTAAACTTAGTGTTTCAGGTATGAGACTGTTAAATCACAGGCTTTATATACTTCAGTACTTGAAACTATAAAAAGAAAACAAGACACTAACCAAGCTGCTCTGAGCAACACTACCACAGCCTGTCACAGCACAACACTCCAACAATCACAGTCCTATCACAACACCATTTCATGGTATTTTTGGGGAAGTATATAAAATAATAATATAATACATTAAGTACTTACATTAAAATGGTCTTCACAGCAGTAACAGTCGTATTCCAGCATGGGGAAGTCACGACGAGCAGACACCCACCACTGCCTCATTTTCTTATCTTTGGCACACTTATAAAGCGTTTAATTGGTGTTGCCTTCGTGGTGCTTTTGCACATGGGCACAAAGCAATAGTAATAACGTCTGCTTGCCTGGGACATGTTTATAGGGATACAGTACACAAGTAAACACAATCAGCTGGGCCGTGGCTCTGGGAAGCCACTATTCTGACGTCACGACCAATCACAGTGCGTTCCGTAGTCACGTGATATTTTGGCATAAAAACACTGCATTTATTTATTACATGATGCATATTTAAGCTAAAAGACCATAAGTATATTGAAATTAAACATATTTTCCATTAAAAATATATATAATACATACGATTTTTGGTCTGAGGAAATTTGCCTATTGGGAAGTGTGTGCAACGTATTGCACCAATGGTATTTGGAAATCTACAAATCCTGAAGAAATCATGCTTGACTCTCTGTATTTCCAGTGGAGTATTGGGCATTTCTCAGGCAGAGGAACTCCTTGAGAGTGAAATGGCTGGGAAGCATGCCGGCACATGACTGGCTACAGCATAGCTGGGTCTTTCGGGTGTGGGCAATCAGGCAAGTTAGCTGCCTACTGCGACTGCAACACATTGGCGAGGTGTTCAGGAAGTTAGCCAAAGAAACCTTGATGGACTCTGAAAGAACAATAATGGCCCCCAGTCCCGTGCAGCCCTTAAATGGGCAGGGGGTGCTAAGAATCTCACGGTTGCCTCAATTACAATCTAATTCATTTGTTAATGCAAAAAATACAATTAAAATTGGTAACTGGAATGTGAGAACGCTAAATCATGACGGTAAAATTGATGAGTTAGTGAAGGTTTTTCAAAATTATGGACTTGATATTTGTGCTCTGACAGAAACTAGATTAACTGGAGTTGATAAGTTGGATTTGGAGGATGGTATACGTTTATTGATATCTGGCCGACAGGACGGAATGCATTATCAGGGAGTAGGATTGTTACTGGGTTGTAAGGCAAATAAGGCATTATGTGAGTGGGATCCTATAGATGAGCGATTGTTATACGCACGGTTTAAATCAAATCATGGCAACATCAGTCTGTTTGTGTGTTATGCACCTACTAATGATGCACTCGATGAAAGGAAAGACACATTTTATGAAAAGTTGCAAGAAGGAGTAGGAAGGGTACCTAGACATGATGTTTTGATCTGCGTTGGAGATTTTAATGCAGTAATGGGCTGCTCAAATGAGGGATTTGAGGCATGTATGGGTAAGATGGGAGTTGGTAGTAGGATGAGTGAAAACGGAGTGAGGTTTGGAAGCTTCTGTCTAGCAAATGACTTAGTCATCGGGGGCACACTCTTTCAGCATTGCAATATACACAAGACAACTTGGGTGACGCCGTGTGGAAAATATAAAAATCAGATTGATCACATCGCTATCAGTAGGAGGCATAGAAGTTCTCTGCTAGATGTTCATGTTAAACGGGGAGCGGATATTGGTAGTGACCATCAACTCAGCATTGCAAAAATAAGGTTTAAACTTAAAAATCAGAAGAAGGAAAAATCTGGTGTTGGTAGATACGATATTGTTAAGCTTAGAAGGGAAGGAGAAGAAAAGGAGGAATTCAGATTAGAATGCAGAAATAGGTTTTTGGTGTTGGAAACGTTGGAAGAGGGGGAGAGAAGTGTAGATGAGATGTGGGAGGATGTGAACAAAGTTTTGCATGAGACTGCTGAATGTACGATTGGAAGGAGACATGGATTCAGGAGAAAGAAATGGATATCAGAGGAAACGTAGGATATGATAAAAAGGAGAGGTGAGGCTAAATTGAGGAGTGAGATGCAATGCGTTGATGAACGAGAGATTGAATTAGCAAGAGCTGCGTACTGGAGTTTGAATTCAGAAGTAAGAAGGTTAGCTAGGAGAGATAAAAGAAGATGTGTGGATGAAAAGGTTGCAGAGACTGAAATCTTAATAAACAAAAATGATGGACTGAGTCAAAGAATAGCATATGAATCGATTAGAGAACTGAGTGGTAATGCAGGTAAACGCAAGGAAATACCAGTTAGAGACAGGGAAGGAAATTTATTGACCAAAGATGGAGATATTAAAAATAGATGGAAAGAGCATTTTGAGACAGTTCTTAATAGACCAATACCACCAGAAGAGGATATACCGTCTGCTCAGGAAGATTTAAATATAGAAACAGGAGAGTTGAGGCTTGCAGAAGTGGAGAAAGCAGTAAAACAATTAAAGAATAACAAGGCACCAGGGGAGGATGGTTTATTTCCGGAAATGTTTAAAGTGGAGGGGGATAGATTAATAATGATCTTGACCAAGCTATTCAATAAGATTTGGGTGACGGGGTTACTACCATCAGTTTGGAAGAATGGTGTAATTGTTAAAATTCCGAAGAAGGGAGACCTGAGTGAATGTGGTAATTGGAGGGGAATCTCTTTGTCACCGATAGCTTTGAAAGTTTTCAGTAGAGTGTTGTTAAATAGGTTGGAGCCAGTGGTTGAGGGTATTCTGAGGGATGAACAGGCTGGTTTTAGAAAGGGACGTGGTTGCAATGATCATATCTTTATAGTTAGGCATTTGATGCAGCAAGTTAATGAAATGAGAGTACCGTTAAGTCTTTGTTTTGTTGATTTTGAAAAGGCTTTTGATAGTGTTTCGAGAGAGACTATGGGGAAGATCATGAGACATTATGGAATACCAGAGGAGTTTGTGAGGGTCATTATGAACATGCATGGGGACACATTTTGTAAAGTGATGGTTGATGGTTGTCTGAGTGATTCGTTTGAAGTCAAGTCCGGAGTAATTCAAGGTGGTGTTCTATCGCCTTTATTATTTATATTGGTCATTGATTACATTATGAAACGTGTTGGAACAGAAACCGGTGCAGGTATACTTTGGGGAGAGAACAGGAAACTTTTGGATTTAGATTATGCAGATGATATAGTTTTGATTTGTGATGGGCCAGAAGAGATGCAGAGAGTGTTGGACTGTTTGGTGAGTGAAGGTCGCAAGGTGGGTTTGGTTATTAATTGTGGAAAAACTCAAATAATCAATATGAATATGGAAAATGCGCAGGAATGTGTAATTGGAGGTATGGTTGTAAAGCAAGTTGATAGGTTTAAATATTTAGGTACTTATTTAGCCAAGGATGGTTCTTTGAACTTTGAATTCGAGGAAAGGTTAAAGAAGGCTAATCAGGCAATGGGAATGCTTAAAAATATTTGGAATAATAACAATTTTTCTGTTCATACAAAAATCAAACTTTATAAGGTAATGGTTAGGAGTATCTTAATTTATGGACACGAGTCTTGGTACAGCACAGTGACTATGGAAAATAAATTCTTGGTGTTTGAAAATAAAGCACTTAGAAGAATATTAGGAGTTAAGTGGTGGGACAGGATACCAAATAGTAGAATTAGAGAAATAACGGGAGTGCAGCCGATCGATGAATATGTTAGATTCTCACGATGGAAGTGGCTAGGACATGTGTATAGGAGACAGGGAATAGTACGAGGTACACCAGGGTGGGTGGCACTTGGTAGGAGAGGTAGAGGAAGGCCAAAAGAGACGTGGGTGAGGACAATGAGACGGGAAGCTGGAGATGAATGTTGGGGAGATCTTGAGGAGTTAGCACAAGATAGGATGTGGTGGTGTGAGTTCATCGAGGCCCTATGCATCCCCGAGGGTGCCACAGGAAATGATTGATTGATTGATTGATTGGGCATTTTAATTTCTCCTAAGGCCTTTCTATAAAGCTGTTCAGTTACACTGTTCACTGCCCTGTTGATGCTTGATTGGCTTATCCCTATAACATCGCCAACCATAGACTGGAAGCTACCACTTGCATAAAACCGGAGGGCAGCTAATACTTGAGTGTGCACAGGTAGGGCATGGGCTCGGTGTGTTTGCCTCCCAAGTGCTTGCTCCAAGTCCTCACACAACGCGAGAATTTCCTGGCGTGGGAGTTTATAATATCGTAGCAGATGTTGATCATTCGCAGCTAAAGGATCCAATGGGTCTCGAAACACATACTCCCGTCGGAGCTGTCGTCGCCTTTGCAGTGCTACGATCAGGGCTGCCATGGTGTTGTATAATAGAATGGCTGCAAATTGAAAAAAAACAAAAAAAAAACAAAAACATCAT
This sequence comes from Coenobita brevimanus, assembly GCF_032717465.1. Lineage (NCBI taxonomy): Eukaryota > Metazoa > Arthropoda > Malacostraca > Decapoda > Coenobitidae > Coenobita > Coenobita brevimanus. The sequence continues at coordinate 8,388,767 of NC_137004.1, read as the reverse complement.
GGCCATATACAAAAAGGGCAATAGAAGTGATACTGGTAACTCGAAGCTAGTGCCTACCATACCAAGAATGACTAAAAAAAAAAAGTCAGACCCCTACATGAGCTGATAAATCAAAATTTTGAATGGAATGGTATATATAGATGCTGAATCTATTAGTGGGGGCCTCTTCAGAAGAGCAGCAGAGGGCATAAGAAAATTTACAATGAGCAAAATTAAAAATAAAGAAATTTGCCTTCTGAAATCGCGTAGTGAATACATGGAATAGTCTTCCTAAAGCAGTGGTGAATGCTACAACACTGGCTGAGTTTGGGAGGAAACTGGATGAAGTTTGGAAAAATCAATAAAAAATTTTAGCACTGGGAGTCTACTGAGATACACCACAATGACCACACAACCGCAAGAGATAGTATGAGAGACCTTATGCTCGAATCACAGGCTCAGTAGTTTCTTCCAAGATTCCTCTGTGAGTTTCAGTGAGTTAAGAAACCTATGATCCTTGGTCTTGGTCTTGGTGTTGATTGAAGGGCTGGACCCGACGTGTAGTCAGATGTAGCCCTAACGGTGGTTCAGGTGTAGCAGAACTCTTTAATCACAGGCGGCGAAGTTGCCCCGATCTGCGAAGGAAGACACAAACATGGCGTAGAACTGAGAGGCGTATGTGTCGATCTAGGCCCACCCCACCAAGAAGGATGGGGAGGGTGAAGTCCAGGATACCAAGGGTTGCAAGGCGCTCCCTCAGGGCGGTGCGGATGGAGTAGAAGCGTGGGCAATGCAGCAGAAAGTGGGCCACAGTTTCCTCTTGATTCACACACCACTGGCAGTAGGGGTCTGGGTGCAGTCGCAGCCGATGCAGATGTGATGCCAGTCCAACATGTCCAATACGCAGGCGGGTGATAGCGGCATCCAGGATCCGGGAGACAGAGCGTACCCAAGGTTGGTCCGATGAGTCGGAGCGATATAAGCCCAGCGCTGTTGTGGGGAGGGAGGCGTAGAGATCAGCATTCCATGCCTGACTACACCTCGTGGCTAAGAGGCGATGGTGAGTAATGGCTGGCAAAGGGTAGGGCTCCACATCAGGAAAAGTCAAGGCCATCCGAGCTGCTGCATCCAACACATCATTGCCCCTGATGCCCACATTGGAGGGAATCCATTGCAGATGTACCTTCCAGCCTCCCTGCAGCAGCTGAGCGAGGTCATCCTGGATTTCATAAACCAGATGACGTATGGAGCAGGGTTTAGAAGAAGCGATGAGATGAAGGGCCGCTCTGCAGTCAGTGTAGATGACCACCGGCCGAGGAGAGGAATGAGACATCAAAAAACGCAGGGCCCTCAAGACTGCGAAGAGTTCAGCAGTGACTACATCATGGGCATCCCTTAAGCGCCATGTCTGGCAGATGGAGTAGTCCTCTACAAAGATGGCAGCTGCAGTTGCTGCAGGGGTGGAGGAGTGGGAGCCATCAGTAAAGATAGCCATGAACCCTAGATAGGTGGAGCCAGCCATCTGCAGGAAAATGCGAGGGGCCAGGTGGCCATCCTGTGATTTACAAAAGGGCTCTGGGAGGTCTAAGGACACAGGTGAGGACAGGTCCCTCCACGGGGGCACAGGAGATACTGATCGGACAGGGTGGCGAGCTGGTGGAGTATGTCCCAGAGTGTGGTAAGCGTGGAGAGCATGCACCAAGAGGGGCCGTCGAGACCTGATGGGCCACGATGGATGAGATGTCGAGACCCCTGCCGTCGTAAAGAGCTCCGGGAGTGGGTGGTCATCGGGCAAGCGCTGGATAGTAAAGTAGCGACGACAAGTCAACTTCATCCTGGTATGATGGAGGGGGGGAACACCTGCCTCAGCCTGCAGAGACAATGTGGGTGAGGAGCAGAAAGCACCCAGTGCAATCCGGAGAGCGGTCGTCTGAATAGTGTCCAGCCGTTGTAGTTGTGTAGGAGATGTTGAGCCATATACCGAACAGCCATAGTTGATCTTCCCCAAGATGGTGTATCGATAGTACGCCAACAAAAGGTCCCTGCTTGCCCCCCAGCGGGATCCAGCAATACTCTTCATGATGTCAAGTCGTTTTGCACAAGATGACCGTAAGTATTCTATGTGACTGCGCCAAGTGAGGATGGGCCCATCCAACCGGAGACCAAGCAGCACATGCTCCCGAACAACAGGGACTGAGGTTGAGTCCAGAGAAATTGCTGGAGATGATGGCAAACGGCGTAGAGTGAAGGGCATCACTGCGCTCTTGTCAGCATTGATGGCAAGGCCCCAGTTCCGGGCCCAAGCCAAAAAAGTGGATGCCGCTGACTGCAGAAACTGCTGCGCCTCCACAAAGGAAGGGCTCTGGGACACGATGGTGATGTCATCTGCGTAAACCAGGAGAGTAGCATTACGTATCTGAGGCAGGCTGGACAGCAACACGTTGAATAAGAGTGGGCTGAGCACAGACCCTTGCGGAACCCCCCGATGAACAGGATGGGGATCCAACAAGGCCCCACCCACCGACACCACAAAGCTGCGGCCAGCAAGATAATTTGACATCCAAGCCAGGGGTGGGCCCAAGACTCCCAGGCACGACAGGCGGTACAGAATGCCAACGTGTGGGGCTGAATCGAAGGCCCCCTTCAGATCTATAAAGAGGGCAAGCATGTAGAGCCGCTGTCTATAGGTGTCATGTACCATGTGTTCCAGTTGACATAGGACGTCCAAAGCTCCCTGGCCCGGCCGGAAACCACACTGAACCCTGGAGAGCAGGCCACGGGACTCCAGCCACCAAGAGAGCCGACGAGCCACCAGTTTCTCTAGCAGCTTCCCCACACAGGACAGAAGAACGATAGGCCGATAAGACGACGTGATGGTGGGGTCCCTGCCTGGCTTTGGGAAAGGCAGCAGCACTGACTCCTTCCATACCTCAGGGAATGTGCCGGTCTGCCAGCTGTTGTTGTAAATTGACAGCAAGTGACTGTGTAGGCTGGGCGGCAGATGCAGGAGGAAGTCATTAGCCACCATGTCAGGGCCAACCGCCCTCCTCGGGTGTAGAGAAGCAATGGCATCCCGGAGTTCAATGGCCGTGAACGGGCAATGGAGGTCACTGGCAGCGGGAGTTGAGACGCCCCTGTGGATGGCAGAAATAAACTCGGGAGCTGTAGATAAAGTCGGTGGAACACCCAGCTGTGTCCTATGATCCTTGATGCAACAGAATGGATTGCTACCTCTACAGTTGTTTTGATCACGCTTTTGTACGTTCGGTTCATAATGTTTTTGACATTAAGTTTAGTGTTTCCAATGGCTTGTTTAATCGAATGTATATGAACATTCTATCATGAGGGTGAAATTTGTTTGCAGTAAAGGCTATATTGGTCAATAGTGCTAGTTTTCCCACTTATATCAAAATAGCACTTGCTCCGATATTGTATATTTGCATTGCCTACGACAGTCCGCTGCCACTTGTATTTATTATTTTTTGCAGATTCACAATATTTGTATGCTATTAAGGATCAATTAATGCCTGATTTTATTCTAAGGATCTTGGGACTGTTTGAGTAACAGCATTTCTAAAAACAGGAGAGTTATAAGGCTTACGATGTACTTACGACTGCTCCTCACATGGTACAACTCTACGAGAATTGACAACGTCGCATAGGGTTTGCGCTCGTTTTCAGAGGCTCCAGAATATGCACTTAAGTGAAAAGTTGCTCCTACGCCCAAAGATGGTGGACTAACGAGGATTTTTGAGCTTTCAGAATCCGGCCGAAGAAATCTATTTCTAGCGGATGGTTGTTTGTACATTACATTTTTACTATTCCTCATCAATTTTAATGTGATTTGCAAGGGCTGTTTGGGCTGAAGGGTTTTAATTATCTTAGAAAGCGAACGGAGAGAGAGAGAGAGAGAGAGAGAGAGAGAGAGAGAGACGATCAAAACATCTCACTATGTGAGTCACCCAGTGACTGGACAACAATTATAATGATTGGTGTACTATTATTTTTTATTTTTTTAATGAACTGAGGAAGTAATATAAAATTTAATAAAATAAAAATCCATGGCTACACTAGATTACAGATGTCCTCCATTCATAAACTGCAACAGTTGGACTTGAACTGCTGTAGGTTGAAGTTTGGGGGGAAACTATTCTGGAGAAGGGAATTCCAAAGAGATACAGTTCAGGCAACAAAAAATTTTTGACAGGAAAAAGTTCTGCAATATGGCAATGTGACAGTCAAGAGCGCTACCAGATGTCCGCGTAGCACAGGGGAAGGCGTGAAGAGGTGGCACAATGGATGCAACTTCGTTCAAGCATTTACCATAAAAGTATTTGTAAAATAATGCAAGGGAGGCAACATTTCTTTCTTGTTGGGGAGGTAGTTCATTTGTAACTGCAGGGTTATTGATAATTTTTCAGCTTTGTCCTGAATTCTGTCCAGTTGTTTTAGTGCAACCCCTCCAACCACTGCACTTAACATCCAGCTATTTATCACGGCTACAAAATGGTAATCCTTAAGGGGGCATACGACCACCTTATCTTGCAGTTTTGTTTTTTCTTTACCATAGTTTTCCGTGGGATTCTTTGAATATTTTATGACTGCGTTTTCAAGTTTATATCGTATATTTTTTAAACTAAAAAAGTGGTGAAGTTTTTAAAGTGGTTTGTTTACAATCTCTAATGATGCCGAAGCCAGGTGGACGCTATCTTGTGAGCCGAGAACAGACAGACGCAATATTGTGGGGCGAGAACAGACGACGCCATCTTGTGGGGGGGAGAACAGATGGACGCCATCTTGTGGGGTGAGAACAGACGGACGCCATCTTGTGGGGTGAGAACAGACGGACCCCATCTTGTGGGGCGAGAACAGACGGACGCCATCTTGTGGGGCGAGAACAGACGGACGCCATCTTGTGGGGGGAGAACAGACGGACGCCATCTTGTGAGGCGAGAACAGACGGACGCCATCTTGTGGGGGGAGAACTGACGGACGCCATCTTACAACATCATTTTTGAACGAAATTACCCTTATCGGCGTCAATTTAGGCTATCCAAACTTAACCTAAATTTTAGTCACAACCCAAACATATGGTTTAGTTTAGGCCTCAGAAATACCTTACCGATTCACTTCCTCCTTTACCAGGTTGTTTTCTGTATTTTTCTGACGACTTTTATAATAGTAAGTGATTTACTGCTGATTTTGTTTCCCTGTTGTTTTTGTCAATGCTCATTCCGATTCACTGGTGTTGGTTTCTCAGGCATTATGGCCGACTTTATAAAACGTACTCTAATCAACAGAAATTTATTTCTACAGCTGTTGCAGCCTAACCTTACATATTCAATGCTTATCCTTAATGTACTCATACCTAACCTAACCTACCAAAACATCCTAACCTAACCTATTCCAATCTTTAACATAACCTTACTTACCCTAATAAAACCCAATCTAGCCTAAACTATCCAACGGTAACAACCAGACGCACCAGAAGGGAAAACCAAAATTATTTCGGTACAGTCGTGTAGCGTTTAGTGTGTCAGCCATTACGCCCAGGAAACACCACGTGTCGGGGAACCAAAACATGGATAATAAAAACAAGCGGGAAACAAAATCAGCACGAGGTAACCCTTTACCACCATAAAAAAAAAAAAAAAAAAATACTGAGCAAACTAATAATAATAAGTGAACTGTTAAGGTTTCTCTCCTGATTAAACTGAGCATTTACCATTACCATAAAAGACGCTCAGTAACTGGATAATTGGGTGACCGCAAATTTCCTAACTTCCTTCATTATTTATTCTGCTCATTATATATCAATATCTTCCTGTATGTTATCGATGTAAAGTATATCGATATTCAAACTACATAAATGGCATAAAACACGATGCTTAGGTGAAATACGCAAAATGAATCATCAATGAACAAGTGTTGCAACGCTTCCAATGCCACCCAGAACATGGACGAATGATAAAAATGGCTGACCTTCCTAGCAGATGGCGTAGGGGGAAGCCGATCAGTCTACCACCTGGCCCTTTGTTTGACACAGCCTCCACCTGTCTCCTGTACACCTCGAGACGGACACCACCACCAGGCCACCAACATCCAGTCACTTGATGTTTCAAAGATCACGCCAACGCTCACGTAAAAAAAAAAAAAAAAAAAGCACAATACCACATTTTCCTCATCATCACTCCCAACGGCACTGAACTCGAGATTGGCTGCCGCAGTGTGGCAGTGTATCCTCCCGGAGATGGGATAAGCAGGTGTGCCAACCATGCCATGCCAGGGTGTCTAAAACCACATCGTTAACTTTCTAAGCATATATATATATATGTCAATCACGCTTAATACTAGTTAATTACTACACATTGTGTTTATTAACATACAGTTCTATAATTTCTTCATATCTAAACGACTAATCTGCTGGAGTACAATGGAAACAACAAGAATCCTTGATTCATTGAGCCCCAAAGATTGGTACTCATGATCTGTTGGGCATGCGCGGTGCAGCGACTCATACTGCCATCGCGGGTCTATTTAAATATGCATCACGGGTTAGTTGTATACTGTATATATATTTTACATATTATGTACATTGTTATAACACCGGGTCAGTTAAAGAAATAAAGAAAATTTATATGACGTGTCCAGTCTATCAAAGATATTTATGACACTTCCGTCATCACATTTTGAAACACTGGACAATGCTTTTGAAAATAATATCCAGCTTAATGTCCTTCCTTACATCGTTTTTTAAAAACAGCATAAGAAGGAATTCAATACGACATTATGAAATACAGTACTTGAACTATTTACCTTTGGAAAAGACACGAATACCATCAACTCTCACTGTAAAACCATCAATCAGGTTGAAAAGATGTTATTTGATGCGTGATATTTACACTATAGTATGCATCAGCAAGAGTTCACACTCCAGCCCAACAAAAAAATAGTTGTGTGGTTAGGTGTGTGTGTGTGTGTGTGTGTGTGTGTGTGAGGTTAGATGTTTGTTAGTGTGGTACAATGCGTGGTGTTGAGAGCAGGTAAGTAGTTGTGTGGTTAGATGTTTGTTAGTGTGGTTTGATACGTGGTGTCGTGAGTAGATAAGTAGTTGTGTGGTCAGATGGGTGCTTATGTTGTTAACCCGAGACGTCTCGTCGACGTATGGGTACGTTGCAACATTTTGCATTTGCCAGTCCCATCGATGTACTGGTACGTTTTGCAATTGCAAGGTCCCTAGTTTGCACAATTTTCAATTTTCACGCATGATTTTTCGTATGTATACACGAGACACCTTTCTCTATTCCTCTACAAGATGCCAAGCAGGGACAATGCCTTACACCGCATAAGTTCCCCCCCCCTGCATGCCATTGTCTTGACAATTCACCTGTTACCAGTGACCTGGCCAATAAAGACATTCAGGGGCACAATGATTCCCCAATCGATGACAATGTGGAGGACAAAGTTTACATAGCATTATAGGAAGAAACAGTAAGAAATGATGATCAGGTAATGTGGCAAAAGAAGGTCAGGAATGGTGATGAGTTAGTGAGTGAAATAATGCTTATAATGCCTATATTACTGTTTGAAAACCAATATACTCTCATACTACATATAAATTCGTACCAAATAAATAAATAAATACCTTTTAGGAGTGGTGTGGAATAGTTATCCTCCCACAGAACTCGTTTTCTTTGCAGCCAGCCTGATAGAAAACCCTGTACGGTAAGGAGGCACTTCTACCTGTATCGAGTATTTTAAACCTCAGGTGAGCGATTTCTCTATGAATTTTCGATGTTTCTCACCAAAAGCGGACGTTTTAGCCAAAATTTTTTTTTTCCAAAAGTGGTCGGGACGGGGGTGTCGGAGGTGCAAAGGTGGTCGGGATGTGATGGGTTAAATGAGCAGTAGTGTGGTTGGCTGCAAGGTTGTGTGGTTGGATGCCTGGCTGTGGCTACAGACGAGGCTGGGCTGAAGTTGAACGAATATTCTGATTGCAAAAGTTCTCATGTCAAAACCCGGCACACATTTCCTGTTGGATGTGGTGATGGAAGGCGCTACATGAAATACAGGATGGGACATTTATATCTAAAGCATTTCTTAGTATTGAAATAAAAAGTTGTGATGATGGAAGGCGCTACATGAAATACAGGATGGGACATTTTATATCTACCCTCCCCTGGGAGTAGGGGGGTTTCAAGAATACTCCCTCAGTATCCCTGCTTGTCATACGAGGCAACTAAAGGGGTTGATGGTGGGTTAGTGCCCAACCCTGTAAAAAGAACAAACTAAACAAGCAATTAAAGCGCCTCGGACCAGGATGAACCATATGTTGACGACAAAGGAACGGACAAAGGACATTCTGAGGGTGGGAACTTGGAATGTGAGAGGAGTGAATGATGAAGTGAGAGAGAGATTGTTCAGGTGCTTGATGATGCAAAAGTGGATATATGTGGATTGACTGAAACTAAATGAGAAGGTGAAAGGGTGAGAGAATGGGAATATGGTTTAGGTATATGTGCGGGAGTCAATGAGAATGAGAGGGCAAGAGAGGGAGTATGTCTGATGATAAGCATGAAGTGGAAGGAGAATATAAGACAGTATGGAACAGTGGGTGCAAGGATTCTATGGGTGAGGATGAAAGTAGGTATATAAGCGTGGGCGATTGTATGTGTGTATGCTTCGACAGAGGACCGAGTTGCAAGAGTGAAAGATGAGTTTTGGGTGAGAGTAGAAGCATGTATGGACAAATCTGAGAGGAGCGAGAGAGTGCTTTTGATTGGAGACATGAATGGCAAAGTTGGGAATGTACAAGTGAATGGAGTGGTTGGTCAGTGGGGTGTGCCAGCTGAAGTAGATGGGAATGGTAGTGCATTGGTGGACATCTGTGCTGGTAAGGGGTTGGCAATAGCCAACACCTACTTTCGGCATAAGATGATCCACCGGGCACTGGTATACATGAAGAGTAATGAGAAGGATGGATGGTGAACTTGTTGAACGAAAGGCAATGATAGACTATGTGTGTGTGGATGAGAGAATGAGAAGACAAGTGTTGGATGCAAGAGTGTGGAGAGGGTGGGGGAATGGAGTCTCGGACCATCATTTAGTGATGGCCAAGGTAAAGCTGCAAATAAAATGGATGAGGAGACGAAGGGGAAGACAGGAGGAAACAGCTCCTGTGAGAAGAGTGGAGAATTTGCAAGGTAGTGAGAGAATGGCAGAGTATAAGAGCATAGTGGAAGAAAGATTGGGAAGGTATGAGCTAGAGCAGATGAAAGGGGTGGAAGACATATGTAAGATATTCATGGAAGAGATGGGCGCAGCAAGTGAGGTGGTTTGTGGAGTGAGGAGGAGATGCAAGGGTGTGCAAGGGACATCATGGTGGAATGATGAGGTGAAACGAGCTGTGGAACAAAAGAAGAAGGCATATAGTGAATGGTTAGCGAGGAGAGGTAGGGGAGAAGATGAGAGAGAGAAGAGAGAGGTATATGTGACCAGGAGAAGGGAGGTGAAGAGAATGGTGAAGGAGAGAGAGAAGAAATGGATGAAGAGTTTGGGAGGAATCTGAGTGTGAAATGGAGGGAGAGTAAGAAATTGTTTTGGAAGGAGGTAAAGAAAGTAAGGCAGTGTGAAAGGGGAAATAGTAGGGGAGTGAAAGATAGGAATAATAGATTGTTGGTGGAGAAGAGAGAGAAATTGAGGAGATGGAAGGAGCACTTTGAGGATTTGTTGAATGTAGAGAGTGAGAGCAGTGTGAGTATAAGTGGTTGGGGAATGGCTGGGAGAAGAAGAGATGAGAGGAGGGAGGAAGAGATCAGTAGGGCAGAAGTAGTGGAAGCAATGAAGAAGATCAAGTTGGGAAAGGCCCCAGGAATTGATAGTGTGGTGAAATGCTGAGGTATGGGGGTGAGATTGTTGTGGAGTGGATATGGAAGTTGTGTAGATTGGCTTGGGAAGAGGGAAGGGTTCCTGTGGACTGGAAATCAGATATAATTGTTCCTTTATACAAAGGAAAGGGGGAGAGAGAAGTATGTGGTAACCATAGGGGTATTTGCCTTCTTAGTGTGACCGGTAAAATATATGGTAGAATACTCATTGGTAGGATTAGGCATATGACAGAGGAGCTAGTTGGAGACGAACAAGGGGGATTCAGGAAGGGAAAAGGGTGTGTAGATTAGATATTTGTTCTAAGATGTTTAGTGGAGAAGTATCTAGAGAAGGGAAAGAAAGTGTATGCTGCCTTCATGGACTTGGAGAAAGCTTATTGACAATAGATAGGCAAGGTATGTGGAAGGTATTAAGAATATATGGAGTGGAGGGGAAATTGTTGAGTGCTGTGAAGAGTATGTACGAAGGAGCTAGGGCTACAGTGCAAGTGGATGGTGAGCTGAGTGAGTTCTTTGATCTCAATGTGGGACTGAAACAGGGTTGTGTGATGTCTCCATGGCAGTTTAATACATACATGGATGGGGTTGTAGAGGAAGTGCAAGGTATGGCCGTGGATGTAGGGGTGGCTCTGATGAATGAGGGTGAGATTTGGTTGATTCCGGTGTTGCTCTTTGCTGATGATACAGTATTGTTGAGTGAAGACGAATGGGAGTTGCAAGGTTCGGTGAATGAATTTGGGACAGTGTGTAGGAGGAGGAAGCTGAAAGTTAATGTAAACAAAAGTAAAGTTATGGTGTTTGTTAGAGGAATGAAGTCACAGAATGTACAGTAAGGTTGGATGGTGAGGATATGGAGAATGTGAATGCATTCAAGTACTTGGGTAGTGTGATGAGTAAGGATGGAACTTTGGGGGATGAAGTGTGTGAAAGGGTACAGCAGGGAAGGAAGGTTGCTCGTTCACTGAAAGCAGTGATGAGGAATAGGGAGGTGAGTATGGAAGTTAAGAAGTCACTGCATGATAGTATTGTGATCCCTACCCTGACGTATGGAAGCGAGGCGTGGACCCTGCAAGAGGGGAACAAGTCAAGAGTGAGAGCAGTAGAAATAAGTTACTTGAGAGAAGCATGTGGAGTGACATGGAGGGACAGGTTGACGAATGAAGAAGTGAAGGAACGTTGTGGGGTGGATGTGGATGTGGTTGAGAAGATTAGGAGAAATACACTGAGGTGGTTCGGACATGTGGTGAGAATGGAGAATGAAAGACTGACTAAGAGGGTGTATGTAGGTGAGGTGGAGGGAGGGAGAGGGAGGGGTAGACCGAGGATGCGGTGGAGGGATGGAGTTGAGAGGTATATGAGGGAGGGCGGGGTGAGTTGGGGGGAGGGTAATCAAATGGTGGGTGACAGAGCGACTTGGAGGCGTTTTGTCTGCGGCCACCTTTTGCGGGATTAGGGCGTCAGGCTATAGATAGATAGATAGATTTCTCAGTGTTGAAATATAAAGCTATTTCACAACACATATTGTATACTGCGCATAGTACATGGATGAAAACATGTCAAAGACGAAGTAGTGACGTGACAGTTTTACTTTTAAAAATTACATCTGGCAAATGGGTGTCACTGGAGTTTTTGTATTCACGACAGAGAATCAGCAGACTGCTGATTACTGCATGCAGTGTTGCTTTATCAACAGTGTGACAGCGAATTAGCATACTGTTGATTACGGCATGCAATTTTGCTTCATCAAGTGTGACAGCGAATTAGCATACTGCTTATTACTGCATGCAGTATTGCTTTATCAACAGTGTGACAGCGAATTAGCATAGTGCTGATTACGGCATGCGATGTTGCATTATCAACAGTGTGACAGCGAATTAGCATACTGCTGATTACTGCATGCAATGTTGCTTCATCAAGTGTGACAGCGAATTAGCATACTGCTTATTACTGCATACAGTGTTGCTTTATCAACAGTGTGACAGCGAATTAGCATACTGCTTATTACTGCATGCATTGTTGCTTTATCAGCAGTGTGACGGTGAGTTAACATACTGCTTATTACTGCATGCAATGTTGCATTATCAACAGTCTGACAGCGAATTAGCATACTGCTGATTACTGCATGCAATGTTGGTTTATCAACAGTGTCAATAACTGCAAGGATCTTTGTCATACACGCCTAACACTCAGGCCTTAAATGTACTGTATTATGCCAGCCCCGCCTCGGGTGCCAACACCACTACGGGGGTGATATGCCACTGGCTGTTATCGTTATCTGTGCCCCGCCTCAGGTGCCAACACCACTACTGGGGTGATATGCCACTGGCTGTTATCGTTATCTGTGCCCCGCCTCAGGTGCCAACACCACTACGGGGGTGATATGTCACTGGCTATTATCTTTATCTGTGCCCCGCCTCGGGTCCCAACACCACTACGGGGGTGATATGTCACTGGCTGTTATCGTTATCTGTGCTCCGCCTCGGGTGCCAACACCACTACGGGGGTGATATGCCACTGGCTGTTATCGTTATCTGTGCCCCGCCTCTCACCTACAGTCTACAAACGCAATGGGTCGAATTCTCGTTCTCTTAGCAACTTTCCCAACATCTATTCTTAAGCGATTTATTTTGCCTATTACGTACCTATATTTTCTTGTATGTGCTGATGCAAACACTGTCGAATTACAAAGATAACTAGCATACAAAAGGATACTGAGGCGTAATTTGCGACCTAAATCGCTCAGGGAAATGTGTTACCAAGTGTCCTATTACAAAGGAGCTGCGCCTCAAAGTATTCCACACACAGGCTCATCAGCTGTTTGTATCAGCCAAGAGGAAGAAGGGGAGAAGAAAAAAAAGAAAAAGAAAGAACGAAAACAAAACGAAATAAAGAAGAAGAAGAATGGAACAAGAAAGGAGGAAGGAGATGATGATGATGATGATCATGATTAATCATACCCATAATCATCATCATGAACAACTTCAGCCACATATCATCATTATTATCATCATCATGCCGTCCTACTGGCCATGACAAACAGAACAGACAGGCTGCAGAACCCGGGCCAGTAAAACATAGCAGCAGGATAAACTGCCCTCAAAGTGAAATGCGCCACACGGACACAAGGCAAACAAACTATACCAGCATTTGTACACCTTGCAGCCCAGCAGGGGTTTTTACCTGCTTCTCAACACGCTTCAAAAATGAAAGCAATGAGTTTTTTTTTTTTTTTTTAAGCTCTTGTTCATGAAGAAAATTTTGAAATAATCCTTCACTGCTGTCAAAACTTTAATGCCAAAATGTGGCCTCTCCCCACCTCCACCCTCACAATTCTGCCTCATCCCACACACTTCTTCATCTCCCACGCCCGTTTCTTTATCCCTCCCCCTCGTCTTTCATTTATGGAGGAATCTTTGGCATTAATCTTGCCTGCACCGCAACCAGTAATCCTGCCACAGCCATTTCCACAGGGTACACTCTCCTGCCCCAGCCCCACCGCCCACCAACGTTCCAGTCCGTCTCACCCACTGCTTTGCTCACCAAGGCCAGTACTCTGCCCGCTCTTTGATGGTTTCATGGGACGACGCATGTCACCAGATCAACCAACGCCCTGGTTCATTTCCTGTTCACATGTCACCAGATCAACCAACGCCCTGGTTCATTTCCTGTTCCCTCTCTCTAGACAAGTTTACTCAGCACAGTAGCGACCTTCTCTAAAGGAGGGGTTAGATATAAGCTTCATTATCTCCACCACTTACAGCATCTTAGTTGACTGATATCGTCTGCTTGCATCAAGGATAAAATAAATCTTGTGTCCTCGGGTGTAAGCTATTAACACGCACCCTCTTACTAAACTATATTATGATCCGATTTCTGTATGTTTGTTGGTTTGTTTGTTACCGTAACAGCAAAAACAGCGCATCGCACCGCAAGTTTTGTCAGAACAAGGTACTGTTAAAATGCTCTAACTTGGAGAATAAAACAATTTCCAGTCCAGTTCAGATGTTGAAACCAAGTCTAAAGTGTTACTGGAGGGTATATAAGTGGGGAAGTTTACCCACTGAGACAAACCAATTGCGTTAAAGCAGTTAGTAAAAGCTTAAGTAGCCCGCAAACATGGCATCTGCATTAGACCAATCAACAGAAGGTAGATTAGTCACCCAGAATTTGGACTTCCTTATTAGTACAAGCGTTTAATAGGAAATTTATTAACATGTGATCATCTTCAGAAGCGTTTGAGGAAGGGCGATAAACAAGTACTATGTATATATTGAAAGCAGATAAGTGAATTGCTTTAACATCTAGACAGTTATTACAGTCCAAAGATGTAATGGATAATAATTATTATTTACATACAGACAGACTCCATGCTTATGAACATTTCCAACCACATCACTACGTGCATTATTATATCCTTGTATAGAAAGGAATCTGGAATACCTGGTAGTAACCAAGATTCTGTAATAGCCAATATATCAATAGCATGATCGGAAAGCAAGGATGAGACCAGGTTGATTTTGTTGAGAAGATTATTGAGGTTACAATGGCAAAACCTAACCCTTAAAATTTTACTGTGGACAACGCTGTGGCCACCTTAGTCATTTACAAGTATAAAGGGGCTATAGGGACAGGAGCATTATTTGATCTTGATTGTTGTGGCTGTGCTGCCCGATCATTGCCAGTGGAATCCTTGAGAAAGACCGTGTTGGTGGTGCTGAATCTTTGTGTCCCCTTCCTGGTTGTGATCACATACCCATTTCATTCGATTATCACTTTATAGCTGACTCTGAAGCAAATGCATGTGAAGCTGGTAATAACAGGCACAATAGTCAAAGATCATGGTTCACAGGTAAATAGGGTGTGATTAACGAACAGTTGTCTCAGACTGACTGGGATTGAGTTTCACAGCTCATTAGTAGATGCGATGCTAGGTATATCGTTGGATATATTACACCCTGTCAAAGAAACTCATGTCCCTCTGTAAGACTCACAGTTCATCAGTAGATGCGATGCTAGGTATACCGTTGGATATACAGTATTACACCCTGTCACAGAAACTCACGTCCCTCTGTAAGACTCACAGCTCATTAGTAGATGCGATGCTAGGTATATCGTTGGATATATTACACCCTGTCATAGAAACTCATGTCCCTCTGTAAGACTCACAGTTCATCGGTAGATGTGATGCTAGGTGTATCGTTGGATATATTACACCCTGTCATAGAAACTCATGTCCCTCTGTAAGACTCAGCCCCATTCCTACCACATATAACCCTCCAATGGGTCTCAAAAAGGAACACAGTAGAGCCTGGCAATACTTCAAGGATAATAAATCTCGCCAATCTCCTGAATCTATACAGGCCTTGATCAACTACAGTGCTTTTAACAATAGGTACAAAGACTTTTTTATTGATTCCCAGATTTCACATGAGCACACATTAGTTAACAGACTTAAAGATAATTCTAAGTATTATTCACCTGCACATACGAAGCCATAAAGTAGGTGTCCCTTCTGTAGGCCCTCTTACAGATGCTAATGGTTCTCTTGCTGAAGACTGTAGCACTGTGGGTGAAATGTTAGCGGACAGTTTTGCTTCTGTATACACTGTGAGAGTACTGTACTTAATCCTTCAGCCCATCAGTCCTTTGAAGGAGCTGTCAACTCTATCACCATAATTTTGTCTGATATCTCCCCAGAACTATTGGAATTAAATGCTAGTTTAAGTATGGATCCAGGTGGCTTGCATCCCAAGCTCTTAAAGTCTTGTCCAGCTCTGGCGCTGCTCCTGTTTAACATTTTTAAGAACAGCATTAGTATTGGTGTTCCCCCAACTAAATGGAAAATGTCTGAAATTGTGTCTATCTTTAAATAAAGGCTCACGCCTTATTCCGCTAAATTATGGACCAATAAGCCTGACCTCGGTGTGCTGCAAGACACCGGAACGAATAGTGGTGGAACACATGTATAACTATCTAGAGTCTAACAATAGCCTGTCAGCTGATCAGGTCGGTTTTAGACGAGGGAAGATGGTTGATAATCAGTTGCTATTAACTTAAAACTCACTGTCTACATAGCGGCACTCCTATTTTGTGGTGGACCTGGCTTTGTTTGACTTTTATCAGGCATTCGGTGTAGAGCCACACTGTCCTCCCAAAACTGAGGTGTCTTGGAATCTCTGGTGCTCTTCTAGGTTGGGTGGATTCCGTTTTACAGAACAGAGAAATGTATGTCTCAGTTCTCGGGGTCAACAGTAGCTTGGGGCAAGTTAAGAGTGGTGTACCTCAGGGTTCAGTCGTTTACATTAATCACTTGCCGTCCTCAATCACTAATAACTGTAAGGTTTTCGCGGACGACCTTAAGATATATCTGTAAATTAGATGTCAGTCTCCTCTTTTCCTGGCCCAGGCTGTTTCTTCCTGTTGGAGAGATACTGACAAGATCTGCTCAGTGGCTGATTCATGGGGTCTTGACTGAAATAAGGACAAGTGTGCAGTGTTATGCTTCCAACGTGGGTCTGTAGCCTGGGAAAACAGTGGTACATGAAGAGACTATCGTTTCCAAGGTCGTGCTATATCTACAGTTACCTCCCACAAAGACCTTTAGTTAAATTACATTAGGACTGTAGTTAATAAAGCTGCTGGTTTGTCTGCTAATTTGTTGAAGTGTAAGGGACAGAGGAAGGACATGGTGAAGGAAATGGGAAGCAGGACGAAAACAGACAAATTATGCAAAATTCGTTAAGGCAGGGGCTGAGGCCAAAGGCAGGGGGTGTGAACTACTAGAGTTCCCCCCACCTCGAGCGCCAACCCCATCTCCAATGCCCCCACGACGGCAACGGGCGTGGCACTGGGGGGCTGTCAGCGGGACTGGGAGGGCGTACACCAGGCGGCCAGGGCGTCCTCCAGCTTCTTTATCTGGGCGTCCAAGGAGGCCAGGCTTGCTCGAATGGTACCCACCTCCTTGACCACCGCCTTGTGCAGGTCCTGGTCCATGGTGGTTTTGGTCTCGGGGGTGGTGTCGAGGGCCTGGTGTCTTTCAGGGTTTTTGGTGTGGACCTGGGAGGCGTCTGTGAGGTGGAGATCGTTAAGAATCGCCTCCAGCTTAGAGAACCTCGTCTCCAGCTCACAGAACCTCGTATCCATTGCCTGCCTGAAAGACATAATACATTCCTGCTGGTCATCGTGGACGTCGCAGATATCATTGTCGACCTGGCTTAGGTGGTGGTCGACCCGATTTATTTGGTGCTCAACATTGCTGGTGGCATAGTAGGTGTACGCCGCCGTCCCCAGCGCCACCACTGCGGCCACCACGCCCACCACGGCCGGCGGCGCCCACACCACACCCACCACGCCCACTGCCACCACCAACCCTAGAACGAAGATCTTCGTAGCTCTCCTTACCATTATTTTTTCTTGTTATTATTACTGCACTCAATAATCAGTAATGACATCAGTTAAATAGTGCAGTGGAAGAAAGGAGGAGGAGTAAGGGGAGATGGAGGGTGACAATGGGATGAGGAGGAGGGTGGGACAGATACAAGACACACACGGTGAAGGAAACTCCCTAATATCATTTTCTATGCCATTTATTTTGCTTATCACACCTTACTGTCCTATTCTCAGGCATCGTCCAACTCTGCATTAATAGCGTACAAAAAGATATTAACCAGCCATATCCAAAAGTAAATCTCTAAGGACCTCCTTTCCTACCCTAGAGTGAGGTGAGGAGTAGCGGTGTCCAGACAGCCAAAGTTTGCCCAGTTCAATGGGCCACGTTTCCATTCACTCATCATTCAAGTCCACGGAATCCTGGCTCCATCAGATACAACCACATCAGTTATACAACCAATATACCGTTGGCTGAAATTAAACTACTGTACTTAGGACATACAAACATCAAAAGATAGCGCTCAGTGTCTATTGTCCAAACCGAAATATTCACGAAAAGGACGTAGTAGTTCATCTTTACGAAATCCCTTGAGACCTATCCACATAGAACAGTTGACTGAGTTAGAAGAAGAAGCTACTAAACCAAGGAAGAAAATACGGTGTTATAAAAATTCCTCTACAGATAATTAAGATAGATATTAGACAAAGAAAAGTTGGGGACTGATTATTATTATTATTATTATTACTATTATTATTATTATCACTGATTGAGGAAAGGCTGGGAGAAGGTGGGAGGTGAGAAAAGATGAAGAAATCAGTAGGACAGAAGTAGTGGAAGCAATGAGGAAAGTCAAAATGGGGAAAGCCCCAGGGATTGATGGAGTGTGTCGTGAAATGCTGAAGCATGGGGAAGAGATAGTAATAGAATGAATAAGTATGGAAGACGTGCAAATTGGCCTGGGAGGAAGGCAGAGTCCCGGAGGATTGGAATTCAGGTATAATTATTCCCCTGCACAAAGGGAAAGGGGAAAAAGAAGTGTGTGGTAATCATAGGGGCATTTGTCTTAGTGTAACACGAAAAGTATATGGTAGCATACTTATTGGCAGAGTTAGGGAAATAACAGAGGAATTAACTGGAGAAGAACAGGGAGGTTTTAGGAAGGAATGAGTTTGTGTAGATCAGATCAATATTCATTCTTAGGTCTTTAATGGAAAAGTTTCTTGAGAAGGGAAAAAAATCGTATGTGGCCTTCATGGATTTGGAGAAAATATATGACAGAGTGGATAGCCAAGGATTGTGGAAAATGTTGTGAATATATGGAGTAAATGGGAAGTTTATGAATGCCGTGAAGAGTATGTATGATGGTGCTAAGGCTGCAGTGCGTGTGCATACTTAATTGAATGAGTGTTTCTATAGGACTACATAATAAATAGATAGATAAATAGATAGATAGAGAGACAGATAGAAGCAGGAAGTCAAATGATGAGAAGGTGTTGTGTTTGCGAGAAGCGAGCAGCGCTAAACGCTTACACGGGGGAAAGCTGACGACAGCGGCCAGTAAGATGATTCAGTTAGCTGTCAGCAGTCCTCTCGTGAGAAAGTTCTGTTGCCACGAGGAAGATACGTGACACACACACCCTACTACACGAGATGTGAGGAAAGAGAGTTTAGAAGGAGACAAGCGACCCTATAGAGAGGTCGAGACGGAGATTAGCTTTAGAACAGAGAGAGAGAGAGAGATAGCGAGACAGGGAGGTAGCTACCCAGGACTTATACTATTATACCTGTTTAATATTTCCAAGACAAATAAAAATAGTCCCATACTATTCTTTACCTCTCCCGTCACTACATGACATCTGGTGGGGAAACTACTACAAGATATAAAAGCCGCTCGACCACAAGTCTAAAATATATTTCTCTACAATTAACTACAAAGTCTTTATGACATTTGGTAGCAGCGAACGTATACGAACCTCGTCTACGAATCAACATTAAATTCCTACAAAATATCAAGATTGACAACAACCAACAATATCAGCTCCTGCCCCCTCCGTCTCCCAGATCATTACGCTGATGCAGAGGTCAAGAGATCACTCGACGCCTTGCAAGTAGCTTAACGACAAATCAGCAAATCTGCGGACATCGTCTCCGAATTAAAAGCAAATTTCTACAAAAGCAACCGAGACTACAAGGTTAGCTCCAGTTCTACAAAGTCTACAGCCATCTACAATCAACTACAATTAACAACTCTACGTCGTCTGTATAATCTTCTACACGCACCTACAAGTAGCGGCGGTCTTCATCCCACACCGAATAAATCACTAGAGAAAAGGACAGAGAAAACTTCCACATAGAATAAAGGGAACAAACAAACGAAGAGTGAGACACGATTTACAACTCATCTTACTCACTCGTCTTCACTCAAGTTACTCATCGCTACTCATTCACTCACCACAGCTACCAGTGTGGGAAGCCGACGTCACCATGTGCTGAGATGACATCACAACGCGAGTCTGCCATGCCAAGCAACGTGTGACGGACACCAGGCACTTCTCACCCACTACTCATTACTCATTATTCACATAGCTCCTACTCATATTCACTTATTTTCACAGTTAAGTTGGAAATTCGACGTTCTATGTTGAGGTTTGCCTGGGACAGCCGTTAACCACTACAAATACCAGGCCATGGAGTTTCCTGAGTAATATCGTCCATCAACACACCACTAGAATTATCAAGAGATCTTCAATCAAACCTGTATTTTCTTCCGAGATCGACTTTTGTAACGACACACCTCTACGATCTGTATCAAGTGGGTAAAATTATACTTGCTCATTTCTTCTCAGTGCTAAATTTAGCTATATTCAACTTATTTAATCATCTAGTTTGCTAGGACATAAATAAACAAGAGGCGTATTTCATAACATCATATCTTAATGACAGGAATATTTTCGCAACCACCCACGTTAATACCAGATGACACACAAATTGCCACAACATCAGACTCACAATTAAGAGACAGCCCACCCATTGTACAACCCACACCACACGTTATAGATAAGGAAACAAATACGGGAGTTTCGGATGATGAGTGGGAAACCCCTTCAGATGTTGAGAGTATCGACTTCGCAGCTGCCTTAAATACGTATGCCAATATACTTAACAGGGTTCACCGGTCCGGTCATACATATTCTACCATTCCCTCACATAACGATAAACTCGTACAAGTTGAATTAACAGGGCAATCATTAAAGATGAATCAAGAAACAAATACTGCTGATCTAAAAACCACACCTCACGTTTTTGTGTATCACGAGGATAAGACTGCCCCAAAATTCTCTGGCACAGACAAGGATCGCATTGATGTCATTTCATTAATCAGTCAGTGCGAACAAATGTTCATCAAGCGCCACATACTAGATGAACAAGAGAAAATTGCTATTTTTTCATCTTGCATAAGCCAGGAAAGATGTCCAGCAAGCAATTTATTGCGCTCCGATAAGCTACATCGTGCTAGGACATATGATGAATTTAAAACTGAATTTCTGAAGAAATTTTCTGGAGGTATGAACTTCTTGCCAGGTATAATTCCAGAATTACATAAAATTGTAGATCTTGTAAGGGAGCACACTACAAACCATGTGCTCAGTGAAATAACTGCTGATGTCTCCACAATCAAGAGAACCCTATTAGCTACTCTGGAGAATTCTAAGTGGATAACAGATGATGGAAAGATGTCCCCAGACCTCGTCGTGGACATCATTGGTTATGTAGCTGCCTTGTGTAAATTACCTGATAGAACCCTTAAGATCGCCAAAACAATCGCGTACATCCCTGGAATGTGCTTACTAGACTTAATGAACGAGGTAGAGATGCAGTGCAGTAAAGCAGGTGTGGTCGACACACATGCACATTCTGGTAGAATCAGGGTACCTGAGACAGTATCAGCTGTGAAAACATCAACACCGACCCCAAACAGAGAACAAAATCGATCGCGACCTGAAATGAGGCAGTCCAAACAGACAAAGACGCCTAGACCTCGTTCCCACACGCCTTCCTACAGGCAGTTTCATAAGTTTTCGCGCAGCCCGAGCAGGTCTCGCGCTATAAACAACACTTTTTATGGGAAATCACCTCGTAGGTCACAGTCAAGGGATAGGTCCATTCTGTGTCATTACTGTGCAAAACCAGGACACACAAGGTATGAATGCTTTATCAAGGCAAAAGAGGATAATCAAAAGACACAAGGGTTTGGTCCTTACTGTAGGCATCATAGATACCAAGGGCACTGGACTAGTGATTGCAAAACAGTAGAAAAAATTGTGTCTATGTTCAAATCGGGGGAAGACCAAGTCATGACAAAAAACGAACAAACATAAAAAAGAACAAGGTTAAACTTCACATAGGAGGCATGTTGGGAAATGAGTGTATCTTGATACCAGCTGTATGTGAGGATCAAAACGTTTCCTTATTTTTAGATACAGGCTCTCCAGTGAACTTAATAACACATGAAGAACTCAATAGAATTCTTAAAAATAAAAAGAAAGTAACTTTTCTGGATGAAGCTGATTTAGAATTAAACACAGTAGATGGTCAAGAGATTACAGTAAAAGGTATGATAAGATTAAATCTCAGTTTCACAGAAACTACAAGACCATTCTCTGCATTGTTCTATATCGTTGAAAACTTAGCAATTAAAGCTCATATGTTACTGGGCTTAAGATCCATGAGAACTGAGAACATAACTATACTCCCACAAATGAATGGAATAGACTTTGATAATGAATTTATAGAGGAAATAACTTCAGAGCCCTCACCGATTGGTAGAAGAGAGCCGAAAAGAATTGGTAATATTAAAGGCTTAAACAAACATACACAAACAGATGAGTGTATAGATCCACTTACACCAGCAACCCCATCCTCCAGAATTAGTGACCCAGCTAACAGTACTGATTTATCAATTTTTCCAGCCCATCTCACTAATGATTTGGTTATACCACCTAATTCATACATGAAGGTTACCATAAAGAGCAAATTACGGAATAGTACTGTTCTTGTCTTAGAAGAATTATGTAAAGTAAAAGGATTGTCAGTAGAAAACGCATTATGTCATACGAACGACGAAGGGCTAACTCAGATATTCATTATTAATCACATGAATGGGGAAGTTCAGTTGAAGAAGGGAACTTGCATAGTTAATATTGAAAAATGTTTCGCCCCTGTGAAGGAAATAAATATTGGTGGAGTAACAAGTGAGATAAAATCTACGGATAGAGAAAGAATAAAAGAGAATTTAATTCACTCAGGTGAATTTGACGAAGAAAATGATTTGTTAACCCTGCTGGAAACACACAGGGACACCGTAGCCTTGCCCGGAGAACGATTAGGGTGTACTAACTTGATTAATCACATGATTAATGTGCACCCAGAAACACCACCAATTTTCGTACCAGCTTATCGCATACCACACTCCCAACGTACACTTGCAAATCAGTATGTCGATGAAATGTTAAAGCTTGGAATTATTGAGCCTTCAGTTTCTCCGTGGAACGCTCCCCTTTTCTTTGTGCCCAAGAGAAATGGAGAAATGCGTGCGGTAGTAGATTACCGTAAACTAAATAATCACACAATCCCTGACAGATTTCCCATGCCATTGCTAAGTGATGTGCTACAGAATATTGGTCCTGAGAATAATATATTCTCGACCATCGATCTCCTAAACGGATACTATCAGATTCCGGTATCTCAGGAGTCACGTAAATACACTGCCTTTTCAACAAACAGAGGCCATTATCAATATACAAGAATGCCAATGGGACTGAGGACAGCCCCTGGTACGTTCCAGCGTCTTATGAATTACGTATTGTCCGGAATTTTAGGACAAGGAATATTTGTTTATCTTGACGATATTATTATCGCAACGAAGAATATTAAGGATCATCTCAGGAAATTAGACTTACTCTTACAAAAGCTTAGTGATGCTGGATTAAAAATTAAACTTTCTAAATGCAAATTTTGCTTTAAGGAAATAAATTTCTTAGGCCACAAATTAAGCTCTGATGGTATTCACACCACTGATGACAAAATACAGGCAGTGAGAGATTTTCCTGAACCCACTACGACTGACGAAGTTAGACAATTTTTAGGTCTGGCTGGGTACTATAGGTCCTTCGTACCACAGTTCTCTCATATAGCCTTCCCTCTATTCCAACTACTCAAAAAAGATGCTGTATTCCAATGGGAAGAAGAACAAAAAAGGGCATTTAACAATCTAAAAATTAAACTAACGAATGCACCTTGTTTAGCATATCCAGATTACACGAAATCATTTCTTATTTGTACAGACGCATCAGTTAAAGGATTAGGGGCTGTACTGATGCAGGAAGATAAAAGAGGAAAGAATCAACCAATTGCATTTGCCAGCAGACAAACAAGAGGTGCAGAAAAAATTATAGCACTACAGACTTAGAGGCACTTGCAGTGATTTTTGCATTACAAAAGTTTCGAGATTTGGTATATGGTTACGAAATCCACTTATTCACCGACCATAAACCACTGGTGGGTATGTTTAAAGAAAAACTCCTTTCTGGGAGGAGAGCAAGATGGAAATGTACAGTTGAAAACTACAGTGTACAAATACATTATATACAAGGTAAAATGAATATAGTAGCTGACGCATTATCTAGGAACCCGAACACAATTCAGGTTGCGGCGTTAGATCTCAAAGGAAATATCCCAAACCACGAGGATATCGCAAAGGCACAAAGACTTGACCCAGTATGGTCAAAAGTAATATACAAGTTAGAAAGTGGAGATGACATACAATTACCCAAACTGCATGTCCCACTTGAACAATTCACAATGGTCAATAATACATTATACAAAATTAACTCTAAACAACCAAAACGCCAAAGAAATACTAACCAGTTGGTAGTACCTAATGACATGATACCCCAAGTATTACGAATGATACACGACAGCCCACATGCAGGACACCCTGGAAAGGATAAGACATTCAACCAAGCCCAGCTATTATATTACTGGCCTTCATTACGAAGAGATATACACAATCATATAGACAGATGCGAATCATGTGCGAAACACAAAGGATACCCAATCACACCTGCACCGATGGGTAATTACCCAGTACCACATCAACCATGGGACGTTGTCGCTGTTGATTTACTCAAGTTGCCATTATCATACAATAATAACCTATACTTATTCGTAGCAACGGATCATTTTTCCCGTTATGTCATTTTAGCTCCAATTAAAGATAAGACAGCAGAGACAGTAGCAAAGGCAATAACAGATAATGTAATATGTCGCTTTACTACCCCAAAGGTATTAATAAGTGATAATGGAGGAGAATTTAATTCTGAGATCTTACAAGAAATATGTAAACAATACAACATTAAAAAGGTTAACGTTTTGGCCTATCACCCAGCATCGAATGGGTTGGTAGAGAGACAAAATAAAAGGTATTAGATGTGCTACGACACATTCTCAGTGAAAATTATGCAAGCTGGGATGATTGGATTCCCAGAGTAGAGGCCTCCATTAATGGGTCTATAAATAAATCCATTGGTGACACACCACATTTCATTATATATGGCACGGATAAAAAATTACCATATGAGCTCCTAGAAGGTGACAGCATGCCTATATACAATTACGATGATTACTCTAAACTCCGTTTACGTGAATTCCAGGACATACACAAAAGAGTGCAAAAACAATTAACGATGTCCAAGGAAGAAATGTCGGAGGCATTTAACAAAAAGGCAAAAGATTCACCTATCAGCTTAGGAGACATTGTTTACGGAGTCATTCATACGAGAGACAATAAATTATCCCCTAAATTTGAGGGCCCATACAGAGTAATTAACATAAAGGCAAACAAAGTTTTAATTAAGTCACTTTCAAGTGGCGAGGAAAAACATGTTCATATTGACCATTTAAAACGAGTTTCAATGGAATTATCACATAATTATTCAGCCTCGGATACAACCGAACAGGTGAACGTACCTCAAGAAACCAAGCAAGAACACAACAATGATTACAAAAAGAAATTAAGGTCATATACCAAACAATCGAACATAGGTGCAACTATTCCACTGAAATCTACAGTACATCATTTACGGGAATTAAATATCGATTTAAACTCCTTCTATAATTGAAATAACAGCCAACCGTAACGCACATCATCACTATCATCAACCACAGCTTTATAGGAAATTAATAGATTTTTTTTTTTTTTTCGGTAGGTTACGATGAAGGGACTTATGCTATGGATTCTCCTATACATAGTAAGGGTATATGCGCACCTAGACCCCAAGCATATAGTACGACAAGGATGCCTCATAGCTCCAACGGCCACGACTACAATCGTCAAGGACGTCATGAGTACTGAAATAAGTCTAGATTACTTGTATGACTTACCTACTTATATAGAAAGACTTGCGACGCCGATGCGAACTCTGGACTTCAAGATAGGGAATTATGTTTCACAATCACATATCACCAAGGAAGTGGATGAAATGGTGAAGTTAGCGAAATGGAAACTAGAACAGGC
This sequence comes from Coenobita brevimanus, assembly GCF_032717465.1. Lineage (NCBI taxonomy): Eukaryota > Metazoa > Arthropoda > Malacostraca > Decapoda > Coenobitidae > Coenobita > Coenobita brevimanus. The sequence goes on along the minus strand of NC_137004.1, from coordinate 8,362,936 downwards.
GAAGTCAACTATGCTCGTCATGATCCAAGATCTCCCATCTTCTGGAACAGAGGTGCTGAGCGACAGGAACAACATCACACGTACTCGCCAAAAGCGCGGTTTGTTCGATCTGGGCGGCGCAATTCTTGGGAACATCTTTGGATTGGCTACAGAGGATGACCTTAAAGAAATAAACAAAAAATTTAATAAGATAGCTCAGGTACTAACATACCAAGATAAATTCATCACAGGACAGAACTCAGCAATGAAAACAATTGTGAAAAATCTGAAACAAGCAGAAAACGTAGCTCTCGAGAGTATAGATAAAATAAATAACTTGGAGGGTAACGTTACCCTTTTCCAGCACTTCTCCATCATCACAGAACATATTGACACGATTCTACTACAATTAGAGAACACTAGAGATCATTTCAGGGCACTTATGCAAGGAATTTCGAATGCTGGTGATGGCAAGATCACAAATGACTTACTCCCAGTTCATGAGCTACGTCAGATAGTTAGTCAAGGCATACATAAACATAAATTGAAGCCATTGTTCCGCAGTAGGGAATTTATGCAATATTACCCGTACTTGGAAGCAACACTAACACCAACATCAGTGATAGTTCATGTACCATTCATCACGGAAGACCTGTTCACAGTATACCAAATACACCCCTTCCCCTATAGAAACAACAACACTTTAGTCATCATCAACATCAACACAGACACCGAACTCATCATGGTCTCCAAGAGACGAGACACTGTCACTTTCGCAAGTGAGTCAACGATTGAGCGAAAGTGCCGCACATCCTTACATGCTGTTCATCTTTGTCCTGCGTACATTTTCACGTTTCAGCCTACTGATACGGTCCCTTGTGAAATGGCTATCATCAGCAATAACAATATTCATCATCATTGCAACTTCACTTTTGCTCCAGATAAACTTGTACACCATCAACGCATTGGACACTCGCAGTTTTTTTATTTCCCTCATAACACATCAGTTTACATAGTCTGTCCAGATATACCACCATCTCATACATCAGCCTCAGGATTATACATAGCACCAGACTACTGTGCGGTATTTACACCATCCATGTCTACTTTTTCCACCATCAATCACTCCGCCATCCTCAACCATACACACAAACATTTCCACCCACTGCCTGATATGGACTTAAACATGAGCACAAGTATTAAGCTGACTTCACCTAAGTTTGAAACTATGCCACTGATCAATGAAACAATGAAGCCCTGGGAAGATTTGAGTTTGAGTATGTTCAACCCATATTATGTGTATAGCCAAGCACCTTCTGTCTTCATAATTATCTGCATTGTGGTTGCAGTATTGCTGTTGGCCATGCACAGAATGCATGCAAGAATTGCTAATTTGGAGTCATTGTTTAGTGGGGGGAGAGTTAACATCACAGTTAACCACCCTGAATGAAGTGTATATATTTTGTATATAGTATTAATTATATATATAAAAAAAAAAAAAATAATAATAATAATAATAATATTAATAATACAAAGAAGAATGACCCATATATGACAAACCAGTACCATTATCTTTGAATGAAATATTAATAACTCTTACAATAATCTTAATTTTAAACTATTTTTATTCTTGCATGTATGCAATTCACTATAATAACCCAAGTACATACTGTATTACAGTTAAATAATTTACTTTAATGCATTTATTCCAATATGTATTCAACTTATTTAAAATGTAATATTACTGAATAATCACTATTTACTATGAATAATATATGTATACAATATTCATACAATTATGTTACTTTACAATATTATGTATTTCACTTAATTAGCTTATAAGTTCATTATAATGTGTATGTAGTATGTATTAATATATTATAACTATTAAATGTCGATGGTACGTCATTTTCGCGCGGCCGAGCAAATATAGGACTACATAATAAATAGATAGATAAATAGATAGATAGAGAGACAGATAGAAGCAGGAAGTCAAATGATGAGAAGGTGTTGTGTTTGCGAGAAGCGAGCAGCGCTAAACGCTTACACGGGGGAAAGCTGACGACAGCGGCCAGTAAGATGATTCAGTTAGCTGTCAGCAGTCCTCTCGTGAGAAAGTTCTGTTGCCACGAGGAAGATACGTGACACACACACCCTACTACACGAGATGTGAGGAAAGAGAGTTTAGAAGGAGACAAGCGACCCTATAGAGAGGTCGAGACGGAGATTAGCTTTAGAACAGAGAGAGAGAGAGAGATAGCGAGACAGGGAGGTAGCTACCCAGGACTTATACTATTATACCTGTTTAATATTTCCAAGACAAATAAAAATAGTCCCATACTATTCTTTACCTCTCCCGTCACTACATGACATCTGGTGGGGAAACTACTACAAGATATAAAAGCCGCTCGACCACAAGTCTAAAATATATTTCTCTACAATTAACTACAAAGTCTTTATGACATTTCTATTTGAATGTTGGATTGAAACAGGGATGTGTCATGTCCCCATGGATGTTCAATCTGTATATGGATGGGGTTATAAAAGAGATGCAAGGCAGGGCAGTGGATGTTGGAATGGCCCTAATGAGAGAGGGCAGTGTTTGGAAACTCCCTGTACTGTTGTTTGCAGACGATACTGTGATGTTAAGTGAAGACGAAGGAGAGCTGCAAGGTTGATGGATGAGTTTGGGTGAGTGTGTAAGAAACGGAATATAAAGGAGAATGTAGGGAAGAGTAAAGTTATGGTCTTCGAGAGAAATGAAGTCACTGAATGAACATTGAGGTTGGATGAGGAGGAAATGGACAATGTGAGTGCATTCAAGCACCTGGCAGTGCGATGAGTAAGGATGGAAATTTAGAGGATGAAATGCTAGAAAGGGTACAACAGTGAAGAAAGGTTGCTGGTTCTTTGAAATTAGTGATAAGGAACAGGGAAGTGAGCATGGAGGTAAAGAAGTCGCTGGATGATAATATTGATATACCAACTCTGAAGTATGGAAATGAAGCTTGGACCTTGTTGGAAGGACACAAGTCAAGAGTGAAAGCAGTGGAAATGAGTTATTTGAGACGAGCATGTAGAGTTACATGGAGAGACAGACTAACAAATGAGGAAGTGAAGGAGCGTTGTGGTGCGGATGTAGATGTGATAGAAAGCGTTAGGAGAAATACACTTAGGTTGTTTGGCCATGAGGAGAGGATGAAGAATGAGAGACTAACGAGGAGAATGTATGTGAGTGAGGTGGAAGGGGTAAAAGGGAGGGGGAGGCTGAGGATGAGATGGATGGATGGAGTGGAGAGGTATATGGGAGAGGGGTGTGCGAGTTGGGGGAAGGGCAGTGAATTGGCAGGGGACAGGGCGACATAGAGGCAATTTGTTTGTGGCCACCCCATACGGGATTAAGGCCTGACTGTGCAGGTGGGAACATGATTAGACCTGTTCAAATATGAGCCTAGTTTCTGTGACACGTCAAATCTTTGCTCATTTTTTTTTTTTTTTTTTCATCGAGGTGAAGATGCACTTGACATGTTGGTGATGATTGGCTGAATGCAACATATACCTGAGGGAGAAATTTGAGTTAGTAAGTAAGTTTCAATTCACATTACCTGGTATTTTATTTGAAATACAACGATATTATTCGGATATGCTGCATTCAGCCAATTATCACCAATCTATCAAGTGCATCTTCGCCTCGATTTAGAAAAAAAAAATGAGTATAGTGAAGCTTCGGATTTCAAATGACAAGTGACAGATTGACACGGGTGAAGACGCCGTATGTCATTGTCACTCTTAAACATCCCGCAGCCCATACCTTGTCGCAGCTCTGTTGTAAGTCACAACAAGATACTCGAAGCTAAGATGACAGAAAACTTACTGATGATGCGAAAGTAGAAAGCATAATGCAAACAAATGCGACAGGAAAATGCTCTCAAGTAAATCTGAATATTCGTTTGCCTAGTCAAGTGGGACATGTCTTAAGCGACCTTCCCCCTCTCATATTCCATTGTAATTCCGATGTTGTACTGGATGAGATATGACAAACTATCGCAGTAGTGAGGTAATGACATAGTTTACCTTAATTTGCCAAAACATGCGGCAAAAATCAAGGCACCTATAAAACTTTACCTGGACGTGTCTTGAGTTGTCCCGAGAATTCAAAATTTCACTTAACAAAGCCATCTGATAAACTTTGTAAGGCCGCGTTTTTTAATTAATCTAAGCGAAGAACATTATATAATATTTTATTTGGGTAATCTTATCATCAAATGGTTGCTGTAACCCCTATAACAAAACTGACTTAAAATGAGTCGCTAATAATGAATGCATGCGGACAACCAATCACCTCCCAGCTTTCAAATGGTTAAGGCTCTTCTATCTATCTGTCTGTCTATTGCCAGACGCCTTAATCCGTAAGGGGTGGCCACAAGCAAATCGCCTCCATGTCGTCCTGTACCCTGCCATTTCACTGCACTGCTCCCAGCTCACACCCCCCTCATGCATATATCTCTCCACGCCAGCCCTCCATCTCATCCTTGGCCTCCTTCTCAAGCTCTCCCCCCTCCACCTCACTCATATACACTCTGCTCGTCAGTCTCACTCTCCATCCTCTCTATTCCATCCCTCCATCCCATCCTTGGCCTCCCCCTCCCTCTCCCCCCCTACACCTCACTCACATACATAAGTTTTTTGTTTTTTTTTATGGTATTGTCTTTTTCCATCAGTGAACAATGTGAAATAGGCTACAAAAGAACGAAAGTCTGGGCCAAGTTAAGGTGAAAGAAGTACAGTACTGTTCGTATCACAGTCGTCTGTGTCCTGCGTTTATCATCAGTTTTTCTCAATAATCAAGGGACATAACTTCCTGAAAGAGCATCAGATAAGCAATATATTACCGAGACAGGCTTGTACAGAACGTCTATTAAGCAACCCCCCTAACACCTTTATTTGTGGATATTACAGGCCAGTAGCCCTTTTTAATGTTACTGATGCACAGTTTGGCGATACTGGAAGGATTTACGTAATACAGAATACGACAGTTAGGCATAATAAGCAAAATAAATCAATTAGTAAAAGGTGTTAGGGAGCTTCCTTAACCAACCAGAACACAGGTTATATGTGCTGGGGTATTTACGATTATCCACTTTATATATACGACCTTGCAATTCTCTGGCCTATTACAGACATCAGGTAATACAATTGGCGTTTTAAACATCCTTGACATTGTTAGGCTACCACTGATTTCAACCTCGAGATCTCTGTGCTTCAGTATTGACGATTATCCAATTTCTATATATAGGAGCGTCCGTTTCTCTGGCATAATAAAGACATCAGGTAATACTACCGATGATTTTAATATCCTTTAGGAGAGAACAATCGCCTTTAACCCCGATTATCTCTTTGGACTCGTGTGGTACCAGGTCTTTGTGTTGATATTGGTTGCTGTAGATTTGTTGGTGGTTCTAGGAAAACTGGACTAAAGGTTCTACTGAAGGCTGAGCAAATTAAAACCTTGCCTGTGTTTTGTTTCAGCTCCCATTGCAGTTGATAATAAGAGTTTTTTTTTTTTTCGTTCTGCTCTGGGATGATAACGCTGCGTCGACGTTTGACTCAGGTTCTCAGCTGAATCGGTAGAGGCGGCTTGCAGTCCTAATGGAACCCGGTTCGAATCTCGGCTGGGGCAGGGAGCATTTTAAGGATCTGAATTTCATAAAAGCAGACTTTCCTGATCTACCAGGGGACCCGCTGACATGTAAAAATATCCCCGTTAATACCAATACACCAGTCCTGTATGAGACAGCCCTAACATATATTCAATATGGACGGTGGGTGTTAGCGTCAAAGTGGTGACATGTGATGTAGGAGGACTACTGGGCCTTGGGATAGGCCACTGCCCCCGAGAAATAGGCCCTGAAGCCTTTGCCCTGAGTCGGACAAAAAAAAAAAAAGTTTAGCTTAATACTACTCAGATTGCTAATTCTTGTGTGTGTGTGTGTGTGTGTGTGTGTGTGTGTGTAAACAATACGTCATTCTCTGGTAGAGTCCTTGAGGAGCATCGAACTACCCCAGTACTGGATAAAGTGGTAAGGAAAATAATTGATGTAATCCCTGACAGAGGATTTTCCTAGTGTGGGTGCACCTTAACAGCGTCACTCCAGTAGTCATTGCGATTAAAAGTCTTTGTCATAACGAGACAGTGGTCCGTTGAAATGTAATTGCAGTGTACGATTATATTTTGTCTACATCAACCTGTTAACCATTTAATGTTTGCATTTTCTATTCTCATTCATCTACCGCTGACTATTTCATTCAGTTGAGTGACAGGAGCATGAGAGTGTTAATATTGACATCATTAGCCTTCTGTTGTATTCAGTTCCAGTTAACGCCAGATTATTGTATTCAGATGAGGCCAGATTAACCAGAGTGTTAAGAAACTAACTATGAAGCTATGGACTGCAAGCATAGTACCGTATATTCACGTAAACATTTCAAAGAAAGCAAATATGTCTGGAAAGTTGCAGACACAAAAGGTTACTCAGACACTCGTAAAACACCACCAGGAGATAAAATTCAGTCCTCCACCAAGAGTTTACCTGGTCCGACTTGCAGAAAAGGTAATTTATATGAACAGCGAGCAGACTGGGCTGTATTTGTAAGGTAAAATGACTCCCTAGCACTCTTTTTCTAGTGTATTTATTTATGTTAGTTGATAAATTCTTGTTACTTACGAAATTCATGTTAATACAAGAAACAGGCGTGGGAATACTAAGCCTCTGTTAAATTAATGGTTAAAGAGGACTAGCAGGACTTTAGATTGCATGAATAAAACCCAAACTGATGGAAAGGGAGGAGAGAGGGAGGGAACGCAGGAATGATGAGGAGGAGAGGGGTCAGAGGAGGAAAGGAGACGGCGGGGGAGGAAGGGAGAGTGGAGAAATAAGGGAAGGAAAAAAGTGGGCTGTAAAAGAAGGAATGGGGAGAGGAGAGGAGGAAGGGTGCAAAGTGGGCGGTAGAGTCTGGGAACGTGTTTATTAAGTCTTCACCAACTTTCATGACACAGAATTTTCTCCACTTTACTACTCACTCCTGCGTGGTTGATATGTGTACTGTATAACGTAAAAGTGAAGACAAAGGAATGAAACTTATAATCAATAATATTTAACATGGTTTGGCATAGTATTGAAGCTGTATTAGTTAAGACAACAATATACAGATAAAGTAGCAGTGTTTTACTCAGCTTATACTTAATATCGGTCGTTAGTGTGAAAACAGGAGGGAGGAGAGAGCAAGCTGGGCAAAGCAGAACATGGAAAGTGAGTGAAGAGAGAAAAAAATGAGAGAAGAAGAAAGTTAGAGGGAGGAAATTGCGAAATGCAAGAAAATGGGGAGTGAGAGGAAAGAGAAATAAACGAGAAGAGGTGGTTGATAGGAGAGAGGATGCTGTGCGAACTGGAAGACAATGGGGAGTGAGAGGAAAGAGATAAACGAGAAGGGAAGAAAGAAAGATGAAAGACAATGGACAATAGAAGAAAATGGGAAGCGAGAGGGAGCAGGAAAACGAGAAGAGATGAATGATAGAAGAGAGGAAAATGGGCGACCTACAAGAAAAGGGACGCGAGAGGGAAGAGAAAAACGAGCCAAGAAAGGTAGAAGGACCATATGGGGAAGCCTAAGAGAGCTGATGAAAGATTGGGGGACGTGTACTGGTAGGCTTAGGAGGCCAAGTACCACCTCTGCCTTGGTAGTTTATTTCTGTATATGACACGTCAGTATTATTACCTCCGCCATCAAAACTGGGTGAAGGTTATGTATTCACCCGTGTCTGTCTGTCTGTCTGTCTGGATACAATTCGTCTCAAAAAGGTGTTATCTGGGTCAATAAAATCTGGTGGACAGGTGGGCAGTGGTTCAAGGAAAATTTTATTAGACATGGTAAAGCCCAGTCCTAAAGCAGCAATAAGTCATACATTTTACTGGTACTGGTGAAGGTATGCACTCTCCGAAACTGTGTACCAGAGTAGAGGAAGACCGTAGAAATAACTATGTGAGGCCGTAAAATAATTCGTATGATAGGAAAGGAGAAAATAAATATAAAACTAATAAAGGAGCAGCAAAAAAATGAAGGAACAGCAATAGTTTTTTTTTTTTTTTTTTTTTTTTTTTTTTTTTTACTGGCGTTGGATAAGGTTGGCACTGTGTGAGTGTTTGCTAGTGTGGTATACAGTATAAAATTTTACTTAACCCTATTATCACTGGCATGGTTGACTTTCTAGCACGTCTTACTACACTCAGTTTTTTATTTATTTTTAGAGGTGAAGATGCACTTGACATGCAGGTGATGATTGACTGAATGCAACATATCCGAATAACATCATTGTATTTCAAATAATTACCGGTAATTACATGCTAAGTACTGGCAATTAATTGAAATGCAACGATGTTATTCAGACATGTTGCAGTCAAGCAGTAATCACGAACCTGTCAAGTGCATCTTCGCCTCAAAAAGATCACTGAGTGTAGTTTAGTTTTCTGTGTGGAATTTCAGTATATTTAACTATGTTTTTTTATGCACCCTGTTACAGTATGAATAAAGAGAACACAGAAGAGTGAAGTACTATGTGTTAAACTCCTTTCACCTTAAACTGGCCTTCATTATCGTCCTTTTACAGCTTACTTCACGTAACTCAGTGACAGAAAAGAGACAGATCTACAGCTCCACATCCTTCGTAGCACTTACTCGTGACTAGTACCATCTTTTAATCTACTGTTAGGCTACAACTTAGCAATCAGCAAGGAGGGATTGTAGTTTTAGGTCAAGTTAAGGTAAACAGCATATAGTTAACGAAGAAAATATAATCACAGTATCTTTCCTTTACAATTCTTCTATTTGTCATGTTATTATTTTCTTGTACCTTCTTTATGGCAGTTTCAAGAAGGCCTAGGCTCGTAAAGCTCGCTAGCACTTCTTCCTGAGCGATTTATTATTGGTATGGCTGGTTAATACCCTTAGTACGTAATGTATGCAGAGTATGGCGATAGTGGAAGGATTAATGTAACAGAGAATTAGACAGTGCGCCGTAATAAACAACATAAATCGCTGCTAATAAACAACATACTGTAAATCGCTTAGGACAGGTGTCAGGGAGCTTCCTCCACCGACGTGAATATGTACCGAAAACGCTGTCTTATAGTGAAGGGGTAATGAAGGCTTAAGCTACCCCCCTCCCCCGTTGGAAAACTTTATCTTAAGGTAAAATAAAATAGTCTAAGTAAGAAAAAGGAAATAAAAATGTGACAATACTGAAGGAGTTTACGAAGACAACCCTGTGAAGTAATGTTAATCTTGCCATTTCCAAACGTTCTAATTTAGGGTAGGGGAGACATAACGATTGGGAAGAGATGAATATGGCCTCAGAAATACCCTTTATTTTTCAGAACCCCTCCTCCGTTGACTAAAAGCATGTGTAGACAGCCAGAACAGGAAGTAGTATACAGTGTGCCATACCCGCGCCCACCAGGTGAACTGAGGGCCCAGTACTTGCCCTTGCCGTGTGGCCTTAACCTGTGACTAATTCCTCTCAACACTGAATTTCCTTTATTCTTGGCTAACCCTTAACCCTTCCACCCACTAAACTGTTTCAGATGACTCTGCTCACTATACATGACCTTTGACCTTTCCTTGTGACCTTGAACTTTGGCTGAATATTCTCAAGATCCTGACCCCTTCCCCAGAGGCTAGTAAAAAAAAAAAAAAATCGAGTAAATATTGTGGTAGGTGGGTTGGTAATGCGAAAGTAGGTCCATGGGGACTAGATCCATGGGGTGAATAGGTCCATGGCACAAACAGGCCCATGGGTAAAAATCCGTGGGGAAATGGCAACGCTGGGAACTGCAAGTGTTTTGATAAGGAAGGAAAGATAAAGAATGTCAATACTGAGAGACCCAAACATGGAGGAGGGACGTGGTGTGCTGGAAATGTGAAACAGTGATTGAAGAAAGAAATTCGCACAAAGAAAAAAATGAGAAAATGAAACTATTCTGGCAAATAAATAGACATATCGGAGAGAGAGAGAGAGAGAGAGAGAGAGAGAGAGAGAGAGAGAATCACGTCTTACAATATATACCAGTTACTATCTTCTCTTTTCTTTCTGCTACCTATATGCAATCTATTCAACTTCAGCAACACTTTTCAAATTGGAAGGATAAAATATAGAATTTTTAGAACGAAACGCCTTCCCTAAACAGAATATAATCGTGTGAAGCCAGCAAGAATACACAAAATCTCACCGAGGTTATTAAATGTGATTGATGATAAACTAAAGAGGCAGAGAGAGGAGAGAAATGAGGTGCTGAGAGAAAGGCTGCAACGTAATGCTCTGGGGCCGTCATCACGTCGGCTGAGGTAGCTCCCTAACACGCCTTCCTAAGCGATTTATTTTGCTTGTTACCTTATTGCCCTCTTCTGGTTTATATAAATCCTTCTGATATCGCCATACACTGCACAAATAATGTACAAGAGGTTATTAACCAGTCCTATCCAAAAATAAATCGCTAAAGAAGAGGTGTTGGGGAGCATCCTTAACCGACGAGACTGGTAACATTTTTCTCTGTTGAATGAAATTGTTTGGCGTTAAGTTGGACAATATGCTTGACGTGCCAATAACACATATTCAGCCCGAGAACGTATTTTTATACTACTACTACTGCTACTACTAATACTACTAGCAGTAGTAGTAGTAGTACCACCACTACCATCATCATCACCACTACTACCACCTCGACTACTACTACTATTACAAATCCACCACTACTACTACTATTACTACTACTACCACTGTTACCACCACCACACTTATCATCTTCCCTCCACAGGACTTCTCCATCTCACTGAAACCCCCTGGTAGTGAACCACCACCACCACCATGATCATCTTACCACCACAGGACTTCTCCATCTCACTGAAACCCCCTGGTAGTGAAGGGGATAATGAAGACTATAGGAAACCCCTCAATAATTAGACAAGCTTAGGAGCATATGCAAAAAAAAGACCATCATTTTACTGCTAGGGTTTGAGGCAAAGGGTTGACTAGTCTAGCTCGTGACTCTCTAACATTAGCTGTCGGATCAATTGGCTGTCGTTACCAAAGTCTACAAATACCAAGTCGGATCACTTCCTTCTAAAACAGCTCTAAGCTCGTGCAGGGGGCGGAGCATCGGAGTGACGTCGACTGGCTCTGGCATGAAACCCCAGTGCTCAGTTGACTCCTGACCATAACGGTGGGTGAATGTTTGCTCCACTTATCAGACCAGGACACATTTTCATTCCAGAGAATGAGGGAAGGGACTGAAATGTGTGAGGGACGGTGTAGGGGTGTGAGGGAACCTACTGCTATATTATAGGGTTAAACGAGTCCTCACGTCTTCCACTTCTTCATTTTCTCTTATCATAAATGTTTGAGTCTGCCCTTTTATACATTTTCTGTTACTTAAGCCAGCTGACGTCACACAAGCCACGCCTCCCTGTGCACCGACGGAAAGTGAACTGACTTGGTATTAGTAGACTTAGGTCATTACCTTGATTTCTTTATCCAGGAAGAATGAGATACATGGCAACACTCTCACTCTTCCTCTTCGCGTCCATCCTACACAGAACAGCTGCAACTATCACAATTTTTTCCTCTCGTAACTAAGATTATTTTTTGAAGGATTTCTTCGAGACTTGGCCACATTCCGCACACGTCTGTCCTCGTCCTTCCTGCCAAAATAAATCTTAAGTACGACAGGGGGATCGTAAGTTCCTATGAGCATCGCACCTTAAGATTTGCCTCAATTACCCGCTGAAGTGAAAGCATTTAGCGAGACAGTTTTGAGCTGCGTCACGTTCGCGACAACTCTAGCACTCACATTCCCGTTGCTTCAGGAAGCTCCCTAACACCTCTTACTAAGAGATTTATTTCACTTGTTACACCTTACTGTCCTATCCTGTTTTATAGAATTCCTTCCAATATCGCCATACTCTGCACAAATAACATACTAAAGGATATTAACCAGGCGTATCCATAAATAAATTGCTAAGGTTGGGGTGTTAGGCAGCTTCCTTACCCGACAGGAATCCGAGCCTGGGGTGATCAATGTTTTCATACATAGCGAAAATATATCTCTTTTTCTTTCTTTTCTCTATTTTTTTTTTTTTCTCACTTTCTTACGCATCTAGCCTTGTATATGGTACAGTTGGCCGCACATTATCCTGGGACAGTCTGTGCAGTGGAGGTCTTGGTACAATTTCCAACTTTATGCCTCACAGTAACTTTTTCATTTCACCCAGTATTTAACACCTTCTTTCATTCATATCAGTGCCACCAATACACATGAGATTAAATGAAGGTTGTCAAGTGTACTAAATGCTACACCTCTCCTGCACACTGATGTTCAATGTTCATCCTTTTATCTATCTATCTATTGCCAGACGCCTTAATCCCGTAAGGGGTGGCCACAAATAAATCCCCTCCATGTCACCCCGCCATTTCACTGCCCTGCTCCCAGCTCACACCCCCCTCTTTCATATACCTTTCCACTCCATCCATCCATTAACTTCATAAATTTCAGACCACTCACACCCTCGACATGACAAAGGTGTGCCAATAGGTATGCCACATGATGATGAATTAATTTAGGCAAGAATCCAGAAACAGCCAAAAAATGACTTAGGCAGTTTGTTTACGAAGGGACGATATCTGCCAACTGAGATGGAAATAACAGACAATATTATTCCTGTGTATGGACACTTTTGGACCATCCTGTAGTTTTGGGGTTAACAGCAATTTTTTTCTTTTTCGATGTGTATTCTTGTCGGTTAAGGAAGCACCCTAACACCTCGTCCTTGCCGATTTATTTTTGGATATGACTGGCTAATATCACTGTGTACGTTCTTTATGCAGTGTATGATGGATCCATTATGATGTGACAGGGATAAACCAGCTCTGCTGTTGGGCCCTGCTGCGAATGTCGCAGCTTGTACAGCACCCTACCCGTATCCCTGACCGCCTTGGAGAGAGCTCCAACATACTTGACCTCTTCCTCACAACTAATCCTTCAGCTTACTCTGTTAATCTTTTCTCTCCGTTGGGCTCCTCCGATCACAACCTTATTACCTTAACCTGTCCTATCGCTCCAGTACGGCCTGCGGACCCTCCAGGGAAACGTCGTCTCTGGCATTTTGGAGCTGCGGACTGGGAGGCCCTCAGGCAGTACTTCTTTGATTTTCCCTGGAATGATTATTGCTTCCATGGCCGTGAGCCATCTGAGTGTGCCTTGCGCATTACGGAGGTTATTCTCTCGGGCATGGAAGCATACATTCCTTTCTCATATCCTTTGACTAACGCAAGAAAGCCTTGGTTTAATCACGCTTGTTCTAATGCTGTCCGCAACAAGGAGAAGGCCTACAAAAGGTACCGGAGCCAACCCACCCCTGAATCACATAATCTTTACGTTTCTGCCCGGAATCGTGCTAAGTCTGTTCTTCGCTCTACTAAAAATAATTTCATCCATACTAAATGCTCTCAACTCTCCAACTCGAATTCTTCCCGCTCCTTCTGGCACCTTGCCAAAAATCTTTCTAACAACTTTACCTCATCATCCTTCCCTCCTCTTTTCTACTCTGATGGTTCTGTAGCTATTTCTTCTACTGATAAAGCAGATCTCTTCGCACAGACTTTCTCCTCCAATTCCACCTTAGACGATTCCGGTGCTGTTCCTCCATCACTTCCCCCTCTGACTTCCTCATGGCTGACATTAAAATGTCTTCAGTTGATGTATTTTCTGCCATTACTGGCCTCAGTACTAACAAGGCATATGGGCCTGATGGGGTCCCTCCTGTTGTTCTCAAAAACTGTGCTTCTGTGCTTACACCCTGCCTAGGCAAACTATTTCGCCTTTGTCTGTCAACTTGTACCTTTCCTTCTTGCTGGAAGTTTGCTCTCATTCAGCCAGTCCCAAAGAAGGGTGACCACTCCCAACCCTCCAACTATCGTCCAATTGCTTTAACGTCCTGTATTTCAAAAGTTTTCGAGTCAATTCTTAATAAAAAAATTTTAAGGCATCTTTCCTATCACAACCTTCTTTCCGATCGTCAGTATGGGTTCCGTCAGGGACGCTCCACTGGCGATCTTCTCACCTACCTTTCAGACTCCTGGTCATCCTCCTTTCGGGACTTTGGCGAAAGCTTTGCCATTGCACTTGACATCTCAAAGGCTTTCGATCGAGTCTGGCATAAATCTTTAATTTCCAAACTGCCCTCCTACGGTTTCTATCCTTCTATCTGTACCTTCATCGCTAGCTTCCTTTCTGGTCGTTCTATAGCTGCTGTCGTAGACGGCCATCGTTCTTCTCCTAGATCTATCAACAGTGGTGTTCCTCAGGGCTCTGTCCTATCACCAACTCTCTTCCTTTTATTCATCAATGATCTTCTAAGCTGTACATCTAACTCTATCCACTCATACGCTGACGACTCCACCCTTCACCTTTCCATTCGGTTCCCGCAACGCCCATCTCAACAGTTACTTCAAGAAACAAGGGATGAGGCTATGGCACACCTAATGTCTGACTTGGCTCATATCTCTGACTGGGGTAAAAATAATATGGTTGTCTTTAATGCTTCTAAGACTCAGTTCTTACACCTATCAACCCGACAAAATCTTCCACAGGTATACCCACTAATGTTTAATAATATTCAGATTAATCCTGCATCATCCTTGAACATGCTTGGGGTTTCATTTACTCGGGACTTATCTTGGAAAGATCATATTGCATCTCTTGTAAAATCTGCTTCCAAGAGATTGGGTGTGCTAAGCCGACTCCGCTCTTTCTTTACCCCTGCACAATTGTTGACTCTATACAGGGGTTTTATCCGCCCCTGTGTGGAGTACAACTCTCATGTGTGGGGAGGCTCCCCACATACAGCTCTTCTCAATAGGGTGGAGTCAAAGGCTTTTCGTCTCATTAACTCTCCTCCTCTTACTGACTCCCTTCAACCTCTGTCTCTTCGCCGCACTGTTGCATCTTTATCTCTTTTCTATCGCTACTTTAATGGTCACTGCTCCTCTGAACTGTCTGCTTGCATTCCTCCACCTCTACGACGGGCGCGTAGCACCCGTCTGGCAGCAAAGTCTCATCCCTTTTCTGTCCAACTCTCTAATGCAAGAGTTAACCGTTACTCCCAGTCTTTCATTCATTCAACAGGTCAGCTCTGGAACTGTCTCCCTCTGTCTGTATTTCCTCCTGCCTATGATCTCCAGTCTTTCAAACGCAGTGTGTCCAGGCATCTCAAAATGATCGGATCTTGAATTTGGCTCTCTATTGTATTTTGTTTTTCTCTTGGAGGGAACTGTTACTGCGGGCTCATGGCCTTTGGTTCCTTCTTCCTCGCATAAAAAAAAAAAAAAAAAAAAAAAAAAAGATTACACTGCGCAGTTGACCCTCGTACGGTGTGGTGCGGTGAGGATCTGTCCGTTCTCCCCTTGGGGCTAAGATACGAATAAATGTGTGTGTGTGTGTGTAAGAGTAAATTGGGAGTGTGTCGCCCTGTCTCGGCTACCTCCCTTTCTTTGGGGGAAGTAGCCTATGTATACAGACAGGTAGATAGAAGATGATATATGAATGATTTAATGTAAGACAGACAGACGAGGACGGCAAGGTATAATAAGCAAAGTAGACGAGGACAGCAAGGTATAACAGACGAGGAGGGCAAGATATAATAAACAAAATAAGTTGCTTAGGAAGAGGTGTTAGGGAACTTCCTATATCCACGAGAATACGGGGAGGGGAGAGGGAGGGGGAGGCCAAGGATGAGTTGGAGGGATGGAGTGGAGAGGAATATGAGAAAGGGGGGCTGTGAGCTGGAAGCAGGGCAGTGAAATGGCGGGGCACAGGGCGACATGGAGGCGAATTGTTTGTGGCCACCCCTTACGGGATTAAGGCGTCTGGCAATAAACAGATAGACAGACTCTTAACACAAGCATATAACGTGCCGAATGCCACTCCAGTGGCTGTACTTTTTTCATCTTAACTTTGCTCAAATTTTCGTCCTTTTGCAGCTTATTTCACAAAGCTCAGTAGCATAATAAGGCAATACTACGGCTCTACATCCTGTCAAGAGCACTTCTTCGTTACAAGCATCATTAACTAACTTTAATGTAGTGCTTCAACTCGGGATTCAAGATGGAAAGATGGCGGTTTTAGGCCAAGTTAAACTAAACGGCACAGTAACATAAAGTGGGAGAAAATGGCTGGCGAGATCAACTAAGAAGAATAACACAGTAATGGAAAGGGTGGTAGGTGGTGAAGACCATCATCCATTCACTCGATGTAGTGCTGCCTACTTCTTCCTTCACCCGTATCATTCTTTTTCTGTCTGCCTTCCTTACTTCCTATTTCTCATCATCACCCTCTCACTTGATGTAGTGTTGCCTACTCCTTCCTTCACCTTAATCATTATTTTTCTGTGTCTGCTCTCCTCTCTTCCTATTTCTCACTATCATCCACTCACTCGATGTAGTGCTGCCTACTTCTTCCTTCACTCGTATCATTTTTTTTTTTCTGTGTCTACCCTCTTTACTTCCTATTTTTCCCATCTTTCGCCCCATTTTTTTATTACTCTTCTTTCTTCTTCGGGTGGCTTTACATTGAGTGACAAGCCTAATGGTTTCCTGTAAGCCAGGAAACCATTTACAATGCTGGGTGGTAACCATATTACCAACCCATTCGTGTTGCCTACTTGTCAACAAGTGGAGCGATAATGCCCCTCCCTGTAAAACAACTAACTCAGACAAACGGCCACTCCTTACGGGATTATGGCGTCTGGCTATAGATAGATAGATAGATAAATAGATAGTAAAGCTGAGGTTTCGAGACATCACAGTGAATACTCCTTTGGGTCACGTTCTTGTCGGTTAAGGTAGCTACCGAACACCTTTCCCTAAGCGATTGATTTTGCTTAATATACGTTACAGTCGTGTTTTGTGTTGCTTAAATCATCCTAATATCGCAATACTCTGCATAAATCAGACACAAAATGATATTAACCAGCCGGATCCAAAAGTAAAGCACTGACGAGGAGACGAAAATACGGGCCCTACTCTATTCCAATATTTATGCGATTGGTTTAAGTAAGATCACCCACGCGGGAAACTAAACTACCCTAATCCAACCAAAACTAGATATATTGATAAGTACATGCTCCAGGCGGGTTTTAGAAAGACAAATAACGACTGGCAAGTGTGTACCCCCTCCACAATATGTCTACCCCCGATGTATATATGTCCCCCCCCCAATGCATACATGCCCCCACTAAATTTGCTAGGTCAGCATGCTCTCCCACGCCTGAAGACGGCGTTATTGCATCAGTTGATATCGGGCAGCCAAGAAGGGTAGACTATTTTACTGTGAGCTTGTAATAAACTCCTTATCTAGCTGTTTGTAGACGGAGTTTCTATCACCAAAGTATTGCAAGTTACATTTGGTAGCAGCGGTGTTTCGAACCATCATATTCTGACCGCCTCCTTGGATTTTTTGTGATACAACAAGATACACGACGTCTCACATCTGCCGGCCTCGCCCCTCCTCCGTGCCACTAGTGGTGTCATACCTTGGCTGTGCTTTTCGAGTGTACCATTTTTCTCGCCAGTGCTCACCTCTCAAACCACCGCATCCATACGCCTTGTTCCTGACCGCAAATGTCACCGTCGCCGACCTACGCACCTGTTGCACCTGTTCCCAGCACCTGTTCCGGACTCATCATAGCTCCTGCCCCCACGGTGCCACTTATCACTGTCTGCCCGCTGTCTGCCCACCACCATTCTCTGCATTTGCAATTCACCAGCTCTACACCTGCCTTGCACCTACATCTGCCTCACCACCCACCACCGGCCTCCGCCGTCGCCCGCATCTGGTCTGCATTACGGAGCCTCCTAAGACCGCCACTCCCTGCCGGTGATTCATCGCGGCGTCTCCTCTCCTCTCCGCCCAGCTGTCTCTACCCCGCAGCCCAGCCCAGCCCCGTCGCCCCGCCTCGCCCCGCCCCGCCCCGCCCCAGCCCAGCTACGCCCAGCCACCCTGCACGTCATACCTCTCGACACTCCCGTTTCTACTGTGTAACTATAGTATATCTTTCCTTTCTATAGAGATTATCCTCGATTTTCTCTACAGATTGGTTATTGTAAATATTCCATCTCATTTCCATTGCCCCGTTTTCATCTTCACCTACGTTATTTATTATCCATCTCGTCCTTCGCATTTTATTTAAACCATCCATGCCCGCACCTTCATTCATTTTCACACCTAGTGTATTCCATTCTCTCATTGTTATTTATACATTTCCACCTACGTATCCATCTTCATCCTTTCATCTTCCATTGCCGCATTAAATGTCATACTTTCCACGTCAACCGCTTACCGCCAGCCCTCTCGACCCGGAAACATCACCTGCTCATACCCCGTCTGCCGACTCTAACACAATCACTCATTTACGAAGTGGCAAAGTTTACCACCGCCCTGTACCTGAGACTCCCGTTTCACTTCCCGCAGAATCACTTACTACCCGTCCTACCCTCGTAAATCCAGATACTTCCTCCTCTACTCCTGCCTCTACTCTCCCTTCTTCTTCCTCTACTCCTTCCGCTGTCGTTACTTCTCCTGCCTCCCTTCATACCCCGTCTTCCTTGCCCTTAACTGCCACTGCCTTCTCTCTCTCCCACACCTCTCCTCCCGCCACTTCTGCACTTCCAGCCATGGCCAACCCTCCACAGTCTATCTATCTCGACGATGCCAATCGTCCCAAATTTACCGGCCAGGACCCAACTTGGTCTGTCTATGATTTCCTCAGAGAAGTCGAAACCAAAATAAATAATAGACAAATTACCGAGGAATCGCTCAAAGTAGCTTACCTCCTCGGTCGCTTGCATCACGGTAAATCAGACATCGGATCCGCGATCCGTGCAGGACATTTCGATAGCATTCGTACCTTTGCTGATTTTCGTACGGAACTCATCAGCCTTTGTTGCCAGCATTCAAATACCGCGTCTCTCATGGGATTCATTAATCTCCTAAACCAACTAGATGAGGACTTGCGCGTCCCAGCGCAATATGCCAAGCTCTGCGAAGCTGCCACTGCCATGAAAGCAACTAGTAGCGAGATGCTTCACTTACTGGTAGGCACGAAATGGTTAGAAGACAAGAATGGCGTTCCAATGCTTTCACTCACCAACTTTGCTGACTTAATTGGTTACCTTAGATTCCTTCACTGGCTTACTCCTAAACAGCAAGAGCTAGCCTTGGAAATCGGTTTCAATCCAGGAGATAAAATTATTCAGGTCACTAAAGCCATTCATGAAAGAACAGGTTCGAACTACACGCGTCAGGGCACCACCCAACCCTTGGCCTCCTCAGTCTGTCACATCTCCACTACACCAGATCAATCTCGCTCCCGTCCCACCACACGCGGCAGACCTGCCACACATCGCTCTCCTACCGCAGGTCGTGATCAATCTAGCGCCCGACGGAACAGACATTCTTCGATTCTTTGCTTGTACTGTGGTCATCCTGGACATCGAGCATCCAGTTGCGACCGTACATACAGACGTCCTCACTCCCAAACCAGACAGCGTACGCCTTCCCGCTCGCGTCGTCCACACTGCAAATACCACAAATCAAGCACGACTCACACCACTGAGGAATGTCGTTACCTCAACCGCCCACAGTCGGGGGAAGCGCCACGCCCGTATCGGACCAATATCACGTAGAACCAGAAACCCAACTCCCCATCCGCCATGTAGGTCCCATAACATCCTCGGGTTTAGTCATTCTCGGAAGCAGTCATGACATACCAACGTCATTCTTCTTGGACACAGGATCTATAGTAAATCTCATCTCCGAAAATTCCTTACAAATTATTCACCGCCATCACAACCGCGTCAGTTTCCTAGAACCACCAGACATTCGCCTATGTGGTGTTAACGGCTCAGAGTTTAAGGTTAAGGGAAGAGCCACCCTTGAAGTCAAACTCCACAGAGCTTTGCCCCCTATCCTCATTGAATTTCATGTCACTAATGACTTGCAGTATCCCGCAGATGCCCTTATTGGTTTCTCCACCATGGCACAACATTCCATTGCATTATTACCTGCTTGTGGTAGTATAGACATTTCTGGATTCCCGGTTTACACTATGGAATGTCCCCGTCCTGTTCTTACGATCAAATCAGTCCTTCAATTACCTCTGTCCCTATCACTACCAAAAAGCCCAACCCAGCCCAAACCACCACTCTCATCATCTGAGAATACAGAGATCATTCCTTTACTGACTGCGAGCAAGGACATAAATTCCTCAATGTCTCCTGATACATTATCTCAGCCCTCGAACATGGCTCTAACATCCTCTCCCGACAACACTATCGCTGACTCAGACATGTCTCAGTTACCTACCTCACACAGTCTAAATAATCTTCTCCAACACGCAGAGACGAAACGTGCAGTAACGAATACGTGCACAATTTTGTTACCGCATGAGTTCACCAAAGTCTCTGTTTGTGTTGCCGGTGCGAAAGAAGGAGTGGATGTACTAACCCTACCTGAGACGTGTTGTGTGAATGGCTTGACTTATGAGTTAGCGTGGTGTACAGTCTTAGAGGACAGTTTATGCTACCTGTACTTGCTCAATGTCACAAATGCTCCACTAAAACTTAAAAGTGGTGTAAAGATTGGAGACTTCCTAGTATACCCAGTGGCCGTAAAGGTGTGCCAGGATTCCTCAATTCCTACTATTCAGACTGATGATATGCCAATCGGTGTATGTACTATTAACTCTACGGGATCTGTGGCGACGCATTCACCCGATATGCTCTCACATCTCACTTGCACAGATTTCCCAGAACATACGCCTCAACTCCTCGACCTTCTGACCTCGTACAGAAACGTGGTTGCCTTACCCGGTGAACCGATGGGTAGAACAGACCTTGTCAAACATACGATTGAACTACTCCCAGGAACTCAGCCGATTTACATACCAGCGTATCGATTGCCTCACAGCCAGAGAAAGCAAACAGATCAAATGGTACAGAACATGTTAGACCAGGACATTATTGAACCCTCCGTCAGTCCATGGAATAGCCCACTTTTCTTAGTACCAAAGAAGGACGGCAACCTTAGACCAGTAGTCGACTATCGTAAGGTCAATTCTGTCACCGTTCCAGACCGTTTCCCGCTACCTGTCCTCACTGATTTGCTAGAATCCCTTGGTGAAAATAACGTAGTCTTTTCATCTTTAGACCTCCTCAGCGGGTACCGGCAGGTCGAAATGGAAGAGTCCTCTCGCCCAGTTACAGCCTTTAGCACCCCTTCTGGACATTTTCAGTTTAAGAGACTCCCTTTTGGTCTGAGAAATGCTCCTTCCGTGTTCACGCGACTTATCCATTCAGTCTTCAGCGGTATGATGGGACACTCTCTTTTTGCTTACCTAGATGATATCATTGTTGTGAGTAAATCCATCCCTGATCATTTTACCAAGCTCCAGCAAGTCTTTGAACGCCTCCAGCTCGCAGGCCTGAAAGTCAATCTCAGTAAATGTGACTTCCTGGGAAAGAAAATCAAATTCCTAGGCCATGTCGTAGATGCACAAGGCATTCATACCAATGAGGATAAAACTAAGGCGATCATTAACTTCCCAGAACCTACCACTACCGACGCTGTACGAAGTATCCTGGGCCTCAGTGGCTATTATCGTCGCTTTATCCGCGATTACGCGAAGATCGCCGCTCCTCTGACCCACTTACTCAAGCAGAATGTGCCCTTTGTTTGGACTAACGACCAGTCACAGGCTTTCCAAAAGCTAAAGACATCTTTTGTAAATGCCTCTATTCTAGCGTTCCCTGATTATGCCACACCATTCCTTCTCTGCACAGACGCCTCAGGCACTGGACTTGGTGCCGTTTTGATGCAACTCGATGAAGCATCAAGGAAGCGCGTAATAGCGTATGCTAGTCGCACCCTTACAACCGCTGAACGTAACTACAGTGTCACAGATCTCAAAGCACTAGCGGTAATCTGGTCCTTGAAAAATTTCAGAGATATCGTCTATGGTTATCCAGTGCATATCCAAACAGAGCACCTTCCACTATGTGATTTGTTCAAAAATCGCAACCTAACAGGTAGGTTAGCTAGATGGTCTGTCATCATCCAGGACTTTAATCCCACTTTTCAATATGTACCAGGCAAGTTGAATGTAGTCGCAGACACACTCTCACGTCACGTAGCAGCAGCTATAACATCACTGCAGCCTGAAGTAACTGAAAACACTACACTAACGTCAGACGTTGTTCGAAACTTTCAACGCCAAGACCCCATGTGGTCCAAAGTCATTTATTTCCTAGAATCTGGCGATGCCTCGACCTTACCTACTCTGCCAGTATCACTAGATGAGTTCATGCTAGATGATGATCTCTTGTACAGGAAAACAATGCTAACAGGCAAAGATATGCACAATCGCGAAGTACGCCAACTTGTTGTCCCCACTGCCCTGATACCAAAGGTTCTTCATATTGTTCATAATACTCCTCAAGCTTCCCATCCAGGTAAAGACCGATGCTTGCGCCAAGCACGTCTCAAATACTATTGGCCAACCATGTGCCGCGATATCAATGCCCACTGTGACTCTTGCCTCTCCTGTCACCGCCACAAAGGATCAACCGGCTTACCAGCACCTCTCTTACAATACCCAATCCCATCACGACCATGGGAAACTGTCTCAATCGATCTCTTAAAACTACCTCTCACAGAATCTGGCACTGAGTACTTGTTCGTAGCGGTTGACCACTTCTCCCGCTACTGTGTCCTCGTCCCCCTCTCCGACAAGACCGCGAAGAGCGTTGCCCGTGCCTTTGTAGATTACGTAATTTGCCCATTCAGTACCCCTCATACCATTCTTACTGACAACGGTACAGAATTCAACAATAGCCTTCTCGATGAGATCTGTCGCCACTTTCATATCAGTAAGTGCAATGTCGTGCCTAACCATCCGGCTTCCAATGGCCTTGTAGAACGCCACAACCGTAAAATCTTAGAGTGCCTCAGACATCTAGGCTCCCATAGTTCATCCTGGGATGACTGGATTCCCCAAGTGGCATCCTCCATCAATAGTTCCATCAATGCATCCATTGCTGAATCTCCCTTCTTCGTCCTCTTTGGTTTTGACAAGGACCTCCCATACTCTCTCTTATCCTCAAAGCCAGAACCCATCTACAACATGGATGATTATGTTAAACTAAAATTGGCCAACTTCCAGACAATCCACCAGTATGTCCAATCCACTTTGGCTTCCTCTCAGGAGGACATGTTGCAGCGCCAACATAAGTCCGCCTCTCCTATCACTATCAATGTAGGCGATCTTGTCTTTGCTCATTTCCATACACGTTCCTCTAAGTTGGATGACAAATTTACAGGGCCCTACCGCGTCCTCACTCAACAAGGCAACAAATTTCACCTCCAGGACCTGTCCACTAGGGACACCAGATGGGTCCACGTCGATGACTTAAAGCGAGCACCCCGTGGCCTCGTGTTGGAAGAGTCACTTACACAACCTCCTGCCCCCTCTTCCCCTCCTCCCGTCCCTCAGTCTACCTTGTCTCCACCTATCCCTCAGTCTCCTTCCTCTCCACCTCCACCTGCTCATTCATCAACCAATCAATATCGGTCCAAACTGCGCTCTGCCCATCAGCCTCTTCACGACCTTCCCCATTAACTCTACCCTGATTTTCTAGGTACGATGTTAGCGATCTCCCTGCTGGCAGTGCTGACCCTCCTGGGGTCTGGGTCAGGTCAGGACGATGGTGGAGTACGTCCCGGGGCCTTGGTCGGCTCGGGAGGCGAGGTAATGCTTATCGACGACATCGCCTCTTTGCGCTACGATCTTGCGCCCCTGGCCGACGTAGCCATTGCCCTACCTGCCTACGCGCACCAGCTCCACGGAATCCGGAACCATCTCACGACCCTCATGGAGACACACAACCCGAATGAGTATCTCTATTACCTTTTCCTCCCACTCTCCTGGCAATTGCATTACATAAGTACCAGATTCACTGAGCTCATTGACACATTTTCTTCTTCTACCTCAAACTCAACGTGGATATTCTCCAACTAGCCATTGACTCTCTCCTGTCTCAGGTCTCTACCTTGGCTCGTATCCTGGTCGATGCTATCAATGGACGTGTCACTGCCGACTTAGTACCTGTCTCAGCTCTCCGTTCTGTCCTGGAATGGGCTCACTCCACCTTCGGTCTCTCCCCAGTCCTCCCTTACTCCTCCCTTGAATATTATTATCCTGTTCTCGAAGCCACTCTTCTCACTACATACGTCGTCGTCCATATTCCTCTCCGTTCTGCCATAACCTTTAACCTTTTCCACATCATTCCCTTCCCTTTCCGCCTCAACAACTCCTTGTTACAGGTATCTGTTCCTTCAGAATATTTCCTCCTCTCCCATGATCATCTTTCCGTTGCCTTCCTTTCTTCCACAGACCTCCAGCAATGTTCCTCCCTTACTCCGACCTCTCGTCTCTGTGCTGCCCACCTTTTCGCTATCTTCCCTAGCAGTGCTGCACCCTGTGAGTCTGCTTTAGTTCGCAACCATTCCATCTACTCGGCCTGTTCTTTTGTCCCAGCTCCTGACCTCCCGGTCCACCATGCTCACCTCAACCATGGCCAGTATTTCTTCTTTGCTGTTCCCATCTCTGTCACAATCATGTGTCCTGGTTCTTCCGTTCGCTCCGTCCCCGCTAGTGGTCTCTACAAAGCACCTGACTATTGTACCGTCAAATCAGAGTCCGTCATCACTTACGCCACTCACTATCACCAAGCTGTTCGTACCCACTCCTATGACATCTTTCAACCAATCGACATGCCTTCAACCCTACCTTCTGCCAACATTACCATCACCTCCCCTCACTTGCGCATGCTCACCTTCCTCAATGACAGTGATTTCATTATGGATCAATTTTCTCTAGCCTTCAGCCGTTCATGGGTTCATCCAGCAATTGTGTTTCCCCCTGTGGTTATCGCTTTCATAGGTTTTATACTCATCATCTGTGCAGTGCATTGTTGTGTCAGGAAAATGGAACGTCGACTCCGGGAAATCAGAGTCGCTACAGGCATAGTACGCCCTACACACGACGTAGAAATTCCCCGTACTTAGTGCCCTCACATTCAGTGACTACCATTGCCATCTAACAATCAACCAAACTGTGAACAGCACTCTGCCTACTAGAAAATGATGGTATTTCTTTCATGCATTACTCAGTGACAGTGTGTCCTACAGAAAATCCACAAAAAAAAAAAAAAAAATGAAGGAAGAACAACAATAGAACTCTCATATCTACTCCTTGTTTATCATGTATCAAACTATTATTGTGTAATTCCCATTATGTTCATTTTTCCCTTCGACCCTTACTGGATTTGTACCCATTATTCCTTGTATATCTTATATGTATATATCCTTCTAATTCCCTCCCCTCAACATGGCCATGTCTCCCCTACTGCCCCTGTCTCATCCTTATCCCTTGTCCAAACCTCCCTGGTCCTGCCTTACTACTATAATCAAACACCTTTTCACTCCCGGTGTCAGGAGACACCGTCTCAGCTACCCGGGGGAGTAGTGTACCCCCTCCACAATATGTCTACCCCCGATGTATATATGTCCCCCCCCAATGCATACATGCCCCCACTAAATTTGCTAGGTCAGCATGCTCTCCCACGCCTGAAGACGGCGTTATTGCATCAGTTGATATCGGGCAGCCAAGAAGGGTAGATTATTTTACTGTGAGCTTGTAATAAACTCCTTATCTAGCTGTTTGTACACGGAGTTTCTATCACCAAAGTATTGCAAGTTACAAGTGAAAATTATTCGGGAAATTGATACATAGTAAAAAATCGTTAGACAGAAAAGAAAGAATAAGAAAGATATGCAAATTAATGAGGAAAAACCTCACAAGAAAATCTCCTTCTGGTCATGGCTCAAAACACAATTTACTCAGAATAATGGTGTTCAGTATGAAGGGAGCAGAATAGCTAACTCACCCTGGAGATGTACTTTCTATGTTTTAAAGTTGCCATCTCCTAACAAGCTTATTTAGTTATGTTTTCTCAAGCTTAAGGCAAGACTTTGAATTTAAAGAATTCGATTCAGCTTTCATTAACCTCTGTACTACCAGGGAAGGTTCTACAAAGATGAATCAACTCACCTGTTAGCAAAAAGAATATCTACGGTACCTACCTGCTTCTCTACCTGTGTGTGTGTGTGTGTGTGTGTGTGTGTGTGTGTGTGTGTTTTATAACATTCAAGTTTTCAGCAGACCAATACGTGGAAGGATTTAATGTAAAGAGAGAAAACCGGTGGAATAAGTAAGTGTTAGAGGGAAAGCTTTTGTTAAGGAGAAAGAAAAGCAAGAGATTGATGACATATAAGACTGAGGAGAAAGGAGACGCTGACGGGAGAGTGATGAAGGTAAAGAGAGGGAAGGAGAAAGAAGGGAGGAGTGATGTGAGAGGTGGTTGGGTCGGTTTAACACGGGGCTCAAGCTGGGGAGACTCTGGACTGGGTTGGAGCACCACCCAGATAACCCAAAATACACCACACTACCATTACCCTTTGCTTCACCGTCTTTGCATTGCTTATCCTACCATACCAATGTTTCCCTACCATTATGTACTTTTTCCTCGTTTGTGTCTTGTGCCTTTCCTACCATATCACTGTTTTACTACCGGTATTTCCTTTTTTACTTTCTGTTTCTTGTGTGCAGCCAACCATACCACTGTTACTCTCTCTCTCTCTCTCTCTCTCTCTCTCTCTGTCCGTCTGTCTGTCTGTCTGTCTGTCACACACACGCACACACACACACACACACACACACACACACACACACAAACTGTGGTTAGTATGTCTGCAAATATTTCAGTCGTGTCTTGTCCCTGTCTGCCTTCATGCATCAAACATTCCACATCTGGTAATGGTCTGGGTAGGAAATATTCAGAGTCTATAACAGCTCACGAAATATCAATATACTCACTAAAATTGATGGCAGATGTTTATTTCGACTCGTGACACGCGACTCACCCACTGAAAATAAGAAATAAAAGGAGCTGTATTATATTTCATGACCGACTGACTACACAGCAACGAATTAACTCAAGTATTCAACATTTGGACTCTGCGGCTGCCATCGTTCGTTTGGTCCGTCGGTCCGTCCCTTTGTAAATTTTCCGGAACGCTGAAAGAACCTAAATATGTATGAATAAAATGATATGTGGTAAGGCTCGAAGGACCACTTCCTCCATAGCGATATGGTTTACGTGTCACTTTAACTCCTTCAGTCCAAGAACGTAGTATTTATTTTATTCTCACTATCTCCCGACAGTTTTTCTCAGCTCTGGAGAAACTTCAGGAACTGGAGAGGGTAGATATATCCTTCATTTACCCCTGCACTGCATCAGGTCCCCACACAGATGAATAAAACCGTCTGGAGGAAGAATAATTAAAGACGCCACCTGACTCAAGGGGCTGAGTTTTTAGCAACTCTATCAATTTGCCTTGTACACATCATCTTAATAATGTGTACTGTGCCAACACACTGGAGCCTCGCAGGCTGAAGGAATGGAATGTTTTGATTACTTTAGTTCATGAAGGGCTCAGCAATTGTGCAAGAGAAACCGAATATTGAAAGTAGGCCGTCAGACGAGACAAAACAAGCTCTGAAGGCTAAGTTCGCGACCACGTATGTTTGTGTCAACTGGGCCCTAACACTGTGTGGGGGAGGCGTAAGAGTAGGTGGAACAGTGTACAGTGACCTGAACTGTTAAGTAGACAGCCACTAATATAAATGAAAAGAATTATCCCAGCTAAGTTGACACGAACCAAATTCAACAACAACGACACTGTAAGCCAAGGGGGAATGGTCAGCGATTAATGGTCAAAATATAAAGTCAGATTGAATTACCTTTACTTCATTCTCATGTTCTGAATAATTTACTCCATGCTCTGGCTGCAAACATGGCCATGCTGACGTTTATCGCAAGGACCTTTTTTTTTTTTTTTTTTTCGGTAGGTGAGAAGTGGCATGCAGAGTCTACTGCTTCCCTTCATCTATCTATCTATATACCTACGCTGCTTCCCCCAAGGAAAGGGAGGTAGCCGAGACAGGACGACTCACTCTCCATTTACTCATCCATTCAAACACATTCATTCGCATCTTAGCCCCAAAGGGGAGAACGGACAGATCCTCACCGCATCACACCGCACAAGGGTCAACTGCGCAATGCAAGCAGTGACATCCACAGCAGGGCCCGACAGCAGAACTGGTTTACCCCTGCCACATCATAACAGACCCATCCCCTTACCCGCACCTGACCTGACTAGCTGATCAGACCAAATGCGGGAGAATATCCCCTCAGGGCTGCGTCATCACTTATTCATTCACAATTTCTCTCCATTTATTTCTGTCACGCACAGCCACTCTTCCTTGCTCAACAGACATCCCTCTCGCATCCAGCGCTCTCTTCACACTGTCCATCCATCCTATTCGTGGTCTTCCTCTCAGTCTTACACCTCTCACATCAGATCTAGTTATCTTTTTCACCAATCGCTCATTATCCATTCTCTCCATATGCCCAAACCATTGCAACACCCTCTGCTCAACTCTACCAGCCATCTCCCGAACAACTCCAGTTCTCCTTCGCACTTCATCATTTCGCACTCGATCCATACGCGTCACTCCACACATACTCCTCAGACATCTCATCTCCATTACATTCAAACTTTTCCTCTCTGCTACACCCATATTCCATGTTTCAGCCCCATATAACGCAGTCGGTACCACAACACCCTCATACAGCCTTCTCTTTACATCCATTCTAATCGAACGACATTTAAACACTTTTTTCATTCCTCCCAGCACCTTTCCTACTTCATTAATTCTAAACTTCACTTCTGCATCTATTCTTCCATCCACAGCAACATGTGACCCTAGATATTTAAAACACTCTACCTCCTCAAGCAACTCGTCATTCAAAACTAAATTCATCCCCCTACCATCTACCAACCTCGTACACTTCATCACTTTACTCTTATTCTCATTTACTTTCAATTTCCTCCTTTCACACACCCTTCCAAACTCCTCTACCAACTGTCTCAATTTCTCCTCTGAATCAGTCACCAATGCAGTATCATCTGCAAACAGCAGTTGCTTCAGATTCCACTCTCCTCCATCAACATTTACCAGACTCAGACCACCTAAAACTCTTGCATTCACCTCCCTTACAACACCATCCATGTAAATATTAAACAACCAAGGCGACATCACACATCCCTGTCGCAGCCCCACTCTCACGGGAAACCAATCACTCACAGCATTTCCCACTCTTACACACGCTCTACTATTTACATAAAAACTTTTCACCCCTTTTAGTAACCTACCATCAAGTCCATACAATCTTAAAACAGTCCACAAAGCCTCCCTATCAATTCTATCATACGCTTTCTCTAAATCCATAAATGCCCAAAACACATCCTTGCCTTTCGCTAAATACTTTTCACACACTTGTCTCACAGCAAACACCTGATCAACGCATCCCCTCCCTCTCCTAAAGCCACACTGCTCATCACTAATCACTCCCTCTGTACCCTCTCTAACTCTCATAATTAACACTCTACCATACACTTTACCTACAACACTCAACAGACTTATACCCCTAAAGCTAGTACATTCATACTTATCACCCTTGCCTTTATACAACGGGACCACACAAGCACTTGCCCAGTCAATTGGCACCATACCTTTCTCAAAGCACACATTCAATAATCTTACTAACCAGTCAACAATAGTCACTCCACCACCCTTCAGGCATTCCACAGCACACCCATCCATACCTGCAGCTTTCCCTGTTTTCATCTCCTTTACTGCCTTCTCCACTTCCTCCTTCGTGATCAAAGAATCATTCAACTCTCCCAACACATTTATTCCTTGCACCCTTCTATCTGCCACAATCTCAGCCACGTTTTCCTCCTCTACATTTAACAATCTTTCAAAATACTCTGCCCATCTCTTCCTTACTGCATCCATCTCAATTAACATCCTTCCATCCTCTGCTTTTACTCGTTCTTCCTTCCCAGACTCTCCCTTTCGCACCCTTTTCACCTCCTTCCAAAACATTTTCTTATTCTGTTGAAAATTCTCTGTCAGCCGCCTACCCCACCTCTCATCTGCTGCCACTTTAGCATCATGCACAGCCCTTCTCGCTCTATTCCTCTTTTCCTTATACCTTTCATATGACATCTCATCCTTCCTCTGCAGCCACACTTCATATGCACGTCTCTTCTCAGCCACAGCCATACTTACTTCCTCGCACCACCATTCACTTCCTTTTCTTACACCACCACCCACACGTCTCACACCACACACCTCTTCTGCATGCTCCACCACAGCACTCTTAAACAACTGCCATTCCTCCTCCACACTGCCATTTTTCCGATCTTTCACTGCGTTCCACTCATCTTTCAATTTCTCCTGATACTCTATCTTTTTCTCTCTTTTATCCAACTCACTCACTTTCAAAACCTCCCTGCCACACCTAACCCTCCTAGCTCTCACCCATCTCTTACCTACTCTTAACTTTCCCTCCACCAGGTAGTGGTCAGACATACCTCCACCCTCCCCTCTCAGAACTCTCACATCCAACAATCTTCCTATTACATTCCTAGACACAACCACATAGTCCATCAAGGCTCTATCAACAACCCTTCCACCCTCCTGTCTCACCCATGTATACTTATAAATATCTTTCTTCTCAAACAGCGTATTCCCAATCACCATCTCTCGCTCAACACACATCGCTATCATTCGTTCCCCATTTTCATTTCTTCCAGGCACACCATGCATACCAACTACGCCTTCAACTGCTACATTTCCCACTCTAGCATTCAGATCTCCCATCATTACCACATTCACATTCGCTCCAAAACTCTGCAGACACTCATCAACATCATTCCAGAAAGACTCCCTCTCTTGTTCATCCCTTTCACTACCAGGCCCATATGCACTCACAAACACCCACAACTCACGTTCAAATTTCGCTTTCACCCACATCAGTCTCGATGACACCTCCTTCCATTCAATCACACACTGCTGCACTTCCGGACTCACTAACAAGGCCACACCTTCTCTTGCCCTTCCTCTATCAACACCTGACAATCTTCCATTCACACTTCCAAACATATATTCCCCCTTCCCTTTCATCTTCGTTTCACTCAAAGCTAACACATCCAACTTTCTTCTCACAAACATTCTCCCAATCTCCTCCCTTTTAGCCTCAATTGTACTACATCCACGTACATTCATAGACCCAATCTTCAGGGTACGGGGATAACTCCATCCCCCGTCCCTTTCTCTGGCCTGTCTCTTTTTAGGAACTAAAAAAACAGAGGAGGGGGTCCCTAGTCCCCTCACCCCGCCCCTTTTAGTCGCCTTTTACGACACGCAGGGAATACGGTGGCAGTATTCTTCCTAACACAACCCGGCCGCAGAGTAGTAGCACCACCCCATAGTGCGGCCAGGTTGTGTCCCCCCCGCCACAGGGGGGGGGACACAACTATGTGGAGAGGTGATGGTGAAGTGGACAGAGATGTGGCCTACGGTCTAAAAGCACATGTGATCCATTCCCTACTTGGGCAGGGAACAGTTTGTAGCTTTGTATTTAAAAGTGATGCTATTAAACAGCATTCAGTCAGGCCATGTAAGCACCCTCACCAATACCATGACGCCAAACACCATGTACTTAATATGGACGGTGGGTGCTTGTGCAAAAAAGGTAACATATGAAGGAATGGTATATATAGGAGGACATTTAGGCCTCAGGCAACGGACTGTCCCTATGTACAGAGTCCGCAGCATAAAAAGGAAAGAAATTAGCCAGCCATTTGATGGAAACAGTGGAATGAGTCAGTGAATAATTGTTGTTAAGGCTGTCTTAGGAGGGCTGTGTTGATCAAGGGAAACTTGAGGATGATTGTAGCTCGTATTCTCGTTGGTTAAAGAAGCTCCCTAACACCTTTTCCTTGGCGATTTAGTTTTTGATATGGGTGATTAATGTCCTTTTGTACATTTTTGCAGAGTTTGACGATATTGCAAGGAATTATGTAACACAGAAGATGACAGTAAGGTATAATAAGCAAAATAATTCGCACAGGAAAAGGTGTTATGGAGCGTTCTTAACCAAGAAGAATATGAGACTTTAAGGATAATCAGGTGACCTATAATTACTGGGATAATCTGCCCTGGGTCACCCTAAATCCCTACCAGTGAAGCCAAGGATGGCTTTTCCTCGCTGACGGTCCGAGAGATGGAGACCAAATAAATACCAGGAAATGGAGACCAAAATAAGTGCCAGGAGATGGAGACCAAAATAAATACCAGGAGATGGAGACCAAAATAAATACCAGGAGATGGAGACCAAAATAAATACCAGGAGATGGAGACCAAAATAAATACCAGGAGATGGAGACCAAAATAAATACCAGGAGATGGAGACCAAAATAAATACCAGGAGATGGAGACCAAAATAAATACCAGGAGATGGAGACCAAAATAAGTACCAGGAGATGGAGTTAGACTGGATGCCAAAGAAGTTAGTCGAGGAGTGAAAGATAAAAATGGTAGATCACTAGTGGAGAAGGGAGAAAAAGTGAGCAGATGGAGAGAACACTTTAAGGAATTGTTGAACATAGAGAATGAAAGTAATGCGAATATAAGTGGCTGGGGAATGGCTGGGGGAAGGAGGGATGTGAGAAGAGAGGAAGAAATCAGTAGGATGGAAGTTGTGGAAGCAATGAAGAAAGTCAAAATGAGGAAAGCCGCAGGAATTGATGGAATGTGTGGTGAAATGCTGAAGCATGGGGTAGAGATAGTAGTAGAATCGATGTGGAAGATGTGCAGACTGGCCCGGGATGAAGGTAGAGTCCCGGAGGATTGGAAGTCAGGTATAATTATTCCCTTGTACAAAGGAAAAGGGGAAAAAGAAGTGTATCTAATCATAGGGGCATTTGTCTTCTTAGTGCAACAGGAAAAGTATATGGTAGAATACTTATTGACAGAGTTAGGGAAATAACAGAGGAATTAGTTGGAGACGAACAGGGAGGTTTTAGGAAGGGAAGAGGTTGTGTAGATCAGATATTCATTCTTAGATCTTTAGTGGAAAAGTTTCTAGAGGAGGGAAAAAGGTAATATGCGGCCTTCATGGATCTGGAGAAAGCATATGACAGGGTGGATAGACAAGGATTGTGGAAAGTGTTAAGAATATATGGAGTAGATGGGAAGTTGTTGAATGCTGTGAAGAGTATGTATGAGGGTGCTAAGGCTGCAGTGCGTGTGGAGAGTGAACTGAGTGAGTTTTTCTACTTGAAGGTTGGAATGAAACAGGGATGTGTCATGTCTCCATAGCTGTTCAACCTGTATATGGATTGGGTTATAAAAAAGATACCGGTACCGGTATAAGGTAGAGCAGTGGATGTTGGAATGGCCCTAATGAGAGAGGGCAGTGTCTGGAAACGCCCTGTACTGTTGTTTGCAGATGATACAGTGTTATTAAGTGAAGACGAAGGGGAGCTGCAAGGCTTGGTGGATGAGTTTGGAAGAGTGAAAGAAATGGAATCTAAAGGTGAATGTAGAGAAGAGTAAAGTTATGGTCTTCGAGAGAAGTGGAGTCAGTGAATGTACAGTGAGGCTGGATTAGGAGGAAATCTAATATGTGAGTGCAATTGATTACGTGAGAAGTGTAACGAGTAAAGATGGAAGTTTGGAGGGTGAAGTGCTGGAAAGGGTACAACAAGGAAGAAAAGTTGCTGGTTCCTTGAAAGCAATGATAGGAAACAGGGAAGTGAGCATGGAAGTGAAAAAGTTACTACATGACGGTACTGTGATAACTCTAACGTGGAAGTAAAGCTTGGACCTTACTGGAGGGACAAGTCAAGAGCGAGAGCAGTGGCAATGAGTTACTTGAGAGAAGCCTGTGGAGTCACATGGAGAAAGAGACTGACAAATGAGGAGGTGAAGGATCGTTGTGGTGTGGATGTGGATGTGATAGGAAGCGTTAGGAGAAACACACTGAGGTGGTTTGGCCACTTGGACAGAATGGAAAGTGAGAGACTGACGAAGAGTGTAGCTATTTGAGTGAGGTGGAGGGGAGGGAGAGGGAGGGGGAAGCTAAGGATGAGATGGAGGGATGGAGAGGTATATGAGGGGGGGGGTGAGATGGGGTATCCGGACAACTGTCCCCTGGACAACTGCCCCCTGGACAATCGCCCCCGTAGGACAACCGTCCCCCGGGCAATTACTTCCCGCTAAAGATTAGGTTAGGTTAGGTTAGGTCAGGTAAGTTAGGATAGATTAGGTTAGGTTAGATTTTGTTAGGTTAGGTTAGGTTAGATTAGGTTAGGTTAGGTCAGGTTCAGTTAGGTTAGGTTAGGTTAGGTCAGACACTTGCGACCATTTGTACAGTGAATCGGGTGATAGTTTGCGGAGACAATTGTCCGGGGGGCAGTTGTCCGGGGGCAGTTGTCCGGGGGCAGTTGTCCGGGGGGCAATTGTCCAAGGGGCAGTTGTCCGGGGGGCAGTTGTCCGGGGGCAGTTGTCCAGGGGGCAGTTGTCCGGGGGCAGTTGTCCGGAGGGCAATTGTCCAAGGGGCAGTTGTCCTAGAACCGTGAGATGGGAGCAGGGCAGTGAAATGGCGGGGGACAGGGCGACATGGAGGCGATTTGTTTGTGGCCACCCCTTACGGGATTAAGACGTCTGGCAATAGACAGATAGACAGATAAAGGGACGGGTAATTAAGTCGTCTCCAGATAGCAACGTGATAGTGTGTCTGTCTGCTGTATTGTCAACTATGGAAAGCCTTGATCGACTAACCTATCTTTTGCAGGCTTGTATCCGCTGACCCTAAGTCAAGTTCCAGCAGTAAGTAATCAGGTCAAAGTTCAAGGTTATAAGAGATAAGAAATCTAGCTATTTCTAGTAGGTGGCTGTCCTTACATTATATTTTTGCTATTCCTCATCAATTTTCTGGCGATTTGCAAAGGTTGATGGGACTGAAGGGGTTTCAAAGATCTTAGAGAGTGGACGGAGTTAATTGAGAGAGAGAGAGAGAGAGAGAGAGAGAGAGAGAGAGAGAGAGCACATAAATACGATGGCTGGGCTGTAGACAAAGCAATTAAGGGTGGTTTGGGGGTGATGGTGGAAAATGAAAGAAAAGGGTTTAGCCGTGAAGGTGTCTGAAGAGCAGTGTGGTGAAGTGTTGACGTGTATGGTGTGGGAAGACGAGTGTGGTGGTGTCAAGGTGTAAAGTGGAAGGAGGAGGAGGAGGAGGTGTAAAAGTGTAAGGTTTGCAGTTTGGGAAGAGGTGGTGTGGTGACACTGAGTAGCAAACGGATGTGTGGGGAGCCATGTTAAGGGCATGGTTTGGAAAAAACAAAAAAAAAGTTAGGAGACGTGAATGTGAGGGGAGTGGGATAAAAAAAAAAAAAATGTTGGAAGGGATGGGAGTTAGATGTGTGGAAAACAAGAGGCTTTCACAGAGGAGGCGTGTAAGTTCAGTGTGTAAACAAGTGTGGGAAGAGGTAGAAGTTAGGTGTAAGGTGTGGGAACAAAAAAAAAAAAAAAAAAAAAAATGGACAGGGAGAAGTGTAAAGGTAGATGGTGTTAAAACAGGGGGATCTGAAATAAAGGTGTGGGAAGAGATGAAAGATGGAAATGAATGACAGAAAGGTGCGGGAAAAAAAAATCGATGTTAAGTGTGGAGGCATAAATGCCTGTGGTGCAGAAAAAGGGTAAGTGTTAGAAAAGAGCTACCTCATGGACAAAAAAGGAAAAAAAAAAAAGGGGGGGGGGGAATGGTAAGTGTGTAAATAAAAATGGTGTCGAAAAAGGGTGTGTGGAAAAGAGAGAGAGTAAAAAAAGATGGGTGTAAGAAAAAGCTATGTAAAAATTATGCATAAAACTGTGTAATGATGCATGTAAAATGTAGTAGTATGAAAACAACAGTTTGTGGGAAGGGGCGATGTGTAAGATGTGTAAAAATAAAATGTAGGTGTGGGGAGATGTAGGTGTACGAGGTGTAGAAAAGAATATGTATGGATAAATCAGGCGTGGGAGGGAAGATGTTTAAGGTGTGAAAAAAAAGCCTTGGTGTGAGGAGGTTTTCGTATAGGCTATATGTGTAAAGGCTGAGTGATAAGTGTGGGAAAAGGTGTTATAATGTTAGCTGTAGAAAAAGACTGTAAAAAGAAGACGTACAATGGCATGGAGAGAGAAAGAGAGAGAGAGAGAGAGAGAGAGAGAGGGGAGAGAGAGAGAGAGAGGGGAGAGAGAGAGAGAGAGAGAGAGAGAGAGAATCAAAGCATCTCTCATTATGCGAGTCACCAGTGACTGGACACAGATAATGACTGGCGTACTTTTTTTTTTTTTTTTTTAGATGAAGAGAGGGAGAAAAAACATTTAATAAAATAAAAATCCATGCCTACACCATATTGCAGGTGTCCTCCATTCATAAACTGTAACAGTTGGACTTGAACTGCCGTAGGTTGTTTGGGGGGAAACTATTCTGGGGAAGGGAATTTCAAAGGCATGCAGTTCGAAGAATAAAAGGATTTTGACATGCAGAAGTTGTGCAATATGGCAATTTGACAGTCAAGAGCGCTACCAGATGTCCGTGTAGCACGGGGGAAGAAGTGGAGAGGTGGCATAATGGATGCAACTTCGTTTAAGCATTTGCCATAAAAGTATCTGTAAAAATAATGGGAGGCAACATTCCTTCTTTCTTGTAGAGTGGTAGCTCATTTGTAACTGCAAAAATGGGAGAAATGGAGTTCCCCCGAGCTAAGCCCTGTATTGGACTATATAGCCCCGCTAGGGTTACAGGAGGGAGCTACCCCTCCCGGCACGGCAGCCCGGGCGAGGCTCGAACTTGCAATCCCCTGATCCCAAGTCCAGCGCGCTACCACTGTGCTACCGCGCCCCCCATTTGTAACTGCAGGGTTTGTAAAAATTCTTCCAGCTTTGTCCTGAAATTTGTGCAGTTGAGTACAACCACTACACTTAACATCCAGCTATTTACCACGTCTACAATATCGTAATACTTAGGGGTACAAACGACCACTTTATCTTGCAGTTTTGTTTTTTCTTTACCATAGCATTCCATGGGTTTCTTTGAGTATTTTATGATTGCATTTTCAAGTTCACATATTTTTAAAATTCTTTTAAATGAGGAAGAGTTTTTAAAGTGGTTTGTTTACAATCCCTAACGATGCCGAAGCCAGACGGACGCCACTTGTGGGGCGCAAAGACAGACACCATGGACAGACTGACACCATCTTGTGGAGCGAGAAGAGACGGACGTTATCTCGTGGGACGAGAAGAGACGGACGCCATCTTGTGGGGCGAGAAGAGACAGACGCCATCTTGTGGGGCGAGAACAGACGGGCCGCATCACAGAACGTCATTTTTTAAAGAAATTATCCTTATCGGTGCCAATTTATCCAAACGTAAACTAACTTTTCGTAGAAAAACAATCTTATCCTACCCTACCCTAACCTATCCCTTATGAAATCATACTATTTGTTTACTGAAGGAGCCCCTTCGCACCCGAAAAAGATCTTTTGTACACCTTTACCAACTCATTCAGTTCAGAGGTATAAAAAAAAAAAAAAAAAAAAAAAAAAAAAAAAATTAAAACGTGGCCCTATGTCTCCTAAAGGATTATATAGCTACAAAATAATGCTTGACAGGAATTAAAGTGTTTATCACGGTGAAGACGGTTAAGTTTAGGCCCCAGAAATACCCTACAGATTCACTTCCTCCTTTCCCAGGTTGTTTCCTATAATTATCTGATGACTTTTATAATAGTAAATGATTTACTGCTGACTTTGTTTCCCTGTTGTTTTTGTCAATGTTTTTTTTTGATTCACTCAGTTTCTCAGTTGTAATGGCAGCCTTTCTAAAACGTACTCTAATCAACTGAAATTTATTTTTACAGCTATTGCAACATGACCTTTTATATTCACAGCTTATCCCTACTCTGCTATTAGCTAATCTAACAAAACATCCTATCATAACCTGGTCCAGTCTCTAACATAACCTTACTTAACCTAACCAAACCCAATCTAGTCTAAACTATCCAACAGTAACAAGTACAACCAGACGCGCCTAAAGGGAAAATCAAATTAATTTCGGTACAGTTGCGTAGTGTTCGCCATTACGCCCAGGAAACATCACGCGTCGAGGAAACAAACATGGACAACAAAAACAAGCGGGAAACAAATCACCAAGTAACCATTTACCACCATAAATACAAAAACACCAAACTAACAATAAGAGAACTGTTAAGGTTTCTCTGTCGATTAAACTAAACTGTACATTTACCATTATCGCTAAAAACTCTCTCAGTATCTGGATAATCGGTCGCCCAAGTGACCGCAAATTTCCCAACTTCCTTTATTATTTATTCTGCACATTATATATCAATATCCTTGTGTATATTATCGATGTAAAGCATGATATTCAAACTACATAAATGGCATAAAACAGGACGCTTCCGTGAATTACGCATAATAAATCGTCAACGAAAAGTGCTGCAACGCCTCCAATGCCACCCAGAACATGGACGAATGATAAAAATGGCTGACCTTCCTTGCACATGGCATAGGGGTAAGCCGATCAGTCTACCACCTGGCTCTTCGTTTGACCCAGCCTCCACCTGTTTTGGAGACGGACACTACCACAAGGCCACCAACATCCACTCACTCGTAGTTTCGAAGATCACGGGAACGTGCAGAAAAAAAAAAAAAAAAAAAAAAACGCATAATACCATATTCCCAACGCCACCACCCTCCACAACACTGAACTCGTACGAGGACTGGAGGTTGGCTACCGATGCGTGGCAGCATAAGATCCTGCCGAAGATGGGAAAAGCAGGGGTGACAACCATGCCGTGCCAGGGCGTCAAAAACCACACCATAAACTTTCTAAGTGTATATAAATCACTCACCCCGCGTGCTAGTCTATTACCACACATTGGGGTTAATAACATAGTTATATAATTTCTTCACGCCTAAGCGACTAATCTGCTGCAGTACAATGGAAACAATACTCATACTTGATTTATTAGACCATCCGAAATATTGGTACCCTTGATCTGTTGGGCATGCGCGGCGCAGCGACTCGTATTGCCACCACGGGTTATTTAGAATAAATAAACCAGGTTTCACGGGTTAGTTGTTTATATATTTTACATATTCTGCACGCTGTTATATCACTGAGGGTGTTACTGAAATAAAGAAAATTTACATGACATGTCCAGTCTACCAAAGAAGTAGAGTTAATGACACTTCCGTCTCCTGATTTTGAAACATTGGACGATGTTCTTGAAAGTAATATCCGGCAACTTTTCACGAATGTCCTTGCCTTATATTTCTTTTAAAAATATCAGCACAAGAAGAAATTCAAAACGACATATAAAATACACTCCAGAACTATTAACCTTCGGAAGAAATGCGAATGCCATCAACTCTCTTGGCAAAACCATCGATCACGTGGTTGAAAAGATGCTACTTGATCCAGTGATATTTACTTCCAGTCGTCAGCTGAGCAACAGCAAGTGTTTACACTCCAGTGCAACAAAAATAGTTGTGTGGTAAGATGAGTGCTGGTGTATGTGTGTGTGTGTGTGTGTGTGTGTGTGTGTGGTTAGATGCTTGTTTGTGTGGTTCGATGTGTGGTGCTGTGAACAGGTAAGTAGTTATGTGGTTATAGACCGGGAGCCCAGGGGGGTCAGGGTAGCTGGAAAGCTAACCAATCTTCCTGTGTATAGCAGTATTTTACATACTTTCGTATAGAGAGAAATGGATTTCTGCCGGTCACACACTGGTGGGAGTGGTCTGCAGGGTCAAGTACAAGGTACTAAAATATTAAGCTAGAACAGCTCATGAGGTAACCAGTTGAAACCACTCTCATATTGCTCAGCATTGACCACTGTGTATGAGATCACCACCGCCAGAAATTTTCAGTGCTGGGGTACCTGTGCCGGAAACTTCAAAATGGCCACGTCCCTTAGCTGACTAGATCAGCTCATGAGCTAACCAAGTGAAACCACCTACAAGATGTTCAGCATAATATTGTGTATCTAAAATGACTACTGCCAGACATTTTCAGTGGTAGGGTACCTGCGCCAGAAACCTCAAAATGACCACGCCCCTTAGCTGACCTAGATCAGCTCATGAGCTAACCAAGTGAAACCACCTACAAGATGTTCAGCATAATATTGAGTATCTAAAATGACTACTGCCAGACATTTTCAGTGGTGGGATATCCTAGTCAGATGCCTCAAAAAAAACCCACCCCCTAAACATACCCAAACCACCTCATAACCTAGCCCCCCCATGGGGGGGCAGAGTGCTGGGTTTTCACTGACTGCTGCATAAGAGTGTTTTGCAACCTCATGGCATTCGACAAAGTCAAAAGTACTGCACTTATATTAAATAATTTTATGTGAGAGAAATGAAACAATATATGAGAAAATATAAGAAAAGGTAACTTTACTTCCTGTCATATCAGTTATTAATTGTTAATTTTGTTACAGCATACGTATTAATGATTAATCTATCTCATCCTCCTCTTGATCTGAATCAGAGTCTTCCCTCCATGGATCATCTGATTCGTGCAGTTCATCAATATTTTCTTGCTCATGGCCAGTCTTGCTATCACTCTCAATAACAACCAGCTCATCATTGTCACAGTCGATCTTTATTTCTGCCTCTATATTGTCAGTAGCTCTAAACAGACTATCCGGAGTTCCAGAGCCCTCAAACCAGATAGTTTGAAGTCTGTTGTTCTCATTTGTGGACTATCCATAATCAAGTGTCGACAAACCATCACCTGGAGATGCTGCTGTGGCTCGGGTCCATATCACTGCAACATACTGAGTTCGACGAATCTTCATTTCGAGGGTTCGGCGAGTAGGCAACAACAGTGCAGTTAACCCGTTTGATATTTGCGAGGGGATTCTCCTGAAATGCAATTAAGGGCAGATCCCTTGCCACTTGCGCACTGTGATGGATCACATGTAAAAACTGACAAATCAGTCTTGTTGACGAAGCTTGAGTCAGTGCACACAGAACTCGTAATGGAGTCAGACTTACCACAGAAACATACTCAGGAATCCAATCAGTATTCTCGGTAGTCCTGGTTTGGATTTTTGAAGGATGTCTACAATGTTGAATACGTTAATGTATCTCTGGGTGTTTCCCCTACTACAGTCCATTATGATGTTATTCATGGACCACACCTCAGGGCATAGCTGTCCAAGTGCACTAATAAGGATCAACAACACATCTGTGTCTGATGCCCTCACGATTATATGGCTGCCTGTGATATTTGCAGCATGAAAGGCTACTAATGTGTCTGATCCTTCATGGTGGCCCTGGAGGTGTGGTAGCATGGTAACATATGACATTCCGCAGCTCATCAAGGACATACTGGAAACACTCACCATCATGAGAAACAATTACTGTTATTCCCGAAAAGATGTTCCTGTAGTGATCCTTACTCCATTCATGCAGGAGAAATTTCCCCAGTTCATTCTTGAAAACTCCATTGTCAAGAAGTTTTTGCCCACTCTGTCTGTTATGCTAGGTGTTTTTAGATCGGCTTCCCGTCCTGTCAATACCCAAGATATAGCTGGGTTCTTTTTCTAGACCGGAGCTGGATACAATATGAGAGGAACAGGGCATAAAAACTCTGGACAACTACGTACACGTATATTACAAAATTCTTTAGGCAAAGACAGGCAGAGAATTACACAGGACTATATACAAAGTCAAAACTCGGGATGGCAGATAGGTTACGTGTATCACGTAGGATACTTGCAGCCTCGAGGGTATAAGATAGACACTGTGCTTGATTTAAGTAAAGATGGTCCACATTTCAATCTAGGGCTGCATATATTTCAGAGTCTTTTACTTGAGTGGAGTAAGAATATGATTTCCAATTTACAGGGAGGGATGGGTAGGCACTGTCACTAAAGTTCTGACCTGGACACTGACTGTTAACTCTCACTTTTCACTATACGGGCACTTTGTATCACAGTCACTATTAGGTGACCGAGGGGGAGGGAGTGGGCCGGGTAGGGGCCCGGAGAGTCACAGGTGTCGGCCAGGTGTCGGTAGAGTCCCTTCAGGGGTCCTTTCGTCCAGAGGCCACAGGACTACTCACAGGGGCGTCGTCTCTCATCGTGGACTGCGGTCGGGTGTGGTGAAGGGCCCCTCACTGGCTGGACTGGGCACAGGGTCTGGCCCTCAGATCTAGGGCCGAACAATCTTCGTAGGCGCTCCTGTAGGTGCCCAATGGGGGAAGGACATCGCCTCTTCTCGGGACTGGAGAGGTCGCATCCCAGGGTACTGGGAGCGTTGTTGAGAGCCCGTCGGCTGCAGTCTCTCTCCCGCTGCTCTGCTGTCAGGGCAGGGCTGCGGCGTTGCCTTCAGCAGGAGCCCATCAGGCGTTGGTCTCCCACTGGTGTCAGTTGGATGGATTATAACCCCGGGGACAGTTCAGGACCTCTCCACCAGTCCTCTAGTGGGAGGTTCTCCTTCTGGGAGCTGCCTTGGTCTTGAGGGATGGAGGCATGACCCACTGCCACTGGAGGGGCGGACTGAGTTTAGGTCATCCTCAGGTTGTGAAGTCACACAGGGTAAGGGACTTTTGTGATGTCCCGCCCTGGCACTGCTACCGGCCTTTGCCAAGGTCCCTTGGGCAACAGGAGAAGGACAGCTATAGGCTGTCCCTTCCCGGTCAGTGCAGCAACCAGCCTTCACCGGGGCCCGACTTCCTGATGGGACTGCAAATGAAGTGTGGCTACCGGCCATCA
Source organism: Coenobita brevimanus (assembly GCF_032717465.1). Lineage (NCBI taxonomy): Eukaryota > Metazoa > Arthropoda > Malacostraca > Decapoda > Coenobitidae > Coenobita > Coenobita brevimanus. The sequence continues at coordinate 8,319,972 of NC_137004.1, read as the reverse complement.
CTTGCCTATGGGAGTGGTTACAGGGCGTCACCGAAGTCCCGTATGCGGGGCAATGTGTAGACGAGGAGCGGTTACAGGCTGTCTCCTGGGTATTGGTGCAGCTGCTAGCCATCACTGGTGTCATGCCCCTCGAGGCAACTGCAGAAGGAGAGGGGGCGTACCGCTCTCTCCCCACGTGCGGCTGCCAGCCGTCACGGGTTCTGCATGGGGGATGGGCAGCACTTGCAGTGCCTACAGGCCGTTGCTGTAATGTGCGGCTACCGGCCGTCACGGTTGCATGGCTACAGGCCATTGCTTCGTTTCAGCAGCTACAGGCCATCTCTGTATTTGTGGGGCTACCGGGCATCACTGGGGTGCTGCCTGGACCTGGGTTTGTAGCTCCACCCTGAACCTGGTGAGGGCTGGCTTGGCTGGAGTGTAATGCATCCGGACTGAGACGATCGCACCTGGTGCACTCCGTGAAATAGGGGCGCACGGCCATATGGGACGTATGCCCATATCGCACGGACGCCAGGCGCGCCCTATATACCCCTCTGTTGTCACCTCCTGGGGGTGTTGTGATGCCCCTGGATGCCACGGCTGATATTTCACTGCCGAATTTTCTTATCAGGTCCCGTGATGATGTACAGCGAATCACCAACGCCACGTAATTTCCTCTCACTGTCCTTGATCGAGTTTTCAGTGTACTTGTCAAGGCAGACAAGAACTTCAATAGCCCTTCCTTTGCGTACAGCAGATAGGATTGATCGAGCAGTTGATTTATATAATGCTCCTATGTTTGTTTGGGAGACAACTGAGTGAAGAAACAATCCCCCATCATAAACCTAAGTATGTTTCTGTGGAAAGTCTGACTCCATTACGAGTTCTGTGCGCATTGACTCAAGCTTTGTCAACAAGACTGATTTGTCAGTTTTTACATGTGATCCATCTCAGTGCGCAAGTGGCAAGGGATGTGCCCTTAATTGCATTTCAGGAGAATCCCCTCGCAAATATCAAATGGGCTAACTGTGCAGTAATGCAGCCTACTCGCCGAACCCTTGAAATGAAGATTCGCCGAACTCAGTATGTTGCAGTGATATGGACCCGATCCACAGCAGCATCTCCTGGTGATGGTTTGTCGCCACTTGATTATGGATGGTCCACAAATGAGAACAACAGACTTCAAACTATCTGGTTTGAGGGCTCTGGAACTCCGGATAGTCTGTTTAGAGCTACTGACAACATAGAGGCAGAAATAAAGGTCGACTGTGACAATGATGAGCTGGTTGTTATTGAGAGCGATAGCAAGACTGGCCATGAGCAAGAAAATATTGATGAACTGCGCAAATCAGATAATCCATGGAGTGAAGACTCTGATTCAGATCAAGAGGAGGATGAGATAGATTAATCATTAATACGTATGCTGTAACAAAATTAACAATTAATAACTGATATGACAGGAAGTAAAGTTATCTTTTCTTATACTTTCCCATATATTGTTTCATTTCTCTCACATAAGTGTAAGTGCAGTACTTTTGACACTGTCGAATGCCATGAGGTTGCAAAACACTCTTATGCAGCAGTCAGTGAAAACCCAGCACTCTGCCCCCCATGGGGGGGCTAGGTTATGAGGTGGTTTGGGTATGTTTAGGGGGTGGGTTTTTTTCGAGGCATCTGACAAGGATATCCCACCACTGAAAATGTCTGGCAGTAGTCATTTTAGATACACAATATTATGCTGAACATCTTGTAGATGGTTTCACTTTGTTAGCTCATGAGCTGAACTAGGTCAGCTAAGGGACGTGGCCATTTTGAGGTTTCTGGCGCAGGTACCCTACCACTGAAAATTTCTGGCAGTAGTCATTTTAGATACACAATATTATGCTGAACATCTTGTAGGTGGTTTCACTTGGTTAGTTCATGAGCTGATCTAGTCAGCTAAGGGACGTGGCCATTTTGAAGTTTCCGGCGCAGGTACCCCACCACTGAAAATTTCTGGCAGTGGTGATCTCATACACAGTGGACAATGCTGAACAATATGAGAGTGGTTTCAACTGGTTAGCTCATGAGCTGTTCTAGCTTAATATTTTCATACCTTGTTTTTGACCCTGCAGACCACGACCACCAGTGTGTGACCGGCAGAAATCCATTTCTCTGTATTCGGAAGTATGTAAAATATTGCTATACACAGGAAGATTGGTTAGCTTTCCAGCTACTCTGACCCCCTTGGGCTCCCGCTCTATTAGACGTTTCTGTGGTCTGATGCGTGGTGTTGTGAGCAGGTAAGTTTTACGTGGTTAGATGCTTGTTGTTTGTGTTGTTGTGTTGTTTGATGCATGGTGTTGTGAGCAGGTAAGTAGTTGTGTGGTCAGATGCGTTCTTGTGTTGTTAAATGAGCAGTAGTGTGGTTAGATGTGTGGTTGGACGCAAGGTTGCGTGGTGAGATGCCTGACTGTCTGGCTATATACGGGGCTGGTCTGAAGTTGAACGAATATTGTGATTGCAAAAGGTCTCATGTCAAAACTTGGCACACACTTCTTGTTGGATGTGGTGTTGGAAGTCGCTACATGAAATACAGGATGGGACATTTATATCTAAAGCATTTCTTAGTGCTGAAATATACATTTGCGGTGATGGAAGGCGCTACAAGAAATACAGGATGGGACATTTATATCAAAAGAATTTCTTAGTGTTGAAATATAAAGTTGTGGTGATGGAAAGCGCTACATGAAATACAGGATGGGACATTTATATCAAAAGCATTTCCTAGTGTTGAAATATAAAGTTGTGGTGATGGAAGGCGCTACATGAAATACAGGATGGGACATTTATATCTAAAGCATTTCTTAGTGTTGAAATATAAAGTTAGTTCACAACACTTATACTGTGCATAGTACATGGATGAAAACATGTCAAAGACGAAGTAGTGACGAGACAGTTTAGTTTTAAAAATTACATCTTGCAAATGGGTGTCACTAGAGTTTTTGTATTCACGACAGCGAATTAGCATACTGCTGATTACGGCATGCAATGTTGCTTTATCAACAGTGTGACAGCGAATTAGCATGCTGTTGATTACGGCATGCAATGTTGCTTTATCAAGTGTGACAGCAAATTAGCAGACTGCTTATTACTGCATGCAATGTTGCTTTATCAACAGTGTGACAGCGAATTAGCATACTGCTTATTACTGCATGCAATGTTGCCTTATCAACAGCGTGACAGCGAACTAGCATCCCGTAAAACCGCCTAACTTCGGACTTGAGTTCAACTTTGGAGATTTGAGGAAAAAATGTAATGAACCAAAATAATGGGACTATGGCTTTATATTTTGAAAACCAAAAAATATAGGCAGTTGGGTGAAGCACTGAAGTATATCACATTAAAACCACATGAACCTGACATCAATGGAAGTGTGCGAAAAAAAAAAAAAAAAATGCATAACTTGTTGAAAAAAATTATGTTTTTTTGTTCCTCTGAAAACTTTGTCTGTGCAGAAATTTTGGAAGTAGATGTGTGGACCAAAACAGGCAGATTTTAAGGAACATTTATTGTAGATGACATGTACCAAAGGGATTTACAAAATGTTGTCACATAATCCTCTGAGAATGAAAACAATAATTTCACCTGAGGTTTTTGTTTTGTTTTTACAGACTAACTTTGGACACTGTGTTAAAGTAAGGTTTTTAAAGGTTTTTAAAGCATGTAAAGGGGACATGCCACACCTTTGTTAATCTCATAGTTGATGACTTTAGTGATGTAGGTAGAGATGACACTAAGGTTTTATCAGAGCCTACACGTGACGGTAAGTGTAGAATGATCTTTGATGTTGATGTCAGTCTGTGGCTTAAATAAATCCCTATGGCAATAATAGTACAGTATAGCTTTAACAGTAAAGCTAAAGCTCAAGGTTTAAGTTTTGAATTGCTTATGTATGGTATACCTCTTTGAAATGTGATAGCTGCTACTATAACTGTAATGCTCATTAATTTGATGTGGAGTAGCACAAAGGAATACTTTTTTTTAGTTATTTTTCATTACCTGGTAGCCTGATACAATAGACTTAGTCACGGGGTTTAAGTTGTGGTACCGGTTGGTTTCTTGTGGCCAGTAATGTAATATACCACTACGTTTATATCTGAAATGTGATATATATATTACTCAGTATTGTGATGTTTTAAGTACAAATGAATAGTTTTTTAGTTTCTTTTCGTTACCCAGTATCGGGTACGGTAGCCTAAAGTTATAGGCCTAGTCACAGGGTTTCAGTTTAGAAAATGTTGTTATGGTTAGTAATGTACACTAATGTGTTCTCATGTGTTTCATCTCCTAGTTGACGTTTTTCTATGAATATGGTGAGCATAGAAAACATCAGTAAGGCAACTACTCGTGAAGTTTTGCAAGAAGATTTTTTTTTTTTTTTTCAGTATATGGGATAGGTTTCTTGGGGTGTTTGGGGTAAAAAAAAAGCTTGTTGATCCTGTGTGATTGTTTTCATATGAAAATCACCTGACTGCAATGTGATTCAGTGCCCAATTGAGTGCCTTCAATTGTAGGGGTAAAAAACAATATTTTTGTACTCGGTCTGTTCTTAAACTTCTCACTCACCACAGAACTGTGCAATTTTCTTCTATTTTTTTTTTTTTTTTTATCCCCAAGTGTCCTAAGTATTGCCTGGCTGTCCGAAAATAGCCGCCACTGAAGTCTCAAGGCGTGTATGTGGCAAAGCCTATGAGTGTCCGAAATTAGCCACAGCTGTCCAGAGTTAGCAGATATCGATGATAACTTCGGACGCTTGAAAATTTTGAATAACACTCACGGTTTTGGCACTATTTTTTTTTTTTCATTACTAAGTTTCAACTGCCACATCCCTGGACTATATGTGGGCACCAACAAGGATTAGTTAATGCAACTCTACTGTACATGAAGTTATATGCAAAAAAAATAAAAAAAATAAAAATAAATAAAAATAAAAAATGTCCGAAGTTAGGCAGTTTTACGGTACTGCTTATTACTGCATGCAATGTTGCCTTATCAACAGTGTGACAGCGTATTAGCATACTGCTTATTACTGCATGCATTGTTGCTTTACCAAGTGTGACAGCGAATTAGCATATTGCTGATGAATGCATGCAATGTTGCTTTATCAACAGTGTGACAGCATATTAGCATACTGCTGATTACTGCATACAGGTTGTTTTATAAATAGTGTCAGTACCTCCAAGGATCTTTGTTATACACGCCCAACACTCAGGCCTTAAATGTACTGTATTATGCCAGCCCCGCCTCGGGTACCAACACCATTACGGGGGTGATATGCCACTGGCTGTTATCGTTATCTGTGCCCCGCCTTGGGTGCCAACACCACTACGGGGATGATATGCCACTGGCTGTTATCGTTATCTGTGCCCTGCCTCGGGTGCCAACACCACTACGGGGGTGCTATGCCACTGGCTGTTATCGTTATCTGTAGCCCGACTCGGGTGCCGCACTACGGGTGTGATATGACACTGACTGTTATCGTTATCTGTGCCCCGCCTCGGGTGCCAACACCACTGCGAGGGTGATATGACACCGGCTGTTATCGTTATCTGTGCCCCGCCTCTCACCTACAGTCTACAAACGCAATGTGTCGAATTCTCGTTCTCTTAGCAACTTTCCCATCACCTCTTCATAAGCGATTTATTTTGCATATTCCATCCATCTATCATCCAGTCCTATGTTGCCCCACGAGGAGCGTAAGAGCCCGGGGCTAGGCAAGTTGGTCCTGACATTTAAGTCTATCTTTTTTCAAAACAAGTGATAACCATACCAAAGACTGCTAATTTCCTGAAACTTCTTTTGATATTTACATTTTATAATACAACCTTTATCTGAATGTTTGGTGAATATTTTGCCACTAATAGTACGGTTGACCCCCACCTCACCCTAATTGTAGCTGAAGAGAGGTCACAGCATCTATAAATTGTTTGATTTTGTTATTAAAAGCACCATTAATAGCTACAGAATCTGGTGCTTGAATGTTTTTCCCTTATACTGTAATTATCACCAATCCAGCTGATGAAAGTAAGGCCTTTAGGAGAAGTTAGAGGAAAGTATAATAGTGACGATACTAAACCCTGTTTACTTTAACTTGGCGTAAAATTGCCGTCTAACCATCTTCAGTGTTGTGTTGTAATAAGAGATTAGCACTAACTTAAACTGTGGTGCTAGTAACGAAGAGGTGCCATGGAAAGGATATGGAGCCACAGGCCAGTAGGTTAGTATTGTGGTAGGAGTCATAACTGTGCACGAAATTTTTCCGTGTCAGCCAAGGAGGTTGGGTAACTCATTGTGTAAACAGTTATTTATCTCAGTCTTATGTGAAGAGACTTTTATAATAACAGTTAATAAAAGGAAAAAAAAATCATTTTGTGGCTAGTTTATTTTGCATTTTTTGTGGTGCATTCAAAAGTACTATACAAACGCAGATTTGAATTTAAGTTTCCACGACCGAAAAAAGGCATTCGAAAAGTTTATTTGACGTTTCCTAAAACCTGATACTATAACACTAATTCAGTCTTACAAACTTTAAGAATTATTATTATTTTTTTAAATGCATAAGTGAAAAGGGCCTGAATGGCACTGGGGCAATTATGGAAGGAAAACAACAAATTATTGGCAGCGCGAAGTATTCATAATATCCACTTCCGGCGTCTTGGGGCTATAAAAGGTGAGCACCTGCGTGAGCGAGTCAGTCAAGCTCGAGAATTTCTTGTTTTTCTGGGAATCTGTGTTGTTCATTTTCACATCAGCACAAAGTTTAATAAAGTATTAACAAGTCACCATATCTGGTGCAAGTTTGCTGGAGGAGTAACTGAGGTGTAATAAGATGGAGAAGTTGGGGACAGACGACAAGGAAGTGCTTGTGAAATCTTGCGTGGAACTGATGGCCGAAGTTACTGTCATTAAGAAACTGGGTTTTGGGGTGGATGGACAAGTGCTGCTGGTCACATACAAGGGTAGAAGGCTTGTTTAAAGGTAGGGTACGAGCAACGAGATGTGTTTGGCGATGAGACATATTGGCAGGCACACGTGATGGCCAAGTTGGACGGGATCGGGGGAGCACCCAAGGTGTATGCAGTTTGCTCCGACCGTAAAGTGATATTGACGGAGAACGTGGAAGGCACACCCATGGAAGTTTTTTATAACAGCGGTTACGGCATTGATAGTTTTGACAGGATCCGGATTGAGAATGGTGTGCGACAGGAGGTGAAACAGATTCATAAGGCCGGTTACATGCACAACGACATCCACGAGATGAACGTGATGGCGTGCGGACAGCCCAGAAATTATGACGTTCATATAATTTATTTTGGAAAGAGTAGATTGCTGAATGCCGAGGGTATGAGTGCTGAAAAAATGATGGCCAGGAATCTGAGCCGCGTAGAAGCTATGATTAACCGGCTTAAGTTCTGAAGTGGGTTGTTATATCAATGGTGGTGCTTGGGCTGGTTTGGCCTTGCTGATGGTCTGGGTGCAATCTTTTAGCTGGGTTGCTTACGTATGAATGCTTACCATACCTATGAATACATAGTGGGGAATTAACCCCTACACCACGGGCATGTTTACCAATGTTTTGCGTGTGCCGTGGGGTTATTCGGGCTTCGACACACTCTCAAAAAATATTTGCCAAAAATCAGTTATTAGTCCTAGAATAATAAAATTAAATATGCTTATGGCACATACCTTCAGCTTTCTCCTGGAATGTTTGTTGAGCCTTCGTCTGTTACTGTAGGACTTGTGGAGACCTCTGAAGTTGGGTAACGAAGTCTCCACTTTACACTTCCCGACAACCCGTAATATAATTACCACAGCCAGATATTAACACTATAAACACTACTCTATGATTTTCAAGTAGTTTGGGATCCATACTCCAAAAAAACAACAACTGTGAAAGCAATGAAAATTACGAGCGCGTCTGAACGTCGCACTTGCGCTAGTTCGCTCTTGGTACTCTGTCATTTATTATTTATAAAACCCCTCACACTTAATATTTCTGTTATTATATAACACTCATATATCTACAGTCTTTATCCATAAGTTTCCTTCAGTAGTATTAGTTTATAGTCACAGTAGGGATTCAATTTCCTTCAGTAAAATACGTAGCATTCACTTTCTCGTCTTGTATACTAGCATTGAGAGTGAATGTCACTTTCAATTTCCCTCTCATAACTCATAGTATTCAGACATGCTAGAGTGAAACTTTCACTTTCATTACTCCTAGGGTATATACTCGTATTCTTATAATACTACTCATTTACATTTCTATTTACGTTCTCTATTTTATTTACGTTATTTACATTTCTATTTTATTTACTCTGTGTTATGCACTGTCACTTGAAGTAACTTATAAAACTATTTTCCACCGTTCACGTATATTTACATTCATTACTTTCACTTGCTGTTTACACATTATTTGCAATTCCACTTGCACTGTTTTACTCAATAGAAAGATCGTAGTTACTCTTTTATCAATTGTCAGCCCTTTACCTCTTTCTACACGAGGCTTAGTAGGGGGTAAAGGTCACAGGGCCCTTTGCATGGGGGTAAATAGGCCCTGAAGCTAGCAAGAGCGAACAGACGTACCCCCACACTGGAAGATGAGAGTGAACTGATAAGGGTGGGCCGGAGTGGAGGCCTACCTAGGGAAAGCAGTACTGCCAACGTTCAGCCTCTTGACACATCTATTTATAGCAAAGAAATGATTAGCAGGAAATCTAGACATTACATTATAAATTAGGTAGTTCCAGGTGAATGTAAATATCACTTAGGCTTCTCCCTTCCCTCCTTATATGTATATTTATTACGAAAATAGATTATACGGCATATTTCAAGGGGAAATAAAGAGCGAAAATTTGCGAACGAGTGCAAGTGAAGTGTTGTCAGGTGATAATTAGCCAATTCCAGGTGTATGGCACTCTCACTTACCTTATTTCTTTCTTGTATATATTATTTGGTATAAGAATAGGGCATAGGGCTTATTTCAATGGATGAAATCAGTGAAAAATTCCAGGGAAGATTTACTTAGCGTAGCACGGCCAGGCAGGCGAGAGGATAGGGTAATGGAGGGGGGGTAGGGAGGGGAGTCAAGAACGGGGAGAAATGGCTAAATTGTCAACAATGGATGGGAGTACAGATGAGATTAGGAGTGCTGACTAGTATTGGACATTGGCAGTACTGATAGATGATACAAGCCCCCACTTGGAAGCCCGGGTGAATTCAAAATAACACAGAATCACAAAAGCGACGTCCCGCGGTATGATCTCTTGCTCCCAAGCGTCACGAAAATGACGCCCCACAGTTAAGGGGTTAAGAAGCAGGCTTCTTGTGGTGTTCCCCACCTCTTAAGACCCGTCAGCCAGTGTGCCTTAACCCGTGGCATCCCGTCGACGTTCTTCCACGTCCTCACGTTTTGTCACTGCCAATCTCGTCGACGTACTTTAATGCACTGCAATTGCAAAGTCCATAATTTCCACAATTTTCAAAATTCGCGCGAGATTTTCGATTCGCCCACCTACCCAAGCCTCCCCTACCTGCCACCAGGCGGGCAGCGTCCCAGACCCCGCGTGACCCGCACGTGCCCTTGTCTCGGTCACTCACCTGTTAGCAGTGACCCAGGTCAGACATGGCGCGTAAAGGTCTCTCAGATGACAAGATACAATCCGCCCTGGATGCCTTCACTGGAGATAGTGATTCTCCACTTGATGATGATGTGGTGGATCTAGATTACGTGCAGCCTGAGGAGGAAATAACAAGCAGTGATGAGAAGGTCCCTTCGCCCCGGAAAAAGGGGTATGTCACATATCGTAAGGCAAGGGAAGGCCAGCCTGCACCCAAAACACCTGCACGGACCTTTCTCCATCCCCTAGAGAGAGATTCTGATGAGGACGAGGACGAGGATGAGGACGAGGACGGCGGCTTAGGACGTGATATTGCCTCGTGGTTGGGGAAGGAAAAAATCTCACCCCGAGGATCAGAAGGTGGGGCGAGAAGGCAAATAAGGTATGGTCCTAGTGTTTTGTCTGGGGAAGGCGAAAGTGCTGTGGTGGGAGTGCGGGGTGAAAGGGAAAGTGGTGTGGCGGGAGTGCGGAATGAAAGGAAAAGTGGTGTGAGGGAGGCAGCACGAGCACGTGGTGCACGTAGGTCTAGGGAAGAGGAGGTGGAGCCACTCCCCAGCACGTCTTTTGCCCCACAATATTCCCAAACTTCCTCCCCACATCCTGGGGCTGTGGGGAAAGGAAGGAAAGGGAAGGGAAAGGGTAAAGGAAAAGGGAGAGGGAAGAGAAGTGGGAGTGATGAAGGGCGCCGCTCTCCACCTCCCCAACCTCCCCCACCACCCTCACCTCCCCACCCTGACGAAGGCGACGATGGGGATGAGGCTGGAGACGGTAGTGTCTCATGGAACTGGGAAGATGGGAGTAATTTTACACCCATCATTCACCCTTTCACTGAGGAGTGGCGGTCTGGTTGCACGGCTCCAGGTGTGCATGCGGGTTCCACTAGGGTGGATTTCTTCCACCTGTTCTTGGGGAGGCGTTTGTGGGGCGCATAGTGGAGCAGACAAACCTATTTTCACGAACACAGCGCCATGAAAGTGAACGTCTGGGAACAACGAGCAGGCATTCCCAGCAATATGACTATTCTGTGACAATTTCTGAGATGTTCTTATTTTTTGCCCTGGTTCTCTTGATGGGTGTTTTCAGAAAAAATCAAATACCGGCATACTGGACCACTGACCCAATGACCATCACACCTTTCTTTGGAAAGGTGATGAGTCGTAATAGATTTCAGTAGATTCTCGGCCGCCTCCACTTTTTTGATGCAGAGGATCCAGCTAATTGTAATAACACTGATAAAATGAGGAGAATTAGGCTTGTATTTGATCATTTACGGGAAATGTTCCACTCCTCATTTTATCCTTACAGAGACCTCGTCATAGACGAGAGTCTTGTGTTGTGGAGAGGCAATATTTCCTTTCGCCAGTACATACCCAGCAAGAGACACCGTTTCGGGTTCAAGATCTTTGTTATGTGTGACTGTAAGACTGGTTATGTGCAAGACATAGTCTTGTACACGGGCGCACAGACAGATATAACAGAAGATCGTAGTATAGGACTCTCAGGGGCCATGGTGAAGACAATGATAGAGGAGTACCTTCATTGTGGTCATGTGTTGTACCTGGACAACTGGTACACTAGCCCTCTTCTCGCTAGGTTCCTCCACCAACACAACACCGGAGTCTGAGGTACAGTCAAGAGAAACCGTCGCCATATAGTCAAGATAGGGAGGAAACTTGACAAGAACGAGGTGGTTTTCTTCCACGCAAATAACATTCTTGCCACCCTGTGGAACCACAACAGGGAAGTTTGCCTCTTATCGACTGTATACAGCCCCCTGATGCACCGCACACACTCCGTTGATCACCGTAGTGAGAGGAGGCGCAACGTCTGGAAACCCAAGTCTGTACTGGACTATAATCTGAACATGAGGCAAGTGGATCAGTCAGACTCGATAATTTCCAGTGTGGACTGTGCCAGGACCACGATGAAGTGGTACAAAAAGCTCTTTTTCCACATGCTCGACATCACGGTCCTGAACGCACACTACCTGCACGCCATGACAACTGGAATATCAGAGACCTTTGAGGGGTTTGTGAGGGAGCTGGCACGTGAAATAATCGCCAGGCATGCCCAGGACAGGCCCACACACCGCACACGCACCCCCATGGCTGCCCAGACTCCCCTACACCTCGCAGGACGCCACTACCCTAGCACAATCCCTTCCCAACCAAACCGTTGTAAACCCCAGCGGCGCTGCCATGTATGCAAGCACTCGACAGTCAGACCAGCCACTCAGAGAAAAGACACAAGGTACGAGTGTGCAGAGTGCAATGTTGCGTTGTGCCTTCAACCCTGTTTCAGAGAGTACCATAACTTCCTACACTACTGAAACTGTGTGGGATGGTGATATGATGCTCAGTATAATGGTAAGGCCAGTCAGTATGTGCTAAGTCTTATATAAAGTTGAAACGGGTGTAATGTTTGCAGGAAAGTAATGTATAAGTTGAGAAATAGTGAAAGTTGAAAGAAGTGATATCAAAACTACACCCACTGTGTAAATCTGCGAAAATATGACATTCAGTATAACACTCTGGTCAGTAAATATGTGATAGCAAGAATATAAAGTGGAAACGGATGTAATGTTAGCAGGAAAGTAACGTATAAGTTGAAAAATAGTGTAAGTTGTAACAATTGATGTTACGAGTACACCCACTGTGTAAATCTGCAAAAATATTGCGCTCAGTAGAACATTCTGGTCTGTAAGTATGTGATAGGAATGATATAAAGTGGAAAAGGGTGTAATGTTAGTAGGAAAGTAATTTATAAGTTGAATACTAGTGTAATATGAAACAAATGATATCGCGATAACACTCACTGTGTAAATATGCGATAATATGATGCTCAGTAGAATAGTAAGGTCTCCAATTATGTGATAGCAATGATATAAAGTGGAAACATGTGTAATGTTAGTGGAGAAGCATTATATAAGTACAAAAATAGGTTGTAAGTTGAAATAATAGTCATAGCGACTTCACCCTCTGTGTTATTATGAACTATAATTACGCTAAATATTATCGTAAAGCCTGAAACTATCTCAAAACAGTTCTCTAAAGTGGAAAAGTGTTTAATGTTATTAGGAAAGTATTATGTAAGTTGAAAAAACACAATACGAGTTGAAATAACAGTCCCAGCGAGTTCATTTACTACGTAAATAAGCGCTAACATTACGCTAAATGTTATCGAAAGGCCTGTGAATACGTAAAAACAGTTCAATGTAATGTAAAATGGTATAATGTTATTGGAGATGTATTATGTAAGTAGAAAAAATGATATGTATCATGATTCAGCAATGTTAGCGATTCACTGTGAACAGTTTGGCCGATTTCGCCGGTTCGCCCGATGGTACAATGCTTATTTCACCTCTATTTTTGTATAAAATCCAATTTACTCTTGTATCACATGTTTTTATGTTTGTAATAAATACATATCTACTTACTTTCATTGGTTTCCCAGACTTATAATACCATAGAAAACATGAGAGCCTCAGACCACCTACAGAGAACACGGTACCTTGTGTAACGAAGGTATACCTGTTTAGGCCACTTATGGACCCCGGTGAACACTTTCTTGGTGATTGACCATTGTTTCTGACCAAAAGCGAAAGTTTTAGCAAAAAAAATTTGGGTCCAAAAATGGTCAGGATTGGGGGGGTACCAGTGGTGAAAAAGTGGTCGGGACGGGGCGGATTAACGATTTAATGTGGCTGTCATACCAGGCTTTAAATGTGGCTATTGTTGGGCCGGTCACTACACTCAGGAAGTGCATTCCAATAGTTAATGACTCTAGTGGAGAACCAGTTACCCTTTAATGTTGTCCTCCAGCGGTCTGGCTTCTGTAGCTTAAGGTAGTTCCCTCTCAAATCATTCATGTTCCTCTAGAAGAAACGAGTGTAGGGGATGTCCTCAAATTCGTGTAATAGTTTATATGTTTCAATCATGTCCCCTTTGATTCTCCTATCCTGCGGTGTCTGTAGCTCCAGGCGGCGATATCTCTCCTCATATGGCAGTTGGGCCAATTCTGGGACCAGTTTCGTGGCTCTCCTCTGTACTCGTTCAAGCGACTGAATATCTTGTTTCAGGTATGGAGACCAAGACTGAGCTCCGTAGTCCAGAACTGGGTGGACCAGGGAGAGGTATAGTGGTACCTGTATCTCTCTGTTTAGCACAGAAATATTGCTCTTTATAGTCCCCAGGTGACCATTGGTTTTTCCATTTATCTTGGGAACATGAGTAGATGACTTAAGATTGTTTGACACCATGATACCCAGATCCTTCTCTTGTGTTGACTTCTCCAGTGCTGTTTTTTAAGCTGGTAATTGGCCTGTTGGTTGTTGTAGCCTGCATGGATGGTCTTGCATTTATCTACATTAAATGACAGCAGCCACTTCTTGCTCCAGTTGTCCAGACGCTTCATGTGGGATTAGATGTGGCTTAGTTGTTGGTCTAGCTGTGGTTTATCCTGGTTGCTGGCTAAGGTTTGGTTAAGTTGCTGGCTGAGGTTTGGTTAAGTTGTTGGCTGAGATTTGGTTAAGTTGCTGTCATTGAATGTAAATAACACAAGTTATTTAAACAAAATATTATGCAATGAACCTGGACCAACTGCTTGCCGAGGGGATGACAAGGCTGAGGGAAAAGGTGATGGAGGAGATGAGAAGGCTGGGAGTAGAGGTGCTGGCCAATGAGGTGATGATGTGTGAGGTGAGTGTAGTAAAGGTGATTGGAATGGGTGCAGTAGGTGAGGTGTCGCTGGTTTGGTTTAGAGGCGAGAAGATGGCAAGAAGCCATGGTGATGGCTCAGGTGGATGCTGCTGGAGGGGCCCCAAAACTCCACGCCGTTGTTCTGATCGGCCGCTGATCTTGATGGAGTACTGTGACGGAATTGCTTGGACCAGTTTTATGCCACCGCCTCCCCCTCCGAGAGGGCGCATATCGAGAGGGATTTCCGAGCGAAGATTCTGGAGCTGAATAGAGCTGGATACAGTCACCAGAACCTCAACTTCGGCAACATCCTGGTGTGCAGACGACCGGGGCAGTATGAGGTACGTCTGATAGATTTTGGTTGTTCAGAGCCGAGGACGCCCGAGTACGAGGCTGATGATTTGCTTAAGGTAGATATGAGAACTGAGTTGTTGCAAGAGGAGTGTGGTGGCTGTTTTGTGAGTTTGGCTGTGATGGTTGTGGACCAACCGAAGGGATGACAGGCACTTCCTACATCTCAGTATACCTAAGTGTACTGAGGTGTAGGATACTACGTGCCAGCTGGAGATTAGGCCAACTGGAGACAATCAGGTTTAAAAAAAAAACGTGCTTGGCAAATCACCTCATGGGTAGCATGGAAGAGTTTGCATTCTGCAGCCTATCACCACAGCACCTGTAATGTAGCTCATTGTTTTGTTTGTAAAGACTCCAGCATGTTTCCATGTGTCGGCCTTGGTCACCTAATTGTGGATCTCCACGCTGCTTGGTCACTAGCAGCCTCTCTGTTCAGTCCCCCATTTCTGTGCTCAAGCTGTATTACCTCATCCCAAGTACAGGTATTCGGTCTGCATCTCACAACTCTACCCTCAACATTCACTCCTCTCACCCTCTGCACCCTGCTGTCATCCTCCATCCTTCTCTTCCTAAAACCATCTCAGTCCATCTTTTCTCATCTCACCACCAATACATTCAAGTCCCATCCTTCCTCACAACTCTTCATTCACACTCCTAAGCCCCTCCTCCTTTCATTCAGTGATGCATTAAGCATCCACCAAATCATCCTCATTTATTAACACATGAGCCTACAAATATTCCCCTCCTTTACTCCCTCTCTCACTACTGCACAGCATTACATGCCTAACACCTGCTGCAAACACGGGCCCCTTAGCACAGAGGGAGAGTCCTTATCCTCGTTGCCAAGCCAGCTCCAGCCCCACCTCCAGCACATATCATGTCCCCCCAAATAAGTCTCCTCCATATGCTCAACAGACTCTCCAACAATACTAATCCTCTCTCACATTTCTGCTTTATACTATCGCCCAATTGCTTTAGCATCCTATATCTCCAAAGTTTTTAAATTTGTCTGTAAAGAAAAAAATTAAAGCACCTTCCTTATCAAAACCATCGTTCTGATTGTCAGTATGGGTTCCGCCAAAGACGTTCCACTGGCGATCTTGTCACCTTCCTTTCAGACTCCTGGCCATCCTACTTTGGTGAAAGCTTTGCCACTGCACTTGACATCTCAATGGCTTTCAATTGAGTCTGGTAAAAATCTTTAATTTCCTAGCTGCCCTCTTACGGTTTCTATCCTATCTGTGCCTTCGTCTCTAGCTTCCTTTCTGGTCGTTCTATAGCTGCTGTTGTAGAAGGCCACCATTCTTCTCCTAGAGCTATCAATTGTGGTGTTCCTCAGGGCTCTGTCCTATTACCAATTCTCTTCCTTCTGTTCATCAATGACCCTCTAAGCTGTACATCTATCCCTACCCACTCATATGGTGATGACCCCATCCTTCACCTTTCCATCTGCTTTCCACAGCATCCATCTCAGCAGTTACTTCAACAGACAAAGGATGAGGCAATGGCACACTGAATGTCTGACTTGGATCATAACTCAGATTGGGGTAAAAGTAATACTATTGCTTTTAATGCAAGAAAAGCACAGTTCTTACATCTTTCGACCCGTCAAGGTCTTCCGCAATAGTATACTCAAATTTTTAACAATATCCTACTCAGTTCTGCACCAACTTTGAATATACATGGGGTTTCATTCAATTGGGGTTTATCTTGGAAAGATCATAATACCTCTCATGCAAAAGTTGCCTCCGCGAGATTTGGTGTGCTAAGCTGAATAGCAGACTCTGTTTCTTCTTTACCCCTGCACAGCTGCTGACTTAATACGGGGGTTTTATTTGTCCCCGTGTAGAGTACAACTGTCATGTGTGGGGAGGCTTCCCACATACGGCTCTTCTCAACAAGGTTGAGTCAAGGGCTTTTCATCTCATTATTTCTCCTCCTTCATCTTCTATCACTTCGCCGCATTGTTACATCTTGATCTCTTTTCTATTGCTACTTCAATGGCCACTGCTCCTCTGGACTGTCTGCTTACATCCCTCCACCACTACGGCGGGCACGGAGCACCCGTCTAGCAGCAAACTTGCATCCGTTTCCTGTCCAACTGTAATGCATGGGTTAATTGTTACTCCCAGTCCTTCATGTATGCAACAGGTCAACTCTGGAACTGTCTTTCTTTGTCTGTATTTCCTACTTCCTATGACCTCCAGTCTTTTAAATGCAGTTTGTCTAGGCATCTCGAAATAAACGGACCTTGAATTTGGCTCTGTTATCTTTTTATTTTTCCTTGGAGGAAACAATTAGTGGGCTTGTAACCTTTGGTTCCTTCTTCCTTGCATATATATATATATATATATATATATATATATATATATATATATATATATATATATATATATATATATTCTCCCTGATGTACCACGCACTCATATCAACATTTTTTTTTTTTTTCAGCCAATAGATATAATAACTTTATTTTATTTGCATTTCCTCACAAACCTTTGTGTTTCCTTCCATCTCTCCAACTCCTAAATCTCTCCTATGCTACCCGCTCATTTTTGGCCAACGACACCATGTCTTCAGCACACAACGCCTCCCATGGGACTCCACAAGAGCTTCATGCATCATGGTAAACAATAAATAGGCTTAAAACAGTCCCCTGATGCACACTCGTATTCACAGAAAACTCACTCAGCGTTCCTCCTCCATGGTACCAATATCACCCAATGGACAAGGGCCAAACACTGGATCTGCCATCCCCAAACTTTCCCTGTTCTAGTCAAACTCCAGCAGTCACTTGTAAGGCGCTCCCCACACATCCTTAATATCCTCACCACCACCCTTCCTTCAGATGCCGCTGGGGTGCTTTTTCGCAGTGGCACCACCTCCCAGGATCTCCTGGGATCCAAACTGTCTCATCCCGGAGGAGTGAGGCGTCCCAGCACTGCTGTTGTTGTGGGGCACCTCTCTCACCACCCACAGGGAGTGCAGCGGCCACAGTGATGATCTCACCAGAGATCTTGTGAGGGTGATCGGTTTCCCCCATTGGTCCAGTGTTCCACCCACTGGGCTCTATAATATGGAGAGGCCATCTCCGCAGCAAGCGTGAGTAGTACAAAAGTGCCCAGGAGTACACAGCGTAGACCTGGGCAGGGGTTTGAATTGGAGTTGCCTGAAGGCATGCCCAGTAGTACGCAGATCCTCCCCCCCTCCCCCCCCCTGCGTACCACTGGGCATGCCTTCAGGCAACCCCACTTCAAACCCCTGCCCAGGTCTACGCACGCCTAATCCTGGACACTTTGTAATAAGTATCTCCCCCCTTATATATATATATATATATATATATATATATATATATATATATATATATATATATCCCATTCAGACCTCCTCTGAATGTAAGCAAGGTACAACTTTCTAGTTACAGGTATTGGTGTATTATGAGCCTAGTAACATGCTGTTAGGGTCCATTTTTCTTAAAAATGTTACATAGATGCTCTATAGAAAAACATTATACTGTCTCGTAGGACTAATCGCTGTGGATAAAGGTAATATTTTCATAAGCTATGTCAGTAGAGAAATAAAATAATTGGTTGGAATGAAACCCATACTTAGAAAAAATAAAAAAATATATATCCTTTTATTTCCTTACTTAGGAAGTATACATTTAGCACCTTCTGCTTACATATCACATTATTCATGAGGTAAAATAAATCAAAACCTTACAAAGAAAATAAAAATTACCATCATAACAGCTTATAGCAAAGATACTGCTTCCTGAAATATTTTAAGGCATCAATCTTAGCATACTACACATTTGGTACATAAAATTTGTAGTCAAAACTATAACTTTGACACATAAATACAATTCTGAAAAGTAAAACTTAAACTTTTGTGTGGGATCAAGGCACTAGTAGCTTGAGCCAAAAATAAACTGAAACTATGCAATTCAGAACTATCTGCAATAATTATATGAAATTATATTATTCCTGAAGTAAATTAAAGCCTTATCAAAAGATATCCAAATTACCAAAATCCCAAACAGCAATGATACTGCTTGCCCAAATTTATTTTGGCATCCATCTTAGTATACTACCATTATGGCACATGCAATTCTTGGCATGGCTAATTTAATATGTAAAAAACATCAAAATAAGGAATGCCTAGAAAATACCATGACTGAAAAACAGCTTATGATCCAAAGTAAGACCCTTCAATAGAAGTGGGATTAATCTGAGACATGAAACTCAAAGAAGCAGTTTCTCTGCAGGTTTAGGCAAAGATGTACCTGACACGATGAACATACTGCCCTTGCCCTTCCATCACAGCCTTCATTTCGACATTTACGGAACGTCTCGCAGATGACTGGGAGATGCTTTGCCCCCAAAGTTCTGAGTGATTTTGATGGCAAAGGTGACTTATGACCATGTTTCACAGCCTTTGTAGGTGGGGGAGTACTCTCATCATCAGACTCATCATTGCAACCAGGCCTGGATGTACAAACTGATTGTCTTTTCTCGAACATGTACCCTCTGATCAGCTGGTCGGCCAATGTGAGTTTGAAATCCAAGTAGTCCATCCCTCTTGAATCACAGTCAGACTTGTATTCTACCCAACTATTTGCTGTTGCAAAGTCAAACATGTGCAGAATAACCCTGACTGTCCATTTTCGGGTCTTAGATGAGCTTCTGTAGTAGCTGAGTATTTGATCATGCACATCTACACCCCCCATAGCTGAATTGTATTCTTTCACTACTCGAGGCCGGTTGATTTCGATGTGCTTCTTTTCAGCTTTTGACCATCTCTTGCACGTGTCTTGTGGATTTACAGCAAATTCACTTGAGGCCATGTAGATGACTTTCTTATCTTGCCATGCTGTTAGAGCAACTTCTCTGTCGTTTCTCACCTGAACATCATTCGAGCCTCTCCCTTCCTGTTTCAGGCTTTTTTCAGTCTTGAATTTGACTTCTTTAGGGATCATATTCTTCTTTATTGTACCAGTGGCTCTTAAGCCTTTCTTGTGAAGCTCCTCAATCAATCTCACACTAGTGAAGTATCTGTCAAAGAAGAGACTAGTACCTGGGTCAACACTAAGAACAAATCTGAGCACTGCTGCCTCTCCAATGCCTTTTGTTGTACCAACTGACACTGCATTATCAAGTGTGCTAACCACTTTGATGAGAGCTTCTTTTCCTTGAAATACTTCAAAATCTAACACCAAACCATTGGGCGATGCCAAAACAAACATCTTCAACCCATCAGGGTTTGGCTTTCCAGGTACATGTTGTCGAACACTTACTCTACCTCGGAAAGGTATTATGCTCTCATCGATGCTTACTTTCTTGGCTCTTGGTAGCTCCAAGCATCTTCCTCTTACTTCATTCAATATGCTCCTCACTTTCCACAACCTGTCCTCCTTCTTCTGTGCCGAGGTGACTTTGTTATCATCCACTACTTTTAAGAAAGACCTTAGTTTGAAAAATCTATCTCTGGACATGATGTCTGCTATGAAAGGAAAGCGCGTCAAACGCCCCCAGTACATACGTAACCTTGGAAATTTTGTTACTGATGTCACAAAATTCATTCCAATGAACGAGGCCATTTCTTCTTTTGTTACATTTAATGATTCCCCCTTTGCTTCTGTGTACTTCATGTTAGTCAAAAGTGTCATTTGCTCTACAAAATCCTCTGAAATGTATGCTTTGAAGTATTCAATGGGGGATAAGGGACCACTGGCTGCTTGACTTGGATTTTCTGTACCAGTGTGTCCAGAGTTAAGTGAACCTGAGAAATTTCTGTCTCTTAAGTAATACAGGCGTCTTCCAGTGGTTGATGTAGCATGCCGTGTTGTCTTCTTCTTCCTCTTCTGTATCAGATGATTCAGACGTCAGACTATTGCCACCAGCTGGTGTTCTGGCCTGAGGTATCCAATCTTCATCATCATCACTGATGTCGCTCACGTCTGCGTTGAAGGGCAACTCATCTGCAAGAGAAGTTATTAATAAGCTAAAGTTTCAAATTCCAATCAGTCAAACTAATTAACCTCTAACATCTCTAACCCTGTGTTGTTGAGTGAAGACGAAGGGGAGCTGCAAGGCTTGGTGGATGAGTTTGGGAGAGTGTGTAAGAAACGGAATCTGAAGGTGAATGTAGGGAAGAGTAAAGTGATGGTCTTTGAGAGAGGTGAAGTCAGTGAATGTACAGCGAGGCTGGATGGTGAGGAATTGGAAAATGTGAGTACGTTTAAGTACTTGGGTAGTGTGATGAGTAAGGATGGAGGTTTGGAGGGTGAAGTGCTTGAAAGGGTACAGCAGGGTAGAAAGGTTGCTGGTTCTTTGAAAGCAGTGATAAGAAACAGGGAAGTGAGCATGGAAGTGAAAAAGTTACTACATGACAGTATTGTGATACCAACTCTAACGTACGGAAGTGAAGCTTGGACGTTGTTGGAAGGACACAAGTCAAGAGTGAGAGCCGTGGAAATGAGTTATTTAAGAGGAGCCTGTGGAGTCACATGGAGAGACAGGCTGACGAATAAGGATATAAAGGAGCGTTGTGGTGTTGATGTGGATGTGATAGGAAGCGTTATGAGGAACACACTGAGGTGGTTTGGCCATGTGGAGAGGATGGAGGGTGAAAGACTGACGAAGAGAGTGTATGTGAGTGAGGTGGAGGGGGAAAGAGGGAGGGGGAGGCCGAGGATGAGATGGAGAGATGGGTTGGAGAGGTATATGAGAGAGGGGGGTGTGAGTTTGGAGCAGGGGAGTGAAATGGCGGGGGACAGGGCGACTTGGAGGCGATTTGTTTGTGGCCACCCCAAACGGGATTGAGGCGTCTGGCAATAGATAGATAGATAGATCTCTAACCCTTGGGTCTGATGTACTTGCCTCCTTTCTTGTGGGGATAGAGGCCACCTGGGCAGGCTATGATGTATCTGAGCTATCAGAAGCTGGAGGACTCTGTCAGGGATATTATTAAACACATGATGGAAGACTGTGTAGCATAAAACCACTTAAGCCAACAACACAATAAGATTTCTGTAAGGCAACCCAGTCTCAGCCGTGGCTTTCCTTAAGGATTCAGGGCTATTCAGCCAGGCAGTTGCTGTTTGAATTCCTTTAGAGTTTATTTAGTAGCAAAGCATGGATGGTACTTTAGGTAAAGTTAAGTTAGCTTAAGTAAGGTATAATATGAAATTGTTTCTGTATAACACCCTCTCTTATTAGAAATATAACTTTTATTTTACTTCATGAAAGCCAAAACAAAAATTTGGCTACTCTTTTATATTATTACCTGAATGGGCCAATTTTAAGAAATAATTTGGTTAGCATAAATTACCATTAAAATCCATGAGTGACACCTGGTTGAACTGATCCCCAGAGTTCACTGTGGAGTCTTGATCCACTCGTCGGCTTTGCTGTCCACCTGCAATAAAAAAAAAATATATAATCAGTAATATTATATTTGTCCCACTTCTGGCAACACCTTATTTTGTTATTCCATCTCAATTTTATTTCTTGCTAAAAACATACACATATTGTCCTGTGTGAGTTTATTCTAGTGTTTGAAATAAATTAAAGCTTTGCCTTAGGCTAGGTTGGATTAGGTCAGATTAATTTAGGCTAGGTTTGGATGGACTATTAGGCAAAGTCAGGTTAGGCTGGATTAGGCTAAGTTAGATTAGGTTAGATCTGGCTGGGTTATATTAAGTTATGTTTTATTAGGTTAGATTAGGCTGGGCTAGTTCAGGTTAGGTCTTCTACATTCACTTTAAAAAATTTCCCTCCCCAACAAAAAAATATCTACCAAGTCCTGGGCAACACTATACTACCAAAACAATGCGTAGTTAAATCCCCAGTTAAAGAGCTACTCTGATTATTCGAGTCACGGCAGTGAAATCGGCATGTCACATGAAGCATGATTTAGTATGAAACACTGCATGCTTATGTATGAACTTCTATAAACTAAAATTAAAAGATTTCACATATTTGAGTAAAGCAAGCACAAACTGCGCATTGCCAAGTACTATTCCACTGTAATAAGACCTGACCAACACAATAATGTTGCGTCACTTCCTTGCCGCCAAAACGATGTTCTATACTACTTCATTTTTCACCCTTTGCACCTATAACCCATCATATATTATTACTTTCTATGATCAACAGGCATTTACCATCAAATCTGACCTATCAACAAACTAAAATACGATGTACTTACGAGGACTAGTGGGTTTAAATGGACCAGACATACTGAATCCCTCTTCCCGTCGCCATGAAGACTCTGATGTAAACATTTTGGGCAGGTGGCGCCTTCTTCCGGCCAGCACAGTCACTAGCTTACTCCAATTAATTTTTCAGGCGGGATAATTAAAAGCTATAGACAATACGAATTTTTACATTTGAGACATTATGATTATTGCCAGGTCTGAATGGGATATATATATATATATATATATATATATATATATATATATATATATATATATATATATATATATATATATATCCTCATTATTAGCTCACATACCTGCTATCCAAATCTATAAGAAGGGATGAGGATTTTGGGGGACTGACTTCTGCTTCCCGTGGAGGTTGGTGATAAACTGAGCAGTCTAGCAGATAATAACCTCCAGCAAAAAAACTTTCACCTACCGAACGACTCTCTCTCTCTCTCTCTCTCTCTCTCTCTCTCTCTCTCTTCATCCAGTATTCTGACTAATTTCTTCTTATTCTCCACACCATTACCGCTATTATTACCTGATTTTAAGAAAACGTCTTTTCATATAATAGACAAATGAAAAACAGTGAAACAGTAATCATTATTTTTTTCCCCCTATACTAACAGCTACACTGGAATCCGCATTTCTCTCTCACCTGGTCCCTCACTGAATGGTTTTAGGTTATCAGATTTTGACCATTGGTCATTTAGGCTGTCACCTGGCGAAAATAAATGAATTATTTGGGGCACTAAAGATAACATTCAGTAAACAAGTCTCTCCTCCATCTCTTTCTCTTCTTTTTCTTATTCCCTGCTTCTACAGTCAAAATCAACCTTCAGCTAGAATCTTATTGCTTTCATTATGATTATTATTAATAAATTTTATTTATCACTACTGGAAAAATAATTACTCTTTGTCTGTGTCTCTCTCTTCATTCTGTTTTCTAACTAATTTCTTCTTATTCCCCACACCATTGCCACTATTATTACCTGATTTAAGAAACGTGTTTTCATATAAAGGACAAACAATAAACAGTGAAACAGTAATCATTAATGTTATTTTTTCCCTATAGCTACTATCACTCAGCTACACTGGAATCTCCATTTCTCTTTCTCACCTGACCCCTCACTAAATCAGATTTTGACCATTTGTCACATAGGCTGTCACATGGCGAAAATAAATAAAGCATTCTGGGCACTAATGATAAATTTTAGTAAACAAGTCTCTCCTCCATCTCTTTCTCTTCTTTTTCTTATTCCCTGCTTTCTCTTTCTTATTCCCTACTTTTACAGCCAAAATCACCTTTCAGCTAGAATTTTAGAGCTTTATTATTATCATTATTAAATTTATCACTACTGGAAAAATATTTACTGTCTGTCTTTCTCTCTCTTGCATTTATTTTCTTCCCATTACTCGTCAAAATCAAAATTACAGCTGAATTAACGACCACTAATATTTTCCATGATTGGAAAAAAAAAAATAACTAAACAAAATTAAAAGGCTAAGAACAGTAATCTCCCTTTGTGAGAGTGTGTGCGTCTGTAAAAATCTTACCACTTCTCGAAAGGACCTATGGAGCTTACAGCTGGCAACTGAGGCTCTCAGGATTTATAAAGCCACCGATGAACTCTGTGAGGGCCCCACTCTTCATCATGGTACGTCAAGAGACACGCTGCGAGAAGTGTGGCAAGAAGATTAACATCAAAACCGCCCACACCTGTGTAAAATGCCCAGGTTGCGGACGATTTATTAATATTTTTTATCAGCGATATCACAGACAGTCCTGTTTACAAGGTGAGTAATCATAAACACTGAAAAATAGCTCTTCTTGTTAAATTGTTTCACAGTATCATTGTGTGCAACCTTCATAGATTTGGGAGAAAGCATATGTCAGGGTGGATAAACAAGGATTGTGGGGAGAGTTAGGGAATACATGGCAAGTTGCTGTAGGTCGTGAAGAGTAGGTATGAGGGTGCTAAAGCTGCTGTGCAAGTGGATAGTGAACTGAGAGAAATTTTTCTATTTGAAGGTTGGACTGAAGCAAGGCTGTGTCATCTCTCCATGGTCGTTCAATCTGTATATGGATGGGGTAATAAAGAGATACAACGTTGGGCAGTGGATGTTGGAGGGCCCCCTAGTGAGAGGGGGGCAGTGCTTGGAAACTCCCTGTACTGTTGTTTGTAGATGATACTGTGTAATTAAATAAAGACAGAGAGGAGCTGCAAGACTAGGTTGATGAGTTTAGGAGAGTGGAAAAGGAGAGGGAGGGGAGATCAAGGATGAAATTGGGGATGGAGTGGAGAGGTATATGGGGGAGGGGGGGGGGAGCTGGGGTCTGGGTGACATGGGTGCGATTTGTTTGTGGCTTCTGGCAATAGATAGATAAATAGATATAAATTATCAGGAACAAAACTTATGGAAAAAAAAAACGCTGTTCACAGGTGGAGTAGGGGGGGGGGGACTTCTAAGCAGTTAAGACGACCCCATCTCCCTGGAAACACAACAACTGATGATGATGATGGTGCCACTGCCTCTACAAGTAGGGATGACGGACATACACCTTCATCATCTATGGCATCAACCTCAAGGTCATTTCTAAGGGGCCTTTTACAGGAGGTCAGATTTACTCCTCCAGGAGAGTACGCTCAAGACCCAATAGTATTCTTAACAGATTTTGCTACATTTTTCAGTCACCATATTCAAAATGTAATGAGGCAGTTGCAAGCACCATCTGATGCTATATACTTAGTGCTGGCAGTTGTTTTAAGACGGGAACCTGTTTTAGAGGGGGAAGATACAACCAGAACTCACTATATTCACACTCCACTAGTTTTCATTACTCTCAGCACTATAGAACAAACACTGGAGGAGCTGAAACAGTACATATTAAATCATATAGAAAATGTACTCTGTAACACAGAGGGGAGTGGGTTTATTTTAGACTACATCAAACATTTAGAAATGAATATAATTAAAAATGTTGTTCCTCAGTCTATAGGTACATATGTAGAATTTCCCACTGGTGTTAGGGGAAGGAAGCAGATATTTAATCCTCGACCTATAACAGGAATAGATAAAGATGCTTGTATAATACAGTGTTGGGCTGCTCATAAGATACTTTCTAACCTAAATAAATGGAGGGATATGCAGCGTCGAGTGGATTCATGGGGAAAATGTAATACTTTGATAAAGTTTCCTCGAGGGAAAGATATTTCTTGGTACTCCCTTGATGAGTTAAAAACTCAATATCAAATAAGTATTAATATTTATAGCTTGAATGATAAACATCCCTACGAATTGGCTATAGCCAGAATAGGGAGCAAGAAGTATGAGGACAAAGTAAATCTACTTTTATTAGACAACAAACACTGTTGTCTGATAAAAGATTTAAATATATTTCTTCAGGCTTTTCTACATAAACGTCAACCTATGAGTCCCTTCTTCTGTGAAGTGTGCTTTTCGGAATTTGCTGGGGAGGAGGAGAAGGTTTTACATTCTCAACATTGCTGCTCTCGGCAGAAAGAAGTAATTCCTGACCCGGGTTCCACCATTAAATTCATAAATTGGTGGAAAATAGTGTCCCTCGATTTTGTGTGCTTCTGTGATTTTGAAGCCCAACTGAAGGATGGGGGTGATAAGGATCATATTGTCAGCACACATCACGCTATAGTATATGCCTATATCATTGTGGATAGAGATGATAATTTAGTAGATTCATATACATATGTTGGACCCGATGCAGCCACACATTTCATAGATAAAGTAACCCTCTGTTATGAGCAGTTACTAAGTTACCACAAATTTCCCATCCATATGACAGACGAGGATGAGGAAAGCTTTCAAAGGCAAATGAAGTGTCAGTTATGTGAGTCAGCATTTGTTAACGGTAGCGATAAACACAGACACCACATACACCACACACAATTTAACAATTATGTAGGGGCTCTGTGCAGGAAATGTAATATGCAGATAAAAGATAACTCTAACAGACCAATTACCATAGCTCATAATTCGTCTTATGATTTGGGGTTAGTCATTAAGGAAATGAAACAAGACCTTCCCATTAACTTGCTTTGCAAACAGGCACCTAAGTTTTTTAAGGTTGATATTGGCAAGCTGAGATTCATCAATAGTTATGGCTTTATGAATGGGAGTCTTGCTGATATGGCTAAGGTACACATTCAGTCTGGAAATTCTCTCAAATTCACTAAGGAAATACTTGGGGGAAATGGATGAATCCTTAAAAGAAATGCTAATTTCTGGGAAGCAAGTATTTCCATATGCATATCTTTCTGAGATTGATAAGCTTGAAGATCATAGTTTACCACCCATTGATGCATTTTACAGTTAATTAAAAGGAAGCTGCATTACAGAGGAAGAGTATGATCATGCTTCAGAAGTATGGGCAATGGCGGGTTGCTCTAGTTTGAAGGACTATCTAATGCTGTACCTTAAAGTTGACTGTGGTCTACTAGCTGATGCGTTCACAAACTGGCGTAGAACTTTGCTGCAACAATACCATTTAGATATAGTTAATTATGTCTCCCTCCCTTCTTTCAGATTTGATAGCTGGCTGAAATCTTCAAAAATAGAAGTTCAACTCATCAGTGATAGGTCTTTGCTTCACCTCATTCAGAATAACATCCGAGGTGGTTTCACTACGGTTATTCGCCGCTTCATGAAAGCTAATAACAAATTCACCAATCCAAATTTTGATAGCTCTAAAGAAATTTCAATTTTTTTATGTTATTATGACTTTAATTCACTCTATGCCTCTGTAATGACAGAATCGCTTCCCACTGGTGATATAAAGAAGCTTAGTGACAATGAGATGAAAGCATTTCTTGATAAGGGAATTGAAAGGCAACCTACTGACGGTACTTTTGGGTACTGGGTTCTGTGTGACACTCTACCGGTGTCTGCAGAGGTTGCTCAGTTAACAGATGATTTTCCTCTGGGCTTAAAACAAAAAAACATTACCTATGATGATCTTTCACCCTATTCTAAACAGCTATTAGAAAAGGAAGGTAGAAAATATCCTAAATTTAATCAAAAACTTTTAGCTTCTCACTCAGCAAAGTACAACTATCTTGTAGCTCTACCTTTGTTGCAGTTATATATGAGGCATGGTCTGAGATTAGCTAAAGTGATCTCACTGTTCATTGTTAGACAGGAACCATATTTAAAACCCTTCATAGAATGAAAAAATAGAACTCAGAAATAATGCCTCAACTAAGGACAAAAAAGCTATGTACAAGCTAATGTCAAATTCATTGTTTGGGAAAACTTTATTCAATCCTCAGAGATATGCCACCAAAACTAAAGTTTGCCGAAAGAGGAAAGAATTCCTAAAAAGTGTTAGGAATCCTTTCTTCAGAAGGGTGATACCTTTAAAAGAAAATCGAGTAATGACAATCTCTCAGTCTCCCAAAATAGAACTGTCTCATCCCCAGTTCGTAGGATTTCAAATCCTTGAGTTGGCCAAAGTGAAGATGTATCATTTTTTATATGATGTTCTCACAAAGCACTATGGGGAAAGAGTAAAAGCAGTGTACTCAGATACAGACAGTTTTGTATTTTCACTTGAGTGTGAAGATATATTCAGTGAATTACAAAGGTATCCCCTTGTGGACTGGATAGATACGTCAAATTTCAGTCCCCAGCATCCTTTGTACAGTGATGCACGCAAAGGACAGTTGGGTCTGTTAAAAAGTGAGGTAGGGGAGAAACTGATAGTTGAAGCATGTTGTCTGAAGCCAAAATTATACTCCTTACTTTAGCAGTCAGGTATAGAGATGATAACTGGTAAGGGTATTCCTAGTTATGAAAGGAAAAAACTTAAACATCAAGAATACAAAGACGCTCTTCTGGGGTCCAATGAGATTCATTATGTTAGAGCCACAAGTATATCTGACCGACAGGGACAGATCACCACGCTATCATCAAACAAGAGAGGGATGAGTGAATTTGAAGATAAACGTTATTATTTGTCCCCTACTCAGTCAGTCAGTTATGGGCATCCTTTGGCTAATAACATTCAAGTAAAAGGAGGGCAAGAAGAAGAGGAAGGAGAAGAAGAAGAAGAAGAAGAAGAAGAAGGAGGAGGAGGAGGAGGAGGAGGAGGAGAAGAAGAAGAAGAAGAAGAAGAAGAAGGAGAAGAAAAAGAAGAAGGAGAAGAAGAAGAAGGAGAAGAAGAAGAAGGAGAAGAAGAAGGAGGAGGAGGAGGAGAAGAAGAAGAAGAAGAAGAAGAAGACGAAGAAGAAGACGAAGAAGGAGAAGCAGAGGAAGAAGAAAGAGATGGGAAGGAGCTTCCATCTCTGTGGGGGTCACGACTCATCCCCATTATCCAACAGTATTTCCCATGCAAGCGAAAACAAGGGTCTGTCTTATATGACAGACAAAGGAAAAAGATTAATGGTAAATATTTCCTAGACAAGGAAGCTACTTCATGATCTATAAGGGTGTTTGTAACATTCTTTTCATAGATATTTTGTATGCAAATCTCATGCTGGATATATATATATATATATATATATATATATATATATATATATATATATATATATATATATATATATATATATATATATATATATATATATATATATACTAAAAAAAAACTTTACTGATAATGTGTAAATAAGTGTTTGCAGTGTTCATGTCATTTATTTATTAGGTGAGGACATTTTTTGTCTTCTTTCATAGAAAGGGAAGCTACTTCATGATCTATGAGAGAGTTTGTAGCATTATTTTCATATATAATTTGTATGCAGAAATCCTATATAGTCTACTGTATTTACTGTGTTAAAAACCTTTACTGTTAATTTGTATATAAAGTGTCTGCAGTGTTCTTGTTTTATTTATTAGGTGAGGACATATTAGTTTTTTCATCAGTTTATCAGTAAACACCATGGAGAACTGTTTATACATCAGAACACACAGATATATTTCGTGATCCTGCCAGAATTATTGTGGCAGGGTTTTCAATCTCAGGAAAAACCGTACTGATATCTAAACTCATCAAGTACTATGCAGAAAAGTTTTCAAAAATATTTATCTGTGGTGTAAGCTATCACCCTCTTCAAGATGATCCAGTCATTGGTCGTAAAGTTTCTGTGCACAAAGATATAATTGACCGTACAGTACACTCAACTCCACAAGAAAAATCACTACTCATATTAGATGATTTGTATTTAAAGGCAATGCAGAGTCAAACTGTAGCTGAAGCTTTCATCAAGGGACGTCATTCAAACCTGAGTGTTGTATTAATATCTCAAAACCTTTTTATGAGAGGTCCCTTTTCTCGTGATGTATCCCTTAATGCCACTCATTTTTTACTCCTTCGAATGCGCGACTTGGGACAGGTGGAATGTTTAGCTCGTCAGATATTTGGTAAACAACATGTGCCAGATATTCTCGAAATATACAGGCGAGCCGTTATCAATAAACTTTATGGGTATTTACTGATTGATTTATCAATAAAAACTCCCCCACAACTGCAATTTAACTCAAACATTGTTGGAGAGCCTCCCTGTGAAGTAGTCTATACCTATGGAAATTAATAGCTTACTTCGAAACATATACTATGATCCTACATCACCTGCATCCTTGGGTAGTATTGAAAAATTATATCGGACCGCCAAAAATATAAACACTCTAGTGACTAAAACAGATGTGAAGAGATTTTTAAAAGGTTCTAGAGTTTATACTCTGCATAAATTACAAAGAAAAAGATTCCCACGACGAAACATCGTAGCAGCAGGACCCCGCATTATTCCGACATGTAACCTGGCTGATTTGAGGCACTTACGAGGGGAAAATAACCATGTACAATATTTACTGGTATGTGTACATGTCTTCTCACGTTACATGTTTGTCCATCCCATTCAATGAAAAACTGGAGCTACTGTAACTAATGCGCTTTCAATCATTTTAAGTAAACCAGAATCACAAGGTTACTCAAGACTTTTCACAGACAGGGGGACAGAATTTTTTAACAAAACGCTGGAATCTTACTTGAAGAGGAAGAATATTACTCTGTATAGTGTTTACTCACAAGAGACGAAGGCTAGTCTCTGTGAGCGTGCCATAAGAACTCTGAAGCACAAAATTTATCGGTTTAACTGCATACAACACTTTAACCTACCTACCCATTCTAAGTACACTGGTAAGCACATATAATCTCACTCCTCATCGAGGCTTGAAGGGCAAGACACCTGATGAAATTCACAAGCTAATAGACCCCAGACACTGGAGAAAGCAGTTTACAATAATGTATAAAAAGCCTATCAAACGTAAAAAAACAGTTAGTTCAGACTTGGTAGTAGGGGATTTAGTACGAATAGTGACTTCATCCAGGAGTAAGAGCTTTGCAAAAGGATTTACTAAACAGAATACAGAAGAGATATTTCGCATTACTAAAATACACAGGAGTAAGTCAGGAATTTTTACCTATGAGTTGGAAGACTGAGGTGGAGAAGCATTCAAGGGAATATTCTACAGAGAAGAAATAATCCCTACTTTAGCCCCAGAAACCTTCCCCATTGAAATATTAAAGAAACGGAAGAAGAAAGACGGCTCTTTGCAGTATTATATTCACTGGAAATCATATCCAGATCGCTTTAACGAGTGGATAGATGCCTCGGAGATCCAGAAAACCACTGATCTCCCGCCATCGTGAATTTATTCAGTTTCTGAAAGAAACCAAACCAAAGCTGAGGAGGAAATTAATATCCAGGTGTCGCAAACAAGAGTTAGACGGCTTATCAGAGATATTTGCGAATTTCTTGAAGAAATACTTAACAAGAGATACATAGGTAATAAGAAAGCTTCGTCCACACCAGTCTGAATTCGAGAGATTGCTTTGAAACAAACATCTTTAAAGAGAAAAAGGCAGATCCTTACCTCTACTACTGGAGGGTCTATTCTAAGCATCTTGCTACCCATTGCCACTACTATATTAGGGAGTCTTCTTAAATAATGACAGTCAAAGAATTCTGCCTAGTACCAAGGTCTCAGGCGGAAACCATTCTTTATGCTTCTACCACTGAAAGACCCCAAGAAACTGCTTATCCTAAATCTTCCCATGTAATTGCCCCCATTCAGCCATCAGATACAGAACATCGTCACACACTAGAGGACACAATCAAAATACTGCTCAAACCAGACATCCATCAGAATGCTTTTGGTATCTTATCATATTTACGACAACACTCTTTAGTACACTGGGATGATATGGGTAATCAGATGTCTCCAATTCGCAACATTAATATTATAGATGTAATTCAGTACTGGGTAACCCGAAACAACACGTTTGATTCACGTAAAATAACTGACTTACGAACTTTGGTGAAACTTGTAGATTTACCCGAGGCTTATATCAAGAATCCAAAGGCAAAGAAACAACTATTCGGGGTTGGGGTCACATCTCTTCATAAAAAAATAAAGCAAAGTTTTAAGAGGTGGGACCCATATTAAGTCTTTCATTACAGCCTGTAGAAACAGTCTACCTTGAGATCTTGAGCAGAATGGATGTCTGTGGGAGAGGCTTGCAAGTCCATGATCGATTAAGGGAATTTCGATTGGCCCATGCTCTCGCCAGACATAGGGCCACGATATCAACTCCCTTTTTGAGACTTATAACAGACTAGTTGGCAATCTAACAGAGGATTACTATAAGCAAGTGTTACGGAACAGAGAAAGATAATGTACACTTTAAGTGAGAATACGAAGAGTCACTACTGTCCCGTAAAGTTCCAGGTTCAAAACAAAAGAGTTAGGTAAAATTACAAGTTAAAGTTTAATGCTTAAATTAACAACAAAACATTCAGGACTCATAAGGATAATGTAATGGCAAAAACAGGTTAAATATATGGTTAACTGCAATAGCCTCTATTAACACGAAATTAGCAAGAGTAAATTTATCTAAGTCAGCCCTGATAAAATGAGATACCAGATAATACTCAGTGAATGCCAGATAAATAATTACAGATACAAACTATTATCAAAAATGACTGACATAAAGAACCCCACACGAATTACAAAAACTTCACTAGGCCTACAAATTAAACTTATGCTATACAGTACAAGAAAAAATGCAATAACAGTAATACTCAAATTACACACAGCTGCTAGATGTTTGGAGATTTCTTGAGCACTCACAATAATAATATCTGTACAGGGGAGGACAGAGATGTGAACAAAATGAGGAGCAGATCTAAGTGGCAACGATGCAGAGACTGAGCTCATTATACTGTATAGGGGCTGGCAGAGCTTGATACAACTTGTAAGAGGGACGCGCAAATGAAGCCATGGGGACAGAGAGCTGAAAATCCCGCAAAGTATATCAGAGAGAACGACTTACTCTACTATAACGGTAGAAGGGGGGACTGAGGCAGAACACGCTCGTGATCAAACATGCAGCAACTGTGCGTTAAAATTACACAAAGGATGATGAAATCATAGGCTATGTAACACCTCCCCACAAAGAAAAAGAAATTTACAAAGGAAATTTCTTATTACTCTAAAACAATCTGTCTAAAGTCTAGATAAGCAATCTGCAATAACATTTTCTTTCCCCTTGACATGTTGTATGTCTAATGAATACTCCTGAAGAAGTAGACTCCATCTTGTCAATCTCTGATTTTTATCTTTAAACTTACTAAGGAATTTCAGTGGGTTATGATCGGTATAAATGACTATGGGGTCAAAACCAGAACACAAATAAAATGAAAAATGCTGTAAACCCAAAATCAAGGCCAAAAGCTCTTTCTCAATAGTTGAGTAGTTCTTTTGAGGTGGAGTGAACTTCTTACTGTAATAAGATACAGGATGTTCAATACCCTGATCATCCTCTTGCAGCAAAACAGCCCCAGCTCCTGTATCACTTGCATCAACAGCCATCTTAAAAGGCTTAGCAAAATTTGGAGTAGCGAGCACTGGCTGACATAATAGAATAGCTTTAAGTTTGTTGAAAGAGGATTCACAGTTATCGGTCCAGACAAATTCAACTCCCTTTTTCAGTAGGTCTGTAAGTGGTGATACAAGAATAGAAAAGTTAAGAACAAATCTCCTGTAATAACCTACCATTCCCAAAAATCTTTGTAGCTCTTTCCTACTTTTAGGTCTGGGAAGATCACTTATAACCTGAACCTTAGCTCCTGGTGGTGCAACATGTCCATCACCAATTACATACCCAAGGTACTGAACTTTAGCTTGACCAAACTCACACTTTGATAAATTAGCTACAAGATTAGCATGAACTAAACGGTCAAGAAATTTACTGACATGGCATAGGTGATCTTTCCAGTTGTCACTGAAGATTAATACATCATCAATATAAACAACACACCCTGCCAAACCCTCTGTTACAACATTCATGAGCTTCTGAAATGTGGCTGGTGCATTCTTCATACCATACGGCATTACAGAACATGCAAAAGCCTTTCCTAGTGTTACAAAACATGAGATCTCCCTAGCACGTTCAGTCATAGGTACTTGCCAGTATCCCTTTAACAAATCAAACTTACTTATGTACCTAGCCTTTCCGATCTTGTCTATGCAATCTTCCACACGAGGGAGAGGGTAAATGTCTGTTTTGGTTATCTGATTAACACGTCTGTAGTCGATGCAAAGCCTCTGTGACCCACCTGGCTTAGGGACTAGAGTGACAGGAGAACTCCACTCGCTCTGACAGGGCTCAATCATCTTGTGGTCCAACAGGTAGCCAAGCTCCTTCTGGATGAGAGGAATTTTCACTGGGATCACACGGTAAGGAGGCAATTTAATTGGCTTTGCGTCTCCAACATCGACATCATGCATCAACACAGTGGTTCTTCCTGGAGTGGCACGGAACACTTGCGGGTACTCCTGCAGTAATGCCGAAAACTCCTGCCTTTCCTTGGGTGGTAGATGAGAAAGCTTAGTCTGGAGATCATTCATGATATCAGGATTCTTCCCCAAACTATCACTCAGGCTCATACTGCATGGGAGAGCTTCACTTGCAGACTCGGGTGGAACAGCTACAGTGCAGACTGGATTATTTTCGTCCCGCCTGTGATATAACTTTAGCATGTTGATGTGACATAGTTGCTTGCTCTTTCTACGATCTGGTGTGGCGATGACATAGCTGACATCACTGAGTTTCTTCTCCACGAAATAAGGGCCACTAAACTTGGCTTGAAGAGGTTGCCCATGAACTGGTAGCAGAATCAAAACCTGATCTCCTGGCTGAAAGTGGCGTAACCTGGACTTCTTGTCATACCAAGTCTTCATCTTCTCCTGAGCAGCTCCTAAATTCTCTCTCGCCAGCTGTAAAGCAGTGGACAGCCGTTCTTTGAAATTCATCACATACTCCAGCAGGTTGACGTCATCTTCCTCCGACAGCCAGCATTCCTTGAGTAGCTTAAGGGGTCCTCTTACTTCATGGCCAAACAGTAGTTCAAAAGGTGAGAAGCCCAGTGATTCATTTGGAGATTCTCTTGCAGCAAACACAACGAATGGAAGACCTTTTTCCCAGTCATTCTGATGTTCCAAACAGTATTTCTTGAGCATCGATTTGAGTGTTTGATGATATCTCTCCAACGCTCCTTGGGTCTGGGGATGGTAAGCTGAAGACGTGATCTGGGTGATGCCCAACTCTTTCAGAGACTGCTTGAAAACATTTGACATGAAATTACTTCCTCGGTCTGACTGTACTTCCTTGGGCAGACCAAACTTTGTGAAGAACCCTAGCATTTCCTTAACCACGTTCTTTGCTGAGATGTTTCTAAGTGGAATGGCTTCAGGATAACGAGTAGCCATATCAATCATGGTCAACACATAAGAAAATCCTGAAGAAGTCTTAGGAAGAGGGCCCACAATATCCACCAACACACGGGTGAAAGGCGCCTCAAAAGGAGGAATGGGAACTAGAGGTGCAACCTTTTCAGTCTGATTACACTTCCCCACAACTTGACAGGTGTGACAAGACTTACAATACCAGGAAACATCCCTGAAGATACCTGGCCAGTAGAAGTGTTTCAAAATGCGTGCCACAGTCTTCCTCACTCCAAGGTGTCCTGCCAAACTGGAATCATGAGCCACTCTAATGATATCCTGCCTACAAACACGAGGGATGACAACTTGATGTACAACCTCCCATTCACAGTCGGCTGATGCTGTTGGGGGTCTCCACTTCCTCATAAGTACTCCTGACTTTACATAATAACAAGTAGAAGCACCGGCTGACTCTTCTTCACTGTAAGCAGAGTTAGCTAGACCTTTCAACTCAGGGTCAGCAATCTGCAACTCAACCAACTCTTGACGAGACAAATTATCAACACTACGGGGTACTGCCTCATCTGGTGAGTGGTCCAAATTAGCAAGAAAAGTGTCAGCTAGGATAACATCATCATCATCATTATCCTCTAAATCACCAGTAACTTTAGACTTAGCCCTAGTGACAGCACATGCAGGGAACACATCAGGGACATCACAATCCCGGGACGCAGCCACTGGCTCACTAGACAACTGAGGAGCTGGACACACTTGACTTCCACCAATATCATTTCCAAGTAAGAAAGTTACACCTGACATTGGGAGTGTCTCAACCAACCCAACCATAACGGAACCATTAACAAAACCAGACTCTAAATTCACTCTGCACAGAGGAACAGAGAAGTAATTATTCCCTACACCTTGTAAGATTACAGTTTCATCAGAGGAATTAACATTAGAGCCTAGAACACTGGTCAGCATAAGGGATTGGCAAGCACCTGTATCACGATATATTTTAACTGATTTCCTGTCATTACTGTCCAGAGGACTGACAAAACCATCAGACAGGAAATTAGCACATGAACTCTTGAGAGTGTCACCCACGTTACTGCTCAAAAGAGGAGCTCCATCATGAGAATTTAAGTTACCCCTCAAAGCAGGTTCAGTTAACTCAGTTAAAGAATTCTGGGAACTCTCAAGAGTGGACACTAGACCAATTGACTGAATATTTAAAGACTCCTTTTTGTTCACATCACGCTGTCTCCTGAAACATCTCTCCGTAGTATGACCAAGCTTACTACAATAAGTACATTTACTTTTCTGAAATCTAGAGGTGAAGCTGGTATTTACTTCCTGAGAAACATCATCCTTATTCTCTTTCCTGTTACCTGTACTCTGAGTAGAGGCAACGTACTTACTCTCAGCTTTCCCTTTTTCTCTAGAATATCTCTTGTGAGTGAGAACATACTCATCAGCTAAAACTGCAGCATCAAACAAATTATCTATTCTTTTCTCATCAAGATATAGGCTTACATCTTTACTAATACACCTTTTGAAATCCTCCAGCAAAATCATCTGCTTAAATTTACCAAAATCAGAATCCACATTCTTAGAATTTAACCACTGCTCTAACAGATCTTCTTTGATTTTTGCATACTCAACATGGGATTGCTTATCTTGCTTATAAGTTGTCCTAAATTTTACTCTATAAGCTTCAGGAACAAGCTCATAGGCCTTAAGAATCAAGCTCTTAACTACATCATAATTATCAGACTGATCCTGAAGCAAAGATGCATAAGTTACTTGAGCTTTACCGGTGAGAACAGTTTGAAGGAGTACTGGCCAATACTCCTTAGGCCAATTAAAACCTGTAGCTACCCTCTCAAACAACTGAAAATACTTTGTTAAATCAGATTCATTAAAAGGAGGGACAAGTTTAACATTTTTAGCCACATCAAAATCATCAGAGCTAGATGATCCAGTTCCACCTTGTTTCATGCGATACTCATGGTCTGCCTGAATCCTAGCAATTTCAACTTGTGCCTCAGCCTCCTTAGCTTTTGCCTGAAATTCAGCTTCCTTCACACTAGACTCCGCCTCCTTAGCCTTAGCCTCCTGCAGGGCTAGCTGTAACTTAGCTAATTCAATCTGCGTTTGCTCATTTGGAGGAGTTACATTAAACAAGCTTTTATTAATCATGCCAACAATTTGATCTTTAGAATGATGAGAGTGAACTGCAATTCCCAATTGTTGAGCAACAAGCTTAAGTTCATTCTTTGTTCTGTTTTCTATATCACACACTGTTTGCACATTTGACAAAAAATCTTTGGCTTCATCAAGTGTAGAAATAGTAGCCATCATGAATATATCACAGTCACAAAATATCAAACAATATCCTTATGATAATATCCTGAATATCCTGATATGAGGTCGCCAAATTTATGTTACGGAACAGAGAAAGATAATGTACACTTTAAGTGAGAATACGAAGAGTCACTACTGTCCCGTAAAGTTCCAGGTTCAAAACAAAAGAGTTAGGTAAAATTACAAGTTAAAGTTTAATGCTTAAATTAACAACAAAACATTCAGGACTCATAAGGATAATGTAATGGCAAAAACAGGTTAAATATATGGTTAACTGCAATAGCCTCTATTAACACGAAATTAGCAAGAGTAAATTTATCTAAGTCAGCCCTGATAAAATGAGATACCAGATAATACTCAGTGAATGCCAGATAAATAATTACAGATACAAACTATTATCAAAAATGACTGACATAAAGAACCCCACACGAATTACAAAAACTTCACTAGGCCTACAAATTAAACTTATGCTATACAGTACAAGAAAAAATGCAATAACAGTAATACTCAAATTACACACAGCTGCTAGATGTTTGGAGATTTCTTGAGCACTCACAATAATAATATCTGTACAGGGGAGGACAGAGATGTGAACAAAATGAGGAGCAGATCTAAGTGGCAACGATGCAGAGACTGAGCTCATTATATAGGGGCTGGCAGAGCTTGATACAACTTGTAAGAGGGACGCGCAAATGAAGCCATGGGGACAGAGAGCTGAAAATCCCGCAAAGTATAACAGAGAGAACGACTTACTCTACTATAACGGTAGAAGGGGGGACTGAGGCAGAACACGCTCGTGATCAAACATGCAGCAACTGTGCGTTAAAATTACACAAAGGATGATGAAATCATAGGCTATGTAACACAAGATATAGATTTAGATGTTTCCACTCTAAGTCTGAATGATAAGGATATAGACACTCAACTCAAGTATTATCAACAACAATACCATCGTTATAGGGAGGTGGCTCTCCAATTTTTGTCTGTCAAGTCATTACTGGATGATCTTCGAGCCATACGACAAGATTTGTAATTTAACTACCTAGAAAAGAAAAGGTGGAATTCCGACCCAGTTTCGACCTTGAAAGAGGTGAGTGAGTGAGTTTGTTGGTTAGCACTCCTCCATAAAAGGAAGGCTCCAGGAGCTCAGCCAGCGCACTTCACCCTTAACACTCGCTCACTCTTTAGAAACCCGGGATGGGAGGCTGAGGGTACCCTTTTTCAAAGAGTTAGCGGGGTAATAACTGACGCTCAGTATGACGTCAAAGATAATGCTATTTGTCACATAGTTAATGCTACTGGAGTACGAAATTACGGCCTTTGTGCTGCAATTTCTGAAAAGTACCCTTATGCTAATTTGTATTCCATTCGAAAACCCCTTTATAATCTTAACAGAGTCCAGGTCAAATCAAGAGATAAAGTAAGGGTGGTAAGAATTTTTAAAGAAAATAACAGACCCTATGTAATTACTTTAGTGGCCCATTGGGGTCCTGGCTCTGAACTAGAGATCAACGAGTCTGCCCAAGCGTTAATATCAAGGTCGTCAGACCGACACTACATTCAGGGTCTCCAACTGGACACTCTGACTGGACTTGTGGGTAACTTAGCTCTATGTATTGAAGAGCTAAAACGTATCCTACCCCATTTGGGTATTAAAAATTTACTAGTACCTGCAGGGACTGGAAGTGGTCTGGGTGGGGATACGTGGGCTTTAAAATATTTGCCTTGCTTTGAGAAGCTTGCAATATACTGCCGGCGTAACAACATCAATTGTACAATGGTTGATAGGAGAAATGTCTCCGATCATAAACCAGCTGTTGGAGTACGTGAGTGGTATCCACCACAACAACCACTAGCACAGCTTCCATCACAACAACAGCCACTACCGCAGCTTTCATCACAACAATCACAACCTCTACCACAGCCTCCTTCTACGAGGAGGTGTGGCTGGAGGATCCAATGTTACTACCCCTCCTCCAGCATGAACCACTACAGCAGCAACAACAGCAGCAGCACCAGCAGTTGCCCCACCCCCAGTATGAGCCACAACAGCAGCAGCAGCAGCAGCATGGACAACGCAAAGACCCACGAAAAAGACCCGCAGCAACCTCAGATGAAGTGGAACCACTCGGTATCATTAAAAAGAAAAAAAAAAAATAGAATAAGTGACAGTGTTAGTGTATTAAGTGTTTATGATGATTCCACTGCCTGGAAAGAAGCCATAAATGGAAGCTGTTATATAAAAGAGGCCATTGATCGATCCAGATTTCACAGAAAAATTATTTTTATTGAGAAATTACTTACACCAATATTACTTAAGAAATTATTACTTATCAAAACTAAGCATTCCCAAATTTGACTACTAATAATAGTTTGTAAGATGTTTTGGGGAGATGGTATATAATTCTATGTATTGAAACAGATTTACTTAAGAAACTCTTGTATACTACTAGCATTTAGTCATAAGAGCCTGTAAGATGTTATTGGGTTATTGTATGTAATTCTAAGTACTGTGTGTGTTTTTGAGGGTTGATAAAATTCGTATATAAGTTGTTAGTAAAAGTAAAAAAAAAAAAAGATTTACAAATCATTTGTTTTCTTAACCTATAAAATAATGGTATAAAGTATTTTTTTGTTAGTATGTATTCTACAAGGGAAACAGTCATGTCACTGAAAGACGCTGATGACATTTACCTTTAGCTCTTCCATTGCAAGTGGAGATGTTTACCCAGATAATACCACAACAAACTTTCAGAATCGCATTATCTCACTGCAGCTAGATCCAAATCATGAATATGAGGTTGGGTTAAGTAATATTTTATTCCCAAAATATTATTACTGTCTCAGAAATGGTGATCTGGAGTATAAAACTGGTTTTCATGCACGAATAATGAGATCTGAAAACGAAGACTATGAGTACTTCGTACAATTTTTATAATTATATACCTGAAACAAATATTGTTTGCAACTTAAGCTCTCGCAATTTAGTATCCATAATCGAATCCATTAACCATCAAATGACGAAAGAACTTCAGGAAATTATTCAAGAAACGTATGCTGATTATTTCCCTTACCAGCAAATGTTGCACTATGATTACAATCTAGATAGGGTTGTCATTAAAAAAATGGTAGTTGGGGCTGATGTAGATCGGTTATACACCGAGGTATCAGTGGAGTTTGCCCCTCAAATTGCCATAGTGCTGGGGTTTGAACCAAGAGTTCGTTATTCGGTATTTCAAAACACTGAAAAGGAAAGTCCTTCATCCTCGAAACCTAATCCTGTTAAAGTTGTAGGTCCATATCCACCCAGATCTGATGGTTCCAATGATTATTTTATGTGTACTCTGACCTGGTTAACCCTTCATGATTCGGGGGGAAAATTGTGAATATCCTTGATGCTATACCCCTACCGAATGATGTGACAAGTAAGGGTGTTAACCCTATAATGTACAAAACAATTAGTAGTTCAACCATAGAAAATGTTGCCATAAAAATTACTAATCAAAATGGTGGACCAATATACTTTGAAGACAATCACAGTGTTACCTGTGTTTTACATATAAGACGTAGGTAAAGATGATCACAGACTCATTACTATTTTTGACACCATGATGCGTACTACCCTGATTCCTCCTTCCAAAGATGAATTCTTGTTACTGTTCAAAGACCCATTCCTACTAAAACGAGGAGGGGCTCTAAGTGATATAACTACTTTTAGGAGCCCCATATACTACCAACGGGGGGCTGGTATTTTTGACTTTCCAAGGGGCATAGGGAAACGGGTAATTCCTTTTTTTGTGAAAAATGTAGTTCCTGAAGCTCTGGGAATGGGTCGAGGTGTACTCGAGGATGTATCTAGTGGCAAGGCAAATCTGAAGAACTCTCTGAAACAGAGAGGAATTACAGCCCTGAAAGGTGTCGCTCAAAGAGCTAGCATGAAAGGAGGATGTAAAAGAAAGTAAAAAAGGAGGCGGAAATTACGGAAATGTTATAAAAAGGATGTATTTGACTTAATATAGCTTAGTTAGAATAGTGATTTGATTCTGGTAACATGTCTCTTGATGTTGCTTCGGGAGTAGGGGTAAAATCCCCTCTCAGCAATTATTCAGCTGCCATATCAGAAATGTTTCCTCGTCCTCACAAAGTCCGGATGATAGAATCATCAATTGCTTCAAAGCAAGATATGGATGTTCTACCCATAAACGCAGGCTTTGATAAAAAAATACTGATAAATACGTAGAATTTCGCATACCTAGAGCTGCTGGGTCATTCATTGATATGAGCACTCTAGCCCTCGAGTTGAAATTGCGAGTTACAAAAGCAGACGGATTTTCCGTACTCGTAGAAGATGATAAGATGATGTTTGTGAATGCAGTATTACATACAATATTTAAAAATGCATCTGTGTTTTTAAATGGGATTCAGGTTGAAAATAACTATATGTATAATTACGCAGCATTTATAAAATTGCTCACAACACTTAGTCCCTCCAAAGCAGGGACTGTTGGTAAAAACTGTTATTTACTTCATGATGAAAATGGTACTGGGATTGGAGATAATTATACTGAAGACTATTTTGCTGGGCTCGGTGATCAGGGAAAAAGGTCTCTTACTCTAACTAAGGAACATGGACTGCATCTATGTAGTCCACTACTGATGGACTTAAATGGATTGGATGGATATTTACTTGATAACATTGACGTCAATATTAGACTTGAATTCGCTAATCCGAGTTTATTATTAACACTCGTCAAGATGGGGGCATAATGAAGCTCCACATAGATTTGTATAAACTGTGGGTTACTCGTGTATTTCCTCAGCCGGCGGCCATGGCTGCACTTAAAGCTTCGTTATCTGATCCAGGGTCGTTTGTAGAGTATGTGTATAATAAGCAAGTGGTAAAATCATACGTCATTGCTCAAAATCAAAGTTCAATGACTGTTGACAACCCTTGGAGGAACTGTATTTCAAGCAAACTGTATTTGTGTATAGTTGATATGGGGGCTTTTTCTGGATCGTATAATAAGAATCCTTTGTATATGACTCACGCTGACTTGTCAGGACTAGCTGTAAGTGTCAATGGGAGAAGTCTGTATAACTTCACAGTCTCTTTTCCTTATCAGTACGCATCGCTGTACCATTATACCTTGAAGGCTCTAGGTCTCAGTCGAGGTCACTTACTTAACTATGAGGCCTAAACCAATGGAAGAATGATTTTAGTTTTAGACCTATTACCTGAGGACGTTAAAGATGCAATTGATCCCGAATACACAGGAAATTTGAGAATAAATATAACATTCAAGAAAGCCAGTGGGTCTAATCGTGTCTTGCTGATGTTTGGAGACACTCAAGGAATTCTAAAAATAAATAGTAATCGGCAGATATATTCAGATATGAGAGCTTAAAGAAAAAAAATGAATGATCAAGAACTCGAAACTGTGATTCGTAAAAATTTACCCCCTCACTGTATTAAATAATTCTGGGGATGTCTGGCGGCTGATGAAATGATAAATGTGAAAATACCTAACAAACTAGGACCTGTGTTGATCATCGCTAACATATTACCCACTTCAAAAACTGGAGAAATGGTTCACTGGTTTGTTTTTTCATAAAGGATCACTTTATATATTTCTTTGATTCATATGGTCTTCTACCTAAGCAGTACTCTGAACATTTTGTAACTTTTTTAAATTATAAAACATTTAAATTGTGCACACAACCATACCGCCTTCAGAGTGTTTCTTCCTATATTTGTGGGGCCTATGTATTATTTTTCATACATGTCATATGTACAGAGGGTGTAGATAGATTGATGATGATAATCAAAAAACAGTTCCGCAAACATAATTATGTCGAGAATGATAAACGGGTTCTAAAATATGTGTATAAATATTTTCCTGTACTTATCCCTGACTGCCGACGCACTTTCTGTTTGAATAAATATAATTACAAAGAA
Source organism: Coenobita brevimanus (assembly GCF_032717465.1). Lineage (NCBI taxonomy): Eukaryota > Metazoa > Arthropoda > Malacostraca > Decapoda > Coenobitidae > Coenobita > Coenobita brevimanus. Next base: position 8,275,992 of record NC_137004.1, on the reverse strand, counting down.
TGTGCATTTTACCTATGCAAGAATCTTCCCTGAAGAGTGTAGTCACTACACACTGGAAAGTATAAGTCCTTACAGTTCCATAATAGGTGATGGGTGTATGACAGTACTTAGTAATAATCTAGAGATGAATATATAAACCTCTGGAGATGGGACTCCGACAGATATCTATGGAAAATGGAAGAGTTGGGTGGGTAAGGTATCTTTGATGGGTGACCCATGAAGTGTTTGTTTTATTGTATCTAAGAGTGATTTATTGGACTTTTCTTCATGAGGTACAAGCCTGGGATGTGACCTAAGGACGGTTATCAAACTCGACCATAACTACGCGAAATCACCATTAGCTGAACTGTGGTGTGATGAACATTTGTTAACACTGTGTGATCCACACAAGATACCCATGATATTTTGCTTTAAATGTGCAGATCCAATGTACCTGAGTGATGCACAGTGTCTGATATGTCCTGGTTTAGGTCGTGTGGAATAGGAAAGAGATTAAATAAATGTCTTCAGATATTTCTCTGAGGGGGGAATTGTTGAAGCATGGGGAAAAGATAGTAGTAGAATGGATGTGGAAGATGTGCAGATTGGCCTGGGAGGAAGGTAGAATCCCGGAGGATTGGAAGTGGTATAATTATTCCCCTGTACAGATGAAAAGGGGGAAAAGAAGTATGTGGTAATCATAAGGGTATTTGTCTTCTTAGTGTAATAGGAAATGTATATGGTAGGATACATACTGACAGAGTTAGGGAATAACAGAGGAATTAGTTGGAGAAGAACAGGGAGGTTTTAGGAAGGGAAGAGTTTGTGTAGATCAGATATACATTCTTAGCTCTTCAGTGGAAAAGTTTCTAGAGAAGGGAAAGAAGTTGTATGCGGCCTTCATGGATTTGGAGAACGCATATGACACGGTGGATAGACAAGGAGTGTGGAAAGTATTAAGAACGTATGGAGTAGATGGGAAGTTGTTGAATGCCGTTAAGAGTATATATGAGTGTGCTAAGGCTACAGTGAGTGTGGATAGTGAACTGAGTGAATTTTTCTGTTTGAAGGTTGGATTGAAACACAGATGTGTCATGTCTCCATGGTTGTTCACTCTGTATATGGAAGGGGTAATAAAAGAGATACAAGGTAGGGCAGTGGATGTTGGAGCAGTCCTAATGAGAGAGGGCAGTGTTTGGAAACTCCCTGTACTGTTGTTTGCAGATGATACTGTGTTGTTAAGTGAAGACGAATGGAAGGTGCAAGGCTTGATGAATGAGTTTGGGAGAGTGTGTAAGAAACGGAATCTAAAGGTGAATGTAGGGAAGAGTAAAGTTATGGTCTTCGAGAGAAGTGAAGTCATTGAATGTACAGTGAGGTTCTATGAGGAGGAAATGGAAAATGTGAGTGCATTTAAGTACTTGGGTATTGTGATGAGTAAGGATGGAAGTTTGGCGGATGAAGTGCTTGAAAGTGTACAACAAGGAAGAAAGGTTGCTGATTCCTTGAAAGCAGTGATAAGAAACAGGGAAGTGAGCATGGAAGTGAAAAAGTTACTACATGATAGTATTGTGATACCAACTCTAACATATGGAAGTAAAACTTGGACTTTGTTGGAGGGACACAAGTCAAGAGTGAGAGCAGTGGAAATGAGTTATTTGAGAGGAGCATGTGGAGTCACATGGAGAGACAGACTGACAAATGAGGAAGTGAAGGAGCGTTGTGGTGTGGATGTGGATGTGATAGGAAGCGTTAGGAGAAACACACTGAGGTGGTTTGGCCATGTGGAGAGGATGGAGAGTGAGAGACTGACGAGGGGAGTGTACGTGAGTGAGGTGGGGGGGAGAGGGAGGGGGAGGCCAAGCATGAGATGGAGGGATGGAGTGGAGAGGTAAATGAGAGAGGGGTGTGTGAGCTGGGAGCAGGGCAGTGAAATGGGGGGGGACAGGGCGACATGGAGGAGATTTGATTGTGGCCACTCCTTACGGGATTAAGGGGTCTGGCAATAGATAGGTAGACAGAACTGTGTTCATACGTACTTTACCAGCCCTTACAGAATGAACTCCCCCACGGTGTCTGCTGTCTGACTGGCTGGCCGCTGGCTTGTGGTGCCTATCGTGTCCAGACCACGTTACCAAGGTATAAAGAAAACATTCGAACTTTTAATTCCGACGTCGAACCACAAAATAAAATAAAACCATGCTCTCTTGTATACTTATTTTTTTTTGTAAAGCATACGTGCCACTTAAGTGTTTGTGACTTAAATTTTGTCATAGAGATTTTGTAAAAAAAAAAAAAAAAAATGCTTACTTGGTTCTGATGCCACCCTGCCGCCTCCCCTACCGTCCTCTTTTTTCCTCACGGTCCCATGGTACTTCACTGCCCCTCTGAATCTTTTCACCTCCCACTTTGGGAACCACTGATCTAAATGAACTCTTAAGACTCCTACCTACAGGTACGTACTTCCCAAGATGAAGAAAAACTTTTAATGATAGCCAGAATACAATAAAAAAAGCAATTCGATACTGAAGTTAACTGAACAAGGGGCTAGGAACATATTTACATTGACATCCTTTAATATACCTAGTAAATTATTATGATTATTACACACACACACACACACACACACACACACACACACACACACACACACACACACACACACACACAAAGATATATTTCACTCAAAACGTACTGAGGGTAAATACAAATTACTTTTAACTTCATGATGTTAACCTTATATTTTTTTCATTAATTGTAAATGATTTTGAGGCCCCCTCAGAAAGCTTGGGAGGGGCGAGCGCCCCTCGCTGCCCCCCCAAATGACGTCCCTGCTCCTCCCTCCTTTCTTTTTCCTTTCTTCTGCCTCTTCTTTCTTTCGTTCTATTCTTTTTCTTTTCTTTCTTCTCCTTTTCTTCTTGGCTGATACAAACAGCTGCTGAGCCTGTGTACGGAATACTTTGAGGCGCAGATGTTTTGTATGGGACACTTCGTAACACATCTTTCTGAGCGATTTAGGTCGCAAATTACGCCTCACTATCTTTTTGTATGCTGTTTATCTTTGTAATTCGACAGTGTTTGCATCAGTACATACAAGAGAATAAAAGTACTTAAGGCAAAATAAATCGCTTATGAATAGGTGATGAGAAAGTTGCTAAGAGAACGAGAATACGACCCACCGTGTTTGTAGACTGTAGGTGAGAGGCGGGGCACAGAGAACGATAGCAGCCAGTGGCATATCACCCCCGTAGTGGTGTTGGCACCCGAGGCGGGGCACAGATAACGATAACAGCCAGTGGCATATCACCCCCGTAGTGGTGTTGGCACCCGAGGCGGGGCTGGCATAATACAGTACATTTAAGGCCTGAGTGTTGGGCGTGTATGACAAAGATCCTTACAAGTACTCACACTGTTGATAAAGCAACATTGCATGAAGTAATAAGCAGTATTCTAATTCAGTCACACTGTTGATAAAGCAACATTGCATGCAGTAATCAGCAGTATGCTAATTCAGTCACACTTGATAAAGCAACACTGCATGCAGTTATAAGCAGTATGCTAATTTGCTGTCACACTGTTGATAAAGCAACATTACATGCAGTAATCAGCAGTATGCTAATTCGCTGTCACACTGTTGATAATGCAACATTACATGCAGTAATAAGCAGGATGCTAATTCGCTGCAACATTGCATGCAGTAATCAGCAGTCTGCTAACTCGCTGTCGTGAAACAAAAAGTCCAGTGACACTCATTTGCCAGATGTAATTTTTAAAAGTAAACTGTCACGTCACCACTTCGTCTTTAACATGTTTTCATCCATGTACTATGCACAGTGTATGTGTTGTGAACTAACTTTATAGTTCAACACTAAGAAATGCTTTAGATATGTCCCATCCTTTTTTTTTTTTTTTTTTTTTTTATAATAAATAACAGAACGGAGGAAGGAAAAACAATCAATCAATCAATCAATCATTTCCTGTGGCACCCCAAGGGATGCATAGAGCCTCAATGAACTCTCTCCACCAATATTTGTCTCTTGCCATCTCCTTCAGGTCCCACCAACACTCTTCTCCTGCTTCTTTTTTCATTGTCCTCAACCAGGTTTCCCTCGGCCTACCTCTACCTCTTCTTCCTATAGCAGTCTACTCTGGCACATCCTGTATTAAACTACCTTCTTTTCTGTATATGTGCCCCAGCCACTTCCAGCGAGACATTCTCACATATTCATTAACTGGATCCACTCTCGTAATATCCCTTACTCTTGCATTTGTAACTCTGTCTTGCCACTTTACCCCAAGAATCCTTCTCAGTATTTTATTCTCAAATCCTAATACTTTCTGATCTGTTGCAATTGTACTGTACCATGACTCATGCCCGTAAATTAAAATTGGTCTAACCATAGACTTGTAAATTTTCACTTTAGTATGTACCGAAAGCATATTATTATTCCAAACAGATTTCAACATTCCAACAGCTCGCCAAGCCTGTCTAATCCTCTCCTCAATTTCATTGTTTAATGATCCATTGGATGATACAATCGTTCCCAGATATTTAAAGTTTTCTACATTCTTCACCACATTATTCTCAATTACACAATCGACGTGGTTCTCCACGTTCATATTAATAATTTCAGTCTTTCCACAATTTATTACCAATCCCACTTTTTCTCCTTCCTCCACCAGACAATCAAGCACCCTCTGCATCTCGTAAATACTTCCACAAATCAGTACAATATCATCAGCATAGTCCAGATCCATCAGCTTCTTATTTTCTTTCCAGTTAATTCCTGCACCTGTTCTCCTTACAGCCTTTTTCATAACATAATCCATAACCAAAACAAACAACAATGGCGAAAGAACTCCTCCTTGAATCACTCCCGACCTAACTTCAAATGGATCACTCAAAGAACCACCCACCATTACCTTACAAAAAGTACCTTCATGCAGGCTACTAATAATATTTACAAACTTTTCTGGTGTGCCATAGAATCTCATAATTTTCAACATAGCTCCACGTGAAACACTATCAAACGCCTTTTCAGAATCCACAAAACACATACTAAGTGGCATATTCATCTCATTAGCTTGTTGCATTAGATGCCTTACAATAAAAATCTGATCATTACAACCTCGACCCTTTCTAAATCCCGCTTGTTCTTCTCTTAAAATTTTATCAATTACTGGCTCTATTCTGTTCAACAAGATTTTGGAAAAGACTTTTCCAACTACAGGTGTCAAAGTTATCCCCCTCCAATTGCCACACACACTTAAATCTCCCTTTTTTGGTATTTTTATAATCACTCCATTTTTCCACTCTTCTGGAATTCCACCATTATCCCAAGCCACATTAAAAAGTTTCAAAAGCGCGTTCATCAACTCGTCATTTTCCACCTTAAGCATTTCAGGGAATATTCCATCCTCTCCTGGGGCCTTAAAATTCTTTAACTTCTTTATAGATTTTGCTACCTCTTCCAAAGTTATATCCCCTGTTTCTATCTGCAAATCTCTCTCGGCTGGCAAAATGTCCTCTTCAGCTGGGATTGGTCTATTTAGAACAGATTCAAAGTTCTCTTTCCACCTTCCTTTTATATCCAAATCTTTAGTCATCAAATTACCATTTCTATCTTGTACAGGTATTTCCTTCCTTCTCTTTTCAGTCCCAGTTAACTCCTTTATGGCCTGATACGCTGCTCTTGTGCTCTGACCGTCATTTTTACTTAATTTAATTTCTGTCTCTGTCGCCTTTTCATCATATAGTCTCCTCTTATCACGTCTAACGAGTCTTCTTACTTTAGAATGTAAACTCCAGTACTTTGCTCTAAGTACTTCAACTACCTGGCCATCAACATGTTGTTCTTCACTTCTTAACTTAGCCTCTTTCCTTTTCTGAATTGCATTCCATGTTTCATCTGACATCCACTTTTTCCTTCTCGCTTTTCCCTTTTTCTTAATAGTAACCTTAGCACTCTCATGTAAAACCTCTTTTACAAATGAGTAAAAAAAAATAATCCATACACGAGATTTCTGGTGTCCTCTGTTCATAAAATATCTGTAACAGTTAGACTTGAACAGTTGTGGGTTGAAATTTGGAGGGAAACAACTCTGGGGAAGCGACTTCCAGAGAGATGCAGTTCGGGGAATGAAAGAATTCTGATAGGCAGAAGTTCTGCAATATGGCTGAGTGACGTTCCAGTCATGAGCGCTAACACATGCCCGTGTAGCACGAGGGAAGGCATGGAGACGTGGCACCATGGACGCAACTTCGTCTGAGGATTTGCCAAAAAAAAAAATCTGTAAAATAATGCAAGGGAGGCAACATTCCTTCTTACTTGCAGGGGAGGTAGTTTATATGTAATGGCAGGGTTGTTAATGATTCTAACAGCTTTGTTTTGAATTTTGTCTAGTTGTCTTAATGCAACCTCTCCACAACCATTCCACAAGGGTGAGCAATATTCAAGCTGAGAGCGCACATGACTCTTATAAATTATAGCTAACTGCTCATCAGCGGAGAAGTTACGGACTCTGTACAATAATCCAAGTTTGTCTGAGGCGGTTTTAGCAAGTGATCTGACATGAGAGGGCACTGTTAAGTGAGACGCCAAGAATTTCAATACTTTTGGAGATAGGAATATTATTAGCACTGAAGGTAATGTACGAATCTGGGCAATATCTGTCTATTAGTAAACTGTATATATTTAGTTTTACTAGCATTAAAAGAGACAAGGTTGTTTTTTCCCCATTCACTGATTGGAGATAGATCTTGATTTATGGAGATGGCTGTACTGAGTTCAGAGGTGGAGATATTAGACTTTGTAAATGGATGTCTGAGTGTGAATGAACTATGTAGTGTTGAGTCATCTGCATATGAGTGAATGGGACTGTGGGTGACAGATAAGAGATCATTAATATGAACCAGAAATAGGGTTGGCACCAGAACCGATCCCAGCGGCATGCCGGCGTTAATTGAGTGGAAATTGGAATATACATCATCTACTTTTACTCTTATTTTCCTGTCACTAAGATATGAAGAAATCAAAGGAACAAAAGATGTTAGTCCATAGCAAGGGAGTTTGGACAGCAGGGAATGGTGCCATATTCTGTCGAAAGAATTAGAGATATCAAGAGCTACTGCATGAGTTTCTCCAAAAAGTTCAATTGATTGATGAATGGTATGAGTTAAGGATTGATTATGTCAATGGTGGATCTTTTGTGGCGAAAACCATATTGTCTGTCACTAATTAAGTTGTTGGATTCAAGATGTTTAACAATGTGCTTATTAATTAAAGTTTCAAATACCTTACCAAGAGAAGATGTGACGGCTATTGGTCTGTAATTGGAGGGGTCAGACGAACTTCCTTTCTTCGGAACTGGGTGGATATTGGCTTCTTTCCATGAATTTGGGAATAAAGAAGTACGTATGCATAGTCTGAATAATTTAGCTAGGACAGAGGCAAGTTCAGGGGAACACTTTTTCAAAAGAATTGGCGGAATTCCATCTGGGCATGGAGCTTTGTTGGTGGGTAAATTGTCTAGGATGGATTTTATGTATCTTGTCTGTATTTTAAGTGGGGCAATTTCGGGAGAATCAAGTTCCAGTACTGGGACATTCTGGCTGGTATCGTCTATGGTAGAGTTTCTGGCAAAGGTACTGGCAAGGATATCTGCTTTCCCACGTGGGTCATTTGTAATGTCGCCATCTGAAGATTTTAGTGGGGGAATGGAAGATGACTTGTTAAAGTTATTATTGAAAGAATTAAGAGTTGACCAGAATATTCTATTGTCATTAGGGTTGTTAAGTAGTTCTGATACTTGCTTTTGAAGAAAGTTTGATTTAGATAGATTTAATACAGCTTTTGCCTGATTTCTAGCAATTTTAAATAGGAATAGTGATTCAGATGTTTTTTATTTTAAGTAAGAGTTATATGCTAATGACTTTTGGGCTGTTGCTCTGGCACAGTTGCCATCAAACCATTTTAGAGAGTTCGATCTTTTAGTGAACTGTTGACTTGGTATGAATAAATCCATACCAGCTAGTATTAAGTCGCAAATGTGGGACTGGGTAGAATTGGGATCACTAGAGAAGAAAGACTGCCAGCAAGATAATTTCTAAATCCATCCCAGTCTGCCCTATCAAAGTGCCATCGGGTCACCCTGACAGGTTCAGAACGGGGAGGTGTGGGAGGGTTAACTAATGAGGCTTTGATGAGATTGTGGTCAGAGGATCCAAGTGGTGACAGTACTACTATCCTGTATTGATCTGGATTATTTGTCAAGAATAAATCCAAGAGATGGGCATTATGGTCAGGATTATCAGGTATTCTGCTTGGTTGCTTTACCAACTGGGTGAGATTAAACGATTCCGCAAACAGCTCCCACTCTAGAGCAGCGTCGTCAGTCCGGGCAGAATGCAATAACCATTCAACATTGTATATGTCAAAATCACCCAAAATGGTAACTTCGGTGCCAAGGGCAAGGTCAAAGTTACTCAAATGAGTGGATATGGAATCAAATACACTGGGTTCCGAAGAAGCATTGGGTGAACGATAAACTACACTATTATATTTGGTAATGTTTTGACAATTTAATTTATATTATATAATGAGTAATTAAAACTGGATTAAGTGAAGTTTAAAATAGTGTCAACTGCATATTGGGATTTGATATAACAACAGGTGCCGCCCTTGTCACTACAACTTTATATTTCAACACAAAGAAATGCTTTAGATATAAATGTCCCATCCCGTATTTAATGTAGCGCCTTCCATCACCACAACTTTATATTTCAACACTACGAAATGCTTTAGATATGAATGTCTCATCCTGTATTTCATGTAGCGCCTTCCATCACCACCCCCATCAGGAAGTGTGTGCCAAATTTTGACATGAGACCTTTTGCAATCAGAATATTCGTTCAACTTCAGACCAGCCTCGTCTATAGCCAGACAGTCAGGCATCTAACCACGCAACCTTGCATCCAACCACACATCTAACCACACTACTGCTCATTTAACAACACAAGAACGCATCTGACTACACAACTGTTTACCTGCTCACAACACCACGCATCATACCACAAAACAAGCATCTAACCACACACACACACACACACACACACACACACACACACACACACACACACACACACACACACATCTAACCACACTACTGCTCATTTAACAACACAAGCACTCATCTGACCACACAACTACTTACCTGCTCACAACACATCAAACCACACAAACAGCTATCTAACCTCACACACACACACACACACACACACACACACACACACAAGGACGCATATAACCACACAACTATTTTTGTTTGGCTGGAGTATGAACACTTGCTGTTGCTCAGTGGAACATAGCAAATATCACTAGATCAAGTGACATCTTTTCAACCAGGCAATCGATGGCATTCCATTTTTTCCCAAAGGCAAATAGTTCCGGGGAGTGTATTTTTTATGTCGTATTGAATGCCTTTCTATGCTGTTATTATTATTATTTTTTTTAATTATAGGAAAAGACATTCGAGAAAAGTTGCCGAATATTATTTTCAAAAGCATCGTCCAATGTTTCAAAATGTGAAGACGGAAGCGTCATATACTTCTTTGATAGACTGGGCGTCATGTACATTTTCTTTATTTCATTAACACAGTGTTATAACAGCGTACAGTATATGTAAAATATTTACACAACCAACCTGTGAAACGTGGGTTATATCCTCTAAATAACCTGATTTTTAATAGACCCGTGGTGGCAATATGAGTCGCTGCGCCGCGCATGCCCAACAGATCAAGAGTATCAATGTTTCGGATGGTCTAATAAATCAAGGATGAGTATTCTTTCCATTTTACTGCAGCAGATTAGTCGCTTAGGTATGAAGAAAATATATAACTATGTTATTAAGCCCAATGTGTAGTAATTAACTTGTACAGGCGTGACTGATTTATATACGCTTAGAAAGGTTAAGATGTGGTTTTTGACGCCTTGGCACGGGATGGTTGTACTTGTCACCCCTGCTTTTCCCATCTTCGCCAGGATCTCACGCTGCCACGCAGCGGCAGCAGGAACCAACGTTATTAACCTCCAGTCCTCGAACTAGTTCAGTGCCATCGGGAGCGACGGCGAAGGAAGTATGTTATGATGCGTTGTGTGTGTGTGTGTGTGTGTGTGTGTGTGTTCCCGTGATCTTCGAAACTACGAGTGAGTGGATGTTGGTGGCCTGGTGGTGGTGTCTGTCTCGAGGTGTACAGTAGAGGAAACAGGTGGAGGCTGGGTCAAACGAAGAGCCGGGTGGTAGACTGATCGGCTTCCCCCTATGCCATCTGCAAGGAAGGTCAGCCATTTTTATCATTCGTCCATGTTCTGGATGGCATTGGAGGCGCTGCAACACTTGTTCATTGACGATTCATTTTGCGTATTTCACGTAAGCGTCCTGTTTTATGACATTTATGTAGTTTGAATATCGATATGCCTTGCATCGATAACATACAGGAGGATACTGACAGGGTCAGAATCAATAATAAAGGAAGATAGGAAAATTGCGGTCACTTGGGCGACCGATTATCCAGTCACTGAGAGTGTCCTTTGCGGTAATGGTGAATGTACAGTTTTATTAGCAGAGAAATGTTAACAGTTCATTCTTATTGCTCTGTATTTTTTTTATTTCTTTATGGTGGTAACCTTATCCAATTTCCAACATAAACTTATTTAACCTAACCAAACCCAATCTATCTTAAACTATCCAACAGTAACAACCAGACGCACCGAAAGGGAAAACCAAATTGATTTCGGTACAGTTGCCTAGCAATTAGTTGGAGAGTTTGTTTCCTGCTTGTTTTTATTATTTATGTTTTGTTTCCCCGATGCGTGGTGTTTCATGAGCGTAAAGGCGGTCACACTAAACGCTACGCAACTATTCCGAAATAAATTTGATTTTCCCTTTCGGTGAGTCTGGTTGTTACCGTTGGATAGTTTAGGTTGGATTAGGTTTGGTTAGGTTAGGTAAGATTATGTTATATTGATTAGGTTAGGCTAGGATGTTTTGCTAGGTTCGATTAATGTAGAGTAGGTAAAGGATAAGGTATGAATATTTAGTCAGGCTGCAACAGCTGTAAAAATAAATTTCAGTTAATTTGATTACGTTTTAGAAAGTCTGCCATAATGCCTGAGAAACCAACACCAGTGAATCGGAATGAGCATTGACAAAAACAACAGGGAAACAAAATCAGTAGTAAATAATTTACTATCATAAAAGTCATCAGAAAAATACAGAAAATAACCTGGGAGAGGAGGAAGTGAATCAATATGGTATTTCTGCGGCCTAAACTAAACCGTACGTTTACCATGTTAATAAGTAAAATCTTTGTGTCAAGCATTGTTTTGTAGGTAATCCTTAAGGAGACTTAGGACCACGTTTTAAAAATTAACCCTTCCCCCCCCTTTTTTTTCTTCTTCTGAACTGAATCAGTGACTTGGTAATGATGTATAAAAGTGCTTTTTCGAGTACGGTGATCCACTATAAACAAAAAATATGATTACGTAAGGGATACTTTAGGTTAGGGTAGGGTAAGTAAGGTTGGGTTGTTACGAAAAATTAGGGTAAGTTTGGATAAATTGGCACCGATAAGCGTAATTTCGTTAAAAAATGATGTTCTAAAATGGTGTTCACCTGTTCTCGCCCCACAAGATGGCGTCGTCTGTTCTCGCCTCACAATATGGCGTCCGTCTGTTCTCGCTCCACAAGATGGCGTCCGTCTGTCTTCTCGCCTCACAAGATGGCGTGCGTCAGTCTTCTCACCCCACAAGATGGCGTCCGTCTGTCTTCTCGCCTCACAAGATGGCGTCAGTCTGTTGACCCCACAAGATGGCGTGCGTCTGTCTTCTCGCCCCACAAGATGGCGTCCGTCTGTCTTCTCGCCCCACAAGATGGCGTCCGTCTGTCTTCTTGCCCCACAAGATGGCGTCAGTCTGTCTTCTTGCCTCACAAGATGGCGTGCGTCAGTCTTTGGCACCGTTAGGGATTTTTAACAAATCGTTTTAAAAACTTTACCGCTTTTTAAAAAAATATAAAAAATTTATAGACATGAAAACTCAATAACTATCAAACAATCCCATTTATAACTGTGGTAAATAAACAAAACTTCAAGATAAGGTGGTCATATGTCCCCTTAAGGATTACCATTTTGTAGCAGTGATAAATAGCTGGATGTTAAGTGCATTGGTTGGAGAGGTTGCACTAAAACAACTGGACAAAATTCAGGACAAATCTGAAGAATTATTAATAACCCTGTGTTAAAGCTTTGTAGCCAACATTTTTATATATGTAACTCTTAATTCTTGTAATAGGTGAGTCTTGAGTTAATTGAAGAGTAGGAGGAGTTAAAGATGAATACAGGGAGTTGATCTTGATTTATTATCTTCAGAGAAAGTCTAAGTTGAGCAGTGTATATAATACAGAGACTTAATATACTAAGTAAGTCTAGTTGGACCCAACTTCTTATTCACTTTCTCCACTACATGTCGATTCTAAGGCTAACCTCCTTCTCAGCTCTGCTTCCTAAATTCCTATTTTAGCAGGGGTCGTGTCACGTGGAATATAGTGATGTGAAGTTTCTAGAAGCCTGTGTGTGAGTATGAGTGTATGTGTGTGAATGGTCACGAGGCGCTGCTCATGTGCCTATCAAGCATTCCTTGAGTTAGAGTGTGTAAGCATGTTTACCATTGCTTGATTCTCGCTGACACACTACCTATCTCATCCCCTGACTTGCTGCTTCTATCTCTCTTCTATCTATCTGTCTATCCATCATGCTATCTATTATGATTTGTAATTGTAATATGGAGTCCTGACATCGCTCGGTCACGTAGCTGGTGGTCCTCCGACAGCAATCATCATTGACATAAGCTAATCTATTAATACATAATAGTCTTCTTCTTCAATCTTAATACATAATATTGATTATAATATTGTATAGGTATAATATTGTAATGATTCAGTAATAATACATTTTAAACAAGTTGTATACATAATTGAATTTGGTTAAATTGGTTATTGTATTACATCTTGTAAAATGTTTATGTATAATAGTAAAATGCATATATGCAAAAAAAAAAAATTCAAAATTAAGAATATGGTAAGAGTTAATATTTATTATTGAGATAATGTTACTTGTATACTTTTATATCATGGGTCATTCTTCTTCTTCTTCTTTATATATATATATATGTATAAATATATATATATATATATATATATATATATATGTACACTTCATATGTGGTAGGACTGCATATTATAATTGCAAATCATGATAGATAGATAGATAAATAGATAGACAGACAGCCCTCTGCGAGCCTGGGAAAAGGAAATGAGGTTTGCAAGTGACACTGAGGAAAGCTGACGACAGCGGCCAGTAAGGAGATGATGCAGTTAGCTGTCAGCAGTCCTCTCGTGAACAAAGACCTAGTCCATCCACGAGGAACACACGTGACACACCCCTGCTACACCAGAATTTAGGAGAGCTCAGACAGAGGTTAGCTATAGAACAGAGAGGTCGAGAAGGGGACAAGCGATACTCGAGGCAGGTCGAAGGGGAGAAGAGCTTAGCAACTCGAGAGACAGAGAGAGAGAGAGGGAGCGAGACTCTATATTCCGCTTTGTGTGAGAGACTTGTTAATATTTCCAAGACAAATAAAAATAGTCCCATACTATTCTTTACCTCTCCTGTCACTACATGACGAATGGAAAATTACTACAAGATATAAAAGCCGCTCGACCACAAGTCTAAAATATATATATAACTCAACTACAACTCAACCACAAAAGAACCACAAAGTATTTTATGACACAAAGTCATTTATGACATTTGGTAGCAGCGAACGTATACGAACCTCGTCTACGAATCAACATTAAATTCCTACAAAATATCAAGATTGAAAACAAAAAGAATACCTCTCACAACCAACAACTCACAAATAGCTCCTGACAGTTCTCTCCAACCAGCCCCCTCCATCTCCCAGATCATCATGCTGATGCAGAGGTCAAGAGATCACACGACGCCTTGCAAGTAGTTTAACAAAATATTGATACGATCTTGCAATTTCTACGACGAATCAGCGAACTACAACCATCTTCAATCAACTACAATTAACAACTCTACGTCGTCTGTATAATCTTCTACACGCACCTACAAGTAGCGGCAGTCTTCATCCCACAACGAGTAAATCACTAGAGAAAAGGACCGAGAAAACATCGACATAGAAAAACGGAACAAACAAACGAAGAGTGAGACACGACTCATAACTCATCTTACTCACTCATCTTCACTCAAGTTGCTCATCGCTACTCATTCACTCACCACAGCTACCAGTGTGGGAAGTTGAGGTCATCTTGCGTGCTTGCTGAAAATACGCCACGTCAGTCAACACACCACCTGCACCACCACTCACGCCATTCCCACCACGGTAAAAATTAGTGAGTTACATAGTTACTTCATTTATACAATACACAGTGATAGACAATAAGCTTCTGCACAAACATATAAAACGTGCTGTATAGTGGAGTAACTGTGATGGTATATTTTCTTTATCACTTTGTAGATGTAATAATGTATAGCTGTATGTATGAAACACGCATTTTATGTAGGTATAAATGGTAACACTCGTTGGTAGTAAATAAAAGTTATAATAAATGAATGAATATATACAGTGTAGAATATTTATTGTTGGTGATTATTTAGTATTTGAGTTATGCAGATAACTGAAGTAAGTATGTGTATTTAAGCTGTATATATTCATTCATATTACCCACGATAGGTACAAGTGAACAACAAATCAGTGTATATAGTTAATACTGTATATATGTATATATATTTTTTATATAAAATAACAAAATATGGGACTATATAATATCATTTTCAATAATATCTGTGCAATATAAACTAAACTTTAAAAAAGTATCCCAAGGAAATTAGCCAGTAATTATGCAACCATGAACAACATGGAAAAAGCGTACACAAGCAAAGAAAAACAAACTATAGAAAATCAATACATACAAAAAAAATAAAGAAAAAAAATAAAGAAAAAGTAAGAAAGAAAAAAGAGAAATAGAGTAAGATCACATAACAAACAAATGAAAATAAGTGTAAGTGTTACTACATATGCCAAAATACCACATAAACTACAAACAAAAAAGCAAATTGTTGTCTCCACAAACAAGTGGCATGACACATCATCACTATCATCGACGCAGCATATGTTAGGACTGCAGTTATTACAATTATGTTACTCCATATTATAATTACGTAACTACAAGCAATATGTACCAATTTATGTGACAGTTGCATTAACAAGACGTAACTTTTATGTAACCTTAACTACAATTATGTAACTACAAACAATACTACAAACAATATGTACTAATTTATGTGACAGTTGCATTAACAAGATGTAACTTTTATGTAACTTTAACTACAATAATGTAACTACAAACGATATGTAACAATTATGTAACGACAAACGATTGCATTATGTTACACTTTGCCAATTAACAGTTGCATTAACAAGATGTAACTTTTATGTAACTTTAACTACAATTATAAGGCCAAGACACTTATAACAGTTGCATTAACAAATGTAACTACAATTATAAGGCCAACACAATTATGCATTAACACAATATTTTGTAACAATTCATAAAATGTTACAATTATGTAGTACCACAATGTTAGTACAATATTATAAGTCATACAATTATAGCACAATTCTGTATTACCAGTATCATCATACAAGTTAGGTGAAATATTAGACATTACTAAAGTGATAACTCTATGTAATGTATAACCTAGCAGTATTACCATTGCACAATTATATGCGTACGTCTGTACAACTTGTTTAAAATGTAATATTACTGAATAATCACTATTTACTATGAATAATATATGTATACAATATTCATACAATTATGTTACTTTTACAATATTATGTATTTCACTTAATTAGCTTATAAGTTCATTATAATGTGTATATAGTATGTATTAATATGTTATGACTATTAAATGTCGATGGTACGCCATTTTCGCGCGACCGAGCAGTGTGGTAGGACTACATATTATAATTGCAAATCATGATAGATAGATAGATAAATAGATAGATAGACAGCCCTCTGCGAGCCTGGGAAAAGGAAATGAGGTTTGCAAGTTACACTGAGGAAAGCTGACGACAGCGGCCAGTAAGGAGATGATGCAGTTAGCTGTCAGCAGTCCTCTCGTGAACAAAGACCTAGTCCATCCACGAGGAACACACGTGACACACCCCTGCTACACCAGAATTTAGGAAAGAGAGCTCAGACGGAGGTTAGCTATAGAACAGAGAGGTCGAGAAGGGGACAAGCGATACTCGAGGCAGGTCGAAGGGGAGAAGAGCTTAGCAACTCGAGAGACAGAGAGAGAGAGAGGGAGCGAGACTCTATATTCCGCTTTGTGTGAGAGACTTGTTAATATTTCCAAGACAAATAAAAATAGTCCCATACTATTCTTTACCTCTCCTGTCACTACATGACGAATGGGAAGTTACTACAAGATATAAAAGCCGCTCGACCACAAGTCTAAAATATATATATAACTCAACTACAACTCAACCACAAAAGAACCACAAAGTATTTTATGACACAAAGTCATTTATGACACATACAGGGGGGGTTGGCATGGATGCTTATTCTACCCCCACTAAATACTGACTCCAAATTTGCAATTCTAGCATGCATTCTGTGCATTGCGAACAGCACTACTGCAAATACAATACAGAAGATTATTAAGACAGTAGGTGCTGGGCTATACACATAATATGGGTTGAACATACTCAAACTCAAATCTTCCCAGGGCTTCATTGTTTCATTGATCAGTTGCATAGTTTCAAACTTAGGTGAGGTCAGCTTAATACTTGTGCTCATGTTTAAGGAAGTGGGTGGAAATGTTTGTGTGTATGATTGAGGATGGCGTAGTGATTGATGGTGGATAAAGTGGACATGGGTGGTGTAAATACCGCACAGTAGTCTGGTGCTATGTATAATCCTGATGCTGAAGTATGAGATGGTGGTATATCTGGACAGACTATGTAAACTGATGTGTTATGAGTGAAATAAAAAAACTGAGTGTCCGATGCGTTGATGGTTACAATCTTATCTGGAGCAAAAATGAAATTGCAATGATTATGTATATTGAGATTTCCTGTGATAGCCATTTCACAAGGGGCTGTATCAGTAGGCTGAAACGTGAAATTGTACGCAGGACAAAGGTGAACAGCATGTAAGGATGTGCGGCACTTTCGTTCAATCGTTGATTCACTTG
Source organism: Coenobita brevimanus (assembly GCF_032717465.1). Taxonomy (NCBI): domain Eukaryota; kingdom Metazoa; phylum Arthropoda; class Malacostraca; order Decapoda; family Coenobitidae; genus Coenobita; species Coenobita brevimanus. The sequence continues at coordinate 8,258,666 of NC_137004.1, read as the reverse complement.
CGAAAGTGACAGTGTTCTGTCTCTTGGAGACCATGATGTGTTCGGTGTCTCTGTTGATGTTGATGATGACCAAAGTGTTATTATTCTTAGAAGGGAAGAGGTGTATTTGGTATACCGTGAACAGGTCATCAATTATGAATGGTACATGAACTACTACTGATGTTGGTGTTAGTGTTGCTTCTAAATATGGATAATATTGCATGAATTCCCTACGTCGGAACAAGGGCTTCAATTTATGTTTATGTATGCCGTGACTAATTATCTGACGTAGCTCATGAACTGGAAGTAAGTCAATTGTGATCTTGCCATCACCGGCATTCGAAATTGCTTGCATAAGTGCCCTTTAACGAACTCTAGTGTTGTTTAACTGGAGAAGAATTGTGTCAATGTGTTCCGTGATGATGGAGAAGTGTTGGAAAAGTGTTATGTTACCTTCCATGTCATTTATTTTATCTACACTTTCGAGAGCTATGTTTTCCGCCTTTTTCAGATTTTTCACAATTGTCTTCATTGCTGAGTTATGTCCTGTGATGAATTTCTCTTGGTATGTTAGTACCTGAGCTATTTTATTAAATTTGTTGTTTATTTCTTTAAGGTCTTCCTCTGTAGCCAATCCAAAGATGTTCCCAAGAACTGCGCCACCCAGGTCGAACGAACCGCGCTTTTGGCGAGTACGTGTGATGTTATTCTTGTCGCTCAATACCTCCGTTCCATAAGATGGGAGATCTTGGATCATGATGAGCATAGTTGACTTAGCCTGTTCTAATTTCCATTTCGCTAACTTAACTATTTCATCCACTTCCTTTGTATTATGTGCTTGTGAAACATAGCTTCTTATCATGAAGTCCAGGGTTCTCATTGGTCTTGCGACATTTTCTAGGTAAGAAGGTAATTCATATAAGTAATCCAGATTTATTTCAGTACTCGTGACGTCTTTCACGATTGACGTCGTGGCCTTTGGAGCTATGAGGCATCCTTGCGTACTATGTTTTGGGGGTCTAAGTGAGAATATCCTCTTGCTATGTAGAGGAGAATCCATAGCATAGGTCCCTTCATCGCTACCTACCGACAAAAAAAAAAAAAAAAAAATCTATTAATTTTCTAATGTGGTCATGCTGTGGTCGATGATAGTGATGGTGTGCGTTACGGTTGACTAACGAAGAACAGTAACTTGATTATTTCATTTATAGAAGGAGTTTAAATCGATATTTAAATCTCATAAATGATGTACTGTAGATTTTATTGGAACAGTTGCACCTATGTTTGACTGTTTGGTATATGACCTTAATTTATTTTTGTAATTACTGTTGTTTTCTTGATTGGTTTCATGAGTTACGTTCGCTTGTTCGGTTGTATCCGAGGCTGAATAATTATTGGATAGTTCCCTTGAAACTCGTTTTAAATGGTCAATATGAACTTGTTTCTCTTCGCCACTTGACAGTGACTTAATTAAAACTTTGTTTGCTTTTATGTTAATTACTCTGTATGGGCCCTCAAATTTTGGGGATAATTTAGAGTCTCGTATGAATGATACCATAAACAATGTCTCCTAAGCTGATATGCGAATCTCTTGCCTTTTTTTAAATGCCTCCGTCATTTCTTCTTTGGACATCGTCAATTATTTTTTGACTCTTTTGTGTATGTCCTGGAATTCACGTAAACGGAGTTTAGAGTAATCATCGTAATTGTATGTGGGCAGGGTGTCACCTTGTAGGAGCTCATATGGTAGTTTTTTATCTGTCCCAAAATATAATGAAATGGGGTGTGTCACCTATGGATTTATTTATAGATCCATTAATTGAGGCTTCTACTCTAGGAATCCAATCATCCCAGCTTGCATAATTTTCATTGAAAATGTGTCGTAGCACATCTAATACTTTTTTGTTTTGTCTTTCTACTAACCCATTAGATGTTGGGTGATAAGCTAAAACGTTAACATTTTTGATGTTGTATTTTTTACATATTTCTTGTAAGATATCAGAATTAAATTCTCCTCCATTATCAATTATTAGTACCTTTGGGGTAGTAAAGCGACATATTACATCATCTATTATTGCCTTTGCTACTGTCTCTGCTGTTTTATCTTTAATTGGAGCTAAAATGACATAACGGGAAAAATGATCCGTTCCTACGAATAGGTATTGGTTATTATTGTATGATAATGACATCTTGAGTAAATCAACAGCGACAACGTCCCATAGTTGATGTGGTACAGGGTAATTCCCATCGGTGCAGGTGTGATTGGGTATCCTTTGTGTTTTGCACATGATTCGCATCTGTCTATATGATTGTTTATATCTTTTCGTAATGAAGGCCAGTAATATAACAGCTGGGCTTGTTTGAATGTCTTATCCTTTCCAGGATGTCCTGCATGTGGGCTATCGTGTATCGTTCGTAATACTTGGGGTATCATGTCATTAGGTACTACCAACTGGTTAGTATTTCTTTGGCGTTTTGGTTGTTTCGGGTTGATCTTGTATAAAGTATTATTGACTATTGTGAATTGTTCGAGTGGTACATGCAGTTTGGGTAATTGTGTGTCATCTCCACTTTCTAACTTGTATATAACTTTAGATCATATTGGGTCAAGTCTTTGTGCTTTTGCGATATCCTCGTGGTTTGGGATGTCCCCTTTGAGATCTAATGCCGCGACCTGAATTGTGTTCGGGTTCCTAGATAATGCGTCGGCTACTATATTCATTTGCCTTGTATACAGTGTATATTTACACTGTAGTTTTCGATTGTACATTTCCATCTTGCTCTCCTCCCAGAGAGGAGTTTTTCTTTAAACATACCCACTAGTGGTTTATGGTCGGTGAATAAGTGTATTTCGTAACCATATACCAAATCTCGAAACTTTTGTAATGCAAAAACCACTGCAAGTGCCTCTAAGTCTGTAGTGCAATAATTTTTCTCTGCACCTTTTGTTTGTCTGCTGGCAAATGCAACTGGTTGATTCTTTCCTCTTTTATCTTCCTGCATCAGTACAGCCCCTAATCCTTTAACTGATGCGTCTGTACAGATAAGAAATGATTTTGTGAAATCCGGATATGCCAAACAAGGTGCATTTGTTAGTTTAATTTTTATATTTTTTAAATGCTTGTTTTTGTTCTTCTCATTGGAATATAGCATCTTTTTTGAGTAGTTGGAATAGAGGAAAGGCTATATGAGAGAATTGTGGTACGAATGACCTATAGTACCCAGCTAGACCTAAAAACTGTCTTACTTCGTCAGTTGTAGTGGCTTCAGGAAAATCTCTGCCTGTATTTTGTCATCAGTAGTGTGAATACCATTAGAACTTAATTTGTGGCCTAAGAAATTTATATCCTTAAAGCAAAATTTGCATTTAGAAAGCTTAATTTTTAAACCAGCATCACCAAGCTTTTGTAAAAGTCTAATTTCTTGAGATGTTCTGTGATATCTTTCATTGCGATTATAATATCGTCAAGATAAACAAATATTACTTGTCCTAAAATTCCGGACAATACGTAATTCATAAGACGCTGGAATGTGCCCAGGGCTGTCCTCAGTCCCATCGGCATCCTTCTGTATTGATAGTGTCCTCTATCTGTGGAAAAGGCAGTGTATTTACGTGACTCCTGTTGTACCGGTATTTGATAATATCCACTTAGAAGATCGATTGTGGAAAATGCATTATTTTCTGGTCCAATATTCTGTAGGACGTCGCTTAGCAATGGCATGGGAAATCGGTCTGGGATTGTGTGATTGTTTAGTTTACGGTAATCTACTACCGCACGCATTTGTCCATTTCGTTTGGGCACGAAGAATAATGGGGCATTCCACGGGGTTGATTGACTGAAAATAATTAAAATCTGGCGGCGCAACTGCCAGGGTCATATGCCGCCGGATGACAAAGTAAAAGACACGGCAAAATAAAAAGTCTATCTATCCATCTATTGCCAGATGCCTCAATCCCGTTTGGGGTGGCCACAAACAAATCGCCTCCAAGTCGCCCTGTCCCCCACCATTTCACTGCCCTGTTCCAACTCACACACCCCTTTCTCATATACCTCTCCACCCCATCCCTCCATCTCATCCTCGGCCTCCCCCTCCCTCTTCCCCCATCCACCTCACTCACATACACTCTCTCTTTTCAGTCTTTCACCCTCCATCCTCTCCACATGGCCAAACCACCTCAGTGTGTTCCTCCTAACGCTTCCTATCACATCCACATCCACACCACAATGCTCCTTTATATCCTCATTCGTCAGCCTGTCTCTCCATGTGACTCCACAGGCTCCTCTTAAAGAACTCATTTCCACTGCTCTCACTCTTGACTTGTGTGCCTATTCAAAATAAAGTTAATATCTGTTAGTAGGAATAAAACACTAAAAATAATAAAAGAATAGTTTATAAAATAACAATTACTTATAAAAGTGGAAGGAGGCCCGCCTCCTGAAGAAAACTAAAAACATCAGTAAAATCATTAAAGGCCTCCCCAAGCATCGAGGACAAACAGTAGGCACCATCTGCCCCGCCATGCCTATGAAGGAACCTCTGACGCAGGTCCCCCAGACTCGGACACTCGACCAGCAAGTGATGGACAGTAAGGGGAACAAGGCAGTCATCACAGTACGGTTGAGTCTCACTACACATGAGGAACCCATGTGTAAGCCGAGAATGCCCAATGCGAAGCCTAGCAAGAGCCACCTCCAGTCTCCGAGACATAGAGGGAAGAACCCTTGGCACAACCACTCTCTGAAAGATTTCTTTTAGAGTATTGTGAGAAACAACATCCCAGTGTCTCTGCCAACACGTACGAATTGCGTACCGCAAGTAAGGTGTTACATCAGAAACAGGAAGTGGGTAGTCGGTTGGGGGCTGTTGAGAAGACGCAGCTTTAGCTAAAGTATCTGCCCTCTCATTGCCCACCACACCAACATGTGCAGGAACCCAACAGAAGTCTACACAGTGGCCACGACGGCGAAGAAGAAATAGCTATTCTAAAATTGATAAAGCCAATGGATGGGATGCATTAAAAGACTTCAGTGCAGACAAAGCACTACGCGAGTCACTAAAAATCACAAAAACGGATTGGGGGAGAGTAAAAATGATTTTAAGAGCATATAAAATTGCAGTCAGTTCTGCCGTATACACTGAAGGAAGGCTACCGCCCCTACTAAAGGAATGGAAGACAACACCAAATCCTACTCCAGTATCAGTCTTAGACCCGTCAGTGTAGACGGGGACAGAACCCTCATGAATGGAGGAATGTTCTAAAAAGAGAGAGAGGGACACCTGAGAGGGAAGTGAGCCCTTTTTTTCAACAATGGACCTACAGAATGTCACGCGAGGGAGTAGCCAAGAACCCACCCTTGGGATCCAATGTGGACAAATAGCCAGTCTCGGGACAGAGAGGGCTAGCATAACAGACCGGACCCTGTAACCAAATGGCTTTGGGAAATTAGGACGCGTCTCAGAAACAGAAGATCGGGAATCCTGGGAGACAATGGCACAAGAAATTGAGTCTGGAATGCGGTGAAAACGATACCAACACCTCATCATTAGCAACTGACGTCGCAAGTCCAAGGGGAGTACACCAGCATCTACCAACAAATTTGGAATTGAGGATGATCTGAATGCCCCAGTTGCCAGATGTACACCAGCATGATGCACAGATTTTAACAACCAGAGGCGGGCATCTGTTGCAGAGGAGTAGACCTCACACCCATATTCAAGTTTAGGAAGAACAAGAGACCTATGCAAGAGGAGGAGGATCTGACGGTCAGCACCCCAAGAGGTATGAGCTAAAACCCTCAAAAGACTCAAAGCTTTAAGACAAGCCTCCTTAACAGAACGAATATGAGGAACCCAGGTTAATCTTCTAACAAACAGAAGACCCAGAAACCGCGTCTCTTCCACACAGGATATTCTCCTACCTTAGAGATACAAGTCAGGGTCTGGGTGAAACCCTTGAAGACGACAAAAATGCATAGCCACTGTCTTTGCTGAAGAAAAATGAAAACCGCTTGTTTCTGCCCAGTCAAAAATGCCATTGAGAGCCAGCTGCAACTTCCTCTCTATTAGAGACATTCTAGACGCGGTGAATGAAAAACGAGAGGTCATCGACATATAGTGATCCTCGTACACCATCAGGAAGTACACTGATGACACTGTTAATGGCTACAGCAAACAGAGTAACACCGAGGATACTCCCCTGTGGTACTCCATCTTCTAGTGGTCGGGCATTAGAAAGCACTCCTCCCACTCGCACCCTTAAAATTCGGTTAGATAAAAATTGTTGAATAAAAATAGGTAAGCATCCACGAAGACCAAACTCATGAAGAGAGAGTAAAATACCATGACGCCAGGCAGTGTCATATGCCTTCTCCAGGTCAATGAAGACCGTGACCTGGTGTTGGTCAGTGGAGAAAGCCTCACAGACAGAAGATTCCAAGGACAGCAGTGCATCAGAGGTAGATTACATTGTTCGAAAACCAAACTGGGCAGGGGATAAGAAGTCACCTTTCTCCAAAAACCAAACAAGCCTAATATTGATCATCTTTTCCAAAGCTTTACATATACATGATGTTAGAGAAATAGGCCGATAATTCGTTGCCTGTAGGTGGTCCTTATGTGGTTTGGGGATGGGGATAACCACAGCAACACCCCAGCTAGCCGGAAACTCCCCGGAACACCAGATCTTATTAAACAGAGAAAGCATAAACAAAATGGACTCATCAGACAGGTGACTTAAAAAGGCATAAGGAATATCATCATAACCAGGAGAAGAGTCATGGCACTGCGACAGAGCTGAATGGAGTTCAGAGATTGAAAATGGAACATTGTAAGGCTCTCCCCCAGCAGAGGTAAAACTGAGATCATGAGACTCTAGGCTCCGACGGTGTCAAGCTGAAGGTGTATCCGCATCCTTCTGTGACACACTGGCAAAATGATCAGCAAGCAACTCTGCAACAGCAAAAGGATCAGCCTTCCACCTGCTGCAGATAAAACGGGAGGAGAGGGGGCAGCAAATTTCCCTGAAATTTTCCTTACCCGATTCCACACCTGGGTGATGGAAGTCCTCGAATTGATGAAGGAAACATAACCCTTCCAGGATGAACGCCTAGCCTCCTTTAAAACCCACCTCATATGAGCATGTGCCCTCTGATATGCCACCAAATACTGAGGATCTCCACGGTGACGACGAAGTCAAGAGAAGGAGACTCGTTTGGCTTTCACTGCGTAACTGCACTCAGAGTTCCACCAAGGAACTGGACGTTTAGGAAACTGACCCTTCGTTCTTGGAATAGTTAAAAGGGCTGCTGAGTGCAACAAGTCTGTGAAATATGACACTGCCTCAGTAAGACAGCCAAACTCATTGACAGAAAGGGAAGTGGAACTTCATTCCCTGAAACGTGGCCAGTCAGCCTTATCCAGAAGCCAGCGAGGAAGATGTGGCTGAGGTCCACCTGCACTAGCAGCTAAAAGTAAGAGAAAATGGTCACTGCCATACAGGTCTGGCAACACATCCCAGATAAAATCTAAAACTGCATCAGCTGAGCATTAAGACAAATCAATGGCAGTAAAAGTTCCAGTCTGGCTATGGAAATAAGTCATTTTATCAGCATTGAAAATGCCCAACCCCTCATCTTCCGCTAAAGAGGCCAGCATGACACCCCGAGGGTTGGCCTCACTGTTTCCTCATAGTGAATGGTGTCCATTCATATCTCCCAGTAACAAAAAGGAAGAAGGAAGGCACGAATAAGGCGTTCCAGGTCTGCCCTTTCAACAACAGCACTGGGAGGTAGATAAAGAGTGCAAACTATATACTGCCGATGTAAAAACATCCGGATAGCGACAGCCTGCAGGGGAGTAGAGATGTCCAAATGACTGTACGGAATATCCTGGCGAAGGAAGATAGCAGCACCTCCATGACGACCTTGACCCGGTACAGGATCTGAATAAAAGGCATGGTAACCAGAAGGACCAGAAGGAACAGCATCACCTACCATGGTCCCCTGGATGCACATGCACAGAGGAGTAAATTGAGAAACAAGATGACAAAATTCCTCATAGTTAGCGCATAAACCCCGACAGTTCCACTGGATTATAGAACCCATAATGGAGGAAGGATGACTAAGTGCGAGACTGTACACCTAACAAGCGAGAGGGTTTGGATTGATGCTTATGAAGGCCCTTCGCAGGGGCTTGCCCAGCACCAGAAACCCGCACCCTCTGTCGAACATCCGTGGGTAAACGAGAGGCTGAAGAAGTAAGTTTTACAACACTCCTTCTTTGAGTGGGCATACCAGTTTTTTTTTTTTTTTTTTTTTATGCGAGGAAGAAGGAACCAAAGGCCATGGCCCGCAGTAACAGTTCCCTCCAAGAGAAAAACAAAATACAATAGAGAGCCAAATTCAAGATCCGATCATTTTGAGATGCCTGGACACACTGCGTTTGAAAGACTGGAGATCATAGGCAGCAGGAAATACAGACAGAGGGAGACAGTTCCAGAGTTGACCTGTTGCATAAATGAAAGACTGGGAGTAACGGTTAACTCTTGCATTAGAGAGTTGGACAGAAAAGGGATGAGAGTTTGCTGCCAGACGGGTGCTACGCGCCCGTCGTAGAGGTGGAGGAATGCAAGCAGACAGTTCAGAGGAGCAGTGACCATTAAAGTAGCGATAGAAAAGAGATAAAGATGCAACAGTGCGGCGAAGAGACAGAGGTTGAAGGGAGTCAGTAAGAGGAGGAGAGTTAATGAGACGAAAAGCCTTTGACTCCACCCTATTGAGAAGAGCTGTATGTGGGGAGCCTCCCCACACATGAGAGTTGTACTCCACACAGGGGCGGATAAAACCTCTGTATAGAGTCAACAATTGTGCAGGGGTAAAGAAAGAGCGGAGTCGGCTTAGCACACCCAATCTCTTAGAAGCAGATTTTACAAGAGATGTAATATGATCTTTCCAAGATAAGTCCCGAGTAAATGAAACCCCAAGCATGTTCAAGGATGATGCAGGATTAAGCTGAATATTATTAAACATTAATGGGTATACCTGTGGAAGATTTTGTCGGGTTGATAGGTGTAAGAACTGAGTCTTAGATGCATTAAAGACAACCATATTATTTTTACCCCAGTCAGCGATACGAGCCAAGTCAGACATTAGGTGTGCCATAGCCTCATCCCTTGTTTCTTGAAGCAACTGTTGAGATGGGCGTTGCGGGAACCGAATGGAAAGGTGAAGGGTGGAGTCATCAGCGTATGAGTGGATAGGATTAGATGTACAGCTTAGAAGATCATTGATGAATAAAAGGAAGAGAGTTGGTGATAGGACAGAGCCCTGAGGAACACCACTGTTGATAGATCTAGGAGAAGAACGATGGCCGTCTACAACAGCGGCTATAGAACGACCAGAAAGGAAGCTAGCGATGAAGGCACAGATAGAAGGATAGAAACCGTAGGAGGGCAGTTTGGAAATTAAAGATTTATGCCAGACTCGATCGAAAGCCTTTGAGATGTCAAGTGCAATGGCAAAGCTTTCGCCAAAGTCCCGAAAGGAGGATGACCAGGAGTCTGAAAGGTAGGTGAGAAGATCGCCAGTGGAGCGTCCCTGACGGAACCCATACTGACGATCGGAAAGAAGGTTGTGATAGGAAAGATGCCTTAAAATTTTTCTATTAAGAATTGACTCGAAAACTTTTGAAATACAGGACGTTAAAGCAATTGGACGATAGTTGGAGGGTTGGGAGTGGTCACCCTTCTTTGGGACTGGCTGAATGAGAGCAAACTTCCAGCAAGAAGGAAAGGTACAAGTTGACAGACAAAGGCGAAAGAGTTTGCCTAGGCAGGGTGTAAGCACAGAAGCACAGTTCTTGAGAACAACAGGAGGGACCCCATCAGGCCCATATGCCTTGTTAGTACTGAGGCCAGTGATGGCAGAAAATACATCAACTGAAGAAATTTTAATGTCAGCCATGAGGAAGTCAGAGGGGAGAAGTGATGGAGGAACAGCACCGGAATCGTCTAAGGTGGAATTGGAGGAGAAAGTCTGTGCGAAGAGATCTGCTTTATCAGTAGAAGAAATAGCTACAGAACCATCAGAGTAGAAAAGAGGAGGGAAGGATGATGAGGTAAAGTTGTTAGAAAGATTTTTGGCAAGGTGCCAGAAGGAGCGGGAAGAATTCAAGTTGGAGAGTTGAGAGCATTTAGTATGGATGAAATTATTTTTAGTAGAGCGAAGAACAGACTTAGCACGATTCCGGGCAGAAACGTAAAGATGATGTGATTCAGGTGTGGGTTGGCTCCGGTACCTTTTGTAGGCCCTCTCCTTGTTGCGGACAGCATTAGAACAAGCGTGATTAAACCAAGGCTTTCTTGCGTTAGTCAAAGGATATGAGAAAGGAATGTATGCTTCCATGCCCGAGAGAATAACCTCCGTAATGCGCGAGGCACACTCAGATGGCTCCCGGCCATGGAAGCAATAATCATTCCAGGGAAAATCAAAGAAGTACTGCCTGAGGGCCTCCCAGTTCGCGGCTCCAAAGTGCCACAGACGACGTTTCCCTGGAGGGTCCACAGGCCGTACCGGAGTGAAAGGACAGGTTAAGGTAATAAGGTTGTGATCGGAGGAGCCCAACGGAGAGAAAAGATTAACAGAGTAAGCAGAAGGATTAGTTGTGAGGAAGAGGTCAAGTATGTTGGAGCTCTCTCCAAGGCGGTCAGGGATACGGGTAGGGTGCTGTACAAGCTGCTCTAGGTCATTAAGGATAGAAAAGATTTAGGCTTGTCCACCAGGTGGATCCGTGAAAGGAGAGGAGAGCCAAAGGTGGTGGTGAACATTGAAATCTCCAAGAATGGAGATTTCAGAGAAAGGAGAAATGGACAGAATGTGTTCCATCGTAGAAGTAAGATAGTCAAAGAATTTTTGATAGTCAGTAGAATTAGGGGATAAGTAAACAGCACAGATATATTTAGTCAGAGAATGACAGGAAAGCCGAAGCCAGAGTGTGGAGAATTCAGAAGAATCAAGTTCAGGAACACGAGAGCAAGATAAGTCGTTGCGTATGTATACACAACAGCCACCTTTGGCTTTGAAATGAGTATAGAGAAAGTAGGAGGATACAGAAAAGGGTTTGCTGTCGGTTGCCTCAGACAGCTGAGTCTCCGTCAGAAAAAGAAGGTGAGGTTTAGAGGAGGAGAGGTGGTGCTCAACAGAGCGAAAGTTAGATGAAAGGCCGCGAATGTTGCAGAAATGAAGAAGAAGAGAGTCAGACAGTGGTTCCAGGCACCTCGAGTCGTCACCGGGAGAGGGGCAGATGGCGGGGGCATTTATGGTCCCCCCCCCTGGGGACTCCGAGGCTTGATTAATAGACGCCATTTGTATTGATTTTTGAAAAGGAAGTGTAGCGTGTACTGTGCATGTAGTTTGGTGAAGATAGTTAGAGAAATTTGTACTGGAGAGCATGCTGGCCTACTCTCTGTGTAACTGAGACACTGAAAAAGTTCAGCAAAGGGGGATGGTCAGGAACTAGTCCTGAGGGCTGATGAAACGGGAGCTCCAGCACTCCCTGTCATCAGCTTTCCATCCACCTCGGGAGTACTGCCCTGCTCGACTGGTGCTACAGTCTACTCCTCAGTTTGTTTGGAAGGTGGCTTGGAGGCTGTTTTTGAAGGTGTAGGACGGCCAGTGCTCTTACCACAAGCCCCAGAAGTGGAAGTAGTGTCCACAGGACTTGTATCATTTGAGGAGGCCATCCTATCCTGCAGATCTGAAGCACCAACGAGCTGTCCAACAACATCCCCAGGTGGGGATGGGACCGGAGGTGAACCTGCTGTTTTGTATGTCGCCTGGGTAGGTCCCTCAGCCTGCTGAGCAGAGGGAAGAGGAGAGGTGTCGACAGAAGGGTCAACAACAGAGACCTTAGGTGGCCGGTCTTCATGCTCAGAGGACTCTGACGAACAACGGTGATGTTTGCCAGGTACAGGTAGAGCCTTGGGCAGACTGGGTAGGACAGGAGAAGGAGTCTGGTCAACGTGGACATCAGTCATCACCACAGAAGTGTGCAAGTCATCAGCCACCGAAGTGAGGGCAGAAAGAGTCACAGTAGGGGGTGCGCGAGGTTCATTTTCACAAACAGTATGAACGATAGGGACAGCATCCCGCAAAGCACTAGATGATGCAGTGGGCACTGGATTGGGTCGAGGCTGTCTCTGAGACATAGGGCGGTGTACTGGTATTCCAGAAAGCACAGAAGCATAAGTAACACCGGGCTGAAAGAAGCGAGTCTGGGCTCTCTTCTTAGCCTCAGGGAATGAAACCTTCTCAAGTGTTTGAATCGATAAAATTTCCTTTTCCAGGCAGTAGCGAGGACAGTTTTTGGAAGATATCGCATGAGGGCCCCCACAGTGATAGCATTTAAGGGGTCCTGGACAGTCATTGGCATGACTTGGTCTGCCACAGGAGGTACAGACACCAGGAAGGCCAGGCTGTGAGCGGCGGCAAAATTGGCTAACATGTCCATACCCTTGGCAGTGAAAACAGCGCTTTGGGGTTGGCACATACGGCTTCACAGGAAGCAATAGCCATGCCAGTTTCACGGCAATGTCAATTTATTAAATGTCAAGAACAATGTTGCAGTCGGAGACAAGATCCCATCTATCTTTTTTTTAAGGCGCTCAACCTTCATCACACCAAACGACCACAGCTCTTCCAACAATCGTTCCTCTGAGTATCGGAGGATGTCACGAGAGAAAATGACTCCCTTACACTGGTTGAAGGTTCCATGAGGAACACAGGTAACATCAGAACCAGCAACGGAGGTCAAGTTCATTAGCCGGGAGCTCTCCCCTGGGGTGGACACCTCAATGAGAATGCTTCCATCCCCCTGGGAAGAGATCTTGGGCTCTCTTCCACAAACTGACACTATGGCATGGTGCAGCTCAAAGATGTCAAGATCTAGAACTGACCCTCCTATGGAGGATTTCAGAACCAGATACTTTGCGTAAGAAGCCGGCACCAGTTCTTCTCCGTTCAACCCCAGAGCTGTAGCTACCCGGCGTGACCACCTCCCAGTCCCAGTTGAATGCTGGGGCAAAGGAGGACATTTACCAGGGGCCTGGTAAGGCTCCAAGGTGGCAATAAGGGAGCCGCCAGGGACAGAGCCAGAGTCGTCAATGAAATATGTTTTTTTGGTGGCCATGTGCTCTAACAAAACCTTCATTCCCCCACCCCTCCACCCACCATGGAGCCCAACAAGGGGAGGTCGTATGCCAGGGACAACACCACTGGCGACCCCAGCAGGAGAGTATACGTGGGTAACCACTGGGGGACTTTGGCAAGGGTGACTCCAGGACGATAGGAGCCACCAGGCCCCCCAGTGCCCACTTGACCCTAGCCAACACATGACCAGCCGATTGACCTGGTCGGGCCCAACCAGGCCACCCGTCTAGCCAGAATAAGGGACCAAAGAGGTGTATTGCTAGCTGCAGGGTGCACCGTGCAGCATCGCTCAACCTCCAGGACTCCCGTCTCCCAGCATTACTGGATGCCACGCACGGCAAACACGTGGGGAGGCAACAGTCCTGCCCTAGATGGCAAGTGGGCAGGGACTAGCATCACCAGCAGGCCTCCTCCACCAGTGATGTAGGGGGTGCTTGGTCCACGAGGCCGACAAATACCGAACCCTACAAAGGTAGGCAGGCCTCCCGAGTAGGTGGCATTGCCAGCCACGCTTCAAGCCCCGCCACCACGTCAAGGTGACCCCCCTCAGCGGGGATTCCACAGGGAGACTGGTGGTTCAATAATTCCAAGTTTTAACATTTCATCGACATACTGGTTTGCGAGTGTACGCTGAGATTGTGGGATTCTGTATGCTGGAATGAAAATTGGTGGTGTAGCTGGGTGCACATTAATCTTGTGATTAATCAGGTTAGTACACCCTAATTGTTCTCCAGGTAATGTTACGGTGTCCCTGTGTGTTTCCAGCAGGGTTAACAAATCATTTTCTTCATCAAATTCACCTGAGTGAATTAAATTCTCGTTTATGCTTTCTCTATCCGTAGATTTTATCTCCCTTGTCACTCCAGCTATAACTATTTCCTTCACAGGGGCGGGACATTTTTCAACATTAACTATGCAAGTCCCCTTTTTCAACTGTACTTCCCCATTCATGTGATCAATTATGAATATCTGAGTTTGCCCTTCGTCATTCATCTGACATAATGGGTTTTCTACTGACAATCCCTTTACTTTAAATAATTCTTCTAAGACAAGAACAGTACTATTCCGCAATTTGCTCTTTATGGTAACTTTCATATAGGAATTAGGTGGTATAACTAAATCATTGGTTAGATGTGCGGGAAAAACTGATAAATCAGTACTGTTACCTGGGTCTCTAATCATGGAGGCTGGGGCTGGTGGTGTGAGTGGATCTATACACTCATCTGTTTGTGTATGTTTGTTTAAGCTTTTAATATTACCAATTCTTTTTGGTTCTCTTTTACTAATCGGTGAAGGCTCTGATGGTATTTCCTCTATGAATTCATTGTCAAAATCTATTCCATTCATTTGTGGGAGTAAAGTTATTTTCTCTGTTCTCATGCATCTTAAGCCCAGTAACATATGAGCTTTAATTGCTAAGTTTTCAATGATATAGAAAAATGCAGAGATTGGTCTTGTAGTCTCTGTGAAACTGATGTTTAACCGTATCATATCTTTTATTGTGATTTGTTTTCCATCTACTGTATATAAGTCTAAATCAGATTCTTCCAGAAAAGTTACTTTCTTCTTATTTCTAAAAATTCTATTTATTTCTTCTTGTAATATTAAGTTCACTGGAGCGCCTGTGTCTAAAAATAAGGAAACGTTTTGATCCTCACATACAGCTAGTATCAAGATACACTCATTTCCCAACATGCCTCGTATGTGAATTTTAGACTTGCTTTTCTTTACGTTTGTTCGTTTTTTGTCATGACTTGCTCTTCCCCCGATTTGAACATAGACATTAATTTTTCTACTGTTTTGCTGTTACTGGTCCAGTGCCCTTGGCGCCTATGATGTCTACAGAATGGACCAATTCCTTGTCTTTTGTCTATCCTGTTTTGTTTTGATAAAGCATTCATTCCTAGTGTGTCCTGGTTTTGCACAATAATGACATAGACTGGACATATCTCTTGACTGTGGTCTACGAGGTGACTTCCCATATATAGCGGTGTCTGTGGCGCGAGATCTGCTTTGGCTGCATTGAAACTTATGAAACTGCCTGTAGCCTGGTGTTTGTGATCGTACCCTTGACATGTTTAGTTGTTTGCTCTGCCTGCTTTCGGTTCGCGATCAATTTTGTTCTCTGTTTGGGGTAGTTGTAGCTGTTTTCACAGCTGAAACTGTCTCAGACACTCTCATTCTACTAGAATTTGATTGAGTTTCAACAATCCCTGCTGTACTACACTGCATCTCTACCTCGTTCATTAAGTCTAGTAAGCACATGCCTGGGGTGTACGCAATCGTCTTGGCGATTTAAGGGTCCTATCAGGTAATTTACACACGCAGCTATATAACCAATGATGTCCACGACGAGGTCTGGGGACATCTTTCCATCTCCTGTTATCCAGTTTGAGTTTTCTAAGGTAGCTAGTAATGTCCTTTTGATCGTGGAGACATCAGCAGTTATTTCACTGAGCACATGATTTGTAGTGTGCTCCCTTACAAGATCTACAATCATATAATTCTGGGATTATACCTGGCAAGAAGTTCATACCTCCAGAAAATTTCTTCAAAAATTCAATTTTAAATTCATCATATGTCTTAGCCGTGAGGAGCTTATCTGACCTTAGTAAGTCACTTGTCGGACATCTTTCCTGGGTAATGCAAGAGGAAAAAATAGCAATTTTCTCTTGTTCATCCTTGATATGTCGTTTGATGTAGATTTGTTCACACTGATTGACCAATGAAATGACATCAATACGATCTTTCTCTGTGCCAGAGAATTTTGGGGCAGTTTGATGTTCATGATAAATAAATATCTGAGCGTGATCTGTGGTGTTCATTTTCATTGGTTTCTCTGTTAATTTAACTTGGACTTGTTTATCGTTGTGTGAGGGGATGGTGGAAAATGATTTGCCGGAGCGATGAACCCTGTTAAGTATATTTTCATAGGTATGCAATTCAGAGACAATGTCCTCACTTGCTACGTCAGAGGGGGTTTACCACTCATCATCTAGAACTGACGTATTTGTTTCTTGATCTTTGGTTTGTGTTGAGGTTTGTACAATGGTTGTGTTGCTTTGGTGCTCTCCTAATTGTGTATCATCTGGTATTAATACGTGTGGGGGCGAAAATATCCCTGTCATATCACTTAGCTATAAAGAACTCATGTTGCTAAGGTATGGTGTTTTGAATTACGTTTTTTGTTTATGTCCTTTACAAAATAGATGAGTAAATGAGTTGTAATAAATGATAGATAGCGAGTATAAGTGTATATATAGAAATAAGTAAAGGAGTTGAATATACCTAATTTTAGCACTGAGAAGAAATGAGTAAGTATAATTTCACCCACTTGATTCAGATCGGAGAGGCGTGTCGAAGCAAGTGTCGATCTCGGAAGATAAATGCAGAGTTGAATGAAGATCTCCTCTCGATAATTCTAGGGCTGTGTTGATGGATGATACTAGTCAGGAAATTCCATGGCCTGGTGCATGTAGTGGTTAACAGCTGTAGTCACAGGCGAACCTCATCATAGAACGTCGAATTTCCAACTCAGTACTGTGGCAATAAATGAGTAGGAGTAGGAGCTATGTGAATAATGAGTAATGAGTAGTGGGTGAGAAGTGCCTGGTATCAGTCACACGTTGATTGATGTGGCGTTGTCTCAGCAAACTCGCATGGTGATGTCGTCTCAGCAGATACACATGGTGACTTCGGCTTCCCACACTGGTAGCTGTGGTGAGTAACTGAGTAGTGATGAGTAACCTGGGTGAGGAAAGGTGAGTAAGATGCGTTATAAATGTGGCTCTGGTGTTTTGCTGTGTGTCTTGACCTCTCTGTCAGCAATGGAGGCAGGCGAGAGAGAGTGTTGGGATTTTTTGTGCTTGTTGCTCTGGTCTTTCTTTTCCTTTACTTGCTTTGTTTTTTATTCTTGCTGCTGCTTGAAGTTGCATGAAGATTATAGAGTTGTCTTTTAGACTTGTTATTTGTAATTAATTGTAGAGCTTGTTGATCCTCACTCGTAACTTGTCGTTGCTACTGTATGCTCATAGACTCGTAGACTTGTAGGCACGTAGGCTTGTAGGCACGTAGGCTTGTAGACTCATAGGCTCGTAGACTCGTAGGCTTATAGACTCGTACGCTCGTAGACTCGTAGGCTCGTAGACTCGTAGGCTCGTAGACTCGTAGGCTGCCACTATTTAATGTTAAAGCTTTGTAGCCAACATTTTTATATATGTAACTCTTAATTCTTGTAATAGGTGAGTCTTGAGTTAACTGAAGATCAAGAGGAGTTAAAGATGAATACAGGGAGTTGATTTTGATTTATTATCTTCAGAGAATGTCTAAGTTGAGCAGCATATGTATTACAGAGACTCAATATACTAAGTCTAGTTGGACCCCTCTTCTTATTCACTCTCTCCACTACCTGTCGATTCTAAGGCTAACCTCCTCAGCTCTGCTTCCTAAATTCCTATTTTAGCAGAGGTCGTGTCATGTGGAATATAGTGATGTGAAGTTTCTAGAAGCCTGTGTGTGAGTATGTGTGCATGTGTGTGTATGGTCACGAGGCGCTGCTCGTGTGCCTATCAAGCATTCCTTGAGTTAGAGTGTGTAAGCATGTTTACCATTGCTTGATTCTCGCTGACACACTACCTATCTCATCCCCTGACTTGCTGCTTCTATCTGTCTGTCTATCTATCTATCTATCTATCTATCCATCATGCTATCTATTATGATTTGTAATTATAATATGGAGTCCTGACACCTGCAGTTACAAATGAACTACCTCCCCTACAAGAAAGGAATGTGGCCTCCCTAGCATTATTTTATTCTTTTTATGGCTGCTTAGACGAAGTTTCATCTATTGTGCCTCCTCTTCACACCTTCTCCCTTGCCACACGGGCATTGGTAGCGCTCATGACTGTCACATTGCCATATGGCAGAACTTCTCCCTATCAGAATTCTTTTACTCTCTGAACTGCATCTCTTTGGAATTCTTTTCTCCAGAATAGTTTCTCCCCAACTTCAGCCTGCAGCAGTTCAAGGCCAACTGTTACAGATTTTTTTTCCTTTTTTTACTGGAGGACACCTGTAATCTGGTGTTTGGATTTTCTTTATTAAATTTGTTTTTTCTTCCTCTGTTCATCTTCTAAAACAAAGGGGATTAATCACCGAGCTAAACCTCATTAGATTAAATAGCCCTTGTAGGGTGACAGGAGAGCGCTATCCCTCCCAGCACAACAGTCACCGGGCGGGGCGGGAATCTTCGACCTCACGGTCTCCAGCCCGACACCCTACCACTGAGCTACCGCGCTCCCCTCCTGTAAGACAAAGACAATAATTATTATCGTTGTCCAGTCACTGAGTGACTTATATCGAGATTCTTTGATCAACGATTCACCTCTCCCCCCCCCTCTCTCTCTCTCTCTCTCTCTCTCTCTCTCACTCATATCGAGATTTTGATGAACGTTTCTCTCTCTCTCTCTCTCTCTTTCTCTCTCTCTCTCTCTCTCTCTCTCTCTCTCTCTCTCTCTCTCACTCATATCGAGATTTTGATCAACGTTTCTCTCTCTCTCTCTCTCTCTCTCTCTCTCTCTCTCTCTCTCTCTCTCATATCGAGATTTTGATCAACGTTTCTCTCTCTCTCTCTCTCTCTCTCTCTCTCTCTCTCTCTCTCATATGGAGATTTTGATCAACGTTTCTCTCTCTCTCTCTCTCTCTCTCTCTCTCTCTCTCTCTCTCTCTCTCTCTCTCTCTCTCTCTCATATCGAAATTTTGATCAACGTTTCTCTCTCATCGAGATTTTGATCAACGTTTCTCTCTCTCTCTCAGTCCCGTGCATGTCTTCATTTTACACCGTCTTTTTCTACAGCTAACATTATAACACCTTTTCCCACACTTATCACCCAGCCTTTACACCTATTCACCAAAACCTCCCCACACCATGACTTTTTTTTTTTTTTTTCACACCATATGCGTCTTCCTTCCCAGGCCTGATTTTTCCACACCTCAATCTTATTCAAACCTCATACACACACACCTCCCTACACCTACATTTAAATTTTACACATCTGACACATACATTATACAACTTAAACACCACCCTTCCCCACACACCCTTTTTTCCACACCATTTTTACACTTAAGATTCACACTTTTTTTCTCTGACCTGGCTGACCTGGCTGACCTGTGCAGCTGAGATGTATGGGGCGAGTAGGGTGTGTTTGTTTCGCGGCTGCTGATTGCCCACCGGTGATGTAAATCTAAAGCTCTTCTTATTTTAACATATATTTCTAAATTACCAGCAATATAAGCAGCCAGTTTAAATATGGAATAATTTCCGAAGGTAAAGAGGTCAAAATTAGCTTAAAAAGTTTACTAGTATCAAAGAAATTTAAAGTTGGTTATAAATTTCATAAAACAATGAGTGACGTTTGAAGTAAATTATCCGCCCACGGTGTTCACCGACGTCCGCATGTTGCACTGCATCCACCCACGGTGTACACCTATGTCCGCATGTTGCACAATAATATCAACCTACAGTGTACACCTACGCCCGCATGTTGCACTACAATACATGCCTGCATTTACTTCAATGACATCATCGGTGGCCAATCAGCAGCCGCGAATCAAACACACCCTACTTTCCCCATACATCTCAGGTGCACAGGTCAGTCAAATAGACTATAGCTCCTTTCTGCTCCACCTACCCTTTTTCTATACCTCAAACACTTATGCCTCCACACTTAACATCGATATATTGTTTCTTGCACCTTTCGGTCATACATTTTCATCTTTCATCTCTTTCCACATCTTTATTTCCATTCCTCCTGTTTTAACACCTGCCTTTACACCTCTTATTCTAACCTCTTTTTTTGCTCCCACACCGTACATCTAACTTCTACCTCTTCCCACACCTGTTTACACACTCTGCACCTACACACCTCCTCTGTGAAAGCCTCTTGTTTTTCACACATCTAACTCCCATCCCTTCCAACATTTTTTATCCTACTCCCCTCACCTTCACACGTCTAACTTCCCCCCTTCCCCCCCAAAAAAAGTGCCCTTAACGTGGCTCTTCCCACACCGTTTTCGACTCACTGTGACCACACCACCTCTTCTCATAAACTGCACATCTTACACCTCCTCCTCTTCCTCCCACCTTACACCTTGACACCACCACACTCCCCTTCCCACACCATACATGTCAACACTCCACTAAACCCATACATCTGCTCTTCAGACACCTTCACAGCTAAACCCTTTCCTTTCATTTTCCACCATCACCTCCAAACCACCCTTAATTGTCTACAGCCCAGACATCGTACTTACAGTAGGTGCCGTCTCCTCTATTTACCAATTAACTCGCTTTTTATATAGCCATAACTGGTACAGGTACTTTGAATTGGGAAAAACACTTACCTGTTGTGTTGGCATCTACTGTAGTCCTGCTGCCACTTTTTTTTTGTTTTTGTTTTTTGAGCCTTTTCTAGATGGGTTTCTTAGCTTTTTCTAGTGTTAGGACATGCGTCACATTTCACAGTTTTATCATCCTTTTGAACTGATTTCCGCTTTTTCTGTTTCTTCCATTTACTTGAGGACAGACTGGTTGCCCTTGCTGAGGTATGCATGTAATATGCTACCTCATTTTTGTTGGTCTCCCCTTCAGTTATTTCTTTTCCTTTGTAGTTTATTATTTGTATTTTCTGATTGTTTTCCATATGTTCATACCATGTTTTTCTTCCATCTTACCCATAGAGATGTTAGTTTTGCTGCTTTCACTCGAGTTTGTGTTTTGCCGTCGGCGTCATTTTCCCTAGACTGTCTGCTGGGGAAATGGACGCCAGGTGTAGGTTCTCCATGCCTCCCTTCTCCTTCTCTCTCATTGCCCATGTAAGTAACTGGCCGAGTCACATCTTCCTGTGTCATCTCCCTGGTGTAGGACTCCTTTGATGTCTGGTCTCCAAGACACCTTTGTTATCCTTAGATGAATTCCACCCAACAATGTAAATGATTTCCTGGCTTACAGGAAACCTTTTGAATTGTCACTCTATGTAAAGCCACCTGGAAAGGAAAGAGCGTAATTGAAAGTGACAGGAAAGACGGGAGAAATAGGAAAAGAGGGCAGACACAGGAAAAGAGTGATAAAGGTGAAGGAATAAGTAGGAAGCACTACATCAAGTGAGTGGATGATGGTTACCTCCACCTTCCACCTCCTAGAATAGAAACGGCTTAAAAAGCTGAAAACGCGGCATGACAGCTGGGCCGCCTGGTAGCGCCATGTTTACATTTGGAAAACTGGATGTGGGAGGTGAGTATTTCAGTTTTTTGGATGTCTGGTATAATATTTGACACTGCTGATATAGCATATATCGACTATGAATACTGGTAGATTCTGATGGTAGGGCATTCTATCATAATTAGAGTCTGTCTTCTATAGAAATTGAAGAAATTGGTGACCATCCAAAGCCGTGGCCTGTGTGACGAATTTATAATATTGCGTGGGTAGTGGGAATATCATACAAAGTAAATACCATGAATGTACCTGGACACTCACAGAACATTACTGGTAGTAATCCAGCATGAAATTATGTACAAGAGTTTTGTGCAGCATGATTTTCAGTCAAAATACAGTATCGTTCTGTTGTAAGTGTTGCAGGTATGTAAGTCTGTGATACTGGCGTATGAATTTGAGCCTTACAACTTGAACTGGCTGGCTTATAGCCCAATATATGTATTGTCATTTTATTCTTACCGATATTTGCAGGGCGTACAGTATCAGGTCATTTCTGTACGGACCACCCCCACAGATTGCAAAATATTAGTAACATCTGCGCTGTATGTGAAGAACTCATGAAATATGTCTTTCACAGATTTGTCAAGGTGCCGTGTTCGTAAATTTGGGTTGACAGGGGGGGGGGGGGTAAAATTGGCTTGCCAGGCAAATCAGATTAGTATAATGTGGCTCAGATTCAGTACAATATGAGGTAGACTTGTAAGTACAGGTTATGCTGGCATAACACCTGAGGTGGATTAAAGAGTAAAATATGTACCGTAACTTCACGTTTCTTTATATAGTGTTATAGCATATGTCTTTTTTAATACGTCCTACGTCTTAACGCGGCCTGTTTTTCTTCATTTATGATAGCAAATATTTCTGTAACGTGTGGCCAACATTTTTGGACTGGGACAGCATATGTCCTTTATTTTTACAATAATTTAGCACCACATTTCAGTATTCAGCCAGGTTAAACATTTGATAATGGAATATTGAATTTTTGTGTTGCACAATATGAAAGTCATGGAGTACATAAATGTCTCTGCTCTGAATTCTTATATTGCCTCCTCCATATATAAACTTAGATTTACTTTGGTAACATATTAAAGTGTTGTCAAATAGGATGTAGGCTTCACCTCCCACTATCTATACACATGGCTACCTTTCTGAAAATACACTTTTAAGTCAACTTATCTTTTTTCAAAAGAAGTGATAACCATCCCAAAGATAGCCCTTTC
Organism: Coenobita brevimanus; assembly: GCF_032717465.1. Lineage (NCBI taxonomy): Eukaryota > Metazoa > Arthropoda > Malacostraca > Decapoda > Coenobitidae > Coenobita > Coenobita brevimanus. Next base: position 8,235,984 of record NC_137004.1, on the reverse strand, counting down.
CCTGAAGTTTCTTTTTATATTTTTGCTTTATAATAAAACCTTTATCTGAATATTTGGTGAATATTTTGCCACTAATAGTAGGCTACGGTTGACCCCCACCTCACCCTAATTGTAGCTGAAGAGAGTTCACAGCATCTATAAATCGTTTGATTTTGTTATTAAAAGCACATTAGTAGCTACAGAATCTGGTGCTTGAATGTTTTTCCTTTATATTCTAATTATCACCAATCCAGCTGATCAAAGTAAGGCCTTTAGGAGAAGTTAGAGGAAAGTATAATAGTGATGATACTAAACTTTTTTTACTTTAACTTGACACAAAATTGCCATCTAACCATCTTCAGTGTTGTGTTGTAATTAGAGATTAGCACTAACAGACTGTGGTGCTAGTCACGAAGAGGTGCTATGGAAAGGATATGGAGTCACAGGCCAGTAAGTTAGTATTGTGGTAGGTGTCATAACTATGCATGATATTTTCCAAGGAGGTTGGAGAAGTCTTTGTGAAAAGTTATTTATTTCTGTCTTCTTTGAAGAAACAATAGTTAGGAAATGAAAAAGGAAACAATGAATATTCACAAAACAATATGGCTGGTTTATGTTGCCTTTGCTGTGGTGCATTCAAAAATACAAACGCAGATTTGAATTTAGTTTATACGACCAAAAAAAAAAAAGGCAGTCTCGAAAATGTATCCCACTTGGCGTTTCTTAAGATGCGATTTTAGCACTAAATCAGTCTTAATTTACTAGAATTAGGAGTAGGCATTTTTTTTTCTTAAAATGTGTAAGTTTAAAGAGTTTGAATGGCACTGAGATAATTATGGAAGGAAAATAACGAAATATTTGCAGCGCAAAGTATTCATAATATCCACTTCCGGCGTCTTGGGGCTATAGAAGATGAGCACATGCGTGAGCGAGTCACTCTCCTTAGCATTGTAAAAGTGGTATGAGTCGTATACATTTATCACTGTTATTATCTGCTAAGGTGTAGTTTTGTCGGATTTTTCTAGACATCAAAATGTCTTCCTCTGACGTGGAAAAAGGCTGTGGTGACCATGGCGAAGAGTGATTTTGTATTGGAAAATGTTGGATTCCCAAACCCTTTTGGCAATGGGTAATTGAACTAGTCTATTTATCAATATTTGTGAGTAATGTTGTTTGTGTTTTTATCCTGGAGTTTAATATTCTTGCCAGGAATCCCGATGAAGTGATTGGATCCCCGCCAGAACTTCACAAACAGGATTGGCTGGGTGGACCTGTCCTGCCTAGACTTAGGATGGAAATTTGGTGTTACTTTATCATTGAAATATTGATTGTAATGTTGCGATGTGTGATGAAGTGTTTTTAGAATGTGCTTTATCTGTTGCCGGTGATGGTAGTTGGTGTGTTGCTGAAAATCCTTCGGTATTTTGCCTTGCAGTGGGCAACAAACTCCATTTTTTATGTTGAAGTGTTGCTTCCCCACCAGAATGAAGTGGGTGAATTTGGCACGCTGTGGAACGTTAAGTTAACGTATGTGGGTTGGGTGTTTGTGTGGTCTTTTGTTCAGTATGGCGTTTGTATTTTGGTGTTCTGGTCCGTATATCGCTGGCAGCGGGATGTTGAATGCCTGACAGTGGGCTACGAGATCAGAATGAGGCAGACAGAAAAGCAGTTTTGGGAAGCTGTGGAGCAGATGCTCAGCACGGAAAGGTGTGTTACTGAGAAGGAAATTGAGGGAGGCGCGGCTTTAAGGCAAGTAGAACCGGTAGTGGTAACAGGTAACCCATTCCTGACCGTTAGCCATGGCAAAAATGAGCACCTCTTTTATGATCACTATCCCTGAGCGGTTGGTTTTGATCTGAATTGTTTTCTGTCTTACCTTAGTTTTTGACAAGAAATAACTCTTCATTTTATCGTATACGTTTTGCAGTATTTTTTGCTCTTGCTTTTCTTGCTTGCAGTTCTTGGACAAGGAATTGGGTTGTAAGGAATTGGAGACTGAGGAAGAGGCCCATCCCTGGCTAAACAAAACCCTTAGATTGATGATAATTCCTTACGTGAACCCCCAGAGGTGATGGATTGTGCAGTACTGTAGTAAGGCAGTACACTCCAGCCAAAGGCCTACCACTTTTATGTTTAGTCTGGAGTTAACTTTAGGAATTACACCCAACTGACGGCCACTGAGAATAATAGGTTCGTTACTGAAATTAGTCAGTTCTAAACACCTTTTCTTCCCTAACCATCTGTCTCAAATGTTTTGTATGTAATTAAGGAGGGGAGTTCTGCTCTTATCTCCGTCTTTTTTTGCATCTGCATTAAGATAAACCAACCTAACCTAATATATCCTAAGAAACTAATATAAGCTAACCTAACAACCTAACCAAACCAAATTTTTGACGCAGATGCGATAAATGTGTATAGAAGAGAAACTGCATTAAAACACACCAAATAGTGAACATAATGCCAGTCTCCGCTAGTTGGGTGTGATTCCAATATAATACCAGGTTGACAGGTGATTGTTATGGACAGTGGCCCCCTCAAATTACAAGAGGAGCGCGATAGCTCAGTGGTAGGGTGTCTGGCTCGTAATGGTAAGGGTGCGAGTTCGCGCCCCGCCCTGTGGCTGCTGTGCTGGGAGGGGTAACGCTCTCCTGTAACCCTAGCAGGGCTATATGTTGTGATGAGGTCTAGCTCGGGGATTAATACTTTATCCTCAAGTTACAAGGTATTGTCACCACCTATATAGTCCTTCAAGCCAGTAAAAGTAACAAGGGCATGAAATTAAACTGAGATGATGGGTGTCTCTGATGCGTTTGTTGTGTTCCTACAGTTTTACAAAGAGTATGACATGCAGGGTAAATCTTCATGATCTAAAAGATTAGTAATAATTACAAATACACAGAAACGGGTGTGCCATAATAGCATAAATGATGCAGCATCTATTAGCAAGTTATACAAAAGAATATTACACAAGGTATATTTATAAACCTCAGATCGCATGTATCTCCAACCGTTGTATCAGTCCATTATACCCATTACTGTTCTGTTTGGCGTATGGAAGCTAATGTGGTAATTATATCTCAAGTCTGACCCTCACTCCCCCCCCTCACTCAAAATAAAGGGTGTTGCCCAATCTTGCTTACTAAATGCTTCTTAAAGACATATTTGCCTTTAATTCGCAGATAAAGCATAACAGCATCGTAATGACAATGCAGCAAACTGTGTCAGTCACCTTGGCAAACGACAATAACTCGCCTGCCTTTCTCCCTGTGGTAGAAAAATACAGTACAGAGGAAAACAGGCACATCCAAAAGAGCCCAATCTTATCCATATTGAAAACCTTGGCTTTTTTGTAGCCACCTTCCTATCAATGTCTTCACAAGAGTAATAGTAGTGACAGGCAGCAGATGCTTTACCATGCAACTGATCGTAGTGAAGCACATTCTGCCTGACAGACTGGTTCAGACAGTCTTTACTCACACAAAACCCTTGGATTGACTGTACAGTATAGAGGCAAGAGGGCACTTCCAAAATAGCTCAGTCTTATCCATACTGAACACCTTGGCTTTTTGGTTGCCACTTTCCTCTCAATATCTTCACAAGAGGAAGTGTAGTGACAGGCAGCAGATGCTTTACTGATCGTAATGATACCCATGCTGTTTGACAGACTGGTTCAGCCATCCTTTACTCACACAAAACTGGATTGGCTGTAGCTACTGTATATTATATACTTGTACAACCTCACCATAACTTCCTTGTTCTTGTGACGCAAATGAATGTCATTGATGTACAGTTTTACCATAAACTTGACTGTTCTTTTTTGACACATCTGACTGTCATTGATGAGCAGATTATGCTCAGGTTGGACGCAGATATATTTCATGAAAATATTCTCTCTTAATTAACACATCATCCCTCACAAGGCATCATTCCACACGTTGCAGTCCCATCCAAAATACAGCATGAATCATGTCACGGTTCCTTCTCACTGTGCAAACTGTGCACTCATTAGCATCACTTGCATGAGCATCATCAGCCCCTTCTTATGTTCCCTAACCAAAGCATTTCCTTAACAGTGTGCATAATAAAGGTTACACACACACACACACACACACACACACACCGAGGCACCGAGAGAGAACAGACGCACGTCGACACCGCTCTATACCTGGGCAACTTGGCCAGCGGCATTACCTAAATGAGTATCTTTATATGAGTCAAGGTCTGTACAAGGTTAGACTAAATGGTGTTCTAATATAAAAGAGAATTTTTAAGTAAGACTTGGTCAAACAGAAGAGTAAACAAGCAGCGCAAGAATGCGCACAATCAGCTGATCGTTGTTTAGTCTACAGTCTGTCCCAGTGAATGTAAGTACTATATGCGCTTTTAGTACTGCAAAATGACCACATACTTTAGTAAAGCAAGTCTGGAAAAGAAAGGGGATAAAGGTAGAAAGCAGGAAAATGATTTCTACCAAGAACTGGTTGAAATGGAGACTCACAACAAACTGGTTGAGCGAGTACATAGGTTAGAGACGGCTTTTCAAAATGAGATTGATGAAATTAAGAAACAAATGCACTTGCAAAAGGAAGAAATAGAAAAATTAGGAAAGGAAGTCAACAAGAAAGACACAACCATAAATGAGCTAACAGCTGAAGTGGGTACACTTAGGAGGAAAATTAGTGAAATGGCAAGTACAGTAGTCAACCATGAGAGTATTATGGAAGAGTTCAAAAATGATACAGAGACAGTTAGGCAAGTAAGCAGTCTGATAGATCAGAGCAGTGATATTGAGGAGAAGATAACACAGGTGAATGAAGCTGTGCAGAGCTACAAAAATGATGTGGAAACCACTTATGGTGAAAGTAAAGAAAGGCTTGGAAACAAGGGTGGAAGAAAAAAGCATTAGAAAGGAAGTGAAAAGAATAATACAAAACAATCCTAAGTTAGTCAGAGATGCAGTAGATATTAACAAATCTATAGTAATCACTGGTATAGAAGAGGAAGAAGTAAAAAGCAAGATTTCAAGAGACAAAAAGGAGATGGCAATCGGAATGGGCATATTGAAAGAAGTATCAGAGGAAATTTGTGGTAAAGACATAGAGGAACACAAAAGGTTAGGGAAATACGAGAAAAGCAAGTCAAGACCCCTAAAGGTAACCTTCCAGAGTGTAAACACCGTGGAGGAGATACTAAAAAATGCAAAGAATCTTACGGAAAAAGAGGAGTTCAAAAATGTATGGATAAAAAGATGCCTAACACAAGAGGAACTGGAATTACTGAAAGAGAAGAGGGAGGATGCAAAAACAAAAAATGAGGGAAGATCAGAGGAGGAGATTGCAGGTACGAAAGTGGTACATAAACAGGAGGGAATAAAAAGGAGGAAGGTAGTAGAACCAAATCATGACAAGTATATAAACAAGATGATTAAGTTGATGTACTCAAATGTGGATGGAATTGTATCAAAATTATTAGAGATGAATGATTGTCAGAGAAAATGAACCACATATAATATGCTTAACTGAAACAAAATTAACACCAAGGATATCGAATGACATCCTAAACTTTGAGGAATATCATGTATGGAGAAGAGATAGGAACTTAAAAAAAGGAGGAAGAATTATAATATTAACTAAGAAAAATCTAAAAGTCAAAGAAATAGAATTAGATATACCCTCACAAGTAGAACTGACTGCAGTAGAGATAAATACATCTGAAGGGAAAGTAATTGTGGCCAATTTGTACATGCCACCCAGATCAAACACATGGGAAAGAGACGAATATGAGGAACGGGCGGAGAGTACAATTCTGAGTTTAAGAGCATTACTACATAAAATGGAAGAGAAATCGAAAAGAATCATATTAACTGGAGATTTTAATACAAATATAAATTGGAATACTCTAGATATAATAAGCCAAGAAAGTTGTTGCGACAAAAAGCTCCTGGATCTTGTGCAAGAGTTTTTCCTAATGCAACATGTAAGGGAAAGCACCAGAAAAAGAGGATTCGATGTGTCCTCAATGCTAGATCTCATATTTACTAGGCAAGAAAACGATATTGACATTTTAATATATCACTCTCCATTCGGCAAAAGCGACCAATAACTTTGTAGCTTCTTGTAGTGAAGTTTTGTAGATCAGTATCACATATATTAGACTCGTGGACGAGCGGTTGTTATACGTGAGTAGTTTTGTAAGTAGATAATCTTCGTTCCCTTTTTGTCATGCAATGACAGGAGAGGTAAGGAATAGTATGGGACTATTTTTATTTGTCTTGGAAATAATAACAAAGTCTCACACACGAGTGAAGTATAGAGTCCCGCGGGCTACCTCCTTCTCTCTCTCTCTCTCTCTCTCTCTCGCCCATGTTGCTAAGCTCCTTCTCCCTACTACCTGTCGGTTCTATGGCCTGTCTCCTTCTGAGCTCTGCTTCCTAAATTATGGTTTAGCAGGGGTCGTGTCACGTGTGTTACACTGTTGTTGATATGTTCTAGAAGCCTGTGTGTATGTGTGTGTATGGTCACAAGACGCTGTCGTGTGTCTATCAAGCATTAGAGTGTGTAAGCATGTTTAGCATTGCTCGATTCTCGCAGACACTATACCTATCTTGCTGCTTCTATCTGTCTGTCTATCTATCTATCTATCTATCTATTATGATTTGTAATTATAATATGGAGTCCTGACTGCTCGGTCATGTGCTGGAGGTCCTCCGACAGTAATTATTATTGACATATGCTAATCTATTAGTACATAATATTGATTATAATATTGTATACATATAATATTCATGGTAAATTGCAATGATCTTGTAATATTACATTTTAAACAAGTTGTATACATATTTGAATAAATGCACTGGTTGTTGTATGACATTTTGTAAGATGTGTATGTATAACAGACATGCGCATATAATTGTGCAATGGTAATACTGCTAGGTTATTACATTACATGTTGAGTTATCCCTTTAGTAATGTCTAATATTTCACTTAACTTGTGTGATGATTCTGGTAATACAGAATTGTGGTAACATTGTATGAATTTACATAATATTGTAGTAACATTGTGGTAATACATAATTGTAACATTGTATGAATTGTTACATAATTGTATTGTAATTGTTACATTGTAGTAACATTGTAGTAATACATAATTTTAACATTGTATGAATTGTTACATAATATTGTAGAAACATTGTAGTAATACATAATTGTAACATTGTATGAATTGTTACATAATATTGTGGTAATACATAATTGTGTTGGCCATATAATTGTAGTTACATTTTGTTAATGCAACTGTTACATAATTGTGTTGGCCTTATAGTTGTTGTTACATTTTGTTAATGCAACTGTTACATAACTGTGTTGGCCTTATAATTGTAATTAAAGTGTTACATAATTGTTACATATAGTTTGTCGTTACATACCGGTAATTGTAGGAAGTGTATTATAATGCAATCGTTTGTCGTTACATAATTGTTACATATCGTTTGTAGTTACATAATTGTAATAATTGCAGTCCTGACATTGAATCCGGTCATGCTGCGATCGATGATAGTGATGATGTGCCATGCCACTGGCTCGTGGAGACAACAATTTGCTTTTTGTTTCACTTACAGAAGGAGTTTACGTGATGATGTGCCATGCCACTTGCTTGTGGAGAACACTAATTTGCTTTTTGTTTCACTTATAGAAGAAGTTTATGTGGTATTTTGGCATTTGTAGTAACATTTACGCTTATTTTCATTTGTTTGTTTTGTGATCTTATTCTATTTCTTTTTCTTTCTTTTTTTTATGTATTGATATTCTATAGTTTGTTTTTCTTCGTTTGTCTATGTTTGTTCGATGTTGTTCGAGGTTGCATAATTGCTGGCTAATTCTCTTGGGACCCTTTTTTAAGGTTTAGTTTATATTGCACAGATATTACTGAAAATGATATTATATAGTCCCATATTTTGTTATTTTATATATATATATATATATATATATATATATATATATATATATATATATATATATATATATATATATATATATATACACTGTATACAGTATTAACTATATACACTGACTTGTTCACTTGTACCTATCGTGGGCAATATATGTGTCAGCACTGTGTGGAAATCTGTCCTCACGATTGTGTTGAAGATGTTCATTCTTGCTAACGTCATTTGTGTTGGCCTTTTTTTTTTTTTTTTTTCTGGTTTTCCATGTAACTTAATTTATCTGTTTCCACAAGGTAGCTTTACTTAATAAATGTTTAATACAGTTCTATTAATCGCACTGAGTAACTGTGATGGTATATTTTCTTTATTACTTTGTAGATGTTATAATGTATAGTTGTATGTATGAAGTACGTATTTTATGTAGGTAAATATGGTAACACTTGTTGGTAGTAAATAAATGCTATGATAAATGAATGAATATATACAGTGTAGAATATTTATTGTTGGTGCAAGTATTTAATGATTGAATTATGAAGATAACTGAAATAGGTATAAGTATTTAAGTTGTAATTATACAGCAGGATTTATATGTTTGTGCAAAATGTGTTGTCTATCACTGTGTATCGTATAAATGAAGTAACTATGTGACTCACTAATTTTTACTGTGGTGGAAATGGTGTGAATGGTGTTGCACGTGGTGACAGCGTTGTCCTTCACGGGTTGATTGACGTGTTGTCGTCTCAGCAACCACTTATGGTGACGTCGACTTCCCACACTGGTAGCTGTGATGAGTAAATGAGTAGCGATGAGTAACTTCAGTAAACATAAATGAGTAAGATGGGTTGTGAATATGGACTTGGTATTTACTTCGTCGTCTTGACCTCTTCACTCCTGCATTAGTGGTGGAGGTTGGGGGACGGTAAGAAAGAGAGGAGGGTGAGGTCTGGTTGTTGTGAGTTGTGAGTCGTGTCTCACTCTTCATTTGTTTGTTTTGTTTTTCTTTCTCGATGTATTCTCGGTCCTTTTCTCTTGTGATTTACTCGTTGTGGGATGAAGGCTGCCGCTACTTGTAGGTGCGTGCAGAAGATTATACAGACGACTCGTAGAGTTGTCACTTGTAGTTGATTGTAGATTGTTGTAGTTCGTTGGTTCGTCGTAGAAATTGGAAGATTGTTTGTATCAATATTTTGTTAAACTACTGGCAAGGCGTCGGGTGATCACTTCTAAATCAGTGTGATGATCGTGGAGACAGAAGGGGGGTTGGAGAGAATACTGTCAGGAGCTGGTTGTGAGTTGTTGGTTGTAAGAGGTATTTTTTGTTTTCAATCTTGATAATGCAGAATCAACTGTACACTCGTGGGCTCGTAGGCTTGTAGACTCGTAGGCTTGTAGACTCGTAGGTTTGTAGCTTGTATTTTGTAGGAATTCACTGTAGAACTGAAGCTAATCTTGGTTAGAGTCTCTCCTGTTTTTGTAGAAATTCACTGTAGATTCGTAGACGAGGTTCGTACGTACCGCTGCCGCCATATCTCACAATAACTTTGTAGCTTCTTGTAGTGAAGTTTTGTAGATCAGTTATACATATATCAGACTCGTGGACGAGCGGTTGTTACACGTGAGTAGTTTTGTAAGTAGATAATCTTCGTTCCCTTTTTGTCATGCAATGACAGGAGAGGTAAAGAATAGTATGGGACTATCTTTATTTGTCTTGGAAATATTAACAAAGTCTCTCACACACGAGTGAAGTATAGAGTCCCACGGGCTACCTCCTTGTCTCGCTCTCTCTCTCTCTCTCTCTCTCTCTTCCACACTCTCGCCCATGTTCCTAAGCTCCTTCTCACTACTACCTGTCGGTTCTATGGCCTGTCTCCTTCTGAGCTCTGCTTCCTAAATTCTGGTGTAGCAAGGGTCGTGTCACGTGTGTTACACTGTTGGTGAAATGTTTTAGAAGCCTGTGTATGAGTATGTGTGTATGTGTGTGTATGGTCACGAGGTGCTGTCGTGTGCCTATCAAGCATTAGAGTGTGTAAGCATGTTTAGCATTGCTCGATTCTCGCAGACACAATACCTATCTTGCTGCTTCTATCTGTCTGTCTATCTATCTATCTATTATGATTTGTAATTATAATATGGAGTCCTGAAACAGTACTAAATTGCAATTTCAGGATTGCATATGATATAGATAACAGCAAAGAATGTTACAAAAAGAGCCTAAACTATAAAAAGGGAAAGTATCATGACCTAAACAAGTAATTCTTAGAAACTGCTTGGGAAAAGGAGTTTAGAGGACAAGATTTAAATGCTATATATGAAAAATTCTGTGAACTTTATGAAATAGGAGTCCCGAAGTACATCCCACAGCACAAAGAAGCAGAAAATAAAATAAAGAAATGGTACAATACAGAATGTAAAAAATTAAAAGAAAAAAGATATTTGTTGTGGAATAGATACAGAAGACACAATAGTGAAAGGGCATATAATAATTACAAACAGGCAAGAAACGATTAAACAAGAATAAGGAGTGAAGCCCAAAAACAGTTTGAGGAGGATATCATAAATAAAAGTAATGATCAACGAAAGCTATTTTACAGCTTCATCAGAAGCAAAACCAAAGTAAATGATAAAATACAATCCATTACGGATGATGGAACCACCTATACACAAGAGAAGGATATTTGTGAAGCACTAAACAAGAATTTCCAATCAGTTTTTACAGAGGAAAAAAATTTTTGAGAGGGATTATGTGGAACATGCATGCCCACACATACTATCTGATATACAAACATCAGAAAAAGAAATACAGGAGGAGCTAGATAAATTAGACAAAGGAAAAGCAAATGGTCCTGATGAAATTTCATGTTGGGTGCTACGTGAATGTGCAAAAGAGTTAAGTAAACCATTATTTTTTATTTTCAAGAAATCCTTGAGTAAAGGTAAACTACCTGATATTTGGAAGAAAGCAAACATTTTTCCCTTATTCAAGAAAGGGAATAGACAAAATCCACTTAACTACCGACCAGTATCACTAACCAGTGTTGTAAGCAAGGTATTAGAAAAGCTTATAAGAAAAGCTTGGGTAAATCACCTAGAAGAACACAGTATGATAACAGAAAGATAATTTGGTTTCAGAAAAGGAAAATCATGTGTTACTAATCTGTTGAACTACTATGACAGAGTAACAGACACATTACAGGAAAGAGAAGGATGGGTGGACAGTATCTATTTATCTATCTATCAATTGCCAGACGCCTCAATCCCGTTTGGGGTGGCCACAAACAAATCGCCTCCAAGTCGCCCTGTCCCCCGCCATTTCACTGCCCTGCTCCCAACTCACACCCCCCTTACTCATATACCTCTCCATCCCATCCCTCCATCTCATCCTCGGCCTTCCCCTCCCTCTTCCCCCCTCCACCTCACTCACATACACTCTCTTCGTCAGTCTTTCACCCTCCATCCTCTCCACATGGCCAAACCACCTCAGTGTGTTCCTCCTAACGCTGCCTATCACATCCACATCCACACCACAACGCTCCTTTATATCCTCATTCGTCAGCCTGTCTCTCCATGTGACTCCACAGGCTTCTCTTAAATAACTCATTTCCACTGCTCTCACTCTTGACTTGTGTCCTTCCAACAACGTCCAAGCTTCACTTCCGTACGTTAGAGTTGGTATCACAATACTGTCATGTAGTAACTTTTTCACTTCCATGCTTACTTCCCTGTTTCTTATCACTGCTTTCAGAGAACCAGCAACCTTTCCTCCCTGCTGTACCCTTTCAAGCACTTCACCCTCCAAACCTCCATCCTTACTCATCACACTACCCAAGTACTTAAACGTACTCATATTTTCCAATTTCTCACCATCCAACCTCGCTGTACATTCACTGACTTCACCTCTCTCAAAGACCATCACTTTACTCTTCCCTACATTCACCTTTAGATTCCGTTTCTTACACACTGTCCCAAACTCATCCACCAAGCCTTGCAGCTCCCCTTCGTCTTCATTCAACAACACAGTATCATCTGCAAACAACAGTACAGGGAGTTTCCAAACACTATCCTCTCTCACCAGGGCCACTCCAACATCCACTACCCTACCTTGTACCTCTTTTATTACCCCATCCATGTACAGATTGAACAACCATGGAGACATGACACATCCCTGTTTCAACCCAACTTTCAAAGAGAAAAATTCACTTAGTTCACCATCCACATGCACTGCAGCCTTCGCACCATCGTACATACTCTTCACAGCATTCAACAACTTCCCATCTACTCCATATATTCTTAATACTTTCCACAATCCTTGTCTATCCACCCTGTCATATGCTTTCTCCAAATCCATGAAAGCCGCATAGAACTTCTTTCCCTTCTCTAGAAACTTTTCCACTAAAGATCTAAGAATGAATATCTGATCTACACAACCTCTTCCCTTCCTAAAGCCTCCCTGTTCTTCTCCAACTAATTTTTCTGTTCTTTCTCTAACTCTGTCAATAAGTATCCTTCCATACACTTTTCCTATTATACTAAGAAGACAAATGCCCCTATGATTACCACACACTTCTTTTTCCCCTTTTCCTTTGTACAAGGGAATAATTATACCTGACTTCCAATCCTCCGGGACTCGACCTTCCTCCCAGGCCAATCTGCACATCTTCCACATCCATTCTACTACTATCTCTCCCCCATGCTTCAGCATTTCACCACACACTCCATCAATTCCTGGGGCTTTCCCCGATTTAACTTCCTTCATTGCTTCCACAACTTCCATCCTACTGATTTCTTCCTGTCTTCTCACCTCCCTCCTTCTCCCAGCAATTCCCAAGCCACTTCCATCTGTTTATATTGATTTCAAGAAAGCATTTGAAACAGTATCACACCACAGACTTTTATGGAAGCTGTACCATGAAGGAGGAATTCGAGGCAAACTATATTGTTGGATGCAAGATTTTCTCATGAAAATAAAAATGAGAACAGTACTAAGGGGAAATTACTCATCATGGAAAGAAGTGACTAGTGGAGAACCACAGGGCTCAGTGCTGGCACCAATCATGTTTTTAGTGTATATAAATGATATTTTGCAGATGATGCAAAAATACAAAGAAGAATAATTACGAACACAGACTCTTGTAAAGAGCTACAAGAAGAATTAAATAAACTTCATGAATGGAGTAATACATGGCAAATGGAATTCAATGTGGACAAGTGTCATGCAATCAAGTTTGGTAAAAGTGGAAAAAGACCTGATTGGGATTATACATTAGGAAATAAAACCCTACACACATCAGAAAGAGAGAAGGACCAAGGTGTGATTGTCAATAACAGACTATCTCCGGCTGACCACATCAGTGAGAAGGTACGGAACATGTATACAATGCTTGCCAATATGAGAATAGCGTTTACATACATAAATGAAGACATGCTAAGAAAGATAATAACATCATTCATCAGGCCAACCCTGGAGTATGCATCAGTAGTCTGGAGTCCTTATCTCAAAAAACACATAGACAAGATTGAAAAAGTTCAAAGGGCCGCTACAAGATGGATACCAAGCTTAAGGGACCTAAGCCACGAAGAAAGACTAAATAAACTGAATCTACCAACACTACAGGAGAGAAGGAAAAGAGGTGACATGATTATGCTATATATTAATGCATATCAGGGAAGGATAAAATAGACATAAATGATTACTTAACGTATGGGGAAGCATCAGCAAGAGGACACTGCAAAAAAACGCATAAAAAGAGAGGTGATAAAGACGTAAGGAAATTTAGTTTTCCAAATAGAGCAATTGACCAGTAAATGCACTACCGAATGAAATAGCGTGTGCCAAAACAATTCACAAATTTAAGGATATGTACGATAAATATGATTTAAGACACGGGACAGTACGAGCTTGACTCATTCCTGTAAAGATACAATTAGGTAAGAAAAACTAGGTACGAACACACACATTTTCTGATCAGCTATCTAATTAGTTAATACACTGCTATACGTACACTCAGTAAACAACTGTATTACAATTATGTCTAAAGGCCATGGATCATGCTGGCATGTATTTGATGGCAGATCTTTCGTGTCACAATATTGAGTCATTTCCATCCTCAAACCCACAATGCCGACATTTCCCACGCAGAACCTCATCCTAAGTCTTTAACTGGCCTACCTCTGGCCATGTTTTCTCTCACATTGATAGCTGTGACCCTCCTCAGATCCGTTCATTGCAGCTGTAACTTGTGGCATCAATCATCCCGGTTAGCATAAATCTTAGGCAATGCCAAGTAATACAGTGAGTCCAGAATAATGTGAGTCTGACATTCCTTCACTCCATTTGATACGGAATGATACACAACATTACTATCTATCTATTTATTGCCAGACGCCTCAATCCTGTTCGGGGTGGCCACAAACAAATCGCCTCCACGTCGCTCTGTCCCCCGCCATTTCACTGCTCCGCTCCCAACTCACACACCCCTCCCTCATATACCTCTCCACCCCATCCCTCCATCTCATCCTCGGCCTCCCTCTCCCTCTTTCCCCCTCCACCTCACTCACATACACTCTCTTCGTCAGTCTTTCACCCTCCATCCTCTTCACATGGCCAAACTACCTGAGTGTATTCCTCCTAACGCTTCCTATCACATCCACATCCACACCACAACGCTCCTTTATATCCTCATTTGTCAGCCTGTCTCTCCATGTGACTCCACAGGCTCCTCTTAAATAACTCATTTCCACTACTCTCACTCTTGACTTGTGTCCTTCCAACAACGTCCAAGCTTCACTACCATACATTAGAGTTGGTATCACAATACTGTCATGCAGTAACGTTTTCACATCCATGCTCACTTCCCTGCTTCTTATCACCGCTTTCAAGGAACCAGCAACCTTTCTTCCCTGCTGTACCCTTTCAAGCACTTCACCCTCCAAACCTCCATCCTTACTCATCACACTACCCAAGTACTTAAAAGTACTCACATTTTTCTATTCCTCACCATCCAATCTCGCTGTACATTCACTGACTTCACCTCTCACAAAGACCATCACTTTACTCTTCCCCACATTCACCTTTAGATTCCGTTTCTTACACACTCTCCCAAACTCAACCACCAAGCCTTGCAGCTCTCCTTTGTCTTCACTCAAGAACACAGTATCATCCGCAGACAACAGTACAGGAAGTTTCCAAACACTACCCTCTCTCACCAGGGCCACTCCAACATCCACTACCCTACCTTGTACCTCTTTTATTACCCCACCCATGTACAGATTGAACAACCATGGAGACATGATACATCCCTGCTTCAACTCAACCTTCAAAGAGAAAAATTCACTCAGTTCACCATCCACACGCACTGCAGCCTTAGCACCATCATACATACTCTTCACAGCATTCAACAACTTCCCATCTATTCCATATATTCTTAATACTTTCCACAATCCTTGTCTATCTACCCTGTAATATGCTTTCTCCAAATCCATGAAAGCAGCATACAACTTATTTCCCTTCTCTAGAAACTTTTCCACTAAAGATCTAAGAATGAATATCTGATCTACACAACCTCTTCCCTTCCTAAAGCCTCCCTGTTCTTCTCCAACTAATTCCTCTGTTCTTTCTCTAACTCTGTCAATAAGTATCCTACCATACACTTTTCCTATTACGCTAAGAAGACAAATGCCCCTGTGATTACTACACACTTCTTTTTCCCTTTTTCCTTTGTACAAGGGAATAATTATACCTGACTTCCAATCCTCCGGGACTCGACCTTCCTCCCAGGCCAATCTGCACATTTTCCACATCCATTCTACTATTATCTCTCCCCCATGCTTCAGCATTTCACCACACACTCCATCAATTCCTGGGGCTTTCCCCAATTTAACTTTCTTCATTGCTTCCACAACTTCTGCCCTACTGATTTCTTCCTGTCATCTCACCTCCCTCCATCTTCCAGCCATTCCCCAGCCATTTATACTCGCATTACTTCCATCCTCTATGTTCAACAATTCCTTAAAGTGTTCTCTCCATCCACTCACTTTTTCTCCCTTCTCCACTAGTAATCTACCATTTTTATCTTTCACTCCCCTGCTAACTTCACTTCCACCCTGTCTTACTCTTTTCACCTCTTTCCAGAACATTTTCTTACAGTCCCTCCACTTTACACTCAAGTTCCTTCCAAATTCCTCATCCGCTCTCTTCTTACTCTCTCTTACTAATCTTTTCACCTCTTGCTTTCTACATATAACTCTCTCTTCCGCCTCTCAACTTCTTCCACGTCCCTATTTATCATTCATTCATTGTATGCTTTCTTCTTTTGTGCCACAGCCTGTCTCTCCTCTTCATTCCACCACGCTGTTCCTTGCACACCCCTCCGTCTTCTCTTCATCCCACACACCGCATCACATGCTGTTCATATTTCTTCTGTAAATATCCTGCACACACCTTCCACGTCCCCCATCTGCTCCAATTCATATTTGCCCAATCGTTCCTCCACTTCTTTCTTGTACTCTGCCTTTTTCTCATCCTCTTGTAACCTTTCCACTCTCCTTACAAATACTCCTTCCCGTCCTTCCCTTCTTCTATTTCTCCATTCTAACTGGACCTTGATTCTGGCCACCACCAAGTAGTGGTCAGAAAGTCCACTCCCCCAGCCTCTATAAGTTCTTGCATCCATTACACATTTTTGCATCCTTTCATCCACACACACATAATCAATCATTGCCTTTCTTTCATTCAGTTCTCCACCCACCCTTCTCATCAATCGCCATGTATACCTGTGGATCATTATGTGCCTGAAGAGGGTATTGGCTATCACCAACCCCCTCCCAGCACAAATGTCCACTAACACACTGCCATTCTCATCTATCTCAGCAGGCACACCCCACTCACCAACTATTCCATCCACCTTCACATTCCCTACTTTACCATTCATATCACCGATCAAAAACACTCTCTCATTCCTTCCAAACTTTTCCATGCACACTTCCACATTTGTCCAGAATTCTTCTCCCACTCTCCTTGCACGATCTTGCGTTGGCACATACACACACACAATCTCCCAAATTTGTATTCCAACTTTCAATCTTACCCACACAATCCTTGACCCAACTGATCCATACTCTCTTATGTTCTTGTTCCATCTTTTACTCACAACTATACATACTCCTTCTTTTGCCCTCTCATTCTCACCTACTTCTGCACATATACCCCATCCATACTCCCATTCTCTCACACTCTCACCTCTCCATTTCGTTTCAGTTATTCCGCATACATCAACTTTCGCACCCTCAAGCACCTGGACAATCTCTCTCTTTCACCTCATCATTCGCTCCCCTTACATTCCAAGTTCCGATTACCATGTCCTTTGTCCGGTCCTTGGTCGTCATCTTTTGGTCAGTCCTTGTCCGAGGCTTATTGTTTGTCTTTTTAGTTAGTTGTTTTCCGGGGAGGGGCACTAACCCTCCGCCAACCCTTTTAGTCGCCTTTTACGACAAGCAGGGATACTGGGGGAGTATTCTTGAAAACCCCCCCTACCCCCAGGGGGTACAACATTACACTTTGTTATATTGAATTTACTGCAGATTTATTGAAGCAATGCGTTATAGGCCAGGCCACTAGGCCAAGCAACACTGACAGTCCAGAATAATGTGAGTCTGACATTCCTTCACTCCATTTGATACGGAATGATGCAAAACAACAATACACATTGTTATATTGAACTTACTGTTGACATATTCAACTAATGCATGTTGTGAGTGACATTCCTTCATCCCATTTGATACGGAATGATGCAAAACAACATTACACTTCTTATATTGAACTTACTGTAGATTTATTCAAGTAATACGTTACTGAACCTAACAGTTTCGTCACTTTTTTTTTTTTTTTTCAGGTTAACTTGTCTCAGATCTGTTTTTCATTCAGCTTGTTGCTTGGAGCTTAGTGGCAGAATGAGATTAAGTACTTTGAATCCTTTCCATAATGCTTCTTTGTGACGTAGCATCATATTCTAGTGTTAATTTCTTACAGCTCCAGATAGAGAGATGGCAGTTAGGCAAAGGTAAAGTGTATACAGTAATGAGTGTGTGAAGTGTGAAAGGACAGATGATAGTCGATCAGGGCACGTGTAACAAATCTCGTGGTTTTATTCTTTACGGGGACCAATAGGAAGTACAGTAGTCTCGTTCAGTTTACGGAAAATTCGACCTTCTGTATTATTATTATTATTATTATAATATAATAATAATAATAATAATAATAATAATAATAATAATAATTATTATTATGATAGTTATTATTATTATTGTTACTAATATTACTACTACTGCTATTATTATTTGTGGGGCGGAGATGTTAGAGTTCTTCTGGTGTATTCGTGTTAGTTATTGCTGATATTTGTGTGTTGGCAAGAGGAACAAATGAAACTGCAGCAACTGGCTGTGTATTCCTGGGTAAGACATTGATTGATTGAAATATTTATTGTTTTGAAGATATACAGAATACGTGTGGGTTGCCACACAACACCCATTTATACACAGTCTGTGGTACAAATTTGTACATAGAGTGTACAACAAAAGGAGGTGGTGGGTATTGCCACACACACACCCTTCAGCAAACAGAGATGTAGTATATAGCATATGTTTAGTAGGTAGAGTATATACTATAAAATTTGAAGGAATCCATAAGATATATCACTTACATAGCAGAGAAAAATAGCGCTAGAGAAGTTTATGGTGGATTGGTGCATCAGATTAGTGTGATTGGTGCACAGGGAGTGCCATGTAAACAAAGCCAACGCTGTAGTAGTAGTAGTAGTAGCATTGGTGGTGGTGGTATGCTTAACTACCACCACCAACAATACTACTACTACTGTTGCTACAGCTATTACTACTGCTACTAATTATGATTATAATTTTGAAATAATAATAATAATAATAATAATAATAATAACAATAATTATAATCATAATGACGGAGTGCAGTAGCATTCCGTCAGTAGGAATGACGCAGGTTCAAAATGGCGTCCTGTACTTAGGGTATGGGAGCATTCGCCCGAGAGCGATCACAAAACCCAGTTCAAAGCTTATGGACTAAAAGACCTTCGCTATCCAAGTGCAAAACTACCCGCAAAGTCTTGCTAACCTTCGTAAGAGTCGCAAAATCGAACCGCAAAAATATCGATTTTTTTTCTTTTTTTCTCCATCAGTCATAACTCCAGAACATAAAGGCGTACGCGAGCGAATTATACCAAAACGCTGCTTGTCGCGTGTAGATGTTTCTTTTCATGTTTAGAAAAAGCATTCAGGCTACGGTTCGCGAGTTGCGGCCTGAAAACCGCATCGCAGACAACCATAAGTACGCCATTTTCCGCAATATTGGTTAGCTACAGCCCGATTTCGGTTAAAGAACGTACCAAAACACTTCTTTTCATGGGAAGACAGCCTCGTTTTAGTCTTTCAGTATGCTGTGCATGTAACAATCCAACTCTAACACTTGCTTAATGGATAATTATACTTCCACAAAAAGATCATAAACTAGAAAACAAAAATGTTCTTCTAAAATGATTGTTAAGAAGCAGGAATGGCAAAAGAGCACAGATGAGAGATAACGAAAACACAGAAACATGAGAGCATTCAGAATTGGGGAGATTTGTGGACCTATACCCATTACTACATTGCACACTTTAGCCACAAACTTGTCGCTGGTGGAATGTAGTAATGGGTATAGGTCTCCAATCTCCTTCCATCCTGAATACTCTTTTGGATCTGTGCTTTTCTCATCTCTTGTCTGCACGCTTTTGCCACTCCTTAACAATCATTTTAGAATTTTTTTTTGTTTTTTAGTAATAATAATACCAATAATAATAACAGGAATGTGGGTGAATATAAGTTTGTGTGTGTGTGTGTGTGTGTGTGTGTGTGTGTGTGTGTGTGTGTGTGTGTGTGTGTGTGTGTGTGTGTGTGTGTGTGTGTGTGTGTGTGTGTGTGTGTGTGTGTGTGTGTGTGTGTGTGTGTGTGTGTGTGTTCTTACCTAAGTGTATCTTTACAGGCATGAGTCAAGCTCATACTGTCCCGTGTCTTAAACCATATTTATCGTACATATCCTTAAATTTGTGAATTGTTTTGGCACACACTATTTCATTCGGTAGTGCATTCCATTGATCAATTGCTCTGTTTGGGAAACTGAATTTCCTTACGTCTTTATCACCTCTCTTCTTATGCAGTTTTTTGCAGTGTCCTCTTGCAGATGCTTCTCCATATGTTAAGTAATCATTTATGTCTATTTTTTCCTTCCCTGATATGCACTTATATAGCATTATCATGTCAACTCTTTTCCTTCTCTCCTGTAGTGTTGTTAGATTCAGTTTATTTAGTCTTTCTTCGTAGCTTAGGTCCCTTAAGCTTGATATCCATCTTGTAGCGACCCTTTGAACTTTTTCAATCTTGTCTATGTGTTTTTTGAGATGAAGACTCCAGACTACCGATGCATATTCCAGGGTTGGTCTAATGAATGATGTTATTATCCTTCTTAGCATGTCTTCATTTATGTATGTGAATGCTATTCTCATATTTGCAAGCAGTGTATACATGTTCCGTACCTTCTCGCTGATGTGGTCAGCTGGAGATAGTCTGTTATTGATAATCACACCTAGGTCCTTCTCTCTTTCTGATGTGTATAGGGTTTTATTTCCTAACTTATAATCCCAATCAGGTCTTTTTCCATTTTTACCAAACTTGATTACATGACACTTGTCCATATTGAATTCCATTTGCCATGTATTACTCCATTCATGAAATTTATTTAATTCTTCTTGTAGCTCTTTACAAGAGTCTGTGTCAGTAATTCTCCTTTGTATTTTTGCATCATCTGCACACATATTCAGATAGCTCTCATTTCCAATGTTACTGTTTATATCATTTATATACACTAAAAGCATGATTGGTGCCAGCACTGAACCCTGTGGTACTCCACTAGTCACTTCTTTCCATGATGAGTAGTTTCCTCTTAGTACTGTTCTCATTTCTCTTTTTATGAGAAAATCTTGCATTCAACAAAACAGTTTGCCTCGAATTCCTCCTTGATGGTACAGTTTCCATAAAAGTTTTTGGTGTGGTACTGTGTCAAAAGCTTTCTTGAAATCTAAATAGCTACTGTCCACCCATCCTTCTCTTTCCTGTATTGTGTCTGTTACTCTGTCATAGTAGCTCAACAGATTAGTTACACATGACTTTCCTTTTCTGAAACCAAACTATCTTTCTGTTATCATACTGTGTTCTTCTAGATTATGTACCCAAGCTTTTCTTATAAGCTTTTCTAATACCTTGCTTACAACACTGGTCAGTGAAACTGGTCGGTAGTTGAGTGGATTTTGTCTATTTCCTTTCTTGAATTAGGGGACAATATTTGCTTTTTTCCAAATATCAGGTAGTTTACCTTGACTCAAGGATTTCTTGAAAATTAAAAATAATGGTTTACTTAACTCCTTTGCACATTCTCTTAGTACCCAACATGAAATTTCATCAGGACCACTTGCTTTTCCTCTGTCTAATTTACTTAACTCCTCCTGTATTACTTTTTCTGCTATTTGTATATCTGGTGTGTGTGTGTGTGTGTGTGTGTGTGTGTGTGTGTGTGTGTGTGTGTGTGTGTGTGTGTGTGTGTTTTCTCTTTGTCCTTCCGCTTTTTCTCTCGTCTCCTTGCTTCCTTCTCTATATTACAGCAACAAAGTAAAACAATCATCATCATCATCAATATCTATACAGTTTCAACTTCATCATTACCACCATCATCGAAAACATCATCATCGTCAGCACTACGATCACCATCATCATCATCACCACCACGACAATCATCAACATCACCATCGCCACTATGAACTCCTTAGATTTTGGCATTATATATCCGCATCACAAGCTATAGGAGAACAGGAGGCGAGATGAAGTAAGGAGCAGCGGCCGGGCACTATTACGGCTGTACACAGCTCAAACCTTCACCAACATTAACTTCGTCTGTATCTCTCTCTCTCTCTCTCTCTCTCATCCCAGTTCCCCTAATAAGTCACCCCTTCCACCACTCAAATTTAGTATCTTAGTCGCTGGTCCATAACTTCGGCTCCACAACAAAACTTAGCCAAACAAAAAATGGTTATTGTTTCGACAGCTTCCGGTGCGAGTGAGAAGGTGCGTGGGGGCGTGAGTGGCGGAGGGAGTGGGAGAGAGTGTGGTAGAGGGTGTGAGAGGGTGAGTGGGCCAGCATAGGGGTTGAGGGGTGCCTTGAATTGAGTGCAAAATGGCGTCCACTCGATCCTTCTATGGACATTGTGGTCGGATACAGGCACGCAAGTGGCGGGAGAAGAGGGGCAGCGACCCCACCTCCACCCCCACAGTCTCTACCACCACCGGTGCCCCCTCTTCCACCCTCATCTCCTCCTTCTCCCTTTCCTCGCACACCAATTCCTCCTCCTTATACGTCCCTTCCTCTACTACCTCCTCAGACGGGCCCAAGACCTCGCGCTTCGCTCCCGACAGAGTCAGGGACGAGGCTAAGATGATGAAGGAGGCCGAGGCGCGGCGGCAGGAGGCCGAGCGGCGCCGCAGCCAGCAGTTGGAAGAGAAGCGCCAGCAGGTCAAAGACTGATGGGATGCGGCGCAGAGGCGCGTGGTGGAAGAGCGAGAAAGGAAGGAAAATGAGCTGTGACGGGATGTGCTACGCCGCGAAAAGGCCGCCCAGCTACGGTTGAAGGTGTTGGAAAAGGAACGACGGGAGGAGGCGAACGCAGGCGTCGTGAAAACGAAATGTAGGGCGGAGCAGCGGCGTAGAGGGCAGGAAGAGGAGCAGCAGCGTCGTAGGGGGCAGGAAGTGGCGGAGCAACGTCGTAGGGGGCAGGAAGAGGCTGAGCAGCGTTGTAGGGGGCAAGAAGAGGTGCAGCAGCGCCTTAGGGGGCAGGAAGAGGCGGAGCAGCATCGTAGGGAGGAGGAGGGACCACGAGGAAAGACGACCTCGGGAACAAGATGACCCCGAGGCAAAAAGAACTTGACAGCAAGACGACCCAGGGGAAGAGAATAGCTCGGGGGCAAGACGACCTGGGACAAGAAGAACCTGGAGACAGGACGACCCTGGAAAGAGAAGAACTTAGGGGCAAGATGACCCAGGGAAACATGAGCACTTGGGGGCAAGATGACCCCGGGGACAAGATGACCCCGGGGACAAGATAACCCCGGGGACAAGATGACCCCCGGGAAACAGAACAACCTGGAGGCAAGACGATCCCGGGAAAGAGAAGAGCCCGGGGTATAATAGCCTCGGAAAAGAGAAGAACCTGGGAGCAAGAAGAATCCTGGAAGAAGAAGATGAATCTGGGGTCAAGAAGAACCAAGGAAACAGAAGAACCCGGGGGCAAGACGACCTCAGGAAAGAGAAGAACCTGGGGGCAAGACAGCCCCAGGAAAGAGACGAACCCACGGGCAAGAAGAACCCAGGAGACAGAAGAACCTGGGGGCAAGACGACCCAGGAAAGAGAAGAATCCGGGGGCAAGACAGCCCCGAAAAAGAGAAGAACCTGGGGGCAAGACAGCCCTGGGAAAGAGAAGAACCCGTGGACAAGACAGCCCTGGGAAAGAAAAGAACCTGGGGGCAAGACAGCCCCGGGAAAGAGAAGAACCCTGGGGGCAAAACGAACCCGGAAAAGAGAACCCGAGAAGAAGAAGGAGAACCTGGGACAAAACTACCCAATGAAAGAGAAGAACCTAAGGACAAGAAGAAACCGGGGGCAAAAAGAACCCGGGAAAGAGAAGAACCCGGGGGCAAGACGGCCCCGGGAAAGAGAACTCGGGGGCAAGATGACCCCGGGAAATAGACGAACCGGGGGACAACACGGCCCCGGGAAAGAGAAGAACCCGGGGTCAAGACGGCCCCGGGAAAGAGAAGAACCTGGGAACAAGCCAGCCTCGAGAAAGAGAAGAACCCGGGGGCAACACAGCCCCGGAAAAGAGAAGAACCCGGGGGCAACACAGCCCCGGAAAAGAGAAGAACCCGGAGGCAAAAAGGCCCCGAGGAAGAGAAGAACCCGGGAGCAAGACAGCCCCAGGAAACAGAAAAACCCAGGGGCAAAACTACCCTAGGAAAGAAAAGAACCTGGGGGCAAGAACTCGGGAAACAGAAGAACCCGGGGGAAAACTACCCCAGTAAAGAGAAGAACCTGGGGGCAAGAAGAACCCAGGGGCAAGACGAACCTGGGAAACAGACGAACCCGGGGACAAGATGGCCCCGTGAAAGAGAAGAATCCGGGGGCAAGACAGCCTTGGGAAAGAGAAGAACGCGGGGGCAAGACGACCCCAGGAAAGAGAAGTACCTGGGAGCAAGATCACCTGAGAAAAGAGAAGAAACTGGGAGTAAGACAACCCGGGAAAGAAAAGAACACGGAACAACACGGCCTCAGGAGACAGAAGAAACCGGGGATAAGACGACCCCGGGAAACAGAAGAGCCCGGGGGCAAGAAGAACCCGGGAAGATAAAGAACCTGGAAGTAAGACGACCCCAGGAAAGAGAAGAACCTGGGGGCAAGACAACCCCGGGAAAGAGAAGAACCCGGGGCAAGATGACCACGGGAAAGAGAAGAACCTGGAACAACTCGGCCTCAGGAGACAGAAGAAACAGGTGACAAGACGACCGCGGGAAACAGAAGAACCCGGGGGCAAAAAGAACCCAGGAAGAAGAAAAACCCAGGGGAAAAAGTGACCCCGGAAAAGAGAAGAACCTGGGGCAAGAAGAACCTGGGAAGAAGAAGGAGAACCTGGGGCAGAATTGTCCCAAGAAAGAGAACCCGGGAAAGAGAAGAACCCGGGGGCAAGACAGCCCCAGGAAAAACCCGGGGGCAAGACAGCCCCAGGAAAAACCCGGGGGCAAGACAGCCCCAGGAAAAACCCGGGGGCAAGACAGCCCCGGGAAAGAGAAGAACCCGGGGGCAAGACGGCCCTGGGAAAGAGAAGAACCTTGGGACAAGACAGCCCCGGAATAGAGAAGAACCCAAGGACAAGACCTCAGGAAACAGAAGAACCCGGGGGCAAGATGACCCTGGGAAAAAGCAGAACCCGGAAGAACACGGCCTCAGGAGACAGAGGAAACCGGGGGTAAGACGGCCCCGGGAAACAGAAGAATCCGGGGACAAAACGACTCGGGGAAAGAGAAGAACGCTGGGGCAAGATGACCTCGGGAAACAGAAGAACCCGGGATCAAAACAGCCCCGGGAAAGAGAAGAACCTGGGGGTAAGACGATGCAGGGAAAGAGAAGAACCAGGGGGCAAGACAACTCCGGGAAACAGAAGAACAAGGGGGTTCTTAAAGAAGGGTCCGAAAAACATAAGAACCCGGAAACAAAACTACGCCAGGAAAGAAAAGAACCTGGGGGCAAGAACCAGGGAAACAGAAATCCCCGGGGGCAAGACGACCCCAGGAAAGAGAAGAAATCGGGGGCAAGATCACCTGGGAAAAGAGAAGAAACTGGGAGCAGGACGATCCCAGGAACAAGACAACCCGAGAAAGAAAAGAACCCGGAACAACACGGCCTCAGGAGACAGAAGAAACCGGGGACAAAACGACCCCGGGAAATAGAAGAACCAGGGAAGAAGAACCCGGGAAGAAGAAGAACCAGGAAGCAAGACGACCCCAGGAAAAAGAAGACCATGGGGGCAAAACAACAACAGGGAAGAGAAGAACCCGGTGGTAAGAAGATCCCAGGAAAGAGAAGAACCCGGGGGCAAGACAACCCCGAGAAAGAGAAGAACCCGGGGGTAAGATGACCCCGAGGAAGAGAAGAACGAGGGGACAAGACGACCCTGGGATAGAAGAGAACCAGGGGGCAAGACAGCCCCAGGAGAGAGAAGAACCTTAGGACAATATAGCCCCGGGAAAGAGATGAACCCGGAGGCAAGACAACCCCGGGAAAGAAAAGAACCCGGGGGAGAGACGGTCCCGGAAAAGAGAAGAACCCGGGAACAAGACGTCCCCGGGAAAGAGAAGAACCCGGGGACAAGACGGCCCCGGGAAAAAGAAGAACCCGGGGACAAGACGGCCCCGGGAAAGAGAAAAACCCGGGGGCAAGACGGCCCCGGGAAAGAGAAGAACCTGGGGCAAGACGGCCCCGGGAAAGAGCCTAAAGGACCCGGGAACAAGATGGCCCCGGGGAAGAGAACCCTGGGACAAGACAGCCCTGGGAAAGAGAAGAAACCGGGGACAAGGCGACCCAGGGAAACAGAAGAACCCGAGGGCAAAACAGCCCCGGGAAAGAGAAGAACCCAAGGACAAGAGAGCCCCGGGAAAGAGAAGAACCCGGGGACAAGACAGCCCCGGCAAAGAGAAGAACCCAGAGTCAAGACAGCCACGGGAAAGAGAAGAACCTGGGGGCAAGACGGCCCTGGGAAAGAGAACCCTGGGACAAGACAACCTCGTGAAAGAGAAGAACCCGGGGGTAAGATAGCCCCGTGAAAGAGACAGAAGAAACGAGGACAAGACGACCCTGGGAAACACAAGAACCCGGCGGCAAGAAGAACTCAGGAAAAGAAGAACCTGGAAGCAAGATGACCCAGGGAACGAGAAGAACCCTGGGGCAAAACAACCCTAGGAAGGAGAAGAACCCGGAAAACAGATGAACCAAGAGGGCAAGATGACCCGGGGAAAGAAAAGAACCCGGGGGCAAGACGGCCCCGGGAAAGAGAACCATGGGACAATACAGCCCCGGGAAAGAGAAAACCCGGGGACAAGACAGCCCCAGGAAAGAGAAGAACCCTGGGGCAAGACAGCACCGGGAAAGAGAAGAAGAACCCCGGGGCAAGACAGCCCCGGGAAAGAGAACCCTGGGACTAGACAGCCCTGTAAAAAAGAATCCAGGGCAAGACGGCCCTGGGAAACAGAATAACCCGGGGACAAGACAACCCCTGGAAAGAGAAGATCCCAGAGACAAGACGACCCCGGGGAAAAGAACCTGGGGACAAGACAGTCCCGGGAAAGAGAAGAACCTAGGGACAAGACGGTCCCTGGAAGAGAAGATTCTTACCCGGGGACAATACGGCTAGGGGGAAGAGAAGATCCCGGGGACAAGAAGGTCCCAGAAAAGAGAAGAACCCGGGAAAAAGACGGTCCCTGGAAGAGAAAAGCCCGGGGACAAGAAGGTTCCAGGAAAGAGAAGAACCCGGGGGCAAGAAGGTCTCAGGAAAGAGAAGAACCCAGGGACAAGAAGGTCCTAGGAAAGAGAAGAACCCGGGGAGAAGAAGGTCCCAGGAAAGAGAAGAACCCAGGGACCAGAGAGCCCCGGGAAAGAGAAGAACCCGGGGACAAGACGGCCCCGGGAAAGAGAAGAACCCTGGGGCAAGAAGGTCCCAGGAAAGAGAAGAACCCAGGGATCAGAGAGCCCTGGGAAAGAGAAGAACCCGGGAACAAGACGGCCCTGGGAAAGAGAAGAACCCAGGGACAATAAAGCCCCAGGAAAAATAAGAACCCGGGGACAAGACGGCCCCGGGAAAGAGAAGAACCCGGGGACAAGACGGTCCAGGGAAAGAGAAGAACCCGGGGGCAAGAAGGCCCCGGGAAAGAGAAGATCCCGGGGACAAGACGGTCCCGGGAAAGAGAAGAACACGGGGGGTAAGACAGCCCCTGGAAGGAGAAGAACCTTTGGCCAAGACGACCCCGGGAAAGAGAAGAATCCGGGGGCAAAATTGCCCTGAGAGAAGAACCTGGGAAGAAGAAGGAGAGCCTGGGGCAAAACTACCCCAGGAAAGAGAAGAACCAGGAGCAAGAAGTACCCGGGAAACTGAAGAACCCGGGAAACAGAAGAACCGGGAATGAAGAAGAACCAGACGACCCCAGAAAAGAGAAGACCCTGGGAGCAAGAAGAACAACCTGAGGGCAAGACGACCCCAGGAAAGAGATGAACCTGGATGCAAGACAGCCCCGGGAAAAAGAAAAATCCGGGGACAAGACGGCCCTGGGAAAGAGAAAAGCCCGGGGACAAGACGGTCTCTGGAAGAGAAAAACCCGGGGACAAGGTGGTCCCAGGAAGAGAAGAACCTGGGGACAAAACGGCCCCGGGTAGGAGAAGAACCCGGGGACAAGACGACCCCGGGGTAGAGAAGAACCCGGGTGCAAGACGGCCTCAGGGAAGAGAAGAACCCGGGGACAAGATGGTCTCTGGAAGAGAAGAACCCGGGGACAAGACGGTCTCTGGAAGAGAAGAACCCAGGGACTAGGCTGTCCCAGGATGAGAAGAACCTGGGGACGAGACGGTCCCAGGAAGAGAAGAACCTGGGGACAAAACGGCCCCCGGTAAGAAAAGAACCCGGGGACAAGACGACCCTGGGGTAGAGAAGAACCCGGGTGCAAGACAGCCTCGGGGGAGAGAAGAACCCGGGGACAAGACGGTCTCTGGAAGAGAAGAACCGGGGGACAAGACGACCCAGGGGTAGAGAAGAATCAGGGTGCAAGACGGCCTCGGGGAAGAGAAGAACCCGGGGGCAAGAAGGCCCAGGGAAAGAGAACCCGGGGGCAAGACAGCCCCGGGAAAGAGAAGAACCCGGGGACAAGATGACTCTGGGAAAGAGAAGGACCCAGGGGCAAGACAGCCCAAGGAAAGAGAAGAACCCGGGGGCAAGACAGCCCGGGGAAATAGAACCCGGGGACAAGACAGCCCAGGGAAGGAGAAGAACCCGGGGACAATATAGCCCCGGGAAAGAGAAGAACTCGAGGACAAGGCAGCCCCGGGATAGAGAAGAACCCGGGGACAAGACAGCCCTGGGAAATAGAAGAACCCGGGGGCAAGACGACCCGGGGAAAGAGAAGAACCCGGGGGCAAGAAGAGCCAGAAAAACAGAAGAACCAGGGGGCAAGAAGAGCCAGAGAAACAGAAGAACCTGGGGGCAAGACGACCACAGGAAACAGAAGAACCCGGGGGGAAGAAGAACCCGGGAAAGAGAAGTACCCGGGGATAAGACAACCCCCGGAAAGAGAAGAAACCGAGGTCAAGAAGAGCCCATGGGGAAGACGCAAGACGACCACTAAGAGAAGACCCCCTGACAAAGACGACCCCTTGGGGATAATGAACCAGGGGCAAGAACCCGGGAGCAAGACGACCCCGGGAAAGAGAAGACCCGAGGACAAAAATACCTCTGGGGCAAGACAACCCCGGGAAAGAGAAGACCCCAGGACAAGAATACCTCTGGGGAAAGACCTCGGGGGCTAGACAACCCCGGGGAAGACAAGACCTCGGGGGAGAGAAGACCTCGGGGGCAAGCCATCACTTATCACACATCACAAATTACTGGGCTGCCACCCACTCTGAGCTTCAACAACAAAAACTACAGTAATAATAATAATAATAATAATAATAATAGTAGTAGTAGTAGTAGTATTAGTTGTAGAAGAAGTAGTAGTAGTAGTAGAAATTGTGGTAATAATAACAATAACAAAATAAGAAAAATCACTATATATATATATATATATATATATATATATATATATATATATATATATATATATATATATATATATATATGTGTGTGTGTGTGTGTGTGTGCGTGCGTGTGTGTGTGTGTGTGTGTGGTTTTACGCCATGTCCCCTTTTATCGATAAGGGCTAAGGCGTTGCCCCTGGGTAGAGGACTTTGGTTGTGGAGCGTGTACCACTTTATGACCGGATGCCCTTCCTGATGTCTACCAATGACCCTTGGGTGGACTCGAACCTCCGACCCTTCGGTCAGAGCGCTCTAACCCACTGAGCCACGGCTGCTACAACCAGCTAGGTGACAGTAGAGCTGCCTCTCCCGGCAAGACAGCTTTCCCGCACGCGGCGCAAACTCACGACTCTTTGGTCTCGAGTTAGGCGCTCTGCCACTGAGCCGCCATGCCCCAATAATAATAATAATAATAATAATAATAATAAACACTTTTACCCACTCTAATCTTCAATTACACATTGGTTTTGCTCTCAACCAGTCAGAGCGTTGACCTCTTGCAAGTTATGGGAGTTTAGAGGCACCCTTAACATTTTCCTTTATGCGATTTATTCTGCATTGCACCTCTAATTAAGCTCTTATTCGTTGTTCGTCATTCCAGTTCAAGCATTACGATCGATTTAGGCCGAATAAAATCTAACCGTATCTATTTATCTATCTATCTACCTGTGTTTGTCTGTGTCTGTCTATCAACATGTCTCTTTCTGTCTCTGTCGACACATTTATCTATCATTCTGGGTTTTTAGATTAAGTAAATGTGTGATATTAATTACAAAGAAATGCCTAGATGTATAGGTATTGAAGACGCAAATGGTGACTGTATCTAATCCCTTACACGAGGTACAACACACACACACACACACACACACACTCTCTCTCTCTCTCTCTCTCTCTCTCGCTCACTCTCTAACACTGGATAATACTGAGTGTCTCTATACAAGAAATATGATAATAAATGAACGTGTCAAGTACAGAAAATGACACGGGTAAGAACCACATAACACATAAATTGTACGTTTGTGTGTGTGTGTGTGTGTGTGTGTGTGTGTGTGTGTGTGTTTAAGAATGTT
This sequence comes from Coenobita brevimanus, assembly GCF_032717465.1. NCBI lineage: Eukaryota > Metazoa > Arthropoda > Malacostraca > Decapoda > Coenobitidae > Coenobita > Coenobita brevimanus. The sequence continues at coordinate 8,205,500 of NC_137004.1, read as the reverse complement.
TGCGTGGATGTGAGTGGATGTGTGTGTGTCTGTATTTGTGTTTCGGTGGGTATGTCTTATATAACAAAAACATGGCACCCACACTTCGACAGAGCTAGTCATTGAGACCTGGACAGACACACAAGTTGCAAATCAAGTCCACAAAACTGCCAAAGAGACAGATGAAAATAAGAACGTTTGGCAATGACCTGGCTGAACCCTGCACCAGAACAAAGCCTCACCCAGCTTGTGACTCCACCCACAAGAGTCCCTCCCTTGCACGCCTACAGGAAGCAACTCTTCCTCCACTACCCTAAGTAAACCCTGACAGGAACGTTCCACTTGCCCCAGCCATGAGTGTTGCGGCCGTTCCTTTGGTCTTCACCACTCCAGGCTGACTCCTTCAGATATCATCCTATGAGAAAAATCAGCCTCAGGGAAATGTGCCGCGTGCCCATGTAGGCGGGGTTGGCTTTCACGTAATATTATGCAGGAAGCTGGCCTCCACTCAGAGTGGTGGAGTAATGGGTCATTACGCACTTGGGCATACCAGCGATACCTCATTATCCTTGGAGGTCACTCAGCACCAAGGAACTAATTCGCCGCTCCAAGGTGCTGTTTATTGCCCGCGTCACACATGGACTCTAAGCAAGCCTATAAGTCGCCATGGTACTGAAGGTGTTATGGAGGCTGCTTGTAACCCATTCACTGGCACAGATCCGACCAACAGAACCGTCTGGCGGTGGCAAGAGGAAAATGAAAGATGGCAACGTACTGAATGTTGCCTTTAACAGTTTTAGACTCAGTACGATGGAACTTATACCTTTTACCCCGAGTACGTCATTTTTGTTTTATTCCGGCTATCAGTGGACGGCTTGACTCAGAACACACTTGACGATCAGGAGTGGTTAGGTTACAGCTGTTCATGAATCCTCTCCTAAGCTAAATAAAATCGTCTGTCAGCAGGAAGTGTGACAAATAATTACGCCATCTTATACACACGAAACTTACACGACTTACGAAAAACCTTCCGTAGCGAACGGGTAGTGACGAATTGACCAGAAAATTACATCTGTTTTCCCTTCGCTGAATAAAATGGTGTGGCAGCAGCAAGTAGTAGTAATGGAGCAGCCTCGGTCTGTCTCGGGGAGCAGACCCATCAACCAAAGGCAAACAGTCGCCCCTGCAGGGTTGTCTCATGCAGTGAACCGATGTTCCATTGCGATGGCCAGAGTCTCCGCACTTCGAGGGGCAGGTAAGAGTGTGAAGGTTAGGTTCCTGGATGGACGGCGCACTTGCGTCTTCACCCAGTTAACAGGGGCGCCTCAGTAGGCTCCACGTCAGCCAAATTTCATATTATATGGTAACTACCCAACGTTGTAAATGGTTTCATGGGTTATAAGGAACCATTAAGCTTATCACTTATAGTAGAATCACCTTAGGAAGAAGTAAGCAACACTACATCAAGTGAGTGGATGATGGTGGCCACCACCTAGCACCAGCAGCAGCAAGTCAATAAATATGTAGACACGTTATCGCAGTAAAGAACATTTTACACATGTTAAAAATAATTAACGGCAGCAATGCTCTCAATATCTGCCTGTCCCGGTAACTGAATAAACCAGAGTGGAGACAGCAGGAATAAAATACAATAAACCAGAGTGGAGACAGCAGGAATAAAATACAACAAACCCGTGTGGAGACAGCAGTAATAAAATACAATAAACCCGTGTGGAGACAGCAGCAATAAAATACAATAAACCCGTGTGGAGACAGCAGGAATAAACTACAATAAACCCGTGTGGAGACAAGAATAAACTACAATAAACCCGTGTGGAGACACTTTCAGCCCTTTTGTCTCTATCCATACACCTGAAGAGACTGCAAGTCAGGCCATAACTTCTCCCCAGTAAAGTTTATCCCAATAGCTTTTTTTTTTTTTTTTTGTTCCAGCTGCGAGTATAATTATTCCATCTGAACAGTTTATTAAACTTGTAACCAAGACATGATCTGATGTTGCCTTCATGTCTTGCATATTATTATTTTTCCTGTAAACACTGTATTTGCTGTAGCTAATGTGTTGAAGTAGTATGGGTGTATGTAATGCATGAGGAAAGAAGTGCTATCAAAGATTGTAAAAATGTAACGTTAAAGAGAGACTGAGGAACACAAGAATGTGGTGGAGAATTACCATGGATGAATATTTGAGAGAAGGTGGCATGATGGAATGGTGATGAGTTTTGATAGCCTTGGTAGTATTGGAGGATTGTGAGAGGTGTGGTATGAGGTGGCATGATGGAATGATGATGAGTTTTGATAGCCGTGGTGGTACTGGAGGAGTGTGAGAGGTGTGGTATGAGGTGGCATGATGGAATGATGTTGTGTTGTGATAGCCTTGATGGTATTGGAGGAGTTTATGGGAAGTGGTATGAAGCGCCATGATGGAATGGTTGTATGTTACTCTTGACAGTAATTTTGTTTAAGCTAGATAGGTAAAGTGGGGTATCAGAAACCCCAGTCCCCGAAATCTGATTTCTAAAAATATGAGCATAAGGTCTACAGATCTGTCCGTCTCATTACCTTCCTGCCTAGTGACGCTCTTCACGGGGATGATGGGGTCATAGCTGTATCTGGCTCTGATTTTGCTCTATAGAGCCATTGGGGTATGTTAGACCCCCAGATTACCTATAATGTAACCTAGTTGAGCCCTCTTGTGATTTTCTTTATTTCAATTTGCTGTCTTTCTACTTTTGTATACAGAAGTTCCCAACATCGGTCTACTGCAGGCCACCCAAGGAATCATGATATTTCTTTTCAATTTTGCAAGATTTAATTTTAAAATTTGCATACCTAAAATTTAATCATTTTTGTATAAACTTTAAAAAAATATATATTTTTTCAATTAAACTTCATTTTTTCTGGCCCTATTTAAAGATAAGGGGTTGAATTATTTGTGTATTGAAGCATTTTGAAATATCTCAAACGGAAGTATTTTTTTTTTTTTTTCCAGACCCCACGTTACCTAATATGTAACATTTTGAAGATTTCCTATCTAGGGTTAAGCTGTCTTGCATGAACTGTGAGTTAAGCATCTGGCATTAGAAAGAAGGCTAGATATCCTTGGTTAACACTGAATGTACAGCAATTCTTCCACATAAATCTGGAGTGTGCTGAAAATAGCACAACTGTTTACAAGTACTGTACTGTGAATTGGGAGAAACTGTAGCTAATGTGTTGAAGTAGTTTGGGTGTATGTAATGCATGAGGAAAGAAGTGTTAACAAAGAGCGTAAAAATGTGACGTTAAGAGAGACTGGGGAGAACAAGAATGTGGTGGAGAGTTACCAAGGAGGAATATTTGAGAAAAGGTGACATGATGGAATGGTGTTGTGCTGTGATAACCTGGTGGTACTGGAGGAGTGTATAAGAATTGGTATGAAGTGGCATGATGGAATGGTGATGTGTTGTGATAGCCTTGACAGTAATTTTGTTTGTCTTGCATGAACTGTGGGTTAGGCATCTGGCATTAGAAAGAAGGCTAGATATCCTTGGTTAACACTGAATGTACAGCAATTCATTCATATAAATCAGGAGTGTGCTCAAAATAGCACAACTTTTGACATAGCTACAACTGGTACAGGTACTGTGAATTGGGAGAAACTAGCATATCAGCTTTTTCGGTGGGTAGCAGTGTAGATTTATAGCATAAAAGGCAACATAAAAGTGAATTGCTGTATGGGATAATAAACTTACTCTTTATACACAGGCCAGTGAAAATCATCCATTTGGTGAACAAGGGATCATTGAGGAAGGCATGTTGCAGATAGGCCTGGACAAGGTATAGTTGGAGTGTGGTGTCACTGGCCTAGTTTGTACTCTACTCTACTTTCTTTCCGTTTACTAGTAGGTAAGAGAATTTAATGCCTGGAATGTTTTGTTTCTGTACAGTGCCTAAATTAGGGTTCCTTATCTCCTAATTAATCTGGTCAAAATCACATTGATGTCGGTTAACAACATCACCCATACACTTAAAATACCCTTGGAGTGAACATTGCCACTCATCAGAGCACCCATGTAAGCTAGACTTACCAGTGCAACTTGCATGTCAGCTACATCTGAATCTTTTCATCTGTAGTTTACCTTTAGAATGTGGATTCACAATTTGGGAAAAATTTCTTTCAAGGGGAAATTTGGGCATTCTCTGGAGATTGTTGCGTGTATTGTAAAAGTGAAAAGGGAAAATTCATATGAAAATTTGCTCAAAACAAAGAGAATCTCCCCTATCTCCTGTGTTGTGAGTCAGCATCATAAACATCTGTAGTAAGACTTTGTAACACGAGGAGTTTGTAATGGTGCTTGAGCTGTTAGGTGTAGTACCAGTGCCATTACCATCCCTGGCCTCAATTGTGCAAATGTATTCATGAATAGCTATTAATCATCTTCACTAATACCGTCATCATCATCAACACCATCATCCCCATCATCATTAGATATATTAGATGCCATGCAGCAGTATATCAGGGCATCACAAGGTACAAGAGTGGTAGGAGACAAGATGGAGTAAGGTGTGGCGGCCTGAGACTACCACAGGTGTACCCAGTTCAACCCTATGCCCTACCACGCACACTCTCCCTCCCTTCCATCCTTTCTGTTTCACCTTTTATTTTCTTTACCTTTATTTTCTGCATTTCTCATTTTATTCGCTTTCTTTCTTTTTCTTTTTCTCTTTCTTTTGTTTCTAGTGCTTTCTTTACTATATTAGAACATCAGAAACTATAAAAGAGGCAGGACCGAAACGAAGTCAGGTGCCGCGGCCTTACACCTGTACTGAGTTAACACCTTGACCATTTATACCTTTTTTTTTTTCTTTCGTGTCATTTATTTCAGGTTTTGCTTCATTCTTGTCATCTGTTTCTTCTTTCTCATTCTATCTTTCCTTTTTTTCCGTTTTCTTTGTATTCCTTACTTTTCTTCCACTTTTCTTTTTATTCCCTCTGTTGTTGTCTTTTGTATCATTATAGTACTATTCTTCTTCATCTCTTTTCTCGTTCTTTCTTCACTGTATTACATCAATAAAGCAACAAGTGATGTAGGAGCCAAGGTGATGTAAGGTGCAGGGCTCTGGAACTCTAATAAAGGTGTCTTCAGTTCCACGCATCACTACTGCTGCCATCCTTGTATGTTTATTCTCTCATTTTCTTTTTTTTTCTTCCTTGTTTTCCGTTTTTCTTTCCTTTGTTTGCTGTTCTTCTCTCTTTCGTTTTCTTCTCAGTTCTTTTTTTATCCTTTCTTTGTTATTTTTGTAATTTCTTTTTATCTTTTCATTTATTTTTCTGTCTTATTCTTCGGCATTTGCTTTAATAATTTCCTTTTCCATTTACTAGTTATTTTTTTTTAAAGTTCATTATTTCTCATTTCTCCATTTACCTATCCATCTAATCTATCTCCCTATGTCGATCTATCTATATATCTATCTACCTATCTGTCGTTATCACCTCCAGCATCACCATAGTTACATGACATCTAGGCAACAATATTATAACCACAAGCAACAAGAGAGGCAGGAGGCGAGATGCAGTAAGGTGGAGCGGCCTGGCACTCTACTGCACCTGTACCCAGTTCACACCTTCACCCTTCCTACCATATCTCTCCTTTTTTATTTTTCTCCCATTTCTATTTACGTAAGTTTTTTTTTTCTGTTCTTTATCCTTTTCCTTCTCGTCATCTTTCTCCCTTATTTTCGTGGCATTAGTATGTTGTCCAATTTACGTTGCTTCTCAGGATGCCATGACTCACTCTGAACTGAATACAGTCGTTTGGCGGCAGCTGGAATACAATACTAGAAAGTAAAATAAACACAATATAATATACAGACAGAATGACAGAGAAACAGAGTAAGAAAAAGTATCATGAGTATTATATAAGGTACTATAAAAAATATGATGAAAATAGGTATAACTGAAAGAATACCATAATTAAAAAGAGTGATGGTAGTAGCTTAATATTTGTATCCTTAGCCTTAACATGACCCTGGTGGACTGCTGTGGTGAATATATTGTTCGATATACAGAACGACACTACGACTACAATTCACTGTAAGAAGTGGAATATTAATATGGGGAAAAATTGCTTTACGTGTAGATGAATAATTAACTACCAGCAACGGTGGTTAGTGCTAGGAGTATAGATACACTACAAACTTGTCAGGATAAATATTTGTATAGTCAGTAAGTAATGGCGTGTGTTTATTGCAATGGAATAAACTACCAACAACAGTGGTTAGTGCAAGGAGTATAGATACACTACAAACTTGTCAGGATAAATATCTGTAGAGTATAGTCAATAAGTAATGGCGTGTGTTTATTTCCAGGCTGACGTGTATCCTGACGACAGTCACACGAGTACAGTCAGCCTCGTCTTTCGCGGTACTCCACTTTGCTGGCTATGGTTTTCCTGGGTGAGTAAACCATCACAAATACACAAGTTTAAGCTGTATTTTGGCATAATTTAACAACATTTGTCGGTAAATCATATGAAAATGACTGTAAACAAGTATATTGCAATGCCTGGTGATGTTTTGGGCCACTACAAAGGGTTTTTAGGCCATTACATAGTAAATCATGGCTGTGGCAGACATTTTATAAAGGTTTCATTACTTGGCGGAAATTAGTTTATCGTGGGTGTGCATGTAGCGTAAGTCCAACAAAACACAAGGCCTTATTTAGGACAACATTCTGACATTGTATATGGTCTTATAGTAACAACTGTGCATTACAGATTTCATACTGTACAGTATTTCATTGTCTGTCTTTCCTATAGACACGTTTGTTCTTTTCAACAAACAGGGTATTTTTCTTTCTCCTGCCTTTTGGTCGGAGGGTGTGGTGGGCAAGGGAACGACTTTTCCCGTTCTGTACTGTTCTCTTTTTCCTCAACAGATAACCTAGATACAGGACAATAGCCCTCCTGCTATCTGTATTTCCTGTGCACTACTATATTTAATCCGCACAGTCATCATCATCATCATCTTCATCATCATCATCATGGTAACCATCAGCACCACCACCACTGGCTACATTAGATCAAAGCCACCACTATATAACGCCATCACAAGCTAGGACAGAGGTAGGACACAAGATGCAGTAAGGTAGAGCGGCCTGGCACACTACTACACCTGTACCTAGGCCAACTCTTTGTTCTGACCGTCTTCTGTTATTCCTTCTCTTCTCTTTCACATTTTACTTCATTTCTCTCTATTTTGCACATTTCTCTCTTTCTCTTTGTCTTTCTTTCGCCTTTTATTTCTTTCTTTTTCGTTTGTTTTCACTATAGTACAGCATCACAAGCTGCAAGATGTCGCTGCAACGAAACCATCGGCGTCCAGCTCTACTGTAGGTGCTGCCTCCTTTTTTGATCAACATTATCATGATTACATGCACAAAAGTCATCATCACCACCACCATAATCATTATCATCATCATTATCATCATTATCAGTACATGCATAAAGATCGATATCACCATCATCATCATCATCATCATCATCATCCTGCACAAACGTCATCATCACCACTTTAATCATCATCATCATCATCATCCTTTTCCCCTCTCCTATAAAAGTGATGGGCACGGTGTAGGATCCAGAACTTAAAAGGAATAGGAATAACTGGGAGTGGTTTCGGTCGCCCGGGCAAGTACCACATCTCCCACCACAACACACACAACAACACCGTTTTTTCTACACCGAGAAATGACTCTCCGGCGGTCATTTCTCGACGACTTCTTCTAGCCGGGGACATTGAAAGCAATCCAGGACCCACCAACAAATACATATGTCCAACATGCTCAAAACCTATCACGTCGAGCCGACAGACAAAGGGTTCAGTTCAATGCAATTCCTGCAAGAACTGGACTCATTACACCTGCACAACACTTGCATCCAGAAAACATTACACAAACACCTGGACCTGCTCTTTATGCTCCTTCCTCCCACCCATCAACCCCCCCACCAATCCTACTCCTACTTCCTTCACACCTCCACAGCCAAACCCACCGATCCTTCCCACACCATCTAGTTCCCCAACTTCTCCCATTCCAACCCATCCTAATCCACCTCAACCATTACCTCCATCACAACCTCCTCCTATCCCTTCCCCTCCACCCACACAACCTTCCCCCCGTGCTGCAGCAGCCAACACACATCGCACACACAACATAAAACAGCCTTCATTTAAACATAGATGGCATAAACACCAAAAAACAAGAACTCACACAATTCATCAAACAACAGAACATACACATTGCCATCTTACGAGAAACAAAACTACACAGAGCACAGAAAACACTGACATTTCATAACTTCACCACCATTCGACAAGACCGGGCCTACGGCGGAGGCGGTGGACTCATAACCCTGGTACACTCGGTAAAAAAAGTATCGGTGCATAGAGGGTTCGATGACTTCCGAAAATATTCACTCACGTGCTGGCTGTGTGGGAGGGTTGGTAACTTGTTATGCCTGGCTGTAGCAGGTTCAGAATGTTTATTTATATTTTAGCGAGGGGATACTTTAGATGACGTTATATGACACCTCCCAACAGCTCCCAACACATCGGACACAAATATTTCAGAGACCTTCGTACCGTGATCCAAAATGTTTCGTCAATGTTGTGCACCGATACTTTTTTTACCAAGTGTACACAAATCCATCAACTTTGCAGATACCAGTGCACGCACAAAGACACTTCTCCCCCCACATGACACCACAACAGAAATACAATCTATTAAAATACGCACTGGTAACAAATCACACATAACAATCGCTAACACATACATTCCCCTCCAGTCGTCCCCCACAGTACCACACAATTACTCACCACAGATACACCACATCACAAACATACCCAACATCATCCTGGGTGGTGATTTCAATGCCAAGTCGTCGGCCTGGCATGTCAACAACCCTGACACAGACCAAGGGCTGGTAGTACAATCCCAGACAGATCATCTTTTCATACTGAACAATCTAGACCAACATATCCATATCCCACACCAAGCCCTCTTCCTCCCATCATCGCCAGACATCACCTACTGCTCCCCAAACCTCACCCCCACTACATCCTGGAGAGTGGTCAAAACCCTAGGTTCTGATCACCTCTCAATTATCATCACTACTAAAACCAGAATCACCCCAGCTGGCCACAAACACACATACACTAATTATAAGAAAGTCAACTGGGAGGCCTTTGTAACTGAAACAGAACATTTCGAAACACTAAACAGTACACCCATCACAAACATCAACACCGCTGTACCACTTTCAATACAATTATACAAAACGCAGACAAAAGACACATCCCTAGAGGCAACAGAAAGAGACACAACCCCAACTTCACACCAGGAATTCAAGGCCTCATCAGACAACGGGACACACTGCGACACTCCCCAACACCCCATACACAAGACACATTATAACAAATACAAGAACTCAACACGCAAATAAACAATAAAATATCAGAACAGCAAACACTAAACTGGAAAAATTACCTTCAAACACTTGACAACAAAACAAACATCAGCAAACTCTACAAAACTCTAAACAGCATCACACTTTCCAACAGCAACACCACACAATCACACGCTGCCTATCACAACAACAGACATCATACCCTCAAACAAACAACAAGCAAACACTCTCATCAATCACTTTTCACAAGTCAGCCATCTAAACCCCCATCCGAAGACTGACGTATCATCCGACGTAAGAGACAGTTCCCCACAGAGCCAGACTACGCACCTTTCACTTACAACCAGACGAAGCACATCATTAACAACTTTAAGCACTCATCTGCCTGTGGACCAGACGACATAAGCAACAATCACCTAAAACACATTTGGACCACAAGGCATACAAGCACTCACCAACATATCAAACTGCAGCTACTCACACAACACAATACCCAACATCTGGAAGCATGGCATTATCACCACTATCCCTAAACCCAACAAAGACCCTACGTTACCCTCACACTGCTCCATCACACTCCTCTGCACCCCCTCTAAAGTCACTGAACGACTGGTACTACAACTAATCACACCTCACATTCCCCTAGCCCAATCACAACATGGCTTTAGGCCACTACACTCCGCAAACACCCTTCTTACAGACCTTACACAGAGAGTTTTCGATGGCATGAATTCAGCTAGGCACCACACAGAACACTCCTAATCACACTAGACATCAGCAGAGCTTTTGATGCCATCCCCCGCCACAACCTCACAAACAAAACATTCAACACAAACATGCACAATAACACAAAAGAGATGGCTGGCAAACTACTTAGCAGGCAGATGTGCACACGTAACATTTGCCAGTCAGTCTTCTAACATCAGAAACTTCACAAACGGCGTCCCCCAAAGATCTGTTTTGTCCCCTACACTCTCTAACCTATACATGAACGACATCTAACCTATACATGAACGACATACCCACACCCCACACACCACACACCACGGATACACATAGCTTCCTATGCAGATGATATAACACGTACACCTCCGAACAGAAATTCGTGATACAGGATAATCTGTCACCAAAGATCAGGTTAATCGCACACACTTACTCCCCCCCCCCTAACTTCCCCTCCTTACCCCCACCAAAACACTGATTTGTTAGGCGGATGGATTGGAGATATGAAGCTTCGCTCACTCTCACGTCTTGCCGCATGTTGTGTTACTTTCATTTATCTTACTATTAGGTGTATTATCAAGTGCATAGATCCATATTCAGTTCCAAGAGAAGCGATTATATCGAAGTTTTCGCAGATTTCAATTCAATGACTTTAAGGTATAGAGTCTGGTTTCCAAATAGCTATGGAACGTGTTCTAAGATATAGACTAAAATCCAAGTAACAGTTAAAAGTTATATGGCTAGATTTCTTGCCTTGTTATCTGGACAGCCACATATGCACCCACCTACTTAGCCACCTACCCACTCAACCCATCCAACCAACCCACCGACCTCACCCCTGCCACCCACTCAGCCCATCGATCCCTGCTATCCACCCTGCTAACCCACCCACGAGTGCCACACATGAAGTTCACCCAATAATGCCACTCAACTCATTTACTCATTCACTTCTCCACCCTGAAACCATCCAGCCACCCACACGAACCATTCACTTAGATCATCCGGACCACGCAATCGTCTCAGCCACCCTGGCGACCAACGGTGCCCATTCACCCTGGCGACTCACTTTGCTCACACATCCCGACAACCTATCTTGCCCACCGATCCCTACCACCCACCCACACCACTCACAAATTCCATCCACCCTTCCCACTAACGAATTCCATCCACCCTGGTCACCCAACAATGCCATCCATCTCATCCATCCACACAACCCTCCCACCTCTCCCAGCACACTCCCCACCCACCTCACCCTGCCCATCCACCCATCCTGTCCACCCACTCCTCCCACCGACCAACCCGCCAATCCACCCTTCTTACCCAACCCCATTCACCCATTTGAACCCAAGCCCATTCACTTCGCCACCCATTCACCCATTTGAACTCAAGCCCATTCACTCCGCCACCCCATTTACCCATTTGAACCCAAGCCCATTCACTTCGCCACCCCTTCACCCATTTGAACCCAAGCCCATTCACTCCGCCACCCCATTCACCCATTTGAACCCAAGCCCATTCACTCCGCCACCCCATTCACCCATTTGAACCTGACTTATCCATCAAACTCATCTTATCCAAACCTAACTTACCGACCCCTCCCCGGCCACCCACATATCCAGCCACCTACCCACCCAGCCCACCAAACGCATCCACTCACTAACCCAATTACCCCTACAACCCACCCAAAACCACTCCACACACCACACCCAACAATTGTCCCCCCCCCCTCCACAATTACCACTGTCCACCCCCCCTGGCGATGCACCGAACTACCACACCCACCAACTCAACCTCATCAACTCCAACCACCCAACCAACTGACTCTCTCTCTCTCTCTCTCACACACACACACACACACACACACACACACACACACACACACACACACACACACACACGGGACAGTACGAGCTTGACTCATTCCTGTAAAGATACAATTATGTAAGAACACACACACAGGACAGTACGAGCTTGACTCTTTCCTGTAAATACAATTAGGTAAGAACAATTAGATTTAAACAGATATATGCACACACACACACACACACACACACACACACACACACACACACGTCGAAGGGTGAGAAAGGAGGAAGGGAGGATTTGGGGACGGTGAAGGGGACGGATGAGATGTGGAAGTGTCTAGTACTGTTCTAATAGCAGCTTGCACAGTACACTGACTCGTATCTCCGATATAAACCCTTTAATTCAGCTATATTATGGATGTATTTCCATTAGGATTCCATGATATGCCATCCAATTGGCAATAGCTTTAATGAGCGAATACTTTGGTAAAATATTAAATATCATAACTATGCTAGTTTCAGTAATACATGCTGTTCATATTTATCAGTGATTATACAGTCAACCATCAAACAGTAATCGTAAGACGTGGGGCCAATCTTCCTCGGGGATAAACGACCACTGAGGATGATTAGTGAGTGAAGTTGTTGTGAACTACTCTCTCTCCCTGTGTGTGTGTGTGTGTGTGTGTGTGTGTGTGTGTGTGTGTGTGTGTGTGTGTGTGTGTGTGTGTGTGTGTGTGTGTGTGTTGTTTCTCTTAGGGCGAGTTCACACGTGCTCTCGAACATATATTGGCAACACGGCAGGCAACATGTTCGGGAACATGTTTGCAGCAGTATTTGGACAGATGTATGCAAACATGTTTCAGTGCAGCTTCGAACACTTGCAGGAGAGACGATGGGATAAATGTATCCATACCAGGCAGCTGAGACTTCATCATGATGTTGCCAACATGATCTGGACGCTGCTGTTCCGAACACGTTTGCAGCGTGGTCGTTACTGCGTTGCTTACATGTTGCCAGCACTTGCTCGAGCACACGTGTGGACGCGCCCTTACTGTGTAAGTCTCTCTCTCTCTCTCTCTCTCTCTCTCTCTCTCTCTGGGGGCGCGGTAGCACAGTGGTAGCGCGCTGAGCTTGTGATCGGGAGGTCGCAATTTCGAGCCTGGCCCGGGCTACCGTTGCCGGGAGGAGTAGCGCCCTCCTGTAACCCAGCGGGGCTATATGGCCTTAGTTGCCTAGCTCGGGGAATTCATTTCTCCATTTTCTGTGTGTGTGTGTGTGTGTGTGTGTGTGTGTGTGTGTCAGTTGGTTGGGTGGTTGGAGTTGATGAGGTTGAGTTGGTGGGTGTGGTAGTTCGGTGCATCGCCAGGGGGGGTGGACAGTGGTAATTGTGGAGGGGGTGGGGACATTTGTTGGATGTGGTGTGTGGAGTGGTTTTGGGTGGGTTGTAGGGGTAATTGGGTTAGTGGGTGGATGCGTTTGGTGGGCTGGGTGGGTAGATGGCTGGATATGTTGGTGGTAGGGGAAGGGTCGGTAAGTTAGGTTTGGATAAGATGAGTTTGATGGATAAGTCGGGTTCAAATGGGTGAATGGGGTGGCTAGTGAATGGGGTTGGATAAGAAGGGTGGATGGGCAGGTGGGTCGGTGGGAGGAGTGGATGGACAGGATGGGTGGATGGGCAGGTGGGTCGGTGGGAGGAGTGGATGGACAGGATGGGTGGATGGGCAGGGTGAGGTGGGCTGGGAGTGTTCAGGGAAAGATTTTTTTGTGTGTGTGAGGGAGAAGGAACCAAAGGCCGCGAGCCCGCAAAACTGTTCCTTCCAAGAGAAAAAACAAAATTCAAAAGAGAGCCAAATTCAAGATCCGATCATTTCGAGATGCCTGGACACACTGCGTTTGAAAGACTGGAGATCATAGGAAGCAGGAAATACAGACAGAGGGAGACAGTTCCAGAGTTGACCTGTTGCATAAATGAAGGACTGGGAGTAAAGGTTAACTCCTGCATTAGAGAGTTGGACAGAAAAGGGATGAGAGGGGAAGGGTTGTGTGAATGGATGAGATGGATGGCATTGCTGGGTGACCAGGGTGGGTGGAACTCGTGATTGGGCAGGGTGGATGGAATTTGTGAGTGGTGAGGGGGGGGTGGAAGGGTCGGTGGGCAAGATAGGTTGTCGGGATGTTAGGGCAAAGTGAGTCACCAGGATGAATGGGGACCGTTGGTCGCCAGGGTGGCTGAAACGATTGCATGGTCGGAGTGATCTAAGTGGGTAGTTGGGTTGGGTGGCTGGATGGGTTCAGGGTGGAGAAGTGAATGAGTAAATGAGTTGAGTGGCACTGTTGGGTGAACTTCCTGTGTGGCATTCGTGGGTTAGCAGGGTGGATAGCAGGGATCGATGGGCTGGGTGGGTGACAGGGGTGAGGTCGGTGGGTTGTGTTGGATGGGTTGAGTGAGTAGGTGGATAAGTAGGTGAGTGTATATGTGGCTGTCCACATGCCAAGGCAAGAGAGGGACTTATCTGGCCACATAACTCTTACATGTTACTTGGATTTTAGTCTATCGCTTAGAACACGTTGGATAACTATTTGGAAACCAGACTCTTTACCTTAAGGTCATTGTATTGAAATCTGCTAAAACTTCGATATAATCACTTCTCATGGAACTGAAGATGGATCTATGCATTGATAATACACCTAATAATATGATAAATGAAAGCAACATTACATGCGGCAAAACGTGAGAGTGAGCGAAGCTTCATATCTCCAATCCATCCACCTAACTAATCAGTGTTTTGATGGGGATAAGGAGAGGGAGTTAAGGGCGGGGTAGACGTGTGCGATTAACCTGACCTCTGGTGGCAGATTACCCTGTATCACGAATTTCTGTCCGGAGGTGAACAAGTTGGCAGACAAAGGCGAAAGAGTTTACCTAAGTAGGGTATAAGCACAGAAGCATAGTCCTTAAGGACAACAGGAGGGACCCAGTCAGTCCCATTTGCCTTGTTAGTGTTGAGGCCAGTGATGGCAGAAAATACATCAGTTGATGAAATTCTGTCAGCCATGAGGAAATCAGAGGTGGGAAGTGATGGAGGAACAGCACTGGAGTCGTCTAAGGTGGAACTGGAGGAGAAAGTCTGAGCGAAGAGATCTGCTTTATCAGTAGAAGAAATAGCTACAGAGCCATCAGAGTAGAAAAGAGGAGGGAAGGATGATGAGGTAAAGTTATTAGTAAGGTTTTTGGCGAGGTGCCAAAAGGAGCGGGAAGACTTCGAGTTGGAGAGTTGAGAACATTTAGTATGAATGAAAGTATTTTTTGCAGAGTGAAGAACACAGTTAGCACGATTCCTGGCAGAAACACAAAAAAGATGTGATTCAGGGGTGGGCTGGCTCCGATACCTTTTGTAGGCCTTCCCATAGTTTGGGACAACATTAGAACATGAGTGATTAAACCAAGGCATTTTTGCATTAGTCAAAAGATATGGGAAAGGAATGTATCCTTCCATGCCTGAGAGAATAACCTCCGTAATGAGCATGGCACACTAGGATGGCTCCCGGCCTTGGAAACAATAATTATTCCAGGGAAACTGTTGACACATTATGGCAGATGTATATGAGTCGTGTAAAGAAACACGCGTCTGAGACAGAAGTTTATTCCTGACTAGTTTCGCTCAGAGGCTCCTTCAGAGGAATGAACTTTTCCTAGGGTCGGTCTGACTTACATGGCCGCCTGCTTGTTCACACACTTGGCTAATCCTTGGTCTGCAGGTAGCTGATTGGTCCGTTACTTTTCCTTCTCTGACCTGATCATCTGCACTGCTATGTGAGACCACAACACATCACCTATTTTATTTATTTATTTTTTATTGATTGTTATGTAGAGTGCCTCCAAAAGTTTTATTTGTGCCTTAGTTAGATTTTTCTCTGATATTTCTCTTTCACTCTATTTTGGCAGATGATGTTTTTCATCTGTGTGGTTAACCAGGGCACTAGTTATCCGATGATGTCTTACATCAGCTTTATGCTCCCTCAGCCTCGTTTCTGTGCCCCTACTGGTTTCTCCATAGTAAGCTGCTTCGCAACCACTACAGGGTATCTTGTATACTACGCTATTCTCATTTTAAGGGGCTTCTTTTCCCCCTCCTATTATGTCAATTACTTTCTTCCCTGATGATGTCACTGTGTTTATGTTGGCATGGCGTAGTGCTTTTCGAAGACTCATGACTATGTCCGAGTTTGGTACTATTATGTACTTATCCTGTCTTTTGTCTGACTTTCCCCTTTCCATTATTTGCTTTGCTTTTTCTTTCAGTGTGACTAGAAGGCCCTTGGGTATCCAAGTTTTAGAAAGGCATTTATGATGTAGCCTAATTCACTTTGGAGATACTTTACACTGCAAATCCTAAATGCTCTTAGAATACAAATCCAATTACCACTCCTTATTTTGTTCTGTTATCATGAGCGCTGAAGTAGTGTAAGAAGTTGTCTTTGCTGGTTGGTTTTCTGTACACAGTGAATTTTGCTGGATCACTGGATCCTATAACTAAAGGTGTGCAAGAAAGGTATTTTACTATTATTTTCTTCTTCCACTGTAAACTTTATCGTTTCACTTACATTATTTAGTTTAAGAAGTAAACTGTCATTGTTGGTGTTCCTGTGTGTAATCACTAGTAAGTCAGCCACATATCTATACCACTTTGTACTTTTCGGCACTGTCCTTTTGTAATTATCTCTTTCAAGTATTTCTATATATAGTGACGCCATCACTGGACTGAAAGCTGGGCCCTTTGTCAGGCCCTTGTGTTGGCGATATTCCTCGTTGTTGAATTTGAAAGGACCAAATTTTACACACATGGAAACGAGGATCCTGCAACTGCTTTTTCTTACTGGTAAATCCTCCTTACTGACAAGGTCTAACACTTTTTCCAGTAGACTTATCGCACCATCCACCAAAACATTTGTGAGCACTGACTTCACATCAAAGCTCACCATCTTTTTGCTGTGAAAATTCACTTCCTGGAGCCTTCCTTTAGGGTCGGACGAGTTTTTCAAGTGGGAATCGCTGATTTTACCCAAGGCTGAGGAGAGTGGCTTAGTCAGATATTTAGCTAGCCTGTGAGGAGCACTTCCAATCCCTGAGGTGATGGGTGTTAGAGGATCCCCAGGCTTGTGTGTTTTTGGTGAGCCTCTCATGGTCAGGATCCTCAGTGTCTCCTCTAGTAGGTGTAGTAGCTCCTTCCCCTTCTCCGTTCTATTGAGAATAGTCCTGGCATCTTTGCTGAACCTTCTTGATTCCATTTACCATTGGCCAGGTCTTTCCTTGCTGTAGGTGTTGGCATGTGACAGCAAGGCCTCCATCTTGTCTACCTATTCACTGGTGTTCATAATGAATATTCCCCCTCCTTTGTCTGCGGATGTTACGGTAATATTTCTCTTTTCCCTAAGGTCTTTCAGGGCTCTAATGTACCTGACTATTCCCCCACCTTTATCTGCGGATGTTATGGTAATATTTCTGTTTTCCCTTAGTTCTTTCAGGGTTCTAATGTACCTGTGAGGGGTGGATGGATGGGCACAGAAACAAGGCTGAGGGAGCATAAAGCTAATGTATAACATCATCGGATATCTTGTGCTCTGGTCAACCACATAGATGAAAAACATCACCTGCCAAAATAGAGTGAAACAGAAAAATTAGAGAATAATCTATCAAAGGAACAGAGAAAAGCTTTAGAGGCACTTTACATAACAAACAATAGAAAAAATAATAAAATAGTAGGTGATTTGGTGTGGTCTCACATAGCAGCAAAGGTGTTCAGGTCAGAATGGGAAAGGTAACAGACCAATCAGTGACTTGCAGACTAAAGATTAGCCAAGTGTGTGACCTGGCAGCCGGCCATATAAGTCACATTGACCCAATCCCACACTAGCTCAAATCAAATCAGAGCTCACACCTACACCGTGAAACTCACTCTTGAAGATCACGAAAACCAGGCTGCTGCCGGCTCACAATCAGCCACCTGGTATGCACGAGCCACTCACTATAAGCCCCTTCATTTTACCCTCACATACCCCCAACTCGCTCATCATTCACCTGCGATACCTACGACGGGGATACCCTTGTTATTCCCAAATCGATGACCAAGCCCCACACCCATGCTCCCACTGTCATCAGTGTGACGAGTGGCCTTTACTACACTATCTCCTCTATTGGCCTTCTACTGCTATTCTTCGCCTAATGCTACAAGACTGTCCTGTCCGGCGTGTGTCTCGTCTTGATACTGCAGCCGAGATTGTTGCTCTCTCCTGCATCTCAGCTCTGCTTTCCATCGTCTCTTCCTATCCTCCACCCCACTAGATGTCCTAAACCCCCCTCTGATTCACTATAATTTCCACCCCTGACAGGCTTCACTTACCCATGTCCACTCTATTGAGATAGATGGACAAATCTCAACAAACACAAACGCAGGGAAAAGCTCGGAAGTTCGTGTCCAGCAGCAGTGGTGACCAAATCTCCTCAGCCATGCCTTCCCTTGCTACCTCGGCCTTCGACCTGCCGAGGGGGGCCACCACAGGCATAGAGGAGTCGCAACAAGAGCAGACCACCACAGGTGTCGTGAAATAGTACAGCGTGAAGGTGGGATATGGATTCATCAGGCGCCAGGTCACTGGCTCTGATGTTTTTGTACACCGTCTGGGGATTGCTGTTCCCACTTCACAGTGCCTCCAGTGCTTGTTACATGAGGGCGAGACAGTCGAATTCCACATTCACCAGACACCAAAGGGTCCCGAGGCTAAGGACGTCACTGGACCGGGGGGTGCAGCTGTGCAAGGCTCTGCCTATGCACGGCGGCGCCCCACGGCCCAGGGGTGCCGGCCTATGGATCCCCGATGTCCTGGTGATGTGGATACGATTGTTGCCATGTGCATCACGACGGCCAAGGCGTTCTGTGATGACAAGGCCGCGATGCTCGTTCGTCTCCCCCAGATATTTGAGAAGAACGGGCTGCTGTACCTTGTCATCCCACAGAGCTTCACTCGTGATGCATAGCCAGCCCCTCGTCAGAAGCGTTGTTCCATCACGCTCCAGTCTCCCAGACCCCGCACACCACAGAAAAGGCTGCAGCTCTGCGCTTCTTACAACAGAGTGACTGCCTCCTCCACCACCACCTCTGCCGAACCTATGGACACCACCAGCTTTCAAGACAGCTCAGCCTCTCACCACCTGCCATCAGCAGCAGAGAGAGCCGCTTCTCCTGCTTCCTCCATCCAGCAGGAAGAAGACTCTCCTCCCCTATCACCACCTGCCACATCTGCTGAGGTTCCTATGTCTTCTCCACCCATGAAGAAGCAGAAGATGGGCAAGTGCCAGGGCAAGCCTCCACCCATTGTCCAGTGCATAGCCAACGCCCTTCCTTCCATCGATCCTGCAACGGCCGCCCACCTTGCCTCTTGCAACGAGACGGACCTCCAGGAGATTCTGCTCGACCTCTTCACGCCAGCTGACCCCGACGATGCTTCTGTTCCTCTCTACAGGCAACTGTACATCAACCTGAGGGAGGCGTACATAGCACAGTCCATTCCTGCCAGCCTTGAGTCTCGCCTGTTCGATAGTTTAGCTGCAGTTCCTCCACGGTCTGCAGTTCTAAACTTTATTGTCACCCAGCTGTTCTCATAGAGTCCTCCAGCACCGTCATCGATTTTTCTCTGGCGGGCCCATACTTGGCCCGGTCCTCCTATGGGAGGTAAATCTTCACAGCACAACAACACAGGCAAAGGTCTGCTACCTGGCATGCTAAGGCTACAAACTATGAGCCCCTCGACTCTCCCCCCCACATGCCTAATTTGCTCGTGGTGCGATTATGCCGCCTACAGCTCGGCTACCCCTGCTACTCTCAAATAGCAGGGATTGCCCCTGAACCGTGCCCTCATTGTCACGAAACTTCAGACCGGCCACTCCTCCACTTCTTGCTTGACTGCCCCTCCACTGCTGCCCGGTGCTCCACCTTAGTTGGCAGACTCATAAGGAGGGTCTCCCCCTTTGCCACTGCTGCTGTGATCGTTGCCCTCGCCCCGACCTCAAACCTTCTCAACGCTGTCTCCACCTACCCTCCACCTCGTTAACTTTTCACTTGTGACCACACTATAGGTGGATGAATCTACTTCACCACCAGCAACTCTCCTTGAACCCCAGTGACTTTGCAGACCTGCTCTGGCGGTCCCTTATTTGGCCTAGTCCTCCCTAAGGGAACTAAATCTAAATAACAACAACAACAACGGGGAAAAGTCCATTCCTCTGAAGAAGCCTCTTTGTGAAACTAGTCAGGAATAAAGTTCCATCTCAGACTCATGTTTCTTTACACCAGTCATATACATTCCATGGAAAATCAAAGAAGTACTGCCTGAGGGCCTCCTAGTCAGCAGCTCCAAAGTCCCACAACCGACATTTATTTGGAAGGTCCACATGCCATACTGGAGCTATAGGACAGGTTTAGGTGATAAGGCTGTAATAGGAGGAGCCCATTGGAGAAGAAAGATTAAAAGGGGTATCACACAGTACCTGAAATCATGGTTTGCCGATGGAATGCATTCCTGGTTTGCTGGAACCAGGCACAAACACGTTGCTGACGGTCGGCAAAAATGTAAACAAAGCACACTAAAGTTTGTCCCACTGTTTCACACGAACCACACATATCAGATGGAACATGGCTTTTCTTGAATATGCTGAGGAAAGAGAGATTGCTGCATTGGCTCTTGCAGTGGTGACACTTGAGAAGAAATAAGTGGCGGCGACCAAAACCACGAGAAGGCGGCTCCACAGCTGCCTTCTTGTGACAAGGGAATGGCCTTATTTTTTCATTGAGGGCGATTTCAGCAGCTATTTTCCATACTATGTACCCAGATGCCATCATATCTGCAGTGTTGAATGAACGGCGAGATGCAATACTCCTTCACCCAGCGTGGTGTGCTGTATCCGCTCCCCAGTGTAAACAACAATTATTGACATGTTATTTCACCCGTGCATGATATAAAAGGTTATTTAAGCTTTCATAATTAATAATATATATAATGGAAAGTAATAGGCACTCTAGAAGGGAATTAAAATTTTTTTAAAAAATAAACAAAATACTGCAGTATAGCCTCCAAGTTCTCCATTCAGCTAGCTCTGGTATCAGAAAAAACGTTTTGTACCAGAAATCGTCGATAGGAATGGATTTGAACCGAATCCAGTTTTGTCCACGAAATCCTCGGCGGCTACCACGGTTTCGTGGGCGGTTACCATGATTTCTTTGGCAAACCATGATTTCAGGTACCGTGTGATACCCCCTTAACAGTGTAAGCAGAAGGATTAGTTGTATGGAAGAGGTCAAGTATGCTGAAACACTCTCAACACAGTCAGGGATACGGGTAGGGTGCTGTACAAGCTGCATTAGGTCATTAAGGAGAGAAAAGATGTAGGCTTGTTCACCAGGTGGGTCAGTGAAAGGTGAGAACAAAAGGTTGTGGTGAACACTGGAATTTCCAAGAATGGAGATTTCAGAGTAAGGAGAAACAGACAGGATGTGTTCCATAGCAGAAGTAAGATAGTCGAAGAATTTTTCATAGACAGTAGAATTAGGGGTTAAGTAACAGCACAGAATTATTAGTCAGGGAATGACAAGAAAGCCAAAGCCAGAGAGTAGAGAATTCAGAAGAATTAAGTTCAGGAACACAAGAGCAAGATAAGTCGTTGCGTACATATACACAACAGCCACCTTTGGCTTTTAAATGACCAGTAGTAGGATACAGAAAAGGGTTTGCTCTCAGTTGCCTCAGACAGCTGAGTCTCAGGTAAGAGAAGGTGAGGTTTAGAGCAGAAGAGGTGGTGCCCAACAGAGTGAAAGTTTGAGGAATGGCCGCGAATGTTGCACAATGAAGAAGTGTCAGACAGTGGTTCCAGACAGCTCGCTGTGTCGTCACCGCGAGAGGGGCAGATGGGGGAGGGGAGTAAATGCCCCCTCCCCCCCTCGCGACTCAGAAGCTTGATCCTTAGATCCCATTTTTTTTTTTTTTTTTTAAAGGACGTGTAGTGAGTAATGTGCATGCAGAGGAGTAGACTGTAGCAACAGTCGAGCAGGGCAGTACTCCCGAGGTGGATGGAAAGCTGATGACAGGGAGTGCTGCAGCTCCCGTTTCATCAGCCCTCAGGACTAGTTCCTGACCATCCTCCTTTGCTGAACTTTTTCAGTGTCTCAGTTACACAGAGAGTAGGCCAGCATGCTCTCCAGTACAAATTTCTCTAACTATCTACACCAAACTACAAGCACAGTACATACTACACTTCCTATTCAAAATTCAACAAAAATGGCGTCTATTTACCAAGCCTCGGAGTCCCCAGGGGGGGGACCATAAATGCCCCCATCATCCGCCCCTCTCCCGGTGACGACTCGAGGTGCCTGGAACCACTGTCTGACTCTCTTCTTCTTCATTTCTGCAACATTCGCGGCCTTTCCTCTAACTTTCGCTCTGTTGAGCACCACCTCTCCTCCTCTAAACCTCACCTTCTTTTTCTAACGGAGACTCAGCTGTCTGAGGCAACTGACAGCAAACCCTTTTCTGTATCCTCCTACTTTCTCTATACTCATTTCAAAGCCAAAGGTGGCTGTTGTGTATATATACGCAACGACTTATCTTGCTCTCGTGTTCCTGAACTCGATTCTTCTGAATTCTCTACACTCTGGCTTCGGCTTTCCTGTCATTCTCTGACTAAATATATCTGTGCTGTTTACTTATCCCCTAATTCTATTGACTATCAGAAATTCTTTGACTATCTTACTTCTACGATGAATACATTCTATCCATTTCTCCTTTCTCTGAAATCTCCATTCTAGATTTCAATGTTCACCACCACCTTTGGCTCTCCTCTCC
Source organism: Coenobita brevimanus (assembly GCF_032717465.1). Taxonomy (NCBI): domain Eukaryota; kingdom Metazoa; phylum Arthropoda; class Malacostraca; order Decapoda; family Coenobitidae; genus Coenobita; species Coenobita brevimanus. The sequence goes on along the minus strand of NC_137004.1, from coordinate 8,182,633 downwards.
TTTCACGGATCCACCTGGTGAACAAGCCTACATCTTTTCTATCCTTAATGACCTAGAGCAGCTTGTACAGCACCCTACCCGTATCCCTGACCACCTTGGAGAGACCTCCAACATACGTGACCTCTTCCTCACAACTAATCCTTCTGCTTACTCTGTTAATCTTTTCTCTCCGTTGGGCTCCTCCGATCACAGCCTTATTACCTTAACCTGTCCTATCACTGCGGTACAGCCTGTTGACCCTCCAGGGAAACGTCGTCTGTGGCATTTTGGAGCCGCGGACTGGGAGGCCCTCAGGCAGTACTTCTTTGATTTTCCCTGGAATAATTATTGCTTCCATGGCCAGGAGCCATCTGAGTGTGCCTTGCGCATTACGGAGGTTATTCTCTCGGGCATGGAAGCATACATTCCTTTCTCATATCCTTTGACTAATGCAAGAAAGCCTTGGTTTAATCACGCTTGTTCTAATGCTGTCTGCAACAAGGAGAGGGCCTACAAAAGGTACCGGAGCCAACCCACCCCTGATTCACATCATCTTTACGTTTCTGCCCGGAATCGTGCTAAGTCTGTTCTTCGCTCTACTAAAAATAATTTCATCCATACTAAATGCTCTCAACTCTCCAACTCAAATTCTTCCCGCTCCATCTAGCACCTTGCCAAAAATCTTTCTAACAACTTTACCTCATCATCCTTCCCTCCTCTTTTCTACTCTGATGGTTCTGTAGCTATTTCTTCTACTGATAAAGTAGATCTTTTCGCACAGACTTTCTCCTCCAATTCCACCTTAGACGATTCTGGTGCTGTTCCTCCATCACTTCCCCCCTCTGACTTCCTCATGGCTGACATTAAAATTTCTTCAGCTGATGTATTTTCTGCCATCACTGGCCTCAGTACTAACAAGGCATATGGGCCTGATGGGGTCCCTCCTGTTGTTCTCAAGAACTGTGCTTCTGTGCTTACACCGTGCCTAGGCAAACTCTTTCGCCTTTGTCTGTCAACTTGTATCTTTCCTTCTTGCTGGAAGTTTGCTCTCATTCAGCCAGTCCCAAAGAAGGGTGACCGCTCCCAACCCTCGAACTATCGTCCAATTGCTTTAACGTCCTGTATTTCAAAAGTTTTCGAGTCAATTCTCAATAGAAAAATTTTAAGGCATCTTTCCTATCACAACCTTCTTTCCGATCGTCAGTACGGGTTCCGTCAGGGACGCTCCACTGGCGATCTTCTCACCTACCTTTCAGACTCCTGGTCATCCTCCTTTTGGGACTTTGGCGAAAGCTTTGCCATTGCACTTGACATCTCAAAGGCTTTCGATCGAGTCTGGCATAAATCTTTAATTTCCAAACTGCCCTCCTACGGTTTCTATCCTTCTATCTGTGCCTTCATCACTAGCTTCCTTTCTGGTCGTTCTATAGCTGTTCTTGTAGACGGCCAAAGTTCTTCTCCTAGATCCTTCAACAGTGGTGTTCCTCAGGGCTCTGTCGTATCACCAACTCTCTTCCTTTTATTCATCAATGATCTTCTAAGCTGTACATCTAACCCTATCCACTCATACGCTGATGACTCCACCCTTCACCTTTCCATTCGGTTCCCACAACGCCCATCTCAACAGTTACTTCAACAAACAAGGGATGAGGCTATGGCACACCTAATGTCTGACTTGGCTCGTATCTCTGACTGGGGTAAAATGATATGGTTGTTTTTAATGTATCTAAGACTCAGTTCTTACACCTATCAACCCGACAAAATCTTCCACAGGTATACCCACTAATGTTTAATAATATTCAGCTTAATCCTGGATCATCCTTGAACATGCTTGGGGTTTCATTTACTCGGGACTTATCTTGGAAAGATCACATTACATATCTTGTAAAATCTGCTTCCAAGAGACTGGGTGTGCTAAACCGACTCTGCTCTTTCTTTACCCCTGCACAATTGTTGACTCTATACAGGTGTTTTATCCGCCCCTGTGTGGAGTACAACTCTCATGTGTGGGGAGGCTCCCCACATACAGCTCTTCTCAATAGGGTGGAGTCAAAGGCTTTTCGTCTCATTAACTCCCTTCCTCTTACTGACTCCCTTCAACCTCTGTCTCTTCGCCGCACTATTGCATCTTTATCTCTTTTCTATCGCTACTTTAATGGTAACTGCTCCTCTGAACTGTCTGCTTGCATTCCTCCACCTCTACGACGGGCGCTAGCACCCGTCTGGCAGCAAACTCTCATCCCTTTTCTGTCCAGCTCTCTAATGCAAGAGTTAACCGTTACTCCCAGTCTTTCATTTATGTAATAGGTCAGCTCTGATACTGTCTCCATCTGTCTGTATTTCCTGCTGCCTATGATCTCCAGTCTTTCAAACGCAGTGTGTCCAGGCATCTCAAAATGATCGGATCTTGAATTTGGCTCTCTCTTGTATTTTGTTTTTCTCTTGGAGGGAACTGTTTGCGGGCTCATGGCCTTTGGTTCCTTCTTCCTCGCATTAAAAAAAAAAAAAAAAAAAAAAAAAAAGACACCTGTATTGGAGTGCTTGCTGGCCTACTCTTTGTGTTACTTAAGCACTGCAAAAGTTCAGCAACGGGGGATGGTCAGGAACTGGTCCCAAGGGCTGATTAAACGGGAGCTCCAGCTCTCCCTATCATCAGCCTTCCATCCAGTTTGGGAGTTCTGCTCTGCTCGACTGGTGCTACAGTTTACTCCTCACAAATAACTCAAGTGGCTTGGGATATTTCGTAACACCTCTTCCTTACCGAAATATTTTGCACATTGTATGTCTGTATTCTCTTTTATGTTACTGGTGCAAATAATGTCTATGATAAAATGATATACAGTAAATAACACACAAGACAATGCCAAGATGTAGAATGCAAAAATGAATTGCCAAGAAAGAAGCGCTACGAAACCTCCGTAGGACCTTATTAGCAGTTTTAGTACCTCTGATCAGGCACAAAATCTATTACCCCTATTCCTGTTATCTACTCCAACGTTAGCACAATTAAAAAGGCATCTTATTGCTCAACTGAGAAACTTTGTCTAATTTCGGTAAGTTGTCAGAACGAATTAAAAATTATTTGACTCCACTCCCGTCTCCGTACTGAAAACAGTGAAGGCTCAAAAGTTATGTAAAATTTCTGAGTACTTAGCAGTAATTCTCTGCGCATATTGTGCGTTATGTGCCTGCCTTAATGTCTCAGTATTATGGATATTATTCCCTGACATCATTTTAATGGTATTTTTATATTATAATATGGACACAATTAGCCTCGATGACGTGTCAGAATATAAAGAAGTCCCATATGTAAAATAAACCGCTGGAAAACAGACGCTACGACGTCTCATGTGCTGCTTAGATCACGGCTCATGATAGTAGACAACCTGATTTAATAAACAACAACAACAACAATAATAATAATAATAATAATAATAATAATAAATAATAATAATAATAAATAAATAATAATAATAATAATAAATAATAATAATAATAACTAGAAAGCACTGACAGAGCGCATTCCTCCGGCAATGCTGGATCTGGATCCGGATTCGTCCCAGAATTCAATCAAAATTCCACAAAATTTCATTAAAATTCATTGAGAACTTAATAAGATATCGTCGGGATAAACAGACAGACAAACATAGGAGAAAGTACAACCTCCTCAAACTTCGTTGGCGGAAGTAATAATAATACCCCCACCTTCACTTCCATACGTTATTTTCTCAGTTATTCTTTGCGCCAACCATCGACTCACTCAGTGTAGCCTACAGTAATGGGACTTTCAGGTGACTCGTCCGTGGGTGACAAAGCAGATGGATTTTTGTCACCCAGGAAACAGTTTATTTCTTTGGGTGGTGTTGTGGGTTAATGCGCTCTAACCGGACGGATGGGGCAGTAAGGGTTTATATCCGATGGCTGGATGGGTTTTATTGTTCACATAATGCCACTCAGGGACGAGACACTGGTCATCTCTGCCTTAAATGACAAGACTCAGCACCTTTGTCCCGGACCACTACGCTACTAATGGGACAAAAAGGATGGTATGACATAAATATATTTCCAGACGATTTCATTCATCTTAGGAGAGACTTTACGAAATGGATACGTCAGACATGGCTTCCATTAACCCCTTAATTCCAAATATATTCCATAAATGGATGAATATAACCGTGTGGTATTTAGCAAGAATAAATACTGCACTGTAGGGGGTTAACAGTGCTTTCATTTTAACCTCGTTCATCAGCTGATTTATTCATTTCATTCTTGCTGACTCCGCAGGAATTTATGCATTTCAGGGTCAACTTCGAATTACGAGGAAGGAGGTTAGATCTAATGTTCACTGACCCCTTCGCTAAAAAAAGGTCAAAAATGAAATTAAAAAAAATATTAAATCATGAAAATAAATCATTTATTCAAGAAGTTGGAAATGATAACGAGCTGTGTTGAATAATAAGTAGCTCTTTCGAGGGAAAATTTATCCTTTCATGGGTCGGACAACTCTGGGTGCAGTTGTTTGTGTTTAGGGACAACCCTCACCGTCAACAAAGGACGAGGCCAGAGATTAGCATATCGGACTGGGGAAGCAGCGGTACAGGATGTTGAGGTTGTAAGTTATAGTTGTAAGTACAATAAACAAGGAATATGACAATTTTTCCTGTCAGTACCAAAAATAAAGGAAAACAATGCAATAAAAGAATTAATGTCAAATAGAATGAGCAAAGAAGAGAAATACCTTTATGCTTCTAGGGTGGCGTTGCAAGTTTTTTTTTTTTTTTAACCAAACAAAAAGGAACCAAAGGCCAGGAGCCTGCAACCCGTTCCTTCCAAGAAAAAAACAAAACAATAAAAAAGAAAGCCAAATCCAAGATCCGTTCATTTCGAGATGCCTACACACACTGCATTTGAAAGGTTGGAGATCTTACTAAGTAGGAAATCTATCTATCTATCTATCTATTGCCAGACGCCTTAATCCCGTTTGGGGTGGCCACAAACAAATCGCCTCCAAGTCGCCCTGTCCCCCGCCATTTCACTCCCCTGCTCCAAACTCACACCCCCCTCTCTCATATACCTCTCCACCCCATCTCTCCATCTCATCCTCGGCCTCCCCCTCCCTCTTTCCCCCTCCACCTCACTCACATACACTCTCTTCGTCAGTCTTTCACCTTCCATCCTCTCCACATGGCCAAACCACCTCAGTGTGTTCCTCATAACGCTTCCTATCACATCCACATCAACACCACAACGCTCCTTTATATCCTCATTCGTCAGCCTGTCTCTCCATGTGACTCCACAGGCTCCTCTTAAATAACTCATTTCCACGGCTCTCACTCTTGACTTGTGTCCTTCCAACAACGTCCAAGCTTCACTTCCGTACGATAGAGTTGGTATCACAATACTGTCATGTAGTAACTTTTTCACTTCCATGCTCACTTCCCTGTTTCTTATCACTGCTTTCAAAGAACCAGCAACCTTTCTTCCCTGCTGTACCCTTTCAAGCACTTCACCCTCCAAACCTCCATCCTTACTCATCACACTACCCAAGTACTTAAACGTACTCACATTTTCCAATTCCACACCATCCAACCTCGCTGTACATTCACTGACTTCACCTCTCTCAAAGACCATCACTTTACTCTTCCCTACATTCACCTTTAGATTCCGTTTCTTACACACTCTCTCAAACTCATCCACCAAGCCTTGCAGCTCCCCTTCGTCTTCACTCAACAACACAGTATCATCTGCAAACAACAGTACAGGGAGTTTCCAAACACTATCCTCTCTCACGAGGGCCACTCCAACATCCACTACCCTACCTTGTACCTCTTTTATTACCGCATCCATGTACAGATTGAACAACCATGGAGACATGACACATCTCTGTTTCAACCCAACTTTCAAAGAGAAAAATTCACTTAGTTCACCATCCACACGCACTGCAGCCTTCGCACCATCGTACATACTCTTCACAGCATTCAACAACTTCCCATCTATTCCATATATTCTTAACACTTTCCACAATCCTTGTCTATCCACCCTGTCATATGCTTTCTCCAAATCCATGAAAGCCGCATACAACTTCTTTCCCTTCTCTAGAAACTTTTCCACTAAAGATCTGAGAATGAATATCTGATCTACACAACCTCTTCCCTTCCTAAAGCCTCCCTGTTCTTCTCCAACTAATTTCTCTGTTCTTTCTCTAACTCTGTCAATAAGTATCCTACCATACACTTTTCCTATTATACTAAGAAGACAAATGCCCCTATGATTACCACACACTTCTTTTTCCCCTTTTCCTTTGTACAAGGGAATAATTATACCTGACTTCCAATCCTCCGGGACTCTACCTTCCTCCCAGGCCAATCTGCACATCTTCCACATCCATTCTACTACTATCTCTCCCCCATGCTTCAGCATTTCACCACACACTCTATCAATTCCCGGGGCTTTCCCTGATTTAAGTTTCTTCATTGCTTCCACAACTTCTATCCTACTGATTTCTTCCTGTCTTCTCACCTCCCTCCTTCTCCCAGCCATTCCCCAGCCACTTATACTTGCATTACTTCCATCCTCCATGTTCAACAATTCCTTAAAGTGTTCTCTCCATCTGCTCACTTTTTCTCCCTTCTCCACTAGTAATCTACCATTTTTATCTTTCACTCCCCTGCTAACTTCACTTCCACCCTGTCTTACTCTTTTCACCTCTTTCCAGAACATTTTCTTACAGTCCCTCCACTTTACACTCAAATTCCTTCCAAATTCCTCATCCACTCTCTTCTTACTCTCTCTTACTAATTTTTTCACCTCTCTCTTTCTTTCCACATATAACTCTCTCTTCAGCCTCTCAACTTCTTCCACGTCCCTATTTCTCATCCATTCATTGTATGCTTTCTTCTTTTGTGCCACAGCCCGTTTCACCTCTTCAGTCCACCACGCTGTTCCTTGCACCCCCCTCCGTCTTCTCTTCCTTCCACACACCACATCACATGCTGCACATATTTCTTCTGTAAATATTCTACACACACCTTCCACGCCCCCCATCTGCTCCAATTCATATTTGCCCAATTGTTCCTCCACTTCTCTCTTATACTCTGTCTTTTTCTCATCCTCTTGTAACCTTTCCACTCTCTTTGCAACTACTCCTTCCTCTCGTCTTTCCCTTCTTCTATTCCTCCATCTTACTTGAACTTTAACTCTGGCCACCACCAAGTAGTGGTCAGAAAGTCCACTCCCCCAACCTCTATAAACTCTTGCATCCAATATACATCTTCGCATCCTTTCATCCACACACACATAATCAATCATTGCCTTCCTTTCACTCAATTCACCACCCACCCTTCTCATCACTCGCCATGTATACCTGTGGATCATTTTATGCCTGAAGAGGGTATTGGCTATCACCAACCCCCTCCCAGCACAAATGTCCACTAATGCACTCCCATTCTCATCTATCTCAGCAGGCACACCCCACTCACCAACTATTCCATCCACCTTCACATTCCCAACTTTACCATTCATATCACCAATCAAAAACACTCTCTCATTCCTTCCAAACTTTTCCATGCACACTTCTACATTTGTCCAGAACTCTTCTCTCACTCTTCTAGCACGATCTTGCGTTGGCGCATACACACACACAATCGCCCACATTTGTATTCCAACTTTCAACTTTACCCACACAATCCTTGATCCAACTGATCCATACTGTCTTATGCTCCTCTTCCATCTTTTACTCACAACTATACATACTCCTTCCTTTGCCCTCTCATTCTCACCTACTCCTGCACATATACCCCATCCATACTCCCATTCTCTCACACTTTCTCCTCTCCATTTTGTTTCAGTTATTCCACATACATCCACTTTCGCATCCTCAAGCACCTGGACAATCTCTCTCTCTTTCACCTCATCATTTGCTCCCCTTACATTCCACGTTCCAATTGCAATGTCCTTTGTCCGGTCCTTGGTCGTCAACGTTTGGTCAGTCCTTGTCCGAGGCTTATTGTTTGTTTTTTTAGTTAGTTGTTTTCCGGGGAGGGGCACTAACCCTCCGCCAACCCTTTTAGTCGCCTTTTACGACAAGCAGGGATACTGGGGGAGTATTCTTGACAAACCCCCCTACCCCCAGGTATAAACAAAGGACTAGAAGTAACGGTTAACTCTTGCTTTAGAGAGTTGGTCAGAATTATGATTAGAATTGGTTGCTAGACGTGCTACGTGCTCGTCGTAGAGGTGGAGGGATGCATGCAGACAGTTTAGAAGAGGAGCAGGAGCGTAGCGAAGGGGGGGCGGCGAAGGAGGCGGTCGCCCCCCACCCTTGAGGGTCTTGAAATCGTTTGGGGCTAAAAAAAAAAAATAATAATAATAAATCTTTATATATATTAGACTTCTGGGCGAGCGGTTGTTATATTTGAGTAGCTTGGTGAGTAGATAATCTTCCTTCCCATTTGTCATGTAGTGACAGGAGAGGTAAAGAATAGTATGGGACTATTTTTATTTGTCTTGGAAATATTAACAAGTCTCTCACTCACGAGTGAGTTGAGCAGAGTCCCTCTCTTCCTGTCTTGCTCTCTCTCTCTCTCTCTCTCTCTCTCTCTCTCTCTCTCAAGTTGCTAAGCCCTTCTCCTTCTGACCTGCCTGTTCTATGGCCTGTCTCCTTCTGAGCTCTCTTTCCTAAATTCTGGTGTAGCAGAGGTTGTGTCACGTGTGTTCCTTGTGAGTGGAAAGTTCTAGAAGCCTGTGTGTGAGTATGTGTGTATGTGTGTGTATGGTCACTAGGCGCTGTTGTGTGCCTATAAAGCATTCCTTGAGTTAAGAGTGTGTAAGCATGTTTAGCATTGCTCGATTCTTGCAGACACAATACCTTCTCATCATCTGACTCCCTGCTTCTATCTGTCTCTCTATCTATCTATTTATCTATCTATCTATCTATCTATATATATAGATAGATAGATAGATAGATAGATAAATATAGATAGATAGATAGATATGTATGTACTGTCTGTATACACGAGGAGAGAGAGAGAGAGAGAGAGAGAGAGATAATCGAGCTGAGTTAGCGTCATGCAGACATAATTTTGGATCGGTTCTCAAAGACAAAAGCAAGAAGACTAAATCTCCTCTTATGAATATACAGTACTGTCGTGGCGTACAAAATTGCTTATAGCAAATTTATGTAACTAAAATTGGTGTAGTTTTATTTTTCATTTTAGTCGACATAGCGGTTACTGAGTATCGATATCAGTATTAATGAAGCTACATTTGCTTGTCTGAGTTCGACAATATCTTATGTTATTGTTGGTCAGTGTTTCCTTCTAATTAATCAGAACTATGATTTCTTAACCGATATCTGTTCAAAGTATGAAAATAATCAGCTCGAATGAGTGCTAGAGATTTTATTGCCTGTGATCAAAGTAGAAATCAAGTATATATATATATATATATATATATATATATATATATATATATATATATATATATATATATATATAATTTAAAATATTTATTTTCTTAGAAGTCAATTAAAGAGAGCAGAGTCTAAGTAATTTAACATATTTTAAAAACTTATCTTTTTAGTTTAACCAAGTGTGTAGAATTCCAACGCATGGCACATTTATAATTATAAATGATGTATGGGCTATGGAAGTGGTTCTAAATATGTTATATGATACTTGAGTCTTGAGGTACCAGGAGATTTGTGAAATATTGGAAATTATATTGCTTTACTTTAGTACACAATAAAATGTTCTTCTTATCACCTTTTGTCAGATTAATTGTCATTTCCAGGCTCCAACTAACTTAGCTAGGATTATTATGCTCTCAGAGGAGAGGAAGATGCACATGAGACTCCCAGATGCACTGTTGTTCTTTATTCCATAAAGATTATCAAAAAAGCTTCTCTTGTCAGCCAAAATCATTTTCTTGCTCTATTTTTCGCCATTTTCACTATAATGAGTTATCATCTACACAATCCAATACATACCTTCATAGGCCTCAGAAAGCCCCTAAGAGTACTTATTCTTCAAAAATTTTCCTGAGGGGGCTCACAGCGCCCCCCCAGACCCCCCAGCTACAGAGGCTCGCTTCTATCACCTCCCACCACCTTTTCAACAATCTATAGACATCTTTCTCCTGCCCCCTCCTTGTGAATTTTCTAGCTACGCCTCTGAGGAGCAGTGACCATGGAAGTAGCGATAGGAAAGAGATAAAGATGCAACAGTGCGGCGAAGACAGAGGTTGAAGAGAGCCAGGAAGAGGAGGAAAGTTAATGAGACGAAAAGCATTTGACTCCACCCTACTGAGAAGAGCTGTATGTGGGGAGCCTCCCCACACATGAGAGTTGTACTCTACACACGGGAGAATAAAAAAACGTGTATAAAGACAACAACTGTGCTGGGGTTAAGAAGTTACGGAGTCAGCTTAGCACACCTAATCTCTTGGAAGCAGATTCTACAAAGGATGTAATATGATCTTTCCACTCTAAATCCCGAGAGAATGAAACCTCAAGTATGTTTAAGGACGATGCAGGATTGAGCTGGATATTAATAACATTAGCGGGTACTCCTGTGGAAGATTTTGTCGCAGATTCTACAAAGAATGTAATATGATCTTTCCACGCTAAATCCCAAGAGAATGAAACCTTCAAGTATGTTTAGGGATGATGCAGGATTGAGCCCATTGGACAAGAAAGATTAAAAGGGGTATCACACGGTACCTGAAATCATGGTTTGCCGATGGAACGCATTCCTGGTTTCTGGAACCAGGCACAAACACGCTGCTGACGGTCGGCAAAAATGTAAACAAAGCACACTAAAGTTTGTCCCACTGTTTCACACGAGCCACACATATCAGATGGAACATGGCTTTTCTTGAATAAGCTGAGGAAAGAGAGATTGCTGCATTGGCTCTTGCAGTGGTGACACTTGAGAAGAAATAAGCGGCGGCGACCAAAACCACGAGAAGGCGGCTCCACAGCTGCCTTCTCGTGACAAGGGAATGGCCTTATTTTTTCATTGAGGGCGATTTCAGCAGCCCTTTTCCATACTATCTGCCCAGATGCCATCATATCTGCAGTGTTGAATGAACGGCGAGATACAATACTCCTTCACCCAGCGTGGTGTGCTGTATCCGCTCCCCAGTGTAAACAACAATTATGACGTTATTTCACCCGTGCATGATATAAAAGGTTATTTAAGCTTTCATAATTAATAATATATATAATGGAAAGTAATAGGCAGTCTAGGAGGGAATTAAAACTTTTTAAAAATAAACAAAATACTGCAGTATAGCCTCCAAGTTCTCCATTCAGCTAGCTCTGGTATCAGAAAAAACGTTTTGTACCAGAAATCGTCGACAGGAATGTATTTGAACCGCATCCAGTTTTGTCCACGAAATCCTTGGCGGCTACCACGGTTTCGTGGGCGGTTACCACGATTTCTTCTGCAAACCATGATTTCAGGTACCGTGTGATACCCCCTTAACAGTGTAAGCAGAAGGATTAGTTGTATGGAAGAGGTCAAGTATGCTGAAACACTCTCAACACAGTCAGGGATACGGGTAGGGTGCTGTACAAGCTGCATTAGGTCATTAAGGAGAGAAAAGATGTAGGCTTGTTCACCAGGTGGGTCAGTGAAAGGTGAGAACCAAAGGTTGTGGTGAACACTGGAATTTCCAAGAATGGAGATTTCAGAGTAAGGAGAAACAGATAGGATGTGTTCCATCGCAGAAGTAAGATAGTCGAAGAATTTTTCATAGACAGTAGAATTAGGGGTTAAGTAACAGCACAGAATTATTAGTCAGGGAATGACAAGAAAGCCAAAGCCAGAGAGTAGAGAATTCAGAAGAATTAAGTTCAGGAACACAAGAGCAAGATAAGACGTTGCGTACATATACACAACAGCCACCTTTGGCTTTTAAATGACCCGTAGTAGGATACAGAAAAGGGTTTGCTCTCAGTTGCCTCAGACAGCTGAGTCTCAGGTAAGAGAAGGTGAGGTTTAGAGCAGAAGAGGTGGTGCCCAACAGAGTGAAAGTTTGAGGAAAGGCCGCGAATGTTGCACAATGAAGAAGTGTCAGACAGTGGTTCCAGGCAGCTCGCTGTGTCGTCACCGCGAGAGGGGCAGATGGGGGAGGGGAGCAAATGCCCCCTCCCCCCCTTGGGACTCAGAAGCTTGATTCTTAGATGCCACTTTTTTTTTTTTTTTTTTTTGAAAAGGACAGGTAGTGAGTAATGTGCATGCAGAAGAGTAAACTGTAGCACCAGTCGAGCAGGGCAGTACTCCCGAGGTGGATGGAAAGCTGATGACAGGGAGTGCTGGAGCTCCCGTTTCATCAGCCCTCAGGACTAGTTCCTGACCATCCCCCTTTGCTGAACTTTTTCAGTGTCTCAGTTACACAGAGAGTAGGCCAGCATGCTCTCCAGTACAAATTTCTCTAACTATCTACACCAAACTACAAGCACAGTACATACTACACTTCCTATTCAAAATTCAACAAAAATGACGTCTATTCACCAAGCCTCGGAGTCCCCAGAGGGGGGACCATAAATGCCCCCACCATCTGCCCCTCTCCCGGTGATGACTCGAGGTGCCTGGAACCACTGTATGACTCTCTTCTTCCTCATTTCTGCAACATTCGCGGCCTTTCCTCTAACTTTCGCTCTGTTGAGCACCACCTCTCCTCCTCTAAACCTCACCTTCTTTTTCTAACGGAGACTCAGCTGTCTGAGGCAACTGACAGCAAACCCTTTTCTGTATCCTCCTACTTTCTCTATACTCATTTCAAAGCCAAAGGTGGCTGCTGTGTATATATACGCAACGACTTATCTTACTCTCATGTTCCTGAACTCGATTCTTCTGAATTCTCTACACTCTGGCTTCGGCTTTCCTGTCATTCTCTGACTAAATATCTGTGCTGTTTACTTATCCCCTAATTCTACTGACTATCAGAAATTCTTTGACTACCTTACTTCTACGATGGAACACATCCTATCCATTTCTCCTTTCTCTGAAATCTCTATTCTAGGAGATTTCAATGTTCACCACCACCTTTGGCTCTCCTCTCCTTTCACGGATCCACCTGGTGAACAAGCCTACATCTTTTCTATCCTTAATGACCTAGAGCAGCTTGTACAGCACCCTACCCGTATCCCTGACCGCCTTGGAGAGAGCTCCAACATACTTGACCTCTTCCTCACAACTAATCCTTCTGCTTACTCTGTTAATCTTTTCTCTCCGTTGGGCTCCTCCAATCACAACCTTATTACCTTAACCTGTCCTATCACTGCGGTATGGCCTGTTGACCCTCCAGGGAAACGTCGTCTGTGGCATTTTGGAGCCGCGGACTGGGAGGCCCTCAGGCAGTACTTCTTTGATTTTCCCTGGAATGATTATTGCTTCCATGGCCGGGAGCCATCTGAGTGTGCCTTGGGCATTACGGAGATTATTCTCTCGAGCATGGAAGCATACATTCCTTTCTCATATCCTTTGACTAATGCAAGAAAGCCTTGGTTTAATCACGCTTGTTCTAATGCTGTCCGCAACAAGGAGAGGGCCTACAAAAGGTACCGGAGCCAACCCACCCCTGATTCACATCATCTTTACATTTCTGCCCGGAATCATGCTAAGTCTGTTCTTCGCTCTACTAAAAATAATTTCATCCATACTAAATGCTCTCAACTCTCCAACTCGAATTCTTCCCGCTCCTTCTGGCACCTTGCCAAAAATCTTTCTAACAACTTTACCTCATCATCCTTCCCTCCTTTTTTCTACTCTGATGGTTCTGTAGCTATTACTTCTACTGATAAAGCAGATCTTTTCGCACAGACTCTCTCCTCCAATTCCACCTTAGACGATTCTGGTGCTGTTCCTCCATCACTTCCCCCCCTTTGACTTCCTCATGGCTGACATTAAAATTTCTTCAGTTGATGTATTTCCTGCCATCACTGGCCTCAGTACTAACAAGGCATATGGGCCTGATGGGGTCCCTCCTGTTGTTCTCAAGAACTGTGCTTCTGTGCTTACATCCTGCCTAGGCAAACTCTTTCGCCTTTGTCAACTTGTACCTTTCCTTCTTGCTGGAAGTTTGCTCTCATTCAGCCAGTCCCAAAGAAGGATGACCGCTCCCAACCCTCCAACTATCGTCCAATTGCTTTAATGTCCTGTATTTCAAAAGTTTTCGAGTCAATTATCAACAGAAAATTTTTAAGGCATCTTTCCTATCACAACATTCTTTCTGAACGTCAGTATGGGTTGCGTCAGGGACGCTCCACTGGCGATCTTCTCACCTACCTTTCAGACTCCTGGTCATCCTCCTTTCGGGACTTTGGCGAAAGCTTTGTCATTGCACTTGACATCTCAAAGGCTTTCGATCGAGTCTGGCATAAATCTTTAATTTCCAAACTGCCCTCCTACGGTTTCTATCCTTCTATCTGTGCCTTCATCACTAGCTTCCTTTCTGGTCGTTCTATAGCCGCTGTTGTAGACAGCCATCGTTCTTCTCCTAGATCCATCAACAGTGGTGTTCCTCAGGGCTCTGTCCTCTCACCAACTCTTCTCCTTTTATTCATCAATGATCTTCTAAGCTGTACATCTAACCCTATCCACTCATACGCTGATGACTCCACCCTTCACCTTTCCATTCGGTTCCCGCAACGCCCATCTCAACAGTTACCTCAACAAACAAGGGATGAGGCTATGGCACACCTAATGTCTGACTTGGCTCGTATCTCTGACTGGGGTAAAATAATATGGTTGTTTTTAATGCATCTAAGACTCAGTTCTTACACCTATCAACCCGACAAAATCTTCCACAGGTATACCCACTAATGTTTAATAATATTCAGCTTAATCCTGCATCATCCTTGAACATGCTTGGGGTTTCATTTACTCGGGACTTATCTTGGAAAGATCATATTACATCTCTTGTAAAATCTGCTTCCAAGAGACTGGGTGTGCTAAGCCGACTCTGCTCTTTTTTTACCCCTGCACAATTGTTGACTCTATACAGGTGTTTTATCAGCCCCTGTGTGGAGTACAACTCTCATGTGTGGGGAGGCTCCCCACATACAGCTCTTCTCAATAGGGTGGAGTCAAAGGCTTTTCGTCTCATTAACTCCCTTCCTCTTACTGACTCCCTTCAACCTTTGTCTCTTCGCCGCACTGTTGCATCTTTATCTCTTTTCTAGCGCTACTTTAATGGTCACTGCTCCTCTGAACTGTCTGCTTGCATTCCTCCACCTCTATGACGGGCGCGTAGCACTCGTCTGGCAGCAAACTCTCATCCCTTTTCTGTCCAACTCTCTAATGCAAGAGTTAACCGTTACTCCCAGTCTTTCATTTATGCAACAGGTCAGCTTTGGAACTGTCTCCCTCTGTTTGTATTTCCTGCTGCCTATGATCTCCAGTCTTTCAAACGCAGTGTGTCCAGGCATCTCAAAATGATCGGATCTTGAATTTGGCTCTCTATTGTATTTTGTTTTTCTCTTGGAGGGAACTGTTTGCGGGCTCATGGCCTTTGGTTCCTTCTTCCTCGCATTAAAAAAAAAAAAAAAGACACTTGTATTGGAGTGCTTGCTGGTCTACTCTTTGTGTTACTTAAGCGCTGCAAAAGTTCAGCAACTGGGGATGGTCAGGAACTGGTCCCAAGGGCTGATGAAACGGGAGCTCCAGCTATCCCTATCATCAGCCTTCCATCCAGTTTGGGAGTACTGCTCTGCTCGACTAGTGCTACAGTCTACTCCTCACAAATAACTAAAGTGGCTTGGGATATTTCGTAACACCTCTTCCTTACCGATATATTTTGCACATTGCATGTCTGTATTCTCTTTTATGTTACTGGTGCAAATAATGCCTATGATAAAATGATATACAGTAAATAACACACAAGACAAAGCCTAGATGTAGAATGCAAAAATGAATTGCCAAGAAAGAAGCGCTACGAAACCTCCGTAGGACCTTATTAGCAGTTTTAGTACCTCTGATCAGGCACAAAATCTATTACCTCTGTTCCTGTTTTCTACTCCAACGTTAGCACAATTAAAAAGGCATCTTATTGCTCAACTGAGAAACTTTGTCTAATTTCGGTAAGTTGTCAGAACGAATTAAAATTTTTTTGACTCCACTCCCGTCTCCGTACTGAAAACAGTGAAGGCTCAAAAGTTATGTAAAATTTCTGAGTACTTAGCAGTAATTCTCTGCGCATATTGTGCGTTATGTGCCTGCCTTAATGTCTCAGTATTATGGATATTATTCCCTGACATCATTTTAATGGTATTTTTATATTATAATATGGACACAATTAGCCTCGATGACGTGTCAGAATATAAAGAAGTCCCATATGTAAAATAAACCGCTGGAAAACAGACGCTACGACGTCTTATGTGCTGCTTAGATCACGGCTCATGATAGTAGACAACCTGATTTAATAAACAACAACAACAACAATAATAATAATAATAATAATAATAATAATAATAATAAATAAATAAATAATAATAACTAAAAGCACGACTGAGCCATTCCTCCGCCAGTACTGGATCTTTATCCGGATTCGTCCCAAAATTCAATCAATATTCCACAAAATTTCATTAAAATTCATTGAGAACGTTTGAAGATATCGTCGGGATAAACAGACACACAAACATAGGAGAAAGCATAACCTCCTCAAACTTCGTTGGCGGAAGTAATAATAATACCCCCACCTTCACTTCCATACGTTATTTTCTCAGTTATTCTTTGCGCCAACCATCGACTCACTCAGTGTAGCCTACAGTAATGGGACTTTCAGGTGACTCGTCCGTGGGTGACAAAGCAGATGGATTTTTGTCACCCAGGAAACAGTTTATTACTTTGGGTGGTGTTGTGGGTTAATGCGCTCTAACCGGACGGATGGGGCAGTAAGGGTTTATATCCGAGGGCTAGATGGGTTTTATTGTTCACATAATGCCACTCAGGGACGAGACACTGGTCATCTCTACCTTAAATGACAAGACTCAGCACCTTTGTCCCGGACCACTACGCTACTAATGGAACAAAAAGGATGGTATGACATAAATATATTTCCAGACGATTTCATTCATCTTAGGAGAGACTTTACGAAATGGATACGTCAGACATGGCTTCCAATAACCCCTTAATTCCAAATATATCCCATAAATGGATTAATATAACCGTGTGGTATTTAGCAAGAATAAATACTGCACTGTAGGGGGTTAACAGTGCTTTCATTTTAACCTCGTTCATCAGCTGATTTATTCATTTCATTCTTGCTGACTCCGCAGGAATTTATTCATTTCAGGGTCAACTTCGAATTACGAGGAAGGAGGTTAGATCTAATGTTCACTGACCCCTTCGCTAAAAAAGGTCAAGAATTAAATTTAAAAAAAATATTAAATCATGAAAATAAATCATTTATTCAAGAAGTTGGAAGTGATAACGAGCTGTGTTGAATAATACGTAGCTCTTTCGAGGGAAAATGTATCCTTTCATGGGTCGGACAACTCTGGGTTCAGTTGTTTGTGTTTAGGGACAACCCTCACCGTCAACAAAGGACGAGGCCAGAGATTAGCATATCGGACTGGGGAAGCAGCGGTACAGGATGTTGAGGTTGTAAGTTATAGTTGTAAGTACAATAAACAAGGAATATGACAATTGTTCCTGTCAGTACCAAAAATAAAGGAAAACAATGCAATAAAAGAATTAATGTCAAATAGAATGAGTAAAGGAGAGAAATACCTTTATGCTTCTAGGGTGGCGTTGCAAGTTTTTTTTTTTTTTTTTTAAACCAAACTAGAAGGAACCAAAGGCCAGGAGCCTGCAACCCGTTCCTTCCAAGAAAATAAAAAAACAATAAAAAAGAAAGCCAAATCCAAGATCCGTTCATTTCGAGATGCCTAGACACACTGTATTTGAAAGGTTGGAGATCATACTAAGTAGGAAATACAGGGCTGATTTGTTGCATAAACGAAGGACTGGAAGTAACGGTTAACTCTTGCTTTAGAGAGTTGGACAGAATTATGATGAGAATTTGTTGCTAGACGTGCTACGTGCTCGTGGTAGAGGTGGAGGGATGCATGCAGAGAGTTTAGAAGAGCAGCAGGAGCGTGGCGAAGGGGGGCAGCGAAGGAGGCGGTCGCTCCCCCACCCTTGAGGGTCTTGAAATCGTTTGGGCCAAAAAATAATAATAATAATAATAAATCTTTAAAAATAAGTAAAAAAAAAAATAAGTAAATAAAACACTTTCTATTTTATATATGAATATATAGATAGATAGATATAGATAGATAGATATGTATGTACTGTCTGTATACGCGAGGAGAGAGAGAGAGAGAGAGAGAGATAATCGAGCTAAGTTAGCGTTATGCAGACATAATTTTGGATCGGTTCTCAAAGATAAAAGCAAGAAGACTGAATCTCCTCTTATGAATGTACAGTACTGTCGTGGCGTGCAAAATTGCTTATAGCAAATTTATGTAACTAAAATTGGTGTAGTTTTATTTTTCATTTCAGTCGAAATAGCGGTTACAGAGTATCGATACCAGTATTAATGAAACTACATTTATTTGTCTGAGTTCGACAATATCTTATGTTATTGTTAGTCAGTGTTTCCTTCTAATTAATCAGAACTATGATTTCTTAACCGATATCTGTTCAAAGTATGAAAACGATCAGCTTGAATGAGTGCTAGAGCTTTTATTGCCTGTGATCAAAGTAGAAATCAAGTGTGTGTATATATATATATATATATATATATATATATATATATATATATATATATATATATATATATATATATATATATATAATTTAAAATATTTGTTTTCTTAGAAGTCAATTAAAGAGAGCAGAGTCTAAGTAATTTAACATATTTTAAAAACTTACCTTTTTAGTTTAACCAAGTGTGTAGAATTCCAACGCATGGCACATTTATAATTATAAATGATGTATGGGCTATGGAAGTGGTTCTAAATATGTTATATGATACTTGAGTCTTGAGGTACCAGGAGATTTGTGAAATATTGGAAATTATATTGCTTTACTTTAGTACACAATAAAATGTTCTTCTTATCACCTTTTGTCAGATTAATTGTCATTTCCAGGCTCCAACTAACTTAGCTAGGATTATTATGCTCTCAGAGGAGAGGAAGATGCACATGAGACTCCCAGATGCACTGTTGTTCTTTTATTCCATAAAGATTATCAAAAAAGCTTCTCTTGTCAGCCAAAATCATTTTCTTGCTCTATTTTTTGCCATTTTCACTCTAATGAGTTATCATCTACATAATCCAATACATACCTTCATAGGCCTCAGAAAGCCCCTAAGAGTACTTATTCTTCAAAAATTTTCCTGGAGGGGCTCACAGCGCCCCCCCCCCAGACCCCCCAGCTACAGACGCTCGCTTCTATCACCTCCCACCACCTTTTCAACAATCTATAAACATCCCGCCTCCTCCTTGTGAATTTTCTAGCTACGCCCCTGAGGAGCAGTGACCATTGAAGTAGCGATAGGAAAGAGATAAAGATGCAACAGTGCGGCGAAGACATAGGTTGAAGAGAGCCAGTAAGAAGAGGAAAGTTAATGAGACGAAAAGCATTTGACTCCACCCTAATGAGAAGAGCTGTATGTGGGGAGCCTCCCCACACATGAGAGTTGTACTCTACACACGGGAGAATAAAAAACGTGTATAAAGCCAACAACCGTGCTGGGGTTAAGAAGGTACGGAGTCAGCTTAGCACACCTAATCTCTTGGAAGCAGATTCTACAAAGGATGTAATATGATCTTTCCAATCTAAATCCCGAGAGAATGAAACCTCAAGTATGTTTAAGGACGATGCAGGATTGAGCTGGATATTAATAACATTAGCGGGTACCCCTGTGGAAGATTTTGTTGCAGATTCTACAAAGAATGTAATATGATCTTTCCACGCTAAATCCCCAGGGAATGAAACCTTCAAGTATGTTTAAGGATGATGCAGGATTGAGATGGATATTATTAAACATTAGCGGGTACTCCTGTGGAAGATTTTGTCCCATTGATAAGTGTAAGAACTGAGTCTTTGATGCATTAAAAGCAACAAGATTACTTTTACCGCAGTCAGAGATGATCCAAGTCACACAATAGGTGTGCCATAGCTTCATCCCTTGTTTGTTGATGTAACTGCTGAGATGAACGTTGCGAGAACCGAATGGAAATGTGAAGGGTGGAACCATTAGTGTATGAGTGGATGGGATTAGATGTACAGTACAGCTTAGAAGGTCATTTATGAATAAAAAGAAGAGAGCTGGTGGTAGGATAGAGCCCCGAGGAACACCACTATTGACAGATCTAGGAGAAGAACGGTGTCCGTCTACAACAGCAGCCGTAGAGCAACCAGAAAGGAAGCTATAGATGAAGGCACACATAGGAAGATAAAAACCGTAAGAGGGCAGTTGGGAAATTAATGATTTTGCCAGACTCGATCAAAAGCCTTTGAGAAGCCAATTGCAATGGCAAAGCTTTCGCCAAAGTCCCGAAAGGAGGATGACCAGGAGTCTGAAAGGTAGGTGCGAAGATCGCCAATGGCGTGTCCTTGACGGAACCCGTACTGACGATCAGAAAGAAGATCGTGATAGGAAAGATGCTTTAAAATTTTCCTGTTAAGAATAATCTGGAAAACCTTTGAGACACAGGATGTTAAAGCAATTAGGCGATAGTTGGAGGGTTGGGAATGGTCACTCTTCTTTGGGACTGGCTGGATAAGAGCAAACCTCCAGCAAGAAGGAAAGGTACAAGTTGATAGACAAAGGAGAAAGAGTTTACATAAGCAGGGTGTAGGCACAGACACACGCTTCTTATGGACAACAGGAGGGATCCAATAAGGCCCATATGCCTTGTTAGTACTAAGGCCAGTGATGGCAGAAAATACATCAGTTGAAGAAATTCTAATGTCAGCCATGAGGAAGTCAGAGGGGGGAAGTAATGGAGGAACAGCACTGGAACCGTCTGAGATGGAATTAGAGGGGAAAGTCTGAGTGAATAGATCTGCTTTATCAGTAGCTGAAATAGTTAGACAGCCATAAGAGTAGAAAAGAGGAGAGAACGATGATGAGGTAAAGTTGTTAGAAAGGTTTTGGCGAGGTGCCAAAAGGAGCGGGAAGAATTCGAGTTGGAGAGTTGAGAATATTTAGTATGGAGAAAATTATCTTAAATGTCGGGACCAACTGCCTAGCCCCGGGTCCTACGCTCCTCATGGGGCAACGTAGGATTGGATGATTGATGGATGGATGGGAAATTTATTTTTAGCAGTGTGAAGAACAGACTAAGCACGATTCCGGGGAGAAACATAAAAGAGATTTGATTCAGGGGTGGGTTGGCTCCACTAATTTTGTAGGCCTTCTCTGTTTGGACAGCATTAGAACAAGCGTGATTAAACCAAGGCATTTTTGCATTAGTTAAAGGATATGGGAAAGGAATGTATGCTTCTGTGCCTGAGAGAATAACCTCCGTAATGAGCATGGCACACTCAGATGGCACCCGGCCATGGAAACAATAATTATTCCGGGAAAACTGTTGACACATTATGGCATATGTATAATTATGAGTCGTGTAAAGAAACACGAGTCTGAGACAGAAGTTTATTCCTGACTAGTTTCACTCAGAAGCTTCTTCAGAGGAATGAACTTTTCCCCGGATCGGTCTGACTTACAGTATATGGCCGCCTGCTTGTTCACACACTTGGCTAATCCTTGGTCTGCAGGTAGCTGATTGGTCCGTTACCATTCCCTCTCTGACCTGATCATCTGCACTGCTATGTGAGACCACACCACATCACATACTTTTTTTTTTCTTTTTTAATTGATTGTTATGTAGAGTGTCTCCAAAGCTTTTCTTTGTGTCTTTGTTATATTTTTCTCTAATATATTTGTTTCACTCCATTTAGGCAGATGGTGTTTTTCATCGGTGTGGTTGACCAGGGCACTAGTTATCCGATGATGTCTTACATCAGCTTTATGCTCCCTCAGTCTCGTTTCTGTGCCCCTACTGGTTTCTCCATAGTAAGCTGCTTCGCAACCACTACAGGGTATCTTGTATACTATGCTATTCTCATTTAAAGGGGCTTCTTTTTCCCCTCCTATTATGTCAAGTACTTTCTTCCCTGATGATGTCACTGTGTTTATGTTGGCAAAGCGTAGTGCTTTTCGAGACTCATGACTACGTCCGAGTTTAGTACTATTATGTACTTATCCTGTCTTTTATCTGACTTTCCCCTTTCCATTATTTGCTTTTCTTTTTCCTTCAGTGTGACTAGAAGGCCCTTGGGTATCCAAGTTTTAGAAAGGCATTTATGATGTAGCCTAATTCACTTTGGAGATACTCTACACTGCAAATCCAAGATGCTGTTAGAAAAAAATCCAATTACCACTCCTGATTTTTTTGTTATGATGAGCGCTGAAGTAGTGTACGAAGTTGTCTTTGGTGGTTGGTTTTCTGTACACAGTGAATTTTGCTTGATCACTGGATGTTATAACTAAGGTGTCCAAGAAAGGTATTTTACTAATATTATCTCCTACCACTGTAAACTTTATCTTTTCACTTTATTTATTTCAAGAAGTAAACTGTCAATGTTGGTGTTTCTGTGTGTAAGCACTAGTACGTCATCCACATATCTATAACACTTTGTACTTTTCGGCACTCTCCTTTTGCAATTATCCCCTTCAAGTATTTCCATATATAGTGACACCACTACTGGTCTGAAAGCTGAGACCTTTGCCAGGAAGTGTTGGCGACATTCCTCGTTGTTAAATTTGAAAGCACCAAATTTTACACTCATGGAAGCGAGGATCATGGTAGCTTTTTCTTACTATAAAATCCTCCTCACTGATAAGGTATAACACATTTTCCACTGCACTTACCGCACCATCCACCGAGACATTTGTGACTAGTGACGACATCAAAGCTCACCATCTTTTTGCTGTGAAAATTCACTTCCTGCAGTCTTCCCTTAGGGTCGGACGAGTTTTTCAAGTGGGAATCGCTGATTTTACCCAAAGCTCAGGAAAGTGGCTTAGCCAGACATTTAGCTAGCCGGTGAGGAGCACTTCCAATGCCTGAGGTGATGGGTGTTAGAGGATTCCCAGGCTTGTATTTTTTTGGTGGATCTCTCATGGTCGGGATCCTCTGTATCTCCTCCAGTAGGTGTAGTAGCTTCTTCCCCTTCTCCGTTCTGTTGTGAATCATCCTGGCATCTTTGCTGAACCTCCTTAATTCCATCTCCCATTGTCAATGTCTTTCTTTGCTGTAGGTTTTGGCATCTGACAGCAGAGCATCCATCTTTTATACGTATTCGCTGGTGTTCATGATGACTTTTCCCCCTCCTTTGTCTGCGGATGTTATGGTAATGGAAGGTTGGGCACAGAAACGAGGCTGAGGGAGCATCAAGTTCATATAAGACATCATCGGATCATTCGTGGGCTGGTCAACCACGTAGATAAAAAACATCATCTGCCAATATGGAATAAAACAAATATTAAAGAAAAATCTAACAAAGGCACAGATAGAAGCTCTGGAGGCACTCTACATACTGTAACAAACGGTAAAAATAATAACAACAAAAGAGTTGGTGACATGGTGTGGTCTCACACAGGAATGCAGATGATCAGGTCAGAGAGGGAAAGGTAATGGACTAATCAGTGACCTGTAGACTAAAGATTAGCCAAGTATGTGATCCGGCAGCTGGCCATATACTGTAAGTAAGGCTGACCCATCCACATGCTTCGAGTTTCATCCCAACATCGAGGAGGAGAGTGACCAGAGCAGCCATGCAAGACGGACGTGCTACCATTGCCTGCGACCCGTTGAGGGGGGCAACCAGCCAGCCACAGTCTTCCACCTCCCAGAAGATCCAGGGGACCGTGGTTTGGTTTAACGTAATGACAGGGTATGGATTCATTAAATGTGAGGATACTGGCGTTGATGTTTTTGTGCACCGCCAGGCAATCATTAAACCAAATTCATGGCACCTCCAACGCTCCCTGGATGATGGAGAATCGGTGGAATTTAGTCCGTTTGGAACCCCGTAGGGTCCTGAGGCCCGGGATGTTACTGGGCCAGATGATGTAGCTGTGCAGGGTTCTGCCCATGCACGGCGGCGCCTCATGGCCCGGGGGCGTCAGGCCAGGGATCCTGGTTGTTCTGAACAGGTGAACCTCGTCGTGGAGATGTGCATCGCGACGGCGAAGGCTTTTTGTGGAGGTGATAAAAGGGCTTTGCGCGTTCTTCTCCCAAAGATCTTCGAGGAGAATGGGTTGCCTTGCCTTATCATCCCCGAGTGTGTTCGTTTGTTCATTCAAAGATTCCCTGCACCTATAGTGTAGGCCGGGCCATATATTAGCCCAGTCAGTGGGGTATGGGCTGGTTAAAAAACAGTAAATGGGGAGGACAGAAGCTGGGGATTGCCCAGCACACACGTCCTGTCTCCTGGCTGGCTTTGTGGTGTGTGTGTCCCCAAGTGCTTTGCCTGCGATATACACTCTGTCCCTCACCAACGGGAGCGTCGGGGTCGTCCACAACAGACACGACCTGCTGCTCCTTGTCAGACGCCGAGGAGGAGGCTTAGGCTGGAGGCCCCCCTCAACCGACGGACAGCCTTTCAGATTACCGACCTGGCCCCGGACCTGACCAATGCTACAACCACGACTACGACCACGATTACGACCACGGCGGAAGTCCACCAGCCACCAGCAATGTCTGAGGAGGAGCAGGACTAGACTGACACCGCCTCCATGGCCGAGGAAGCGTCGACCGGGTCCTTGACGGTGAAAGAAGTTGGTGTCTCCCCCTCCTCAGACAGAGGAGGGCGCCCCATCTCGCCCTCCCATCATCGACCTAAAGGATCAGCTAGACGTCGCCTCCTATAGACACCTCATGGCTCTCAGCGCTCACACCCGGTCGTACCAGCTCGGATCTATGACATATACCACCCTTTACGATCTGCTAAGAGCTGCTGACCGGGGTGAGGACATGAGACCTGCGCTGATTGTCAGGGGGGAGGAGGTGCGTCTAGCCGACCTGAGAGCATTTTATCATATGCTACCACCTCGTCTGGCCCCTTAGATCGTCGGTGGTGCACAGTGAGGGAGTGGCAACATTTTGTTTATTCACCTTGGCTGGCCTAATGACTCATGTTGGAGGCGATGGCCATTAAGCCACAACAAAATAAATAAAAACACATGCTTCGCCTAACCCCTCCATCTGCCAAGCCGATCTACCACCTACTGAGTAGCCAAGACCACAGTCTGCAGCTGAGATGGACACCAAAGATTTTGCACCCTCCACTTCCACAGTCTGTGACCATCACCTCTACGTATTTCTAGGTGTTTCTCTCGTTTACTCATTCTATTTGACATTAATTGTTTTATTGTTTTCCTTTATTTTTGGTACTGACAGGAAAAATTGTCATATTCCTTGTTTATTATACTTACAACTATACCTTACAACCTCAACATCCTTTACCGCTGCTTCCCCAGTCCAATATGCTAATCTCTGGCCTCGTCCCATTTTGACGGTGAGGGTTGTCCCTAAACACAAACAACTGAACCCAGAGTTGTCCGACCCATGAAAGGATAAATTTTCCTTCGAAAGAGCTACTTATTATTCAACACAGCTCGTTATCACTTCCAACTTCTTGAATAAATGATTTATTTTCATGATTTAATATTTTTTTTAAATTTCATTCTTGACCTGTTTTAGCGAAGGGGTCATTGAACATTAGGTCTAACCTCCTTCCTCGTAATTCGAAGTTGACCCTAAAATGAATAAAATCCTGTGGAGTCAGCAAGAATGAAATGAATCAATCAGCTGATGAACGAGGTTAAAATGAGAGCACTGTTAACTCCCTAGAGTGCAGTATTTATTCTTGCTAAATACCACACGGTTATATTCATCCATTTATGGGATATAATTCGAATTAAGGGGTTAATGGAGGCCATGTCTGACGTATCCATTTCGTAAAGTCTCTCCTAAGATGAATGAAATCGTCTGGAAATATATTTGTCACCCCATCCTTGTTGGCCCATTAGGAGTGTAGGGGTCCGGGACAATGCTGCTGAGTCTTGTCATTTAAGGCAGATGATGACCAGTGTCTCGTCTCTGAGTGGCATTATGTGAACAATAAAACTCATCCAGAGCTAGGATGTTCAGTAAACCATTACTGCCGAATACGTCCGGTTAGAGCGGATTAACCCAGAACACCACGTAGAGTAATAAACTGTTTCCTGGGTGACAAAAATCCATCTGCTTTGTCACCCACGGACGAGTCACCTGAAAGTCCCATTACTGTAGGCTACACTGAGTGAGTCGATGGTTGGCGCAGAGAATTGAGAAAATAACGTATGGAAGTGAAGGTGGGGGTATTATTATTACTTCCGCCAACGAAGTTTGAGGAGGTTATGCTTTCTCCTATGTTTGTGTGTCTGTTTATCCCGACGATATCTTCAAAAGTTCTCAATGAATTTTAATGAAATTTTGTGGAATATTGATTGAATTTGGGGGCGAATCCGGATCCAGATCCAGGATTGCCGGAGGAATGCGCTCTGTCAGTGCTTTCAAGTTTATTATTATTATTAATTATTATTATTATTATTATTATTATTATTATTATTTTTATTATTATTATTATCATTATTATTATTACTGTTGTTTATTAAATCAGGTTGTCTACTATCATGGGCCGTGATCTAAGCAGCACATGAGACGTCGTAGCGTCTGTTTTCCAGCGATTTATTTTACATATGCCACTTCTTTATATTCTGACACGTCATTGATGCTAATTGTGTCCATATTATAATATATAAATACCATTAAAATGATATCAGGGAATAATATCCATAATACTGAGACATTAAGGCAGGCACATAACGCACAATATGTGCAGAGAATTACTGCTAAGTACGGAGAAATTTTACACAAATTTTAAGCCATCATTGTTTTCAGTACCGAAACCGATGGGGAGTCAAATAATTTTTTATTCATTCTGACAACTTACCGAAATTAGATGAAGATTCTCAGTTCAGCAATAAGATGCCTTTTTAGTTGTGCTAACGTTGGAGTAGAAAACAATAACGGGGGTAATAGATTTTGTGCCTGATCAGAGGTACTAAAACTGCTAATAAGGTCCTACGGAGGCTCACAGCGCCTCCCCAGACCTCCCAGCTACAGACGCTCGCTTCTATCACCTCCCACCACCTTTTCAACAATCTATAGACATCTATCTCCCGCCCCCTCCTTGTGAATTTTCTATCTACGCCCCTGAGGAGCAGTGACCATTGAAGTAGCGATAGGAAAGAGATAAAGATGCAATAGTGCGGCGAAGAAAGAGGTTGAAGAGAGCCAGTAAGAGGAGGAAAGTTAATGAGACGAAAAGCATTTGACTCCACCTTAATGAGAAGAGCTGTATGAGGGGAGCCTCCCCACACATGAGAGTTGTACTCTACACACGGGCGAATAAAAAACGTGTATAAAACCAACAACTGTGCAGGGGTTAAGAAGGTACGGAGTCAGCTTAGCACACCTAATCTCTTGGAAGCAGAGTCTACAAAGGATGTAATATGATCTTTCCACTCTAAATCCCGAGAAAATGAAACCTTAAGACAGTATGTTTAAGGACGATACAGGATTGAGCTGGATATTAATAACATTAGCGGGTACTCCTGTGGAAGATTTTGTTGCAGATTCTACAAAGAATGTAATATGATCTTTCCACGTTAAATCCCGAGAGAATGAAACCTCAATTATGTTTAAGGATGATGCAGGATTGAGGTGGATATTATCAAATATTAGCGGGTACTCCTGTGGAAGATTTTGTCCCGTTGATAAGTGTAAGAACTGAGTCTTTGATGCATTAAAAGCAACAAGATTACTTTTACCCCAGTCAGAGATGATCCAAGTCACAAAATAGGTGTGCCATAGCTTTATCCCTTGTTTGTTGATGTAACTGCTGAGATGAACGTTGCGAGAACCGAATGGAAATGTGAAGGGTGGAACCATTAGCGTACGAGTGGATGGGATTAGATGTACAGTACAACTTAGAAGGTCATTTATGAATTAAAGGAAGGGAGCTGGTGGTAGGATAGAGCCCCGAGTAACACCACTATTGATAGATCTAGAAGAACAGTGTCCGTCTACAACAGCAGCCGTAGAGCGACCAGAAAGGAAGGTATAAATGAATTCATACATAGGAAGTTAAAAACCGTAAGAGGGCAGTTGGGAAATTAATGATTTTGCCAGACTCGATCAAAAGCCTTTGCGAGGCCAATTGCAATGGCAAAGCTTTCGCCAAAGTCCCAAAAGGAGGATGATCAGGAGTCTGAAAGGTAGTTGTTGTTGTTGGGATATTTGTCCCAGTTTCCTGGGACACGGGCAAACAGAGAGCCCATCAGAGGTGCGCACTACTTGCGGGAACTTGCTTTAGCGAGGTGGAGGATAATCCCTTACCGTAGTAATTAATATATTTAATGGAGCACGGGCAACAACGTCAGCAGCGTCCATAAAGACGTCACCAGATCTGGCAAGGGCCAAGTCGAGCTCAGACCTGAGCATGGTGGTGGCTGGGCGGTCCAGAAGATAATGAAGAAGGGGCTCCTCACAGCTGGCCAAGCAATGGGCACACGGGTCTGGCTCCATACCCACAATTTGCTTGTAGCAGAGAAACCCAAGACGCAATCTTCGAAGCCGGACTACAATATAATTAGGTAGTCCTGGGGGGGGCAACAGAAGGGAATAGGACGTGGCAGTAGCATACCATTTTGCAGAGCAAGAGCCCTCCGTGACCCAGAGCTGATGGTCCTCTAGGGATAGTCTTCCCATGGTGGCAGTGAGAGTTCGGATGAGGTGCGAGGGACTAGGGCGTAGTGGGAATGTGATGTCTGGGAGATCGCAAGCTGAACGCGCAGCGTCATCAGCACGCTCGTTGCCACTGATTCCCACATGTCCCGGGAGCCAGTGAAGGTTAATCGTTGCACTCCTATGGACAAGAAGTGATGCAAATGTATGGATCGCTGTTAGGAGAAAGACGTTGTCATGCAGCAAGAATGATCGTAATCTCTGAATGGAGGAAAGAGAGTCTATGTGGATTATGACTTGGTTGCGACGATGGTGGTGAGCATGGCGCAATGCACCCAGGATGGCCGCAAGTTCCGCCTGGAAAACGGATACACCTGAGGAGAGTTGCCAAGCTTCCACTATTTGCCCAGAGACAAAGGCCGCTCCAGCTGCGCCATTAGGGGAAACAGAGCCATCAGTATAATAGATGGCTGCGTCTGGTAAGGCCAGAGCTGCCACCCTACTGAGACCCTCCTGGCGAAGGAGTGCTGGAATTGAGGAGCGAGGTTTAGCCTCCGATGGACAAATAATATTAAAAAGAGAAGGATCCCATGGTGGTGGATCAACATATCCAGGAAAGGGAGAGTCAGGATCTTGACAGAGGCTCGCAGCAGCTCCCAGTCCATGGATGACAGCGGCTGTGGTGCGGGCCCAGCCACG
Organism: Coenobita brevimanus; assembly: GCF_032717465.1. Taxonomy (NCBI): domain Eukaryota; kingdom Metazoa; phylum Arthropoda; class Malacostraca; order Decapoda; family Coenobitidae; genus Coenobita; species Coenobita brevimanus. The sequence continues at coordinate 8,153,136 of NC_137004.1, read as the reverse complement.
CTGAGGGGCCGGCTCGGGTGGGCGGCAGAGAAGGTGTTTTAGGAGGGCAGTGACAGGCAGGTTAGGCAGGCACTGGATCAGCTTCAGAGTGACAATTGCCACTCGTAACATAATGCGATGGGCCAGAGACGGCACCCCACCCTCCATACGCAGATTGACAAGCCGGGTCCAGCATGGAGCACCCAGCATAATGCAGAGTGCATCATTCTGGATGACCTCCAGAGATCTAGCGACTGGCGGAGTGAGTCCCGTCAAACAGATAGCACTGTAATCTACTAAGGATTGGACTGCATGTATGTAAAAAGTCCGTAGGACGGAATATGATGCCCCCAAACTCCGCTTGGATAGATAGCGGAGAGCAGCCATGCAGGCGGATGCACGCTCCCTCAGGTACTGAACGTGGCAGGAAAAGTTAAGACCCGCTTCAAGCCAGACCCCCAAGTACCGATGTGCAGTGACAAGGGAGAGCTGATGGCCCCCAAGTAGCAATGGAAAGTCTGGGGGACGGAGTCCGAATGGCAGGCACTTGGTCTTATGAAAATTAATTTTGAGCCCTAACTCGGCACACTTGGCATGGAGCCGAGAAAGGGCCAAGTCTGCCTGTCGAAAACAATCCCGTCTAGTAAAAACGAGGGCAAGATCGTCTGCATAACAGAGGAGGGTGACGCCAGGCCCATAGTCGATGGTTAAGAGCCCCTCCATAAGGATATTAAAGAGGAGGGGGCTTAGTACGCTCCCCTGGGGCGTGCCATTTAAATGTTTGCAAAAGTGTGAGAGGTGCCCCTGGAATCTGACCCCTGCAGAGCGATCCGCAAAGAAGTCCCTGATCCAGGATAAAAGCCTGCCTCCCACACCCCTGTCTGCAAGGGCAGCCAAAATAACTGTAGGGCTGGCTAGTTCAAAAGCCTTTTCAAGGTCGAGGAAGACGGCCATCCCCCTTCCCCCTCTCAGTTTCCCAAGGAAAGACGTGAGGCAGTGAGTGGCACTCCTACCATGGTGATAAGCGAAAATCCTTGGGTGCAGTGGTCCCAGCCGCCAAGCGAGACGAGCCCGCACAACCCTCTCAGCCGTTTTAGCGATACAGCTAAGGAGGGAGATGGGGCGCATGGCGGTAGGATCATGAGGCTTAGGAATCGGGTGAATAACAGCCGCCTTCCACGACCTTGGCAGACGCCCCTCAGATCACGAGAGGTTGATCAGATCAAGTAGGCGCTCGCTGCCGCAATCCCCAGCGTGTGACAGGAGTGAATATGTGATTCCGTCCAGTCCAGGCGCAGAGTTCCCCCTGTGGTGCAGTGCTTTTAGAACCTCCCCGCTGGTGATGGGACAATCAGCTGGGTCTGGCCTATCACAGGCAGCCTGAACTGCCGTGGCACGAGCGGTGCATAGCTGAGCCTGCAGAATCTGAACGGATTGTGGGAGATTGCTTGAAGCAGAGCGATCCGCGAAGTGCTGAGCGAGGCGGCTGGCCTCTGCGGCAGGATCAGGATGCGAGGGCGGACGAGGAGGACGTGGATCGGAGATGGACCTGATTCTCCTCCACATCTCCCTGAGTGTGGAGTGAGCATCTAGGGTACGACACCATCCAATCCACGCCTCCTCCTTGGGGCGGCGTTTCTCTGTGGTGACATGTCGCGTGACAGCCACCAGGTACCGACGGTGTGGAGATGTGCGACACCGTCGGTACTGCCTGCGTGCCGCATTGAGCCGCCGGTTCAATTCCTTGACCCTGTCGCAGTAAATCCAGCCGTCCCGATAGCATCTCGCAGATCGACGCTGCAGGGGGATAGCAAGAGAGGCAGCCTGTGAAAAAATACTCGCCACCTGATCTGCTCGTCTCTCGAGGTCTGAGGCGGGAGGAGATGCAGCAAAGGCCGCAGCTAAGGCCTGGGCAAACGCCACCCAGTCGGCCCTACGGAAGTCCCACCGCAGAGGAGGGGGTGGCGTCGGTGGGAGTGGAGCAGTTGGCAGAGTGACCTCTAGGGCAAAATGATCACTAGCGAGGTGTCGGTGCAGCGACCATGTTGCCGAGCCCGCAAGGGGGGAGGACACAAACGCCAAGTCCAGACGCCCCCCGTCAATGTGTGTGGCCTCAGTGGTGTCGTTTAATAGGGAAACACCACCCACCTCCTCCAGTATTAAAGAGATGTGTCGTCCTGCATCGTTGGGCCGAAGAGGCGAAGAGAGCAGGGCGTGGTGGGCATTGAAGTCGCCCCCAATGTACACAGCTCCCCTGGCAGCTTGGGAGAAAAGTTCCCCCAACTCCAGGGTGCTCCTCTGGCTCCGGTATACATTGTATACCGTCAGGGGCGACGTCGCCAGATGGAGAACCACGCCCTGAACCTCCACATCAGGTCCACAGAAAGGAGGGGGCTCACAATCCGTGTACGCGATGTGGTCCCGGACCAGAACAGCACATCCCCGTGTAACGCCACGAATATACGGGGAGATGGGTGGTGTATCCTGAGAGATGGAAAGTGGAATTGCCTGGGAGCAGGGTCTCCTGCAGGAGAATGACATGAGGGCAGTCCTTTGCGGCCGCTTCCTGCAAAAGCGGGAGCTTGCTCCGTGCTCCCAAGCAATTCCACTGGAGGAGCCTGAGAGAGCGGTCTACTGGCCGTCCGGCGACAGTTGCGGACGGTCGTTCTCCTGCAGCAGTGGTGAGGCCCTCTCCATCACTTTGGCCCCTGATGGTGTTAGGGTTTGCCCCAAACGATGATGCTGGCGAGGCAGCTGTGCGGTGGAAGACAGAGCATTGGGAGGTCGTGGCTTGACCCTCTTGGACGGGCGAGCTGTCCTGTGCGGTGTGGGACGGGGTCGCCCTGCCGAACGAGCTGGGCGACGAGGGGACAGAGGAGCACCTAGGCTCGCCATCTTCCTCTCGATCCCCTGGTCCACCAGGCGATTGGCAGCTTCGGCAAGAGGCTCGGTTGGGAGAGGGATGTCGAGGGTTGAAGCTATTGTCTTCGCTAGGGTCATCACGAGCTCTGTTGCAAAGGTCCTGAGCTCCTCCGTTGTGAAGGAGATCACCGGAGGAGCAGGAGTGGGGGGTGGACTGGGTGTGGAGCCAGACACTGGTGGCGGAATTGTCAGTGACCATCTGGTCGCTACAGTTGGAAGTGGTGGCGAGACAGGCGGCACTTGGCGGTGGACCTCTGCTGTGGTCTGGACCACAGTCAGAGCTGAGGGCAATGGAGGGAACTCCTGGTCGCTGAGAGGTGGTGGGCGCTGGATGAGAGGGCGGTGCTGTTGGCCCCAGATGAAAGTGCCGGGGGGAGCTGGAGTGGCGCTGGTGGCCTGGTTCTCCTGCACAAAAGCAACCTGCCTCTCTCGACCCTGGTTCACTCGGTGAACCCTCGCGGGGCAGCTGGGGTGCCAGGCGTGGTGTCGTCCGGAGCAGTTGGGGCACTTGGCCGCAACTGGTTGCTTCGCCTTGTACCGCTGGAGGCACTCGGCCGTGTCGTGGCCGCCACTGCACATGCCGCAGATGACGGGGCGGTTGCAGTTGGCACGGTGGTGCCCGTAGCGCTGGCAGCGGTAGCAACGGAGTGGCTCTGGGGTGAAGGGGCGAAGGTGATATGTTCCCCAGTTCCCTAGGTCGATCGCAGGGATCAGAGGACCCCGCAGGGTGACAATGGCCTGTCGAGTCTCCTCTCTGGTTCGCGCTTTCTGGCATCGGGTTGCTTCCTCGACCTGAGGGTGGTGAAGCAGTATCTCTATGGGCATTCGCAAGTGATAGCCCATGACCACTGCCTTCGTAGACTGTTGGCCGGGCGTCAGCTCGACTAGCTTCACAGGGCAGGCCTCGTCCTGCAGAGCTGTTCTCAAGAGGTCATAGGCCCCCTCGTCCTTCGGCACCAACACCGAGCTTCCATCCCGACCTATCAGGTTGGAGCAGCGTAGCCCTGGCAGGTGACGCTCTAGTGCAGCCACGGCGTCGTAGCTCGTCGCATGCCCGTCCTGTACCGGCACACGGAAAGCTGGAAATGCAGAGCGGGGAGGCGGACGCACAGCTACTGACACGGAGGGACAAGCAGCAGAGGGACCCCTGAGGGGAGGCCCAGTGCGTACTGCCGGAGGAGGGCCGTTTCCCTGGCGAACACGCCTCGATCCCTTGCGTACCACGGGGGTGAAGCCCTCATCATCGTGCAGAGCATGATCAGCAGAGGGGGAGATTTGAGTCATAGCAGGAGCCTCCGACGGGACCTCCAGTCGCTTGAGAATACGAGAACTGGCCGGGCTAGGCTCGTGAGAGGGTGCGCAGGTGGGAGCACAAGGCTGCGGATCGAGGGCTCGGTTCACGGGAGTGCCTTGCCGTGGATTAGGGCTGGCATCGGCACTTAGGGAGGCTGAAGCGTCCTTGGGAGAAGAGAGAGATGGTGGAGCAGGTGCAACCTCCTCCATAGCCTCATGTCGGCGGGCTGCCTAAGCAGAGCAGGTAGAGTCACCTTGCAAGCGAGGTACCACTCCCGTAGATTTGGGTGTGGAGGGGTTTGCACAAGCGGCCTCGTGAGCTGACGAGTGGGAGCTCGAGTCAGAGCAGTGACGCTCCCTCTTCGTGCCTGTGGCAGGGCACGGGATGGAGGGCCTCGACTGAGGAAGCGGGAGGCGGGAATGCCCCTGGGGCCTAGGGATGCTGGATCCCTTCATGGTGCTCACCGAAGCAGGCCAAAGAACTCAGTCAAAACACACACACACACACACACATACACCTCACACACACAACCAATCAAAAAGCACAAGCAAACAAAAAACAGCAAAAGTGGCCAGGTCCCTACAGTGACGGGCAACCTATGCTCCCCGCCCTCTAAAGGGCGATGGGAGGCCCCGCCACTGCCCCTTTCGGGTCTTCCCTACTCTAACAGAGCCGCCCTCACCGCCTCCTATAACCAGGCCCTAAAGGCCCCCCTTCATGGAAGTGCCCTAACGGCACCCCTTCAGGGTTCGGCGTCGTACTACGGTGAGGGACACTAACGGCAGGCCAAAAAAAAACAAAAAAAAAACCCACACACTCAGTCACAAACACACACACACTCCCACTCACACCCAGGCAATCTGAGACTAAGTCTCAGAAAAAACCTGTAAAGCAAAAGAAAATCTTCCTCAGTGCCAGAGACTAAGTCAAAACAGGCCAAAAAACGAGGAAAAACAGGCGAAATTCTCCACGAGTGAACGAACCAGTGTTCAGAGCTCGAGAGAAATCGGCCAGACCTCCTCACCCGACAGAGTCTGAGCTAGGAGTGACCACCTACTGAGTAGCCAAGACCACAGTCTGCAGCTGAGATGGACACCGAAGATTTTGCACCCTCCACTTCCACAGTCTGTGACCATCACCTCTACGTATTTCTAGGTGTTTCTCTCGTTTACTCATTCTATTTGACATTAATTGTTTTATTGCATTGTTTTTCCTTTATTTTTGGTACTGACAGGAAAATCTGTCATATTCCTTGTTTATTATACTTACAACTATACCTTACAACCTCAACATCCTGTACCGCTGCTTCCCCAGTCCGATATGCTAATCTCTGGCCTCGTTCCCTTTTGACGGTGAGGGTTGTCCCTAAACACAAACAACTGCACCCAGAGTTGTCCGACCCATGAAAGGATAAATTTTCCTTCGAAAGAGCTACTTATTATTCAACACAGTTCGTTATCACTTCCAACTTCTTGAATAAATGATTTATTTTCATGATTTAATATTTTTTTTTTACTTCATTCTTGACCTGTTTTAGCGAAGGGGTCAGTGAACATTAGGTCTAACCTCCTTCCTCGTAATTCGAAGTTGACCCTGAAATGAATAAATTCGTGCGGAGTCAGCAAGAATGAAATGAGTAAATCAGCTGATGAACGAGGTTAAAATGGGAGCAATGTTAACCCCCTACAGTGCAGTGTTTATTCTTGCAAAATACCACACGGTTATATTCATCCATTTATGGGATATATTTCGAATTAAGGGGTTATTGGAAGCCATGTCTGACGTATCCATTTCGTAAAGTCTCTCCTAAGATGAATGAAATCGTCTGGAAATATGTTTGTCATGCCATCCTTGTTAGCCCATTAGGAGCGTAGGGGTCCGGGACGATGCTGCTGAGTCTTGTCATTTAAGGCAGATGATGACCAGTGTCTCGTCTCTGAGTGGCATTATGTGAACAATAAAACTCATCCAGACCTCGGATGTTCAGTAAACCATTACTGCCTCATCCGTCCGGTTAGAGCAGATTAACCCAGAACACCACGTAGAGTAATAAACTGTTTCCTGGGTGACAAAAATCCATCTGCTTTGTCACCCACGGACGAGTCACCTGAAAGTCCCATTACTGTAGGCTACACTGAGTGAGTCGATGGTTGGCGCAGAGAATTGAGAAAATAACGTATGGAAGTGAGGGTGGGGGGGTATTATTATTATTTCCGCCAACGAAGTTTGAGGAGGTTATGCTTTCTCCTATGTTTGTCTGTCTGTTTATCCCGACGATATCTTCAAAAGTTCTCAATGAATTTTAATGAAATTTTGTGGAATATTGATTGAATTTGGGGGCGAATCCGGATCCAGATCCAGCATTGCCGGAGGAATGCGCTGTCAGTGCTTTCTAGTTATTATTATTATTTATTATTATTATTATTATTATTATTTTTATTATTATTATCATTATTATTATTACTGTTGTTTATTAAATCAGGTTGTCTACTATCATGAGCCGTGATCTAAGCAGCACATGAGACGTCGTAGCGTCTGTTTTCCAGCGGTTATTTTACATATGCCACTTCTTTATATTCTGACACGTCATTGAGGCTAATTGTGTCCATATCAAAATATATAAATACCATTAAAATGATGTCAGGGAATAATATCCATAATACTGAGACATTAAGGCAGGCACATAACGCACAATATGCGCAGAGAATTACTGCTAAGTACTCAGAAATTTTACATAAATTTTGAGCCTTCATTGTTTTCAGTACCGAGACCGAAGGGAAGTCAAATAATTTTTTATTCATTATGACAACTTACCGAAATTAGATGAAGATTCTCAGTTGAGCAATAAGATGCCTTTTTAGTTGTGCTAACGTTGGAGTAGAAAACAGGAACGGGGGTAATAGATTTTGTGCCAGATCAGAGGTACTAAAACTGCTAATAAGGTCCTACGGAGGCTCACAGCGCCCCCCAAGACCTCCCAGCTACAGAGGCTCACTTCTATCACCTCCCACCACCTTTTCAACAATTTATAGACATCCCGCCTCCTCCTTGTGAATTTTCTAGCTACGCCCCTGAGGAGCAGTGACCATTGAAGTACCGATAGGAAAGAGATGAAGATGCAATAGTGCGGCGAAGAAAGAGGTTGAAGAGAGCCAGTAAGAGGAGGAAAGTTAATGAGACGAAAAGCATTTGACTCCACCCTAATGAGAAGAGCTGTATGTGGGGAGCCTCCCCACACATGAGAGTTGTACTCTACACACGGGAGAATAAAAAACGTGTATAAAGCCAACAACTGTGCAGGGGTTAATGAGGTATGGAGTCAGCTTAGCACACCTAATCTCTTGGAAGCAGATTCTACAAAGGCTGTAATATGATCTTTCCACTCTAAATCCCGAGAAAATGAAACCTCAAGTATGTTTAAGGACGATGCAGGATTGAGCTGGATATTAATAACATTAGCGGGTACTCCTGTGGAAGATTTTGTTGCAGATTCTACAAAGAATGTAATATGATCTTTCCACGCTAAATCCCGAGTGAATGAAACCTCAATTATGTTTAAGGATGATGCAGGATTGAGGTGGATATTATTAAACATTAGCGGGTACTCCTGTGGAAGATTTTGTCCCGTTGATAAGTGTAAGAACTGAGTATTTGATGCATTAAAAGCAACAAGATTACTTTTACCCCAGTCAGAGATGATCCAAGTCACAAAATAGGTGTGCCATAGCTTTATCCCTTGTTTGTTGATGTAACTGCTGAGATGAACGTTGCGAGAACCGAATGGAAATGTGAAGGGTTGAACCATTAGCGTACGAGTGGATGGGATTAGATGTACAGTACAACTTAGAAGGTCATTTACGAATTAAAGGAAGGGAGCTGGTGGTAGGATAGAGCCCCAAGTAACACCACTATTGATAGATCTAGGAGAAGAACAGTGTCCGTCTACAACAGCAGCCGTAGAGCGACCAGAAAGGAAGCTATAGATGAAGGCACACATAGGAAGATAAAAACCGTAAGAGGGCAGTTGGGAAATTAATGATTTTGCCAGACTCGATCAAAAGCCTTTGAGAAGGCAATTGCAATGGCAAAGCTTTCGCCAAAGTCCCGAAAGGAGGATGACCAGGAGTCTGAAAGGTAGGTGCGAAGATCGCCAGTGGCGTGTCCCTGACGGAACCCGTACTGACGATCAGAAAGAAGATCGTGATAGGAAAGATGCTTTAAAATTTTCCTGTTAAGAATAATCTGGAAAACCTTTGAGACACAGGATGTTAAAGCAATTAGGCGATAGTTGGAGGGTTGGGAATGGTCACTCTTCTTTGGGACTGGCTGGATAAGAGCAAACCTCCAGCAAGAAGGAAAAAGTACAAGTTGATAGACAAAGGAGAAAGAGTTTACATAAGCTGGGTGTATGCACAGACACATACTTCTTAGGGATAACAGGAGGGACCCAAAAAGGCCCATATGCCTTGTTAGTACTGAGGCCAGTTAAGGCAGAAAATACATCAGTTGAAGAAATTCTAATGTCAGCCATGAGGAAGTCAGAGGGGGGAAGTAATGGAGGAACAGCACTGGAACCGTCTGAGATGGAATTAGAGGGGAAAGTCTGAGTGAATAGATCTGCTTTATCAGTAGCTGAAATAGTTAGACAGCCATTAGAGTAGAAAAGAGGAGAGAACGATGATGAGGTAAAGTTGTTAGAAAGGTTTTGGCGAGGTGCCAAAAGGAGCGGGAAGAATTCGAGTTGGAGAGTTGAGAATATTTAGTATGGGGAAAATTATCTTAAATGTCGGGACCAACTGCCTAGCCCCGGGTCCTACGCTCCTCATGGGGCAATGTAGGATTGGATGATGGATGGATGGATGGGAAATTTATTTTTAGCAGTGTGAAGAACAGACTAAGCACGATTCCGGGGAGAAACATAAAAGAGATTTGTTTCACGGGTGGGTTGGCTCCACTAATTTTGTAGGCCTTCTCCTCTGTTTGGACAGCATTAGAACAAGCGTGATTAAACCAAGGCATTTTTGCATTTGTTAAAGGATATGGGAAAGGAATGTATGCTTCTGTGCCTGAGAGAATAACCTCCGTAATGAGCATGGCACACTCAGATGGCACCCGGCCATGGAAACAATAATTATTCCGGGAAAACTGTTGACACATTATGGCAGATGTATAATTATGAGTCGTGTAAAGAAACACGAGTCTGAGACAGAAGTTTATTGCTGACTAGTTTCACTCAGAAGCTTCTTCAGTGGAATGAACTTTTCCCCGGATCGGTCTGACTTACAGTATATGGCCGCCTGCTTGTTCACACACTTGGCTAATCCTTGGTCTGCAGGTAGCTGATTGGTCCGTTACCATTCCCTCTCTGACCTGATCATCTGCACTGCTATGTGAGACCACACCACATCACATACTTTTTTTTTCTTTTTTAAATGATTGTTATGTAGAGTGTCTCGAAAGCTTTTCTTTGTGTCTTTGTTAGATTTTTCTCTAATATATTTGTTTCACTCCATTTAAGCAGATGGTGTTTTGCATCATTGTGGTTGACCAGGGCACTAGTTATCCGATGATGTCTTACATCAGCTTTATGCTCCCTCAGTCTCGTTTCTGTGCCCCTACTGGTTTCTCCATAGTAAGCTGCTTCGCAACCACTACAGGGTATCTTGTATACTATGCTATTCTCATTTAAAGGGGCTTCTTTTTCCCCTCCTATTATGTCAATTACTTTCTTCCCTGATGATGTCACTGTGTTTATGTTGGCATGGCGTAGTGCTTTTCGAGACTCATGACTACGTCCGAGTTTGGTACTATTATGTACTTATCCTGTCTTTTATCTGACTTTCCCCTTTCCATTATTTGCTTTTCTTTTTCTTTCAGTGTGACTAGAAGGCCCTTGGGTATCCAAGTTTTAGAAAGGCACTTATGATGTAGACTAATTCACTTTGGAGATACTCTACACTGCAAATCCAAGATGCTCTTAGAAAAAAATCCAATTACCACTCCTGATTTTTTTCTGTTATGATGAGCGCTGAAGTAGTGTACAAAGTTGTCTTTGGTGGTTGGTTTTCTGTTCACAGTGAATTTTGCTTGATCACTGGATCTTATAACTAAGGTGTCCAAGAAAGGTATTTTACTAATATTATCTCCTACCACTGTCAACTTTATCTTTTCACTTACTTTATTTAGTTCAACAAGTAAACTGTCAATCTTGGTGTTTCTCTGTGTAAGCACTAGTACATCATCCACATATCTATAACACTTTGTACTTTTCGGCACTATCCTTTTGTAATGATCCCTTTCAAGTATTTCCATATATAGTGACGCCACTACTGGTCTGAAAGCTGAGACCTTTGCCAGGTTGTGTTGGCGACATTCCTCGTTGCTGAATTTGAAAGCACCAAATTTTACACTCATGGAAGCGAGGATCATGTCATAGCTTTTTCTTACTATAAAATCCTCCTCACTGATAAGGCATAACACATTTTCTACTGCACTTATCGTGTCATAAAAACTTTGTAGTTACTTCTAGAGAAGTATATTTTAGACTTGTGGTCGAGTGGCTTTTATATCTTGTAGTAGCTTCCCCACCAGATGTCATGTAGTGATGGGAGAGGTAAAGAATAGTATGGGACTATTTTTATTTGTCTTGGAAATATTAAACAGGTCTCTCACATGGAAAGAGTATAAGTCCCGGGTAGCTACCTCCCTGTCTCGCTATCTCTCTCTCTCTCTGTTATAAGGCTAATCTCCGTCTCGACCTCTCTCTAGGGTCGCTTGTCTCCTTCTACTCTCTCTTTCCTAAAATCTGGTGTAGCAGGGGTGTGTCACGTGTGTTCCTCGTGGATCTTTGTTCACGAGAGGACTGCTGACAGCTAACTGCATCATCTCCTTACTGGCCGCTGTCGTCAGCTTTCCTCAGTGTTAAGAGTGTGTAAGCATGTTTAGCACTGCTCGATTCTCGCAGACACAACACCTTCTCATCATTTGACTTCCTGCTTCTATCTGTCTCTCTATCTATCTATTTATCTATCTATCTATTATGTAGTCCTACATTTGCTCGGCCGCGCGAAAATGGCGTACCATCGACATTTAATAGTTATAACATATTAATACATACTACATACACATTATAATGAACTTATAAGCTAATTAAGTGAAATACATAATATTGTAAAGTAACATAATTGTATGAATATTGTATACATATATTATTCATAGTAAATAGTGATTATTCAGTAATATTACATTTTAAATAAGTTGTATACATATTTGAATAAATGCAATGGTTGTTGTATAACACTTGTAAGACGTGCATGTACAACAGACGTACGCATATAATTGTGCAATGGTAATACTGCTAAGTTATACATTACATATTTGAGTTATCACTTTAGTAATGTCTAATATTTCACCTAACTTGTATGATGATACTGGTAATACAGAATTGTGCTATAATTGTATGACTTATATTGTGTTAATGCATAATTGTGTTGGCCTTATAATTGTAGTTACATTTTGTTAATGCAACTATTACATAAGTGTCTTGGCCTTATAATTGTAGTTAAAGTTACATAAAAGTTAGATCTTGTTAATGCAACTGTTAATTGGCAAAGTGTAACATAATGCAATCGTTTGTCGTTACCTAATTGTTACATATCGTTTGTAGGTACATAATTGTAGTTAGTGTAACATAATGCAATCGTTTGTCGTTACATAATTGTTACATATCGTTTGTAGTTACATAATTGTAGTTAGTGTAACATAATGCAATCGTTTGTCGTTATATAATTGTTATAACTGCAGTCCTAACATATGCTGCGGTCGATGATAGTGATGATGTTTCGTGCCACTTGTATGTGGAGACAACAATTTGCTTTTTTGTTTGTAGTTTATGTGGTATTTTGACTTATGTAGTAACATTTACACTTATTTTCATTTGTTTGTTATGTGATCTTACTCTATTTCTCTTTTTTCTTTCTTACTTTTTTTTTTTTTTTGTATTGATTTTCTATAGTTTGTTTCTCTTTGCTTGTGTACACTTTTTCCATTTTGTTCATGGTTGCATAATTACTGGATAATTTCCTTGGGATACTTTTTTAAAGTTTAGTTTATATTGCACAGAGATTATAAAATGATATTATATAGTCCCATATTTTGTTATTTTATATAAAAAAATATATATACACTATATACAGTATTAACTATACACACTGACTTCTTGTTCACCTGTACCTATCGTAGGTAATATGTGTGTCAGCACTGTGTGGAAATCATTGTCTTCACGATTGTGTTGAAGATGTTTACTCTTGCTAACGGCATTTGTGTTGGCCATTTTTTTTTTTTCTCTAGTTTACCTTGTAACTTAATTTATGTTTCCACTAGGTAGCTTTAATTAATAAATGTTTAATACAGTTCTTTTAATCGCTCACTGAGTAACTGTGATGGTATATTTTCTTTATTACTTTGTAGATATAATAATGTATAGTTGTATGTATGAAACACGTATTTTATGTAGGTATAAATGGTAACACTCGTTGGTAGTAAATAAATGTTATAATAAATGAATGAATATATACAGTGTAGAATATTTATTGTTGGTGATTATTTAGTGTTTGAGTTATGCAGATAACTGAAGTAAGTATGTGTATTTAAACTGTAACTATACAGCACGTTTTATATGTTTATGCAGAAGCTTATTGTCTATCACTATGTATTGTATAAATGAAGTAACTATGTAACTCACTAATTTTTACCGTGGTGGGAATGGTGTGAGTGGTGGTGCAGGTGGTGTGTTGACTGACGTGGCATCTGTTCAGCAAGCGCGCATGATGACCTCAACTTCCCACACTGGTAGCTGTGGTGACTACAATCGCACCATCCACCGAGACATTTGTGACTAGTGACGACATCAAAGCTCACCATTTTATTGCTGTGAAAATTCACTTCCTGCAGTCTTCCCTTAGGGTCGGACGAGTTTTTCAAGTGGGAATCGCTGATTTTACCCAAAGCTCAGGAAAGTGGCTTAGCCAGACATTTAGCTAGCCTGTGAGGAGCACTTTCAATGCCTGAGGTGATGGGTGTTAGAGGATTCCCAGGCTTGTATTTTTTTGGTGGACCTCTCATGGTCGGGATCCTCTGCGTCTCCTCCAGTAGGTGTAGTAGCTTCTTCCCCTTCTCCGTTCTGTTGTGAATCGTCCTGGCATCTTTGCTGAACCTCCTTAATTCCATCTCCCATTGTCAATGTCTTTCTTTGCTGTAGGTTTTGGCATCTGACAGCAGGGCATCCATCTTCTATACGTATTCTCTGGTGTTCATGATGACTATTCCCCCTCCTTTGTCTGCGGATGTTATGGTAATGGAAGGTTGGGCACAGAAACGAGGCTGAGGGAGCATAAAGCTCATATAAGACATCATCGGATCATTAGTGGGCTGGTCAACCACGTAGATGAAAAACATCATCTGCCAATATGAAGTGAAACAGAAATATTAAAGAAAAATCTAACAAAGGGACAGAGAGAAGCTCTGGAGGCACTCTACATACTGTAACAAACGGTAAAAATAATAACAACAAAAGAGTAGGTGACATGGTGTGGTCTCACACAGGAATGCAGATGATCAGGTCAGAGAGGGAAAGGTAACAGACTAATCAGTGACCTGCAGACTAAAGATTAGCCAAGTATGTGGTCCGGCAGCTGGCCATATACTGTAAGTCAGGCTGACCCATCCACATGCTTCGAGTTTCATCCCAACATCGAGGAGGAGAGTGACCAGAGCAGCCATGCAAGATGGGCGTGCTACCATTGCCTGCGACCTGTTGAGGGGGGCAACCAGCCAGCCACAGTCTTCCACCTCCCAGAAGATCCAGGGGACCGTGGTTTGGTTTAACGTAATGGCAGGGTATAGATTCATCAAATGCCAGGATACTGGCGTTGATGTTTTTGTGCACCGCCAGGCAATCATTAAACCAAATCCATGGCACCTCCAACGCTTCCTAGGTGATGGAGAATCGGTGGAATTTAGTCTGTTTGGAACCCCGTAGGGTCCTGAGGCCCGGGATGTTACTGGGCCGGATGATGTAGCTGTGCAGGGTTCTGCCCATGCACGGCGGCGCCTCATGGCCCGGGGGCGTCAGGCCAGGGATCCTGGTAGTTCTGAACAGATGAACCTCGTCGTGGAGATGTGCATCGCGACAGTGAAGGCTTTTTGTGGTGGTGATAAAAGGGCTTTGCGTGTTCTTCTCCCCAAGATCTTCAAGGAGAATGGGTTGCCTTGCCTTATCATCCCTGAGTGTGTTCGTTTGTTCATTCAAAGATACCCTGCACCTATAGTGTAGGCCGGGCCATACATTAGCCCAGTCAGTGGGGTATGGGCTGGTTAAAAAACAGTAAGTGGGGAGGACAGAACCTGGGGATTGCCCAGCACACACGTCCTGTCTCCTGGCTGGCTTTGTGGTGTGTGTGTCCCCAAGTGCTTTGCCTGCGATATACACTCTGTCCCTCGCCAATGGGAGCGTCGGGGTCGTCCACCAGAGACACGACCTGCTGCTCCTTTTCATACGCCGAGGAGGAGGCTTAGGCTGGAGGCCCCCCTCAACCGACGTACAGCCTTTCAGATTACCGACCTGGCCCCAGACCTGACCAATGCTACAACCACGAATACGACCATGATTACGACCACGGCAGAAGTCCACCAGCCACCAGCAATGTCTGAGGAGGAGCAGGACTAGACTGATACCGCCTCCATGGCCGAGGAAGCGTCGACCGGCTCCTTGACGGTGTAGGAAGTTGGTGTCTCCCCCTCCTCAGACAGAGGAGGGCGCCCCATCTCGCCCTCCCATCATCGACCTAAAGGATTGGCTAGATGTCGCCTCCTATAGACACCTCCTGACTCTCATCGCTCACACCCGGTCGTACCAGCTCGGATCTACGACATATACCACCCTTTACGATCTGCTCAGAGCTGGTGACTGGGGTGAGGACATAAGACCTGTGCTGATTGTCAGGGGGGAGGAGGTGCGTCTAGCCGACCTGAGAGCATTTTATCATATGCTACCACCTAGTCTGGCCCCTTAGATCGTCGGTGGTGCACAGTGAGGGAGTGGCAACATTTTGTTTATTCACCTTGGCTGGCCTAATGACTCATGTTGGAGGCGATGGCCATTAAGCCACAACAAAACAAACAAAAACACATGCTTCGCCTAACCCCTCCATCTGCCAAGCCGATCTACCACCTACTGAGTAGCCAAGACCACAGTCTCCAGCTGAGATGGACACCGAAGATTTTGCACCCTCCACTTCCACAGTCTGTGACCGTCACCTCCACGTATTTCTAGGTGTTTCTCTCCTTTACTCATTCTATTTGACATTAATTGTTTTATTGCATTGTTTTCCTTTATTTTCGGTACCGACAGGAAAAATTGTCATATTCCTTGTTTATTGTACTTACAACTATACCTTACAACCTCAACATCCTTTACCGCTGCTTCCCCAGTCCGATATGCTAATCTCTGGCCTCGTTCCCTTTTGACGGTGAGCATTGTCCCTAAACACAAACAACTGCACCCAGAGTTGTCCGACCCATGAAAGGATAAATTTTCCTTCGAAAGAGCTACTTATTATTCAACACAGCTCGTTATCACTTCCAACTTCTTGATTAAGAGATTTATTTTCATGATTTAATATTTTTTTTTATTTCATTCTTGATCTTTTTTAGCGAAGGGGTCATTGAACATTAGGTCTAACCTCCTTTCTCGTAATTCGAAGTTGGCCCTAAAATGAATAAAATCCTGCGGAGTCAGCAAGAATGAAATGAATAAATCAGCTGATGAACGAGGTTAAAATGAGAGCACTGTTAACTCCCTACAGTGCAGTATTTATTCTTGCAAAATACCACACGGTTATATTCATCCATTTATGGGATATATTTCGAATTAAGGGGTTGATGGAGGCCATGTCTGACGTATCCATTTCGTAAAGTCTCTCCTAAGATGAATGAAATCGTCTGGAAATATATTTGTCATGCCATCCTTGTTGGCCCATTAGGAGCGTAGGGGTCTGGGACAATGCTGCTGAGTCTTGTCATTTAAGGCAGATGATGACCAGTGTCTCGTCCCTGAGTGGCATTATGTGAACAATAAAACTCATCCAGACCTCGGATGTTCAGTAAACCATTACTGCCGAATACGTCCGGTTAGAGCGCATTAACCCACAAGACAACCCAGAGTAATAAACTGTTTCCTGGGTGATAAAAATCCATCTGCTTTGTCACCCACGGACGAGTCACCTGAAAGTCCCATTACTGTAGGCTACACTAAGTGAGTCGATGGTTGGCGCAGAGAATTGAGAAAATAACGTATGGAAGTGAAGGTGGGGGTATTATTATTACTTCCGCCAACGAAGTTTGAGGAGTTTATGCTTTCTCCTATGTTTGTCTGTCTGTTTATCCCGATGATATCTTCAAAATTTCTCAATGAATTTTAATGAAATTTTGTGGAATATTGATTGAATTTGGGGGCCAATCCAGATCCAGATCCAGCATTGCTGGAGGATTGCGCTCTGTCAGTGCTTTCTAGTTATTATTATTATTATTATTTATTATTATTATTATTATTATTTTTAATATAATTATCATTATTATTATTATTGTTGTTTATTAACCCGCCCCATCCCGACCACTTTTCCACCACTGACTCCCCCCAATCCCGACCATTTTAGGAAATTTTTTTTTTTGGGCTCAAACCTTCGCTTTTGGTGAGAAATATCAAAAATTCATAGAGAAATCACTCACCTGAGGTTTAAACTACTCATTACAGGTAGGAGTACCTCCTTACCTTACTGGGTTTTCTATCAGGCTTGCACCAAAGAAAACGAGTTCTATGGGAGGATAACTATTTCACACTACTCATAAACAGTATTTATTTATTTTCTTGGTACGAATTTATACGTAGTACAAGAGTATATTGGTTTTCAAGCAGTAATATAGGCATTATAAGCATTGTTTCACTCACTAATACCTGACCTTTTTTTGCCACATTACCTGATCATCATTTCTAACTGTTTCTTCCTGTAATGCTATGTAAAGTTTGTCCTCCACATAGTCATTGATTGGGGAATCACTCTGGCCCTGAATTTCGTTAAGTGGCATGACATGGCTATAATGGCCAGATCACTGATAACAGGTGAATTGCTGAGACAATGGCATACAGGGGGGGGGAGGAGGTCATGTTGGGTAAGGCATTGTCCCTGCCTGGCATCTTGTTGAGGAAGGTGTCACGTTTATACGTACCAAAAATGACTCGCGAAAATTGAAAATTGTGCAAATTAGGGACCTTGCAATTTTTTCGCGTTTATGTACGTCGACGGGATTGGCAGTGACAAAACGTGTGGAGGTTAAAGTACGTCGACGGGACGCCGCGGGTTAAATCAGGTTGTCTACTATCATGAGCCGTGATCTAATCAGCACATGAGACGTCGTAGCGTCTGTTTCTCCAGCGGTTTATTTTACATATGGCACTTCTTTATATTCTGACACGTCATTGAGGCTAATTGTGAACATATTATAATATATAAATATCATTAAAATGATGTCAGGGAATAATATCCATAATACTGAGACATTAAGGCAGGCACATAACGCACAATATGCGCAGAGAATTACTGCTAAGTACTCAGAAATTTTACATAAATTTTGAGCCTTCATTGTTTTCAGTACCGAGACCGAAGGGGAGTCAAATAATTTTTTATTCATTCTGACAACTTACCGAAATTAGATGAAGATTCTCAGTTGAGCAATAAGATGCCTTTTCAGTTGTGCTAACGTTGGAGTAGAAAACAGGAATGGGGGTAATAGATTTTGTGCCTGATCAGAGGTACTAAAACTGCTAATAAGGTCCTACGGAGGCTCACAGTGCCCCCTCAAACCTCCCAGCTACAGAGGCTTGCTTCTGTCACCTCCCACCGCCTTTTCAACAATCTATAGACATCTTTCTCCCACCCCCTCCTTGTGAATTTTCTATCTACGCCCCTGAGGAGCAGTGACTATTGAAGCAGCGATAGGAAAGAGATAAAGATGCAATAGTGCGGCGAAGAAAGAGGTTGAAGAGAGCCAGTAAGAGGAGGAATGTTAATGAGACAAAAAGCATTTGACTCCACCCTAATGAAAAGAGCTGTATGTGGTGAGCCTCCCCACACATGAGAGTTGTACTCTACACGCGGGCGAATAAAAAACTTGTATAAAGCCAACAACTGTGCAGGGGTTAAGAAGGTATGGAGTCAGCTTAGCACACCTAATCTCTTGGAAGCAGATTCTACAAAGGATGTAATATGATCTTTCCACTCTAAATCCCGAGAAAATGAAACCTCAAGTATGTTTAAGGACGATGCAGGATTGAGCTGGATATTAATAACATTAGAGGGTACTCCTGTGGAAGATTTTGTTGCAGATTCTACAAAGAATGTAATATGATCTTTCCACGCTAAATCCCGAGAGAATGAAACCTCAATTATATTTAAGGATGATGCAGGATTGAGGTGGATATTATTAAACATTAGCGGGTACTCCTGTGGAAGATTTTGTCCCGTTGATAAGTGTAAGAACTGAGTATTTGATGCATTAAAAGCAACAAGATTACTTTTACCCCAGTCAGAGATGATCCAAGTCACAAAATAGGTGTGCCATAGCTTTATCCCTTGTTTGTTGATGTAACTGCTGAGATGAACGTTGCGAGAACCGAATGGAAATGTGAAGGGTGGAACCATTAGCGTACGAGTGGATGGGATTAGATGTACAGTACAACTTAGAAGGTCATTTACGAATTAAAGGAAGGGAGCTGGTGGTAGGACAGAGCCCCAAGTAACACCACTATTGATAGATCTAGGAGAAGAACAGTGTCCGTCTACAACAGCAGCCGTAGAGCGACCAGAAAGGAAGCTATAGATGAAGGCACACATAGGAAGATAAAAACCGTAAGAGGGCAGTTGGGAAATTAATGATTTTGCCAAACTAGATCAAAAGCCTTTGAGAAGCCAATTGCAATGGCAAAGCTTTCGCCAAAGTCCCGAAAGGAGGATGGAGAGGAGTCTGAAAGGTAGGTGCGAAGATAGCCAGTGGCGTGTCCCTGACGGAACCCGTACTGACGATCAGAAAGAAGATCGTGATAGGAAAGATGCTTTAAAATTTTCCTGTTAAGAATAATCTGGAAAACCTTTGAGACACAGGATGTTAAAGCAATTAGGCGATAGTTGGAGGGTTGGGAATGGTCACTTTTCTTTGGGACTGGCTGGATAAGAGCAAACCTCCAGCAAGAAGGAAAGGTAGAAGTTGATAGACAAAGGAGAAAGAGTTTAGATAAGCAGGGTGTAGGCACAGACACATACTTCTTAGGGACAACAGGAGGGACCCAAAAAGGCCCATACAGTATGCCTTGTTAGTACTGAGGCCAGTTATGGCAGAAAATACATCAGTTGAAGACATTCTAATGTCAGCCATGAGGAAGTCAGAGGGGGGAAGTAATAGAGGAACAGCACTGGAACCGTCTGAGATGGAATTAGAGGGGAAAGTCTGAGTGAATAGATCTGCTTTATCAGTAGCTGAAATAGTTAGACAGCCATTAGAGTAGAAAAGAGGAGAGAACGATGATGAGGTAAAGTTGTTAGAAAGGTTTTGGCGAGGTGCCAAAAGGAGCGGGAAGAATTCGAGTTGGAGAGTTGAGAATATTTAGTATGGGGAAAATTATCTTAAATGTCGGGACCAACTGCCTAGCCCCGGGCTCCTACGCTCCTCATGGGGCAATGTAGGATTGGATGATGGATGGATGGATGGGAAATTTATTTTTAGCAGTGTGAAGAACAGACTAAGCACGATTCCGGGGAGAAACATAAAAGAGATTTGATTCAGGGGTGGGTTGGCTCCACTAATTTTGTAGGCCTTCTCAGTTTGGACAGCATTAGAACAAGCGTGATTAAACCAAGGCATTTTTGCATTAGTTAAAGGATATGGGAAAGGAATGTATGCTTCCGTGCCTGAGAGAATAACCTCCGTAATGAGCATGGCACACTCAGATGGCTCCCGGTCATGGAAATAATAATTATTCCAGAGAAACTGTTGATACATTATGGCAGATGTATATGAGTCGTGTAAAGAAACACGAGTCTGAGACAGAAGTTTATTCCTGACTAGTTTCTCTCTGAGGCTTCTTCAGAGGAATGAACTTTTCCCCGGATCGGTCTGACTTACAGTATATGGCCGGCTGCTTGTTCACACACTTGGCTAATCCTTGGTCTGCAGGTAGCTGATTGGTCCGTTACCATTCCCTCTCTGACCTGATCATCTGCACTGCTACGTGAGACCACACCAGATCACATGCTTTTTTTTTCTTTTTAATTGATTGTTATGTAGAGTATCTCCAAAGCTTTTCTTTGTGTCTTTGTTAGATATTTCTCTAATATATATGTTTCACTCCATTTCGGCAGATGATGTTTTTCATCTGTGTGGTTGACCAGGGCACTAGTCATCCGATGATGTCTTACATCAGCTTTATGCTCCCTCAGTCTCGTTTCTGTGCCCCTACTGATTTCTCCATAGTAAGCTGCTTCGCAACCACTACAGGGTATCTTTTATACTATGCTAGTCTCATTGAAAGGGGCTTCTTTTCCCCCTCCTATTATGTCAATTATTTTCTTCCCTGATGATGTCACTGTGTTTATGTTGGCATGGCGTAGTGCTTTTCGAGACTCATGACAACGTCCGAGTTTGGTACTATTATGTACTTATCCTGTCTTTTATCTGACTTTCCCCTTTCCATTATTTGCTTTGCTTTTTCTTTCAGTGTGACTAGAAGGCCCTTGGGTATCCAAGTTTTAGAAAGGCATTGATGATGAAGCCTAATTCACTTTCGAGATACTCTGCAATGCAAATCCTAGATGCTTTTTAAAAAAAATCCAATTACCACTCCTGATTTTTTTCTGTTATCATAAGTGCTGAAGTAGTGTACGAAGTTGTCTTTGCTGGTTGGTTTTCTGTACACAGTGAATTTTGCATGATCACAGGATCTTATAACTAAGGTGTCCAAGAAAGGTATTTTACTAAAATTTTCTCCTACCACTGTAAACTTTATCTATTCACTTACTTTATTTAGTTCAAGAAGTAAACTGTCCATGTTGGTGTTTCTGTGTGTAAGCACTAGTACGTCATCCACATATGTATAACACTTTGTAGTTTTCGGCACTATCCTTTTGTAATTATCTCTCTGAAGTATTTCCATATATAGTGACGCCACTACTGGTCTGAAAGCTAAGCCCTTTGCCAGGTTGTGTTGGCGACATTCCTCGTTGCTGAATTTGAAAGCACCAAATTTACACTCATGGAAGCGAGGATCATGTAATAGCTTTTTCTTACCATAAAATCCTCCTCACTGATAAGGTATAACACATTTTCCACTGCACTTATCGCACCATCCACCGAGACATTTGTGACTAGTGACAACATCAAAGCTCACCATCTTTTTGCTGTGAAAATTCACTTCCTACAGTCTTCCCTTAGGGTCGGACGAGTTTTTCAAGTGGGAATCGCTGATTTTACCCAAACCTCAGAAAAGTGGCTTAGCCAGACATTTAGCTAGCCTGTGAGGAGCACTTCCAATGCCTGAGGTGATGGGTCTTAGAGGATTCCCAGGCTTGTATTTTTTTGGTGGACCTCTCATGATCGGGATCCTCTGTGTCTTCTCCAGTAGGTGTAGTAGCTTCTTCCCCTTCTCCGTTCTGTTGTGAATCATCCTGGCATCTTTGCTAAACCTCCTTAATTCCATCTCCCACTGTCAATGTCTTTCTTTGCTGTAGGATTTGGCATCTGACAGCAGAGCATCCATCTTTTATACGTATTCGGTGGTGTTCATGATGACTATTCCCCCTCCTTTGTCTGCGGATGTTATGGTAATGGAAGGTTGGGCACAGAAACGAGGCTGAGGGAGCATAAAGCTCATGTAAGACATCATCGGATCATTAGTGGGCTGGTCACCACGTAGATGAAAAACATCATCTGCCAAAATGGAGTGAAACAGAAATATTAAAGAAAAATCTAACAAAGGCACAGATAGAAGCTCTGGAGGCACTCTACATACTGTAACAAACGGTAAAAATAATAACAACAAAAGAGTAGGTGACATGGTGTGGTCTCACACAGGAATGCAGATGATCAGGTCAGAGAGGGAAAGGTAATGGACTAATAAGTGACCTACAGACTAAAGATTAGCCAAGTAGGTGATCCGGCAGCCGGCCATATACTGTAAGTCAGGCTGACCCATCCACATGCTTCGAGTTTCATCCCAATATCGAGGAGGAGAGTGACCAGAGCAGCCATGCAAGACGGACGTGCTACCATTGCCTACGACCCGTTGAGGGGGACAATCAGCCAGCCAAAGTCTTCCACCTCCCAGAAGATCCAGGGGACCATGGTTTGGTTTAACGTAATGGCAGAATATGGATTCATCAAATGCCAGGATACTGCCGTTGATGTTTTTGTGCACCGCCAGGCAATCATTAAACCAAATCCATGGCACCTCCAACGCTCCCTAGGTGATGGAGAATCGGTGGAGTTTAGTCTGTTTGGAACCCCCTAGGGTCCTGAGGCCCGAGATGTTACTGGGCCGGATGGTGTAGCTGTGCAGGGTTCTGCCCATGCACGGCGGCGCCTCATGGCCTGGGGGCGTCAGGCCAGGGATCTTGGTAGTTCTGAGCACATGAACCTCGTCGTGGAGATGTGCATCGCGACGGTGAAGGCTTTTTGTGGAGGTGATAAAAGGGCTTTGCGTGTTCTCCCAAAGATCTTCGAGGAGAATGGGTTGCCTTGCCTTATCATCCCCGAGTGTGTTCGTTTGTTCATTCAAAGATTCTCTGCACCTATAGTGTAGGCCGGGCCATACATTAGCCCAGTCAGTGGGGTGTGGGCTGGTTAAAAAACAGTAAGTGGGGAGGACAGAACCTGAGGATTGCCCAGCACACACGTCCTGTCTCCTGGCTGGCTTTGTGGTGTGTGTGTTCCCAAATGCTTTGCCTGTGATATACACTCTGTCCCTCACCGACGGGAGCGTCGGGCTAGTCCACCACAGACACGACCTGCTGCTCCTTGTCAGACGCCGAGGAAGAGGCTTAGGCTGGAGGCCCCCCTCAATCGACGGACAGCCTTTCAGATTACCGACCTGGCCCCGGACCTGACCAATGCTACAACCAAGAGTACGACCACGATTACGACCACGGCGGAAGTCCACCAGCCACCAGCAATGTCTGAGGAGGAGCAGGACTAGACTGATACCGCCTCCATGGCCGAGGAAGCGTCGACCGGCTCCTTGACGGTGGAGGAAGTTGGTGTCCCCCCCTCCTCAAACAGAGGAGGGCACCCCATCTCGCCCTCCCATCATCGACCTAAAGGATCGGCTAGACGTCGCCTCCTATAGACACCTCCTGGCTCTCAGCGCTCACACCCGGTCGTACCAGCTAGGATCTACGACACATACCACCCTTTACGATCTGCTCAGAGCTGGTGACCGGGGTGAGGACATAAGACCTGTGCTGATTGTCAGGGGGGAGGAGGTGCGTCTAGCCGACGTGAGAGCATTTTATCATATGCTACCACCTCGTCTGGCCCCTTAGATCGTCGGTGGTGCACAGTGAGGGAGTGGCAACATTTTGTTTATTCACCTTGGCTGGCCTAATGACTCATCTTGGAAGCGATGGCCATTAAGCCACAACAAAACAAACAAAAACACATGCTTCGCCTAACCCCTCCATCTGCCAAGCCGATCTACCACCTACTGAGTAGCCAAGACCACAGTCTCCAGCTGAGATGGACACCGAAGATTTTGCACCCTCCACTTCCACAGTCTGTGACCGACACCTCTACGTATTTCTAGGTGTTTCTCTCCTTTACTCATTCTATTTGACATTAATTGTTTTATTGCATTGTTTTCCTTTATTTTCGGTACCGACAGGAAAAATTGTCATATTCCTTGTTTATTGTACTTACAACTATACCTTACAACCTCAACATCCTGTACCGCTGCTTCCCCAGTCCGATATGCTAATCTCTGGCCTCGTTCCCTTTTGACGGTGAGGGTTGTCCCTAAACAGAAACAACTGCACCCAGAGTTGTCCGACCCATGAAAGGATAAATTTTCCTTCGAAAGAGCTACTTATTATTCAACACAGCTCGTTATCACTTCCAACTTCTTGAATAAATGATTTATTTTCAAGATTTAATATTTTTTTTATTTCATTCTTAACCTGTTTTAGAGACGGGGTCATTGAACATTAGGTCTAACCTCCTTCCTCGTAATTCGAAGTTGACCCTGAAATGAATAAAATCCTGTGGAGTCAGCAAGAATGAAATGAATAAATCAGCTGATGAACGAGGTTAAAATGAGAGCACTGTTAACCCCCTACAGTGCAGTATTTATTCTTGCTAAATACCACACGGTTATATTCATCCATTTATGGGATATATTTCGAATTAAGGGGTTAATGGAGGCCATGTCTGACGTATCCATTTCGTAAAGTCTCTCCTAAGATGAATGAAATCGTCTGGAAATATATTTGTCATGCCATCCTTGTTGGCCCATTAGGAACGTAGGGGTCCGGGACAATACTGCTGAGTCTTGTCATTTAAGGCAGATGATGACCAGTGTCTCGTCCCTGAGTGGCATTATGTGAACAATAAAACCCATCCAGACCTCGGATGTACAGTAAACCATTACTGCCGAATACGTCTGGTTAGAGAGGATTAACCCACAACACCATCCAGAGTAATAAACTGTTTCCTGGGTGACAAAAATCCGTCTGCTTTGTCACCCTCGGACGAGTCACCTGAAAGTCCCATTACTGTTGGCTACACTGGGTGAGTCGATGGTTGGCGCAAAGAATAACTGAGAAAATAACGTATGGAAGTGAAGGTGGGGGGGTATTATTATTATTTCCGCCAACGAAGTTTGAGGAGGTTATACTTTCTCCTATGTTTGTCTGTCTGTGTATCCCGACGATATCTTCAAAAGTTCTCAATGAATTTTAATGAAATTTTGTGGAATATTGATTGAATTTGGGGGCGAATCCGGATCCAGATCCAGCATTGCTGGAGGAATGCGCTGTCAGTGCTTTCTAGTTATTATTATTATTATTTATTATTATTATTATTATTATTATTTATTTATTATTATTATTATTTATTATTATTATTATTATTATTATTATTATTATTACTATTATTATTATTATTGTTGTTGTTTATTAAATCAGGTTGTCTACTATCATGAGCCGTGATCTAAGCAGCACATGAGACGTCGTAGCGTCTGTTTTCTAGCTGTTTATTTTACATATGGCACTTCTTTATATTCTGACACTTCATTGAGGCTAATTGTGTCTATATTATAATATATAAATACCATTAAAATGATATCAGGGAATAATATCCATAATTCTGTAATACATTAAGGCAGGCACATAACGCACAATATGCGCAGAGAATTACTGCTAAGTACTCAGAAATTTTACATAAATTTTGAGCCTTCACTGTTTTCAGTACCGAGACCGAAGGGGAGTCAAATAATTTTTTATTCATTCTGACAACTTACTGAAATTAAACGAAGATTCTCAGTTGAGCAATAAGATGCCTTTTAAATTATGCTAACGTTGGAGTAGAAAACAGGAACAGGGGTAATAGATTTAATGCCAGATCAGAGGTACTAAAACTGCTAATAAGGTCTTACGGAGTCTCACAGCGCCCTCCCCCCCAGACCCCCCAGCTGCAGAGGCTCGCTTCTATCACCTCCCACCACCTTTTCAACAATCTATAGACATCTTTCTCCCGCCCCCTCCTTGTGAATTTTCTATCTACGCCCCTGAGGAGCAGTGACCATTGAAGTAGCGATAGGAAAGAGATAAAGATGCAACAGTGCGGCGAAGAAAGAGGTTGAAGAGAGCCAGTAAGAGAAGGAAAGTTAATGAGACGAAAAGCATTTGACTCCACCCTAATGAGAAGAGCTGTATATGGGGAGCCTCCCCACACATGAGAGTTGTACTCTACACACGGGAGAATAAAAAACGTGTATAAAGCCAACAACTGTGCTGGGGTTAAGAAGGTACGGAGTCAGCTTAGCACACCTAATCTCTTGGAAGCAGATTCTACAAAGGATGTAATATGATCTTTCCACTCTAAATCCCGAGAGAATGAAACCTCAAGTATGTTTAAGGACGATGCAGGATTGAGCTGGATATTAATAACATTAGCGGGTACTCCTGTGGAAGATTTTGTCGCAGATTCTACAAAGAATGTAATATGATCTTTCCAAGCTAAATCCCGAGAGAATGAAACCTCAGTTATGTTTAAGGATGATGCAAGATTGAGGTGGATATTAAACATTAGCGGGTACTCCTGTGGAAGATTTTGTCCCGTTGATAAGTGTAAGAACTGAGTCTTTGATGCATTAAAAGCAACAAGATTACTTTTACCGCAGTCAGAGATGATTCAAGTCACACAATAGGTGTGCCATAGCTTCATCTCTTGTTTGTTGATGTAACTGCTGAGATGAACGTTGTGAGAACCGAATGGAAATATGAAGGATGGAACCATTAGCGTATGAGTGGATGTACAGTACAGCATTGAAGGTCATTTATGAATTAAAGGAGGAGAGCTTGTGGTAGGATAGAGCCCCGAGTAACACCACTATTGATAGATCTAGGAGAAGAACGGTGTCCGTCTACAACAGCAGCCGTAGAGCGACCACAAAGGAAGCTATAGATGAAGGCACACATAGGAAGATTAAAACCGTAAGAGGGCAGTTGGGAAATTAATGATTTTGCCAGACTCGATCAAAAGCCTTTGAGAAGCCAATTGCAATGGCAAAGCTATCGCCAAAGTCCCGAAAGGAGGATGACCAGGAGTCTGAAAGGTAAGTGCGAAGATCGCCAATGGCGTGTCCCTGACGGAACCCGTACTGACGATCAGAAAGAAGATCATGATAAGAAACATGCTGTAAAATTTTCCTGTTAAGAATAATCTGGAAAATCTTTGAGACAGGATGTTAAAGCAATTAGGTGATAGTTGGAGGGTTGGGAATGGTCACTCTTCTTTGGGACTGGCTGGATAAGAGCAAACCTCCAGCAAGAAGGAAAGGTACAAGTTGATAGACAAAGGAGAAAAAGTTTACATAAGCAGGGTGTAGGCACAGACACATACTTCTTAGGGACAACAGGAGGGACCCAAAAAGGCCCATATACCTTGTTAGTACTGAGGCCAGTGACGGCAGAAAATACATCAGTTGAAGAAATTCTAATGTAAGCCATGAGTAAGTCAGAGGGGGGAAGTAATGGAGGAACAGCACTGGAACCGTCTGAGATGAAATTAGAGGGGAAAGTCTGAGTGAATAGATCTGCTTTATCAGTAGCTGAAATAGTTAGACAGCCATTAGAGTAGAAAAGAGGAGAGAACGATGATGAGGTAAAGTTGTCAGAAAGGTTTTGGCGAGGTGCCAAAAGGAGCGGGAAGAATTCGAGTTGGAGAGTTGAGAATATTTAGTATGGGGAAAATTATCTTAAATGTCGGGACCAACTGCCTAGCCCCGGGCTTCTACGCTCCTCATGGGGCAATGTAGGACTGGATGATGGATGGATGGATGGGAATTTTATTTTTAGCAGTGTGAAGAACAGACTAAGCACGATTCCGGGGAGAAACATAAGAGAGATTTGATTCAGGGGTGGGTTGGCTCGGCTAATTTTGTAGGCCTTCTCTGTTTGGACAGCATTAGAACAAGCGTGATTAAACCAAGGCATTTTTGCATTAGTTAAAGGATATGGGAAAGGAATGTATGCTTCCATGCCTGAGAGAATAACCTCCGTAATGAGCATGGCACACTCAGATGGCACCCGGCCATGGAAACAATAATTATTCCAGGGAAACTGTTGACACATTATGGCAGATGTATATGAGTCGTGTAAAGAAACACGAGTCTGAGACAGAAGTTTATTCCTGACTAGTTTCACTCAGAGGCTTCTTCAGAGGAATGAACTTTTCCCCGGATCGGTCTGACTTACAGTATATGGCCGCCTGCTTGTTCACACACTTGGCTAATCCTTGGTCTGCAGGTAGCTGATTGGTCCGTTACCATTCCCTCTCTGACCTGATCATCTGCACTGCTATGTGAGACCACACCACATCACATATTTTTTCTTTTCTTTAATTGATTGTTATGTAGAGTGTCTCCAAAGCTTTTCTTTGTGTCTTTGTTAGATATTTCTCTAATATATCTGTTTCACTCCATTTCGGCAGATGATGTTTTTCATCTGCGTGGTTGACCAGGGCACTAGTTATCCGATGATGTATTACATCAGCTTTATGCTCCCTCAGTCTCGTTTCTGTGCTCCTACTGATTTCTCCATAGGAAGCTGCTTCGCAACCACTACAGGGTATCTTTTATACTATGCTATTCTCATTTAAAGGGGCTTCTTTTACCCCTCCTATTATGTCAATTATTTTCTTCCCTGATGATGTCACTGTGTTTATGTTGGCATGGCGTAGTGCTTTTCGAGACTCATGACTACGTCCGAGTTTGGTACTATTATGTACTTATCCTGTCTTTTATCTGACTTTCCCCTTTCCATTATTTGCTTTGCTTTTTCTTTCAGTGTGACTAGAAGGCCCTTGGGTATCCAAATTTTAGAAAGGCATTTATGATGTAGCCTAATTCACTTTGGAGATACTCTACACTGCAAATCCAAGATGCTCTTAGAAAAAAATCCAATTACCACTCCTGATTTTTTTCTGTTATCATGAGCGCTGAAGTAGTGTACGAAGTTGTCTTTGCTGGTTGGTTTTCTGTACACAGTGAATTTTGCATGATCACTGGATCTTATAACTAAGGTGTCCAAGAAAGGTATTTTACTAATATTTTCTCCTACCACTGTAAACTTTATCTATTCACTTACTTTATTTAGTTCAAGAAGTAAACTGTCAATGTTGGTGTTTCTGTGTGTAAGCACTTGTACGTCATCCACATATCTATAACACTTTGTACTTTTCGGCATTATCCTTTTGTAATTATCCCTTTCAAGTATTTCCATATATAGTGACGCCACTACTGGTATGAAAGCTGAGCCCCTTGCCAGGTTGTGTTGGCGACATTCCTCGTTGCTGAATTTGAAAGCATCAAATTTTACACTCATGGAAGCGAGGATCATGTAATAGCTTTTCCTTACTATAAAATCCTCCTCACTGATAAGGTATAACACATTTTCCACTGCACTTATCGCACCATCCACCGAGACATTTGTGACTTGTGACAACATCAAAGCTCACCATCTTTTTGCTGTGAAAATTCACTTCCTGTAGTCTTCCCTTATGGTCGGACGAGTTTTTCAAGTGGGAATCGCTGATTTTACCCAAAGCTCAGGAAAGTGGCTTAGCCAGACATTTAGCTAGCCTGTGAAGAGCACTTCCAATGCCTGAGGTGATGGATCTTAGAGGATTCCCATGCTTGTATTTTTTTGGTGGACCTCTCATGGTCGGGATCCTCTGTATCTCCTCCAGTAGGTGTAGTAGCTTCTTCCCCTTCTCCGTTCTGTTGTGAATCGTCCTGGCATCTTTGCTGAACCTCCTTAATTCCATCTCCCATTGTCAATGTCTTTCTTTGCTGTAGGTTTTGGCATCTGACAGCAGGGCATCCATCTTCTATACGTATTCTCTGGTGTTCATGATGACTATTCCCCCTCCTTTGTCTGCGGATGTTATGGTAATGGAAGGTTGGGCACAGAAACGAGGCTGAGGGAGCATAAAGCTCATGTAAGACATCATCGGACATTAGTAGGCTGGTCAAACACATAGATGAAAAACATCATCTGCCAAAATGGAGTGAAACAGAAATATTAAAGAAAAATCTAACAAAGGCACAGATAGAAGCTCTGGAGGCACTCTACATACTGTAACAAACGGTAAAAATAATAACAACAAAAGAGTAGGTGACATGGTGTGGTCTCACACAGGAATGCAGATGATCAGGTCAGAGAGGGAAAGGTAATGGACTAATCAGTGACCTGCAGACTAAAGATTAGCCAAGTATGTGATCCGGCAGCCGGCCATATATTGTAAGTCAGACTGACCCATCCACATGCTTCGAGTTTCATCCCAACATCGAGGAGGAGAGCGACCAGAGCAGCCATGCAAGACGGACGTGCTACCATTGCCTGCGACCTGTTGAGGGAGGCAACCAGCTAGCCACAGTCTTCCACCTCCCAGAAGATCCAGGGGACCGTGGTTTGGTTTAACGTAATGGCAGGGTATGGATTCATCAAATGCCAGGATACTGGCGTTGATGTTTTTGTGCACCGCCAGGCAATCATTAAACCAAATCCATGGCACCTCCAACGCTCCCTAGGTGATGGAGAATCGGTGGAGTTTAGTGTGTTTGGAACCCCCAAGGGTCCTGAGGCCCGGGATGTTACTGGGCTGGGTGATGTAGCTGTGCAGGGTTCTGCCCATGCACGGCGGCGCCTCACGGCCCTGGGCGTCAGGCCATGGATCCTGGTTGTTCTGAACAGATGATCCTCGTCGTGGAGATGTGTATCACGACGGCAAAGGCTTTTTGTGGAGGTGATAAAAGGGCTTTGCGCATTCTTCTCCCAAAGATCTTCGAGGAGAATGGGCTACCTTGCCTTATCATCCCCGAGTGTGTTCGTTTGTTCGTTCAAAGATTCCCTGCACC
This sequence comes from Coenobita brevimanus, assembly GCF_032717465.1. Classification (NCBI taxonomy): domain Eukaryota; kingdom Metazoa; phylum Arthropoda; class Malacostraca; order Decapoda; family Coenobitidae; genus Coenobita; species Coenobita brevimanus. Next base: position 8,122,207 of record NC_137004.1, on the reverse strand, counting down.
TATAGTGCAGGCCGGGCCATACATTAGCCCGGTCAGTGGGGTATGGGCTGGTTAAAAAACAGTAAATGGGGAGGACAGAACCTGGGGATTGCCCAGCACACACGTCCTGTCTTCTGACCAGCTTTGTTGCGTGTGTGTCCCTGAGTGCTTTGCCCGCGATATACACTCTGTCCCTCGCCGACGGGAGCGTCGGGCTCGTCCACCACAGACACGACCTGCTGCTCTTCATCAGACGCCGAGGAAGAGGCTTAGGCTGGAGTCCGTCCTCAACCGACGGACAGCCTTTCAGATTACCGACCTGGCCCCGGACCTGACCAACGCTACGACCACGACTACGACAACGATTACGACCACGGCGGAAGTCCACCAGCTGCCAGCAATGTCTGAGGACGAGCGGAACTAGACTGATACCGCCTCCATGGCCGAGGAAGCGTCGACCAGCTCCTCGACTGAGGAGGAAGTTAGTGAGTCCCCCTCATCCTCAGACAGAGGAGGGCACCCCATCTCACCCTCTCATCATCAACCTAAAGGAACGGCTAGACGTCGCCTCCAATAGACACCTCCTGGCTCTCAGTGCTCACACCCGGTCGTACCAGCTCGGATCTACAACATATACCACCCTTTACGATCTGCTCAGAGCTACTGACCGGGGTGAGGACATAAGACCTGCGCTGATTGTCAGGGGGAGAGGAGGTGCGTCTAGCCGACCTGAGAGCATTTTATCATATGCTACCACCTCGTCTGGCCCCTTAGATCGTCGGTGGTGCACAGTGAGGGAGTGGCAACATTTTGATTATTCACCTTGGCTGGCCTAATGACCCATGTTGGAGGTGATGGCCATTAAGCCACAACAAAACAAACAAAAACACATGCTTCGCCTAACCCCTCCATCTGCCAAGCCGATCTACCACCTACTGAGCAGTCAAGACCACAGCCTCCAGCTGAGATGGACACCGAAGATTTTGCACTCTCCACTTCCACAGTCTGTGACCATCACCTCCCGCCTCGCATGAACGTCAACAAAGCAGAGATAGACATTGTCAAGACTGCATTTGACCCGGACAAACTTTTAGGACGTCTCAAAGGGACCGACCCAGATCCCTTAAATAACCAGCCTTATCAGTTCCTATAGAGGACGTTCCACCTGTAATATCAGATAACTCCGGCGGGCTCTCCACCCTGAGCCCGGGCCCATGCTATTCTTAACACTTGGACGAATCTCAACACCACCACCACCAACAACAACGGGGAAAATTTGATTCCCTGCCTAGCTCCTGTGGTGTGAAGACCACTGGTCTGCCCCTCTCTTGTACTGGACTTTGTCTAATTGATAGAGGAAGAATTTCCAGTATTTTACCTGATTTTTGTTGCCTTGGGGACTTTGTCTCTGACTAGGAGTGAAATTTTCTCTGTTTTACAGACTTTTCTTTTGACTCTGTCTTGGAGAGATGGCCGTCTGTCTGACTGTGTGAGTGTGTGTGTGAGTGTAGGTGTGTGTGTGATTTTTTTTTTATAACGGCCTGCCATTAGTGTCCCTCAGCATGGTACGAAGCCGAACCCTGAAGGAGTGCCGTCAGGGCATTTCCATGATGGGGGGCCTTTAGGGCCTGGTTATAGGATGCACTGAGGGTGGCTCTGATAGATTAGGGAAGATCCTCATGGGGCAGTAGCTGGGCCTCCTACATTGCCCTTTAGAGGGCAGGGAGCATAGGTTGCCTGCCACTGTAGGGAATTATGCCGCTTTTACAGTTTATTCATTTTGCTGTGAATGTCTGAGTGTCGGTGTGTGTGAAGTCTGTGTGTGTTGCCTGTGTGTGTTGTCTGTGTGTCTGTCGTGGGGGCATGAAGGGATCCAGCATCCCTAGGCCTCTGGGGCCTGTCCGGCTCCCTCCTCCCCCTACATCAAGGCCCTCCCCTCCTAAGCCAGTTGTGGGTGCTAAGCGGGAGCAGCGGCTCTCCTTTGGCAACTCCTACTCGTCATCACCTGGAGATTCCCCTGTGGGTCCCCCATCTCAATCTACTGGGACTGTAGCTCGTCGCTGCTCGGCTGCCTCGACCATCTCCTCCTCAGTGCATTCAGTGAAGGTCGACTGCCTTCACAAGACGATGGAGGAGGTGACTATTCCTTCACCCTGTCTCTCCACCACCTTTGCCACTTCTCATGCTGCACACGGTCCTGCTGCTAAGTCCAAGAGGCCATGCAGCCTAGCACCAGCTCCATCTATGCCATCACTTTCCTCAGCTCGCCCTGGGGGGAATACGGGCGTTTGTGCGGCCATGGCGCCCCTCAAGAACTGGTGCTCCTGCCCAGGCCACTGCTTCTGCAGCCCCTGCTGCCTCTCCTGAGGCAAGTGACTGGATCCCTGTGTCATGGAAAACATGGCGAGCAACACAGGGAAACGGCTTCCACCTGGCACCACACTCGGTGGCTCCACCGGGGCCCCCACCTGCTCCGCACTCTTTGGTCTCAGTCGTTGTCCCCTCCACCATCCTGCTCCACCTTCCCCTCTTTTCGCATCCCTGTCCAGTCAGGCTACAGCACCAGCTACAACATAGTTGCAGCCCTGGAGCGTCACCTTCCTGAGCTTGCGGTCACGAACTGTTTCGCCCATGACGAGAGCTGTGTGCTGATCCCAGCCACTGAGGAGGCATATTTGTGGCCGAGGCAGTGGCGGAGGAAGAGGCACCAGAAGTGTGTATCGTGGAGCTGCTGAATCAGGGTGGACAATTCACCAAGGCTATGGTCATGGGTTATCCTCAACGAATGCCAGTGGACATCCTGCTAAAACACAGCCTGGTGGAGGAGGTGATGCGAAGTCAAAGCCATTGCACACACAAGGAGACGCAGCATGTGGCCCTCTGATGCCACAGCTTGACCTAGGGATTTGGGGTAGGTTTTACCTTCGCCCCTTCACACCAGAGCCGCTGAGGTGCTACTGCTGCCAACGGTATGGACACCATCGCGCAAACTGCGCCCGCCCTGTGGTGTGCGGGATCTGCAGTGGTGTCCACGACACAGAGCAATGCCTGGCAGGCTTCAAGATGAAGAAGCCTGTTACCACCTGCTGCCACAATTGCTCCGGGTCCCACCACGCGTGGCACCCCAGCTGCCCTGCGAGGGTGAAGGGGGTGATCCGGGGATGAGAACGGCAGGTTGCGTGGGTCAGAAATCAGCAGGCTGCCAGTACCACTCCAACTACCCCAGGCACTTTCGTCTGGGAACAACAATGCCGCCCCATAGCACCGAGTCTGCCCGCTCTCAGCAAGGCCGACTTTCCTCCCCTGCCCACAGCTCTTATCCAGGGCCAGACCACTGCCAACATCCACCATCCAGCAGAGCACTCTCTCTAGGCCCTGCCACCCAGCCACAAAGCTCGTTCACCCCCCACTGGCTCTTAGCAAGTCGACTCCGCTCTTCTCGATGAAGGAGATCAAGTTGCTGGGGACACAGATAGCCATGGCAGTGGTGCACAAATGACAGGGCTGCCATTGCACACAGACCCTGCTGTGGCAATGGTCGGTCTTATTCTGGAAGAGGCTATCGAGAAGAAACTCCATTCCCCTGGTTCTCCTTGCCCCCGCAAGAAGCCTCGAAGAGAGCAGACAGCCAAAGCTCAGCCTGCCTCTGCTCTTCCGCCAGCTGCTCAGGTGCCACGTCCTCTGGTGCCCTCCGCAGAGCCCTAACCAACACCGATGGTGGTTACGATGGAGCCACTGATCCAAGTTCCAATGATGGATGCCTTGAAGACAGATCCACCTGTCTGCGAGATACCACCTCCTATCTCCGTGTCCTCCAATGGAACTGCCCAGGGGCCAGGAGGCGGTGGCTCAATTGGTAGAGAGGTGGCCTGCAGTCCTGCCGGACCCAGGTTCAAATCCCTGCTGGAGCAGGGAACAATTTAAGGATTTGAATATCATAAAAAGCAGACTTTACTAATCTACCAGAAGACCCGCCAACATGTCATAAAAATACCCCCACTGTCCTGTATGAGACAGCCCTAGCATGTATTCAATATGGACGGTGGGTGTTAGCACTGAAGTGGTGGCATGTAGAGGTGTATGGAATGTATAGGGCTAATGGGCCTTGGGAGCAGGCGTGAAGCCTATGCCCACAGTCGGACATACACATACACAAAAAAAAAAAGCTCCCTCTCTTACTGGAGGCAGCAATGAGGGACTGCCCTCATGTCTTGCTGCTGCAGGAGACCTTACTCCTGGAGCAGGTGGCTTTCTATCTCCCAGGTTACACCACTCATCTCCTCCCATAAGTGCGCAGCATCACGAGGGGTTGTGCCGTCTTCATTCATGACCACATCACATCCACAGATTGCAACCCTCCTCCCTTCTGTGGGCCTGATGTGGAGGTGCAGGGCGTGGTTCTCCACCTGGCGACGTCGTCCCTAACAGTATACAATGTATACGGAAGCCACAGGGGCACCCTGGAGGTGGGAGACCTGTTCTCCCAGACTACCAAGGGTTCTGTGTACATCGGGGATGACTTCAACTCCCCACCACGCCCTTCTATCCTCGCCTCTTCCATCCAATGAAGCAGGGTGGCACATCTCCATGGTTCTTGAGGAGATGGGAGGTGTCTTCCTTTAGACGACACTGCCTGGGCCACACATGTCGCTGGGGGTAGCCTTGACTTGTTTTTTGCCTCCTCCCCCCTTGCGGTCTCTACAACATGGTTACTCCACTCCTATCTTGCGGGCGATCAATTTGCAGTACAGGTCACTCTGCCCATGGCTCCACTTCCACCTCCCCCACTCTCTCCGCCATGATGGGATATCCTCAGGGCTGATTGGGCTGCTTTTGGCTGCGCTTTGCCGGCAGCCTTCAAGGCATCTCCTCCTTCCCTGGACCTCAAGAGCCGAGTGGATCAGGTAGCCCGTGCTTTCACACAGGCGGCCTTGCTTGCTATACCACTGCGACAATGGTCCACGAAGTGCTACAGAGATGGCTTGATTTATTGTGACAGGGTCAAGGAGCTGAATCACAGGCTGAATGTGGCGTGCAGACAGTACTGGCAGCACCGTACATCCCCACACCATTGGTATCTGGTCTCAGTTATGCACCATGTTATGTCTGAGGAACGCTGCCTCAAGGAGGAGGCGTGGATCGGATGGTGTTGTACCCTGGATTCTCACTCCACTCTCTATGAGATGTGGTACATCCAGTCCATCGCTGATCTATGTCCTCCTCACTCGCCTTCTCATCCTGACCCTGCTGCTGAGGCGGCCATCTTGTGCAGCATTTTGCGGACCATTCCACCTCCCACAATCTCCTGCCGTCCGTCCAGGCCCTACAGGCATAACTGTCTGCCACCCCTGTCACTGCTATGTAGACTGCCTGTGACAGGCCTAACCTTGCTGATTGTCCCATTACCAGTGGGGAACTGCATAAAGTGCTGCACCGTGGGAGCAACACTGCGCATGGGCTTGATGGGCTCCCTTACTCTGTGCTATCTCATGCTGGAGATTGTGGTAGTGAGCAGCTGCTTGATCTGCACAACCTCTCATGGTCTGAGGGCAGTCTGTCAAAGTCTTGGAAGACAGCTACCATCCACCTGACTCCTAAACCTCATGATCCCACCGCCATGTGCCCTATCTCCCTTCTTAGCTGCATTGCTAAGACAGCAGAGAGGGTTGTGCAAGCTTGCCTTGCCTGGCATCTGGGACCGCTGCACCCGAGGATTTTTGCCTACCATCCTGTCAGAAGTGCTACACACTGCCTAGAATCCTTCCTCAGGCAGCTCAAACTGGGAAAGGAGATGGCTGTCTTCCTCAACCTCGAAAAAGCCTTTGAACTGGCAAGCTCTGTTGTTATTCTGGCTGTTCTTGCGGCCAAGGTAGTGGGTGGCAGATTGCTGTCATGGGTCAGGGGCTTCTTTGAGGAGCGCACTGTAGGGGTCCACTTTCAGGGACACCTCTCCCCTTTAGATCATCACCCCAATGGCACTCCCTAGGGGAGTGTCTTGAGCCTGTTGCTCTTCAGCGTTCTTGTGGAGGGCTACTGAACGTCGACTACTGCCCAGGAGTGACTCTCTTCAGCTATGCTGATGATTTGGCCCTCATCTTTATGAGACGAGGTTGTTTCGCTAGGGCCCTCTCATCTCTTTCCAAGCTACATGACAGATACAGTAAGTTGGGCCTCAAAATCAACTTGTGCAAAACTAAGTGTCTCTCTTCTTCAGCCTCCATCCCCCAGACTTCTTGCTGACTTTTGGTGCCTACCAGCTCGCCTTCATCACTCTCCACCAGCATCTGGGGGTCTGGTTCAACAGCGGCCTCACCTTTGCGAGACATGTGAAGTACCTGCAGGAGCGTGCTTCAACCCGCATGGCTGCTGTCCGGTTTCTTTTGAGCCGGAGCTTGGGGGCATCCTACAGGGTCCTCCAGACATTTTACGTTCATGCCATTATGTCCTTGGTGGACTACAGTGTCATCTGCCTAACTGGCCTCGCTCTAGCAATTATTCGATCTCTGGAAGTTCTATAGAATGACACACACTGCATCATGTTGGGTGCTCCTCACTGGACCTGGCTTGTTAATTTATGTATGGAGAGTGGTTTGCCATCACTGGCGCATCGCATTGCATTAAGGGCGGCAGTTATCACTCTCTGGTTAGTGCAACATCGCCTGCAACTGCCGATGTTGACTGTCCTCAAGCAGCTACTGTGCAGGCCTCCCACTCCTCTATCCCAGCATGATTGGGCCAGCACAACAGCTGCTACTATTCACGGTCTGGGTGCTGCCCCTGCCATCTGCCGGGATCCAGACCTACCCCATTCTGGGTTTGCTGCCCTACCGCTGTGGAACCCTCCTCCTTTCACAATCCTCTGCCCCTTGGAGACCAAACCACGCTTCTCCATTCCAGCCATGCTCCGTCAGGAGGGCCTTCGTAGGGTGGCGACTTTGCACTCCCCTGATCAGCCACTTATTTCACGGACGGCTTTGTCCATCCTGATGGCTTTGCTGGGTCAGCTTTTGTCTGTGGTTGCTATACAGAGTCCTGGTGACTCTCCCAGTGAGTCTCCGCATTTCAGGTGGAACTCTTGGCTATCCTTGTACCATTGCGCCATGCCTATATCCATTCTTATGGGCAAGTAATCCTCCACACTGACTCCCTATCACTGCTTCACAGACTCTGCTCTTTTTCTCTGACTGATAATGTATTTTTGCTCACTGCAGTCTTCCAGGTCGCCTCCCTTCTCTCCGACAGAGGTGTCACCATCACCCTCCACTGGCTCCCAGGTCATGTGGGAATAGCTGGCAGTGAGCTAGCTGATGCTGTGGCATGCTCCACTTGCTCCCTCCAGGAGGTCATGTTTCTGCTCTGGCTGGCATCTCGCACCTCGTCACCACCTGGCTTAGCGCCATCAGCAGAATGCCCTGGATGACCACTAGCTCTGTTTTTGAGAGCTCATGCTATGCCACATCATATGCCACTGCCATGTCTTATGCTCCACTTTTGCCCTCCCTGGGCCTGCCAAATTATCTCTTGGTGCAACTCCAACGATTGCGCTTGGGGTTCCATTGTTACCAGTAACTTTCTGCTGCAGAGTCAGACCCATGTCTCCACTGCCTGATTAGATCTGAGGAGCCACTCAGCCACTCCTCCATTATCTACTCCACTGACCGGCCACTACTCCGTTCTGGTCACACCCTGGCACAGGCTTTGCTCAGTCAGGAGACGACTTAACCGATGCTGTGGGCAATATTGCCAATGCACCCTTAACCCCTTGCCCGCGGGGATGGCTGGACCGTGCCGTGCCCCTCCCACGGGGATAGCAGTGCCCTAAATACATGATAAATTAGCTATTTCCAGGTCGATGGAAGTATCACTTATCCTTTTCCCTTTTATATATATATATATATATATATATATATATATATATATATATATATATATATTTTACTAAGAGAATAGGTCGTAAGGGATATTTCAATGGGTAATGAACATGGAAAATTAGTGACCAAGTGCACGTGGGGTGTTGCCAGGTGATAAATTAGCTACTTCATGGCCAATAGCAGTATCAATTAGCCTTTTCCCTTTTCTATATATATTTTTCTGTATGAGAATAGGGCATAGGGCACATTTCAATGGAAAAAACGAATGGAAAAAAACCGGCCAGGAGTTGTGTTGTGTGGCCTGGCTGTAGATATGCATGGGAGGGGGTAAGGGAGGGAAGGTGGGAAGGCGAGGCAAACACAAAAATGGCTAAATTGGTAACACTGGATACGAGTACTAGCGTTATTAGCAGCGCTGCCTATAGCTACACACTGGCAATACAAATAGATGATACAAGACCGCACTTGAAAGCCCGGGCGATTTAGAAAATCCTGAATCACAAAAGTGACGCCCCCCGGTATGGTACTTATGTAACGCACATCACATAAGTGACGGCCTGCGGGTTAGGGGTTAAACCTACTCCTCACTACGGTTGGGGATTACCTTCCTCCTTATTACTTACAGCCTGTGCGAGCCAAGTGCATCTCTGATGGGCTCTTAGCTTGCCTGTGTCCCAGCATTTCCTGGGATATATATCACACACACAAAAAAGGAAAAAATTCATTTGTCTGAAGATGCCACTGTGCAAAACTATCTATCTATATCTATATCTATATACCTAGGCTGCTTCCCCCAAGGAAAGGGAGGTAGCAGAGACAGGAGGACACACTCTCCATTTACGCATCCATTCAAACACATTCATTCACATCTTAGCCCCAAAGGGGAGAACAGACAGATCCTCACCGCACCACACCACACAAGGGTCAACTGCGCAATGCAATCAGTGACATCCTCAGCAGGGCCCGACAGCAGAACTGGTTTACCCCTGCCACATCATAACAGACCCATCCCCTTACCCGCACCTGACCTGACTAGCTGATCAGACCAAATGCGGGAGAATATCCCCTCAGGGCTGCGTCATCACTTATTCAATCACAACTTCTCTCCATTTATTTCTGTCATGCACAGCCACTCTTCCTTGCTCAACAGACATCCCTCTCGCATCCAGTGCTCTCTTCACACTGTCCATCCATCCTATTCGTGGTCTTCCTCTCAGCCTTACACCTCTCACATCAGATCTAGTTATCTTTTTCACCAATTGCTCATTATCCATCCTCTCCATATGCCCAAACCATCGCAACACCCTCTGCTCAACTCTACCAGCCATCTCCCGAACAACTCCAGTTCTCCTTCGCACTTCATCATTTTGCACCCGATCCATACGCGTCAGTCCACACATACTCCTCAGACACCTCATCTCCATTACATTCAAACTTTTCCTCTCTGCTACACCCATATTCCATGTTTCAGCCCCATATAATGCAGTTGGTACGACAACACCCTCATACAGCCTTCTCTTTACATCCATTCTAAGCGAACGACATTTAAACACTTTTTTCATTCCTCCCAGCACCTTTCCTACTTCATTTATTCTAAACTTCACTTCTGCATCTATTCTTCCATCCACAGCAACATGTGACCCTAGATATTTAAAACAATCTACCTCCTCAAGCAACTCACCATTCAAAACTATATTCATCCCCCTACCATCTATCAACCTCGTACACTTCATCACTTTACTCTTATTCTCATTTACTTTCAATTTCCTCCTTTCACACACCCTTCCAAACTCCTCTACCAACTGTCTCAATCTCTCCCCTGAATCAGTCACCAGTGCAGTATCATCTGCAAACAGCAGCTGCTTCAGATTCCACTCTCCACCATCAACATTTACCAGACTCAGACCACCTAAAACTCTTGTATTCACCTCCCTTACAACACCATCCATGTAAATATTAAACAACCAAGGCGACATCACACATCCCTGTCGCAGCCCCACTTTCACGGGAAACCAATCACTCCCAGCATTTCCCACTCTTACACACGCTCTACTATTTACATAAAAACTTTTCATCCCTTTTAGTAACCTACCATCAATTCCATACAATCTTAAAACAGTCCACAAAGCCTCCCTATCAATTCTATCATACGCTTTCTCTAAATCCATAAATGCCCAAAACACATCCTTGCCTTTTGCTAAATACTTTTCACACACTTGTCTCACAGCAAACACCTGATCAACGCATCCCCTCCCTCTCCTAAAGCCACATTGCTCATCACTAATCACTCCCTCTGTACCCTCTCTAACTCTCATAATTAACACTCTACCATACACTTTACCTACAACACTCAACAGACTTATACCCCTAAAGCTAGTACATTCATACTTATCACCCTTGCCTTTATACAATGGGACCACACAAGCACTTGCCCAGTCAATTGGCACCATACCTTTCTCAAAGCACACATTCAACAATCTTACTAACCAGTCAACAATAGTCACTCCACCACCCTTCAGGCATTCCACAGCACACCCTTCCATACCTGCAGCTTTCCCTGTTTTCATCTCCTTTACTGCCATCTCCACTTCCTCCTTCGTGATCAAAGAATCATTCAACTCTCCCAACACATTTATTCCTTGCACCCTTCCAAAACTAGTCAGGAATAAACTTCTCTCTCAGACTCGTGTTTCTTTACACCACTCCTATACATTCCAGGGAAATAAAAAAGTACTGCCTGAGGGCCTCCCAACCAGTGACTTCAAAGTGCCACAACTGACATTTCTTTGGAGAGTCCACTGGCCGTACTGGAGCAGTAGGACTGGTTTAAGTGATAAGGTTGTGATAGGAGGAGCCCAAAGGAGAAGACAGATTAACAGTGTAAGCAGAAGGATTAGTTGTAAGGAAGAGGTCAAGTATGTTGAAACTCTCTCAAAGGCAGTCAGGGATACGGGTAGGGTGCTGTACAAGCTGCATTAGGTCAATAAGGATAGATAAGATGTAGGGTTGTTCACAAAGTGGATCAGTGTAAGGAGAGGAGAACAAAAGGTGGTTGTGAACATTGAAATGTCCAAGAACGGAGATTTCAGAGAAAGGAGAGATGGATAGGATGTGTTCCATCGCAGAAGTAAGATAGTTGAAGAATTTTTCATAGTCAGTAGAATTAGGGGATAAGTAAAAAGCACAGAATTATTTAGTCAAGAATGACAAGCCAAGCCCAGAGAGTTGAGAATTCAGAAGAATGAAGTTCAAGAACACGAGAGCAAGATAAGTCGTTGCGTACATACACACAACAGCCACCTTTGGCCTTGAAATGAGTATAGAGAAAGTAGGAGGATACAGAAAAGGGTTTGCTATCAGTTGCCTCAGATAGCTGAGTGTCATTTAAGAAGAGAAGGTGAGGTTTAGAGCAGGAGAGAGAGTGCCCAACAGAGCGAATGAAAGGTCGCTAATGTTAGAGAAATGAAGGAGAGTGAGTCAGACAGTGGTACAGTGCAGCTCGTTGTTTCGTCACCGGGAGAGGGGCAGATGGTGGGGGCATTTATGTCCCCCCCCCCCTCGGGACTCCGAGGCATGGCTAGAGGCCATTTTTTTTTTTTTTTTTTTTTTTTTTTTTTTGGAAAAGGACGCGTAGTCTGTAATGTGCATGTAGTTTGGTGTTGACAGAGACACCTGGCCTACTCTTTGTGTAACACTGAAAAAGTTCAGCAAAGGAGGATGGTCAGGAACTAGCCCTGAGGGCTGATAAAACGGGAGCTCCAGCTCTCCGTATCATCAGCTACAACCGCCTTGGGAGTTTTGCCCTGCTCGACTGGTGCTACAGTCGATTCCTCAAAAAACCAAAGTGGCTTGAGATATTTCGTAACACCTCTTCCTTACCGATTTATTTTGCTCATTGCATCTCTGTATTCTCTTTTGTGATATTGATGCAAACAATGTCTATGATAAAATGACATACAGTAAATAACGCACAAGACAAAGCCAAGATGTAGAATGCAAAAATGAATTGCCAAGGAAGAAGCGCTACGAAGCCTCCGTAGGACCTTATTAGCAGTTTTAGTACCTCTAATCAGGCACAAAATCTATTACACCTGTTCCTATTTTCTACTTTAACGTTAGCACAATTAAAAATACATCTCATTGCTCAACTGAGAAACTTTGTCTAGTATCCGAAATTTGTCAGAACGAATAAAACATTACTTAACTTCTCTCCCGACTACGTACTAAAAACAGTGAAGGCTCAGAAATTATGTAAAATTTCTGAGTACTTAGCAGTAATTCTCTGCGCCTATTGTGCGTTATGTGCCTGCCTTAATGTCTCAGTATTATGGATATTATTCCCTGACATCATTTTAATGGTATTTATTTATTATAATATGGACACAATTGGCCTCAATGACGTGTCAGAATATAAAGAAGTGCCATATGTAAAATAAGCCGCTGGAAAACAGACGCTACGACGTCTCATGTGCTGCTTAAATCACGGCTCATGATAGTAGACAACCTGATTTAATAACAATAATAATAATCATAATAATAATAATAATAATAATAACAATATATAATAACAACTAGAAAGCACTGTGAGAGCGCATTCCTCCGGCAATGCTGGATCTGGATCCGGATTCGCCCCCAAATTCAATCAATATTCCACAAAATTTCATTAAAATTCATTGAGAACTTTTGGAGATATCATCGGGATAAACAGACAGACAAACATAGGAGAAAGCATAACCTCCTCAAACTTCGTTGGCGGATGTATTAATAATACCCCCCCACCTTCACTTCCATACGTTATTTTCTCAGTTATTCTTAGCGCCAACCATCGACTCAACGTACTGTAGCCTACAGTAATGGGACTTTCAGGTGACTCGTCCCTGAATGACAAAGCAGATGGATTTTTGTCACCCAGGAAACAGTTTATTACTCTGGGTGGTGTTGTGGGTTAATTCGCTCTAACCGGACGTATTCTGCAGTAAGGGTTTACATCCGAAGGCTGGATGGGTTTTATTGTTCACATAATGCCACTCAGGGACGAGACACTGGTCATCTCTGCCTTAAATGACAGGACTCAGCAGCATTGTCCCGGACCCCTACGCTCCTAATGGGCCAAAAAGGATGGCGTGACAAACATATTTCCAAACGTTTTCGTTCATCTTAGGAGAGACTTTACGAAATGGATACGTCATACATGGCCTCCATTAACCCCTTAATTCCAAATATATCCCATAAATGGCTGAATAAAACCGTGTGGTATTTAGCAAGAATAAATACTGCACTGTAGGGGGTTAACAGTGCTCTCATTTTAACCTCGTTCATCAGCTGATTTATTCATTTCATTCTTACTGACTCCACAGCATTTTATTCATTTCAGGGTCAACTTCGAATTACGAGGAAGGAGGTTAGACCTAATGTTCACTGACCCCTTCACTAAAAAAGGTCAAGAATCAAATAAAAAAAATATTTAATCATGAAAATAAATCGTTTATTCAAGAAATTGGAAGTGATAACGAGCTGTGTTGAATAATAAGTAGCTCTTTCGAAGGAAAATTTAACCTTTCATGGGTCGGACAACTCTAGGTGCAGTTGTGTGTGTTTAGGGACAAGCCTCACCGTCATAAAGGGACGAGGCCAGAGCATATCGGACTGGAGAAGCAGCGGTAAGGGATGGTGAGGTTGTAAGTTATAGTTGTAAGTACAATAACAAGGAATATGAAAATTTTTCTTGTCAATACGAAAAATCAAGGAAAACAATGCAATAAAAACTTAATGTCAAATAAAATGAGTAAAGGCAAACAATACTTACCTTTACACTTGTAAGGTTCTGGGTTGTTTGTTGTATAGTGGGCAGTCAGCGCGAGAGATGTTTCACTCTCTCCCCTCCCTTCCATGGTCTAAAGCAAACTAGTCACTGTCTTGGAAAAACACTTTATCTGTTTTCTTGACTTATTGTCTAATTCTAACTTACAATAACACTTATTTTCGTAATCCGTCTTTCACTACTGCACTTCCGCAGTCGTACTAAATTATCACTAACATATACTGAGTTTTATAAAGGGTTCCTTATACATTAGTTTGTCAATATTTACAGGTATTTCATGTCACATTTAATACTAAAGTATACAATGGTATGGTACTCTGGGATGCAGGGAGGGCAGAGAGCCACCTTACTGTACATCCATGACGCAGTCAGATGGTATGTTTTCGCTCTCGCTGCCACCTCTCTGTTGTTGCACAAACGTGGCAACATTGCTGGGCACTCCTGAAAGCTCTTGCTGGTCTGTGGCCTTCACTGAGTGGGGACAGTTCTTCCAGAAAATGTACAGCAGCTCAACGTTTGACACCAAATCAGTCCGGAGAGTCAAGACTTGTACTTGTATGTCCCCATGGCAATGACGATAGTGAAACACATTCATGCAAGATATCTTACACACAGTCATGTACAAACTTTCTCATGTCGACTGTCTGTCCGGATTTCTGGCAGTAATAGCTATGTGTATTCAGAATGCACATATCTGCCAAGTGGAAAAAGAAGTTTTTACACCACTTGACAGAACGATGAATGCTCTCCACACTACCAATCAGCATGTCACTCTTATCCGCCAAGCGCAAGTTATGACTGTAGTCTATGATTGCATTTGGTGTCTGGATGCGTTCGCTTGTCATACGATATATTTTCCTAGCGTCAACCCTGTGTGCACAGTTGATAGCATGGGCACATCATGCTTGTCTCGCCAATGCAGAGCAAGAAGATCCATGCTTCTAGCATCTCCACAGTGCCTCTCTCTTGCTCGTTACTTAATATATTGGCACGCCACATTGGTTTGACATCGCTATGCCACAGTGCCCAATGTCCCTGGTGAGCAGGTGCATTGCGAGGTCTGGAGAGGTGTACCAAATATCTGTGTAGAGTATGTGACCTCTGCACGCACAATCTTCCATCATTACCTTCACTACTGCACCCGAAATGACAAGAGGATCGAAAAATGGAATACCAGACATTGCCGCAGTGTATAGGCCCTACTATCATATCTAGGACAATGCCTAATGTGTCTTAACCCCTACACCGCGGGCATGTTTACCGATGTTTTGCGTGTGCCGCGGGGTTATTCGGGCTCCGACAGACTCTCAAAAAAAATTTGCCAAAAATCAGTTATTAGTCCTAGAATATTAAAATTATATATGCTTATGGCACATACCTTCAGCTTTCTCCTGGAATGTTTGTTGAGCCTTCGTCAGTTACCGTAGGACTTGTGGAGACCTCTGAAGTTGGGTAACGAAGTCTCCACTTTACACTTCCTGACAACCCGTAATATGATTACCACAGCCAGATATTAACACTATAAACACTACTCTATGGTTTTCAAGTAGTTTGGGATCCATACTCAAAAAAAAAAAAACACTGTGAAAGCAATGAAAATTATGAGCGCGTCTGACCGCCGCATTTGCGCTAGTTCGCTCTTGGTACTCTGTCATTTATTTTTCATAAAACCCCTCACACTTTATATTTCTATTACTATATAACACTTATATATATCTACAGTCTTTATCCATAAGTTTCCTGCAGTAGTATTAGTTTACTGTCACTGTAGGGATTCAATTTCTTTCAGTAAAATACGTAGCATTCACTTTCTCGTCCTGTATACTAGCATTGAGAGTGAATGTCACTTTCATCTTCACTTTCATAACTCATAGTATTCAGACATGCTAGAGTGAAACTTTCACTTTCATTACTCCTAGGGTATATACTCGTATTCTTATAATACTACTCATTTACATTTCTATTTACGTTCTCTATTTTATTTACGTTATTTACATTTCTATTTTATTTACACTGTGTTATGCACTGTCACTTGAAGTAACTTATAAAACTATTTTCCATTGTTCACGTATATTTACATTCATTACTTTCACTTGCTGTTTACACATTATTTACACATTATTTACAATTCCACTTGCACTGTTTTACTCAATAGAAAGATCGTAGTCACTCTTTTATCAATTGTCAGCCCTTTACCTCTTTCCACACGAGGTTTAGTAGGGGGTAAAGGTCACAGGGCCCTTTGCATGGGGGTGAAAAGGCCCTGAAGTCAGCAAGAGGAACAGACGCGTACCTCCTCTTCGGAAGATGAGAGAGAACTGATAAGGGAGGGCCGGCCCGGGTAGAGGCCTACTTAGGGGATATTCAGTACTACCAACATAGCTCTTGAAACAGCTATGTATTTCACTGAAATGATTGGCAGGAAATCTAGACAATACATTATAAATTAGGTAGTTCTAGGTGAATGTAAATATCACTTAGGCTTCTCCCTTCCCTCCTTATATGTATATTTATTACAAAAATAGATTATATGGCATATTTCAAGAGGAAAAAAACAGCGAAAATTAGCGAACGAGTGCACATGAGGTGTTGTCAGGTGATAATTAGCCAATTCCAGGTGTATGGCACTCTCACTTACCTTATTTCTTTCTTGTATATATTATTTGGTATAAGAATAGGGCATAGGGCTTATTTCAATGGATGAAATCAGTGAAAAATTCCAGGGAAGATTTACTTAGCATAGCACGGCCGGGCAGGCGAGAGGTTAGGGTAATGGAGGGGGGGTAGGGAGGGGAGTCAAGAACGGGGAGAAATGGCTAAATTGTCAACAATGGATGGGAGTACAGATGAGATTAGGAGTGCTGACTAGTGTTGGACATTGGCAGTACTGATAGATGATACAAGCCCCCACTTGGAAGCCCGGGTGAATTCAAAATAACACAGAATCACAAAAGCGACGCCCTGCAGTATGATCCCTTGCTCCCAAGTGTCACGAAAGTGACGCCCCGCGGTTAAGAGGTTAATATCACTCAGTACAAATATTTTTATGCCAATATGATGACATTTCGATTGGATATACCACCTGAAAGAAATATGGCCATGGAATAACACTGGTGACTCATCAATCACAACCCTTTGGATATCCCCAAAATAGCATTTATTTTGCCTTTAAGGCTTTTCAAAATGAGCCTGATCTTTCGCAAGGTGTCGGTAAAGTCTGCGGTAGTGCTGAGTACTGTTGACCGTGAAATAAAGGAAACGAAGGATGTTCTGGTACATGTTTTGAGGCATGCTCTTTCCAAATACATTGAGAAGTGTAAGAATATAAGCCATCTAGTGTAGCCTACCAAGAAGCATGTTTCTTCACCAAAGTCATCAACATCATCAGCGCTAAGAAGTACAATGAAGGCAATATAAGCCGTCTAGTGTAGCCTACGAAGAAGCATGTTTCTTCACCAAAGTCAACAACGTCATCAGCGCTAAGAAGTACAATGACGGCACTGTCACGTCAGACCCAAATCGTGTCCTGTAGGTCCCATGTTGTCCTTCGTCATCGTTAGTCTGGTCGAAAAACTTGTTTTTCTCTGACAAACTTTGTCATCAAGTATTGGTCGAAAAAGAAATGAAGTTAGCCCAGTACTGACCTGTTGGCCATCAGTCCTGTTGTGTCACGTGCACTAGAGTCACTTTCGTCGAACACAGAGGACGTTGTTACAAAGTCAGTAGTCGGAGAGCAGGAGTAGGATGATCGAGAAGGCGATGTCGTTACCTGATGTGGCTGCATGGAGCGCCTCTTGATTCTTCTCAGGTGGCCACATTTTACAGCTTTTTTTTTTAGTCTGCCGTGAAGGCCGAGGGGCAGACAAGGATATTCGTGCCGAGGAGGATGGCCCTGGTACAGTCTCAGGTGGTGAATTAGCACGGGAGGGTGAAAAGCCGCGTGAGGTGGAGGGAAGTAGTGGTGATAGTGGAGCAAGGGAGGAGGAACTCACGCCATAGCCTATGCTGGCTGCCTGTGTTCCTGCGAAAAGCTCACCTCCTCCTCAGCCTTTATAGCAGGAAATAGTTGGATAGCCACCTTCTTCTTGGCTAGGGGTGCAGCAGTATTGTGCTGAGAAGGAAGTGGAGCATCGTCCTTATCCTCAGAGTCACCCTCATCTTCGTCATCTTCTGTTGGCATCATGTCCTACTCATCTCTTTCCTCGTCTGACAGGTTGTCAGATCTATTTGCTCGGTCTGCATCAGACTGAATGTGGTCTTCATCACTCTCCCCATCTTCGGGAATGAGTTCAGTCCTGATTTCAGGGCTTGTAAGTCCCTGGGATGAGCACACAGGCTGACAGTGTGAGGAGGTGCTAGCCTTGCAGGAAGCAAAAGATGGACATCCACTCATGGCTGATTCACGAATTTTACTGACTCCTGAGTAGCTTGGAGGATAGAGTAGGTGAGTGTCAACATCTTCCAGACCGTCGTCTCCTCCCTGTTTGCAGTTTTTGACAGGTCGCATTCATTTGACGCCACCGGCAGTAGCACGGTAAAGCGTTGCATGATGCAGGTGGCCATTGAGAAATTAAATACGATGTAGGTTATGAGGTAGGAAGGAGTTTCATTGGTTACTTGTCAGATCAACACTCCACTCTGACTACACTGCCATCAACTGACTAACCTGAACTGAAGAAGGTTAGCAATCCTTCACAGAAGTAAACAACCAACTCAGGTAACTAGCATGCATTAGGAGAGCCCATATCACAGCCAATGATGAATATTTTCCTGTCTCACATACTCTTACACCGGTCTTACTCTGCTTTGTTACCGATTCTCAGATAATTCATACCTCCAACTACCCAATGAAATTTATTACTTATTCCTGCATCTGGATCAGGATTTACCATAAAATCTTATCAACCCTTCCTTGACACTGCCCATCTATCCTTCAGATTTCACTGAGATCCAATAAATTTTTTTTTGAGATATCCTGTATACAAATGGAGAGATAGGGTTGAATTCACAACTTCCTCTATCTTAGTTGGCCAGCAGCAAGTACCTTCCTTCTCCTGGTTGTAATTTCTCTATACAGTAGTTGTCTGGCTTACGTTTTTACGAAGATTTGTACAGCTTATGCCTGAACATATCTGAAGAAGGTTTATTCAGCCTGTAATCCTTAACTCATACAGGTCAGGGATGTCAGTTTTCATTATGTTCTTTCTACATTCAGATAATTGTTTTAAGTTTTGATTGTAGCGAGGAAAAAAAATACCGTTAGTGTAGGAGGGACACCTTCACGTGATGGCAGAGGCATGATCAGGAGGTGAAAGTACCGGTTTCTATAAACTTCTTTAAATCTCCCTATTCCACAGACGGAGGATGGTGGACTGCCTTAGATCAGATTTGGCCTATAGTCCCCTGTATCCATGTTTCAGGTGATCCTGCGACAAGAACAACAATCACCACTACCAAGAATGTCATATAAATTAAGTCATCGTTAAAAAAGGAGTATCACTTTCAGAATCATTAACATCTCATGTATTAGCCTATACTGTTCACTCTCTCACTTCCTCTGTAATTATTCTTCTAGAAGTTAGAATACGTTACTGGCCTCATGTAATGATAAAATCTGTGAATAGTAAATTACTCGCATCAAAACCTTGTAATAATTTCTGTTGCTGAGGAAAGATTATTGATCACAAACAACAAAATATTAATAAGAAAACTAATGTGGAAAACTTCTCTTGATTAGCAAAAATTATTTATTGAGACAGTTCTAAATAAACAAATGATATGTGCCTCATTTTTACTGAACGGCCTTTTGATACTGTGCTTATAATTTTGCATTTGTCTGTTTCTGGTTGTTGATGCCTTCTATATCATATTGGGGGATCGATGATGATGATGATGATACTTAGCACATCCAACAATCAGTCACTCATAATGCTCCTACTCAAATGCAATAATTTACTAGGAATAATCCTGCAAGGTAAAAATACGATATTTCAAACTCAAGCACTTAACCCTTTTACCGCAAACACGTATTCAGTTTATTTCTATCATGCCCAAGATTTCTGTAAGTGGGATTTTGTTAGCACATTAACTGCCGTACTGCCCATTGCCTGCTGGCTCATAGCAATGAAATCCATAGGTCCAAACGTAGTGTTCCCTTTTAAGTTATGTTTTGACAATACATTGGCACCCTTGACAACAGTGGGGTTTGGAGGGTTAATCATCCTACAGAGGTAACAGTAACGTAAAAACAAGGGTTTCGTATTGAAGCGGTTAATAAAGATGTATTTAATCTTTGAAATTCGAAAACTTCTCCAATTTCTAAGTCGAATAAAGTAATGTGGAGGAAGCACGAATATAATTAGATAACGCCTTGGCAATAACACGGTACCTGAAACTGAAGAAACTGGTAAGTCATGCTATCATTGTCTATCTATCTATCTATTGCCAGACGCCTTAATCCATTATACGGGGTGGCCACAAACAAATCGCCTCCACGTCACTGTCCCCCGCCATTTCACTGCCCCGCTCCTAATTCACACACCCCTCTCTCATATACCTCTCCACTCCATCCCTCCATCTTATCCTTGGCCTTCCCCTCCCTCTTTCCCCCTCCACTTCACTCACATACACTCTCTTCGTCAGTCTCTCACTCTCCATCCGCTCCACATGGCCAAACCACCTCAGTGTGTTTCTCCTAATGCTTCTTGTCACAACCACATCCACACCACAACGCTCCTTCACATCCTCATTTGTCAGTCTGTCTCTCCATGTGACTCCACAGGCTCCTCTCAAATAACTCATTTCCACTGTTTTCACTCTTGCCTTACGTCCCTCCATCAACGTCCAAGCTTCACTTCCATACGTCAGGGTTGGTATCACAATACTGTTATGTAATAACATTTTCACTTCCATGCTCATTGTAACAGCAAGAAAATGATAGACACATGACAGTGATACCGTTATAAAACGAAAATGGTGTGCTTTCTCTCGGGCTCCTGTGATTCATTCTTGGCTTCATAAAACTGGCATTAGCTGGAACACAAGACTAGAGAAACAGACATAAGATGGTGAAAGCAGTTTTCTTTTTCCCCTTACTCTCCAGGTTTTTATGTGTACACAGCACACACAGTTATCTAATACTCTGATCATTGCTGCTTTCCTCCACAAGCGTTCCATTCCCTATCCCCTCTACCCATTCATCCTGCCGTGGTGACATCAATATAACCTGGCGGCTCCGTTGCTTGGTTATAAAACGTTCCTCACCTTTCGTATCTCCGGGAAGGAGGATGGTGGACTATGCAGGTGATCAATGTCAGCCTTCGAAGTTCACGGAAAGATGAGCCTGGAGTCACAATAGCTACAAATTCATTCTACTTTCACTCGGTGTCCTTTGCTAGTTGATGAACTTGACATCATTCTCCTTCCTTCCAGGTATCATTATATTGTCTGTATTCTCGTTCACCCATTTCTTTCCCGTCCATTCCCTTTTAATAGCCAGAGGGCAGCCGGTGGTTGGTACATTGGATAGAATGTCCAGCCAACCACTGGAAGAACCTGCATTTGATATCCAGTCTCAGGTAGTGGAGTGTTCGTAGGGAACCTCAATTTCAGAAGGAAGAGAACAACGAGCGTTGACGTGAGCAGCATCTTTATTCAAACATTTCGACATTTAATGTCATCACCAGTGACCTAAAAATGGGACTCAGACTCTAGTCGAAACACTGAAAACACAACATCGTGCAAGTGATATAACACACTGACACATACGGTCTACATATGACGAAAGTAAAACAGGGGGGTGGGAATGGATACTATACCTTACTGTACATAACATAAAGAGGTACTGCAGACATAGTGTTAATTAGAGATGGATTATGAGACTTTATATATATTGATTCTAGCAAGCTTAGGTTATTATTTGGTGAAGAAGCTAGTATTATTAAATACTCCTTTTTAAGTAAGATATCACAAGATTCACAATGTTCTCTTACTGCTGAGTGAGGAGGCGACCTGAGTCGTCGGCCTGTCCTGCTCGACTGACCCATGTTTTTTTTTTTTTTTTTTTTTTTTCCGGCCTATCAACCATTGGGGCCGAAGCCCCTGGTTATTAAGGCCAAATATATATATATATATATATATATATATATATATATATATATATACTTCCATGCATACATACAGACACACTTTCATGCAAACGTACATATATATATAATAATTTTTTTTTTTTTTTTTAATTTTTTTTCTTGGTTTTATATTTTTTATACCTTATATTATAAAGAAAAACTAATCTAAAGACCCTAAAACTAATCAACTAACAGACAAATCGCTAACCTATACTAAATCCTACAGAGACAAATAGCTAGACCTACACTAATGGTAAAAATACCTCGACTAACAGAACACCATCGACTGCAGATATGTAATGCCTTTCTACATTACATACCTGCACCCATCACCTGGTGACTGTCAGTCGAGGCACAACCTAATATAGGGGACATCAATAAATGAAAGGGAACCAGACGAGTCAGGAACATTTCCATATACGTCAGCTGTCGTCCCTAATTAGAATAACTTAAGCAAGATAATATAATGTATTTACATAATTTGTACAAAAAGTGAAGAACCTCGTCCAGCAGACCACCATCGACTGCAAGTGCCCAGTACCTTCCTATATTGCACACTTGCACTCATCAGCTGGTGACTGTCAGGCGAGGAACTTGGCTTAATGTAGAGGACATCTATATTAGAAACAGATCGGTGGGAGGAGGAACTATTTAAAATATGTCAACTGTCAACCCTAATTAATATTACAATATATACATATTTACTGCTCATAAAAACCATAACCACGCAGTAAAAAAGTCACATCACTCTGATCAGTCCAGTCTCTCTCAAGAGAGCCATCAATTTATCAGTCATAACAATGTCCCCATCACCCAGGTTGGTGGAAAGGGTGAAGGGGACGTCTACTGCGCCACAGTAATTTATACGTGAAGCACGTTCACGAATAAATCGCCGACAGCGCAGGATGATATGACTAATAGATAACACCGCATTACAGATGTCACAGTGCGGTGGGAAGCGTCTTTCCATATATGGTTTTATGTGGGTTAAAATGGTGGCATTAAGCCGTAACCGTGCCAACACTTTTTCTTCTAGGCGACTGGGACGGTTGGCAGTGTCCCAGTCGCCCAGGTACGGCTTACAAGTTGGAATATTTAGTCTGGTCCACTGACCTTGCCACAGAAGATTTATTGATTTCTTTCTGAGAGATAGACTCGACTGTAGATCATGAGGAACGTCCCAAATCTCCTCAAGCTCTACAGCCGACTTTGCAAGTAAGTCAGCCTGCTCATTGCCGTAGATACGACAATGACCAGGCACCCAGATCAGCGTGAATGACTTGTTGCATGAATGCAACTTATTAACGATGCGGCCCAGGATCTCATGAGAGTCCGTAGTGCAAGATGCAAATGCCTGAAGGGCTGATTTTGAATCTGAAAATATGACAAATGAGTCATGCCTAGAATTGAGAGCATAGTCTATGGCTTTGTCAATAGCAAAAAGTTCTGAAGTAAACACAGATGTATGAGTCGGCAACCGATACCTGAGGGCACATTCAGGCGACCACACACTTGCACCCACACATTCACTCGACTTGGAGCCGTCGGTGTACAATTGATGGGACCCCAAGTGACGAACAATGATGTTTCGAAACAAGTGGTGTACCTCCGCCTCCGGCGCCTTGGCCTTTGGTGCTGGGAGCCATGTAACATCGAAGGTAAAGCTGGGTGGCTCCCAAGGCGCTATATTTTTAAGCACCAACTTGTCACAGTCACTGGGGTCCACATCAAGCTCCTGAGTCAGTAAGTGGAGGCGAGCGGCAAGTGGCCGACGCACCCCCCGCAGAAGGTGGTGGTACTGACGCAGGGGGGTACAGGCCACATTGCCGATATTACTTTTCCTTAACGTCCTTATGCCATAGGACAAGGCCAGGTGGTCACGGCGAATACGGAGGGGAGGCACATTCGCCTCCACTTCCATACGAGTCACACGGGTACACCGGACGGCTCCAAGACACATTCGCAAACATTTATTCTGTAACACATCCAATCCTTTCAGAGTGGCATCGGATGCCGAGCCATACACCTGTGCGCCATAGTCAAGCTTCGATCGAATAAGTGACTTATACACCATTAATAAAGATTTTCTGTCGGCACCCCAGGTACTACCCGCTAGGTACTTGAGGATATTTAATGGTTTATCACAACGAGCAAGCAAAGTATTAACGTGAAGTTTAAAATTCATTCTACGATCAAAATGTATTCCTAAAAATTTTACAGAATTTTGAAAAGGTACCGCCTGATTATCCAAAGTTAAGCACAAATTAGGTACGTTACGATTAGTGAAAACTATAGGAGCACACTTACGTACGGAAAACTTAAATCCCCACTGCAAGGCCCATTGGTGGATGGAGTCAAGGGCTGCTTGAATCCACCCAGCCGAAAATTGTGCATTACGAGAATAGTGCCATCTTGCACAATCGTCAGCATAGAGCGAGTATTTGAGATTCCTCGGGATGGGAGCTGATGACAGAATATCATTGATCATAATACTAAATAAAGTAAGACTAAGCACACTTCCCTGTGGCACCCCATTTTCCTGGATAAATATATCCGATGTTACGTTACGGGGCAATTTGACAGAGAAAGTTCTGTCCCTTAAGAAATTTGAAATAAAAACAGGTAAATTTCCTCTTAAACCATAAGCATAGAGCGTCATTAGTATACCGTGTCGCCAGGTCATGTCATAGGCATTATGGATGTCCAAGAACACCCCTATCATGAATTCTTTATTGGCAAATGCCTCTGCAATACAATGCTCCAAATTCATTAAATGATCTAGTGAACTTCTGTATTTACGGAAGCCACATTGTTGATCATTTAACAAATTCTTCGACTCTAAAACAAAAAGAAGCCTATTGTTAATCATACGTTCCATGACCTTACATAGACAAGAAGTCAACACAATAGGACGAAATGCAGTGGGATTCATAAGACGATCAGCCTCTTTGGGTATCGGTATGACGTGCGCAAAGTGCCATGAGTTTGGGAACGTTCGAGATGCCCAAATCTCATTGTACAATGCTAACATCTTAATCAGGTTGTCCTGATTAAGATGCTGGATCATACCGTACGTGATGGTGTCTGGTCCAGGGCTGGTGTCTTTACAGGATTTAACGGCAAGGAGCAGTTCATCTAGCGTAAACTCTTGGTTGTACGGGGAGTCTACGTCTTCTGTGGCAAAGTCTAATATCTGCATCTCAGCCGTGCGTTTATGATGTTGGAAACGCGGGTCATAATTGGCTGAGCTACTTACATGAGAAAAACTCCTGGCGAGGATGTTAGCAACGTTCATGGGCTCGTCATAGGTGGTGTTATTCACCTGCAAGGTGGTTACAGGGAAGTATGGGCGTTTATTATTTAACAATCTTATTGTGGACCAGACTTTATGTAATGGTGTTGTACAAGTCACCGTGGACACAAAGGACCGCCAGGAGTCACGTTTGGCCCTTCTTATTATTCTCCTTGCCTCAGCCCGTGCCTGTTTGTATGCAATAAAATTTTTCTCAGTTGGCTGCCTATCAAAAATCCTGTATCTCCTATTGCATTTTCTTAATGCTTGTCAGCAATCCGGCGTCCACCAATGTGCTCTATGCTTCGCGTGAATTGTAGAAGTCTTGGGAATAGCAGCCTCAGCTGCGTGTAACATGGATCGGGTTATATTTTCTACCTTAACATCTATGGTCTCCCCAGATATATCTAAATTGGCGATCCTTGAGAAGGATCCCAAATCTGCTTTCTTATAGTTAAATTTTGGAGGTGGAGGGCCCGAAAAGATGTCGTGTGTATAAGAAAGACAGATGGGTAAATGATCACTTCCCAAGGAATCGTCATAAGGGTCCCATGAGAAATCTTGATGTATACCAGGGGAGGCCAAAGATAAGTCAATGGCCGAAAAGTTACCAGTACGATCATCTACACGAGTCGCTCTACCATCGTTCAGAAGACAGAGGTTGGACTGTATTATTAGGTCGGGTACTTGCTCCCCACAACCATCGATCCTCAAGCTACCCCATTGATAGTGATGGGCGTTAAAATCGCCCAACACTAACTTATTGCCAGGAAGACGTTCAAATAGTGAATTTAAAGCATCACTATCAATGAGGCCATGTGGAGGACAGTACAGAGAGCAAATAGACAGATACGTGTTATTAAATTTTACTCTACACGCGACCGCTTCCAGAGTAGAATATAGAATCACTTCCGTTTGTGGGTGTGATTTGTGTGTGTATATGGCTACTCTGTGACCTTCATATCTTCTATACGAGTGATAGTGTTTGAACTGTGGAGGATCAGGATGATCCTCCAGCCGCGTCTCTTGTAAACAAACAACGTCTGGCCTGTGTATTGACAGCAAGATTGCTATATCTTATAACTTATTCCCAATACCTCTATAATTCCACTGTAATACAGTGAAAGCGACGGTTTAAGATTTACGTTGGGGGCCAGTGTGTTTAGGCTTTTTTGCTGCCCGCCAGAAGGCGAGTGACTACCGGCAGACCTATCCCGGTGCTTGCTTACAGAAACCTCCATATTTTCATCAATTACGAGGGTCTCAGATTCCACCGAAGAAGAGCTACCCTTCCTCTCCCTTGCTGGGCCAGGAGCAGGAAGGACATGAGGTCGTGACTTAGTAAGTGTGGTCATGTTACTCTTACAAGAGTTGTCAGGCTTCGTTCTAGGCTTGACTGGTTGAGAAGCAGCAGCAGCCTGAGAGTAGGAAGTTGTAACAGGGGTATCAGGTTGAGAGGTGGATTGGACAGGAGGCTGAGATGGAGAGGTAGAATGTGTGGCAAGAGGAACTGGTTCAGGGACAGTCTGTGTTGCTGCAGAGCACATCACGGGACGGGACATCACCGCCGAAGCATAGGACCTATTCGGCGTAGGAGTTGCATGCAACTCCTTCATCTTTTTCCTTGCTTTGTAGTAGGAGACACCCTCAGTCGCCTTCACTGTGCAGACTTCTTTCTCCTCCTTCCACTTGGGACAATCCCTAGAGGAAGTGGAGTGAGCACCCTTACAGTGAAAGCAACAGATAGTCTCTGATGTGCACTGCTCAGCATCGTGACCCTGTGTTGCACATTTGCCACACACTGACTGTGAAGCCCGACAATTCTTAGCAACGTGCCCATATAATTGACATTTCATGCAACGCAGTGGGTTGGAGATATAAGGTCTGACATTAACAATTTCATAGCCAACTTTGACATGTGCCAGGAGTGAAACTTTGCTGAAAGGCAAAACAATGGTGGCCGTCTTCTTCCTCATGCCTTCGGAAAATCTAGTTATAAACTGGGCATCGGTGACATCTTGCTGAGCAAGTTCCTCTATGATGTCTTCCTCACTCATCACCACGAGATCCCTGCAAGTGATAACCCCCTTGCAGGAATTCATGGATGTTGGGATCTTGGCCTCGACATCATAGCAATGAAACTTACACAGCTTCGACAAGTCTTTAACTTGGGAGGAATTACTAGTCTTAACAAGGAGGTCTCCATTCGCAAGTTTATTTTACTTGTTCCATCTCCCCAGCACAGCCATCAATAACCTTCTTGATCATGAAGGGATTGAGACTGCTCAAGGGAGTGGAACCTAGAGCATGGATGATGACAAACTCTGCATTATTAACACTGATGCCAAGAGGCTGACGAGTCTGGGGCTGTTCTATCTGGGGGCTGTCAGTCCGTTGATCAGTCTGGGGTCAGTCAGGACCACCTCCCACCCTGAAGGGGGAGCAGGCAGTAGGGGTGTCCGGCATAGTACCTCTCCTCCCTAGAGGGGGAAGTGGGAAGAGGACGAGAAAACAAACAAGGGACAAACAACCCGGGGCAAAACACCTAAATCTGAGGTTGCCCTCTCAAACCACTCCAGGGAGGCCCGACCGTGTCGATTCACGCCCCAGAGCGATCAGTGGGGGGGACCCTCCATGGGCGATAAGCAAAGATAAACTCAGGAAAAAGATACAAAAACCTATTGTATCTCTAACAAGGAGGGGAGGAAAATGAATACTAACTAATCCTAACTTTATTTTAAAAATGCCCTAGTGGTGGAGAGAAAAAAACTAATGCTGGTAAGGCAGTCCTATGCTAGAGGAGAGCAAGAAAAACACGTCTGTACTCTCCACGACCATGCATCAAAGTCCTTGGCCTATTGGATCGAACAAACAAAATCAAGCATAGAGACTGAGGACTTAGGATTTTCACGGAACTTTTTCATATGCACTTCATGTGTTCGAATTAATTTCTTCTTCATGTTTATCTCTAAATCTGATTTAGAGATAAACACAAAGAAAAAAGACATTCGAACGCATGAAGTGCATATGAAAAAGTTCCGTGAAAACCTTAAGTCCTCAGTCTCTATGCTTGATTTTGTTTGTTCGATCCGATAGGCCACGACTATTATGCATGGTCGTGGAGAGGGAAGACGTGTTTTCAAAGCTCTCCTCTAGCTGCAGGGTTGCCTCACCGGCGTTAGCTTTGTTTTGTCCACCACTAGGGCGTTTTAAATAAAGTTAGGTTAGTTAGTACTCATTTTCCTCCCCTCCCTGTTAACCCGTGGCGTCCCGTCAACGTTCTTTAACGTCCACACGTTTTGTCACTGCCAATCCCATCGACGTACATAAACGCGAAAAAATTGCAAGGTCCCTAATTTGCACAATTTTCAATTTTCGTGAGTGATTTTTGGTAGGTATACTCGTGACACCTTCCTCTACAAGATGCCAGGCAGGGACAATGCCTTACCCAGCATGACCTCCTCCGCCCCCTGCATGCCATTGTCTCAGCAATTCACCTGTTATCAGTGACCTGGCCAGTATAGCCATGTCATGCCACGGTACGAAATTCAGGGCCAGAGTGATTCCCCAATCAATGACAATGTGGAGAACAAACTTTACATAGCATTAGAGGAAGAAACAGTTAGAAATGATGATCAGGTAATGTGGCAAAAAAAGGTCAGGTATTAGTGAGTGAAACAATGCTTATAATGCCTAGATTACTGCTTGAAAACCAATATACTCTCGTACTACATATAAATTCGTACCAAGTAAATAAATAAATACCGTTTATGAGTGGTGTGAAATAGTTATCCTCCCATAGAACTCGTTTTCTTTGGTGCCAGCCTGATAGAAAACCCAGAAAGGTAAGGAGGTACTCCTACCTGTATCGAATACTTTAAACCTCAGGTGAGCGATTTCTCTATGAATTTTCGATGTTTCTCACCAAAAGCAAAGGTTTGAGCCAAAAAAAAAATTTTCCTAAAATGGTCGGGATTGGGGGGAGTCAGTGGTGGAAAAGTGGTCGGAAGGGGGCGGGTTAAAGATACAATAGGTGTTTGTATCTTTTCCTGAGTTTACCTTTGCTTATTGCCCACGGAGGGTCCCCCCCACTGATCGCTCTGGGGCGTGAACGGACACGGTCAGGCCTCCCTGGAGTGGTTTGAGAGGGCAACCTCAGATATAGGTGTTTTGCCCCTGGTTGTTTGTCCCTTGATTGTCATTTCTCCTTCTTCCCACTTCCCCCGGTAGGGGGGGGTTACTATGGAGGACGCCCCTGCTACCTCCCCCCCCTGAAGGGGGGAGAGGTAGTCCTGGCGACAATAGGCATGACCAGACTGACCACCCCCAGACAGACGAATGCCAGACTTGTACCCTGCTTGATGTCCCAGTAGACAATGCCACCTTTGTCACTCTCCATGCGCTAGGTTCTACTCCCCTGTCCAGTCTCAATCCCTTCCTTATCAAGAAGGTGATTGACCGCTGTGCGGGAGAGGTCGAACAGGTAAAAAAACTTGCGAACGGAGATCTCCTGATTAAAACTGTTAATTCATCACAAGTGAAAGATTTGCTGAAACTGCGTAAATTCCATTGTTACGATGTCGAAGCCAAAATCCCAGTCTCCATGAATTCTTGCAAGGGTGTTGTCACTTGCAGGGATCTCATGGTTATGAGTGAGAATGAAATCGTAAGTGAATTGGTGCACCAAGACGTAATTGAGGCTAGATTTATTACTCGCTACTCAAAAGGCATAAGGACGAAGACGGCAACCATTGTCTTGACGTTTCCCAAAGTGTCTCTTCCAAGTTCTGTCAGAGTTGGATACGAAATTGTTCATGTTCGGCCTTACATCCCTAACCCTTTGCGTTGCCTGAAATGCCAGCTGTATGGGCATGGTGCAAAGACTTGTCAGGCTTCCCAGCCAGTGTGCGGCAAGTGTAGAAGCCAGGGTCATGATGCGGACCATTGTACATCTGAGACGGTATGTTGCTTTCACTGCAAGGGCACTCACTCCACTTCCTCTAGGGACTGTCCCAAGTGGAAGGAGGAGAAGGAGGTCTGCACGGTGAAGGCAACTGAGGGCATTTCCTATTACGAAGCTAGGAAAAAGGTGAAGGAGTTGCATGCAACTCCCACGCCGAATGGGTCCTATGCTTCGGCGGTAATGTCCCGTCCTGTGATGTGCTCTGTAGAGATGCAGACTGATCTTGTCCTTCTCCGTCCTACCACTCACAGCACCTCTCCATCTCGGCCTCCCGTCCGCTCCAACTCTCTCACTGATATCCCTAAGGTTTCAACCTATTCTCATGCTGCTGCTGCCTCTCCATCAGTACGGCCTAAAGCGAAGCCCGACAAGTCTAGTAAAAGTAACATTACCACCCTCACAAAACATTCTCGTCCTCATGTTCTTCCAGTTCCCACTTCAGCGAGGGAGAGGAAGGTTAGCTCTTCCTCAGGGGAGTCAGGGAACCTAGTAATTGACGACAATATGGAGGTTTCCGTGAATAAGCACTGGGATAGGTCCACCGGTAGTCGCTCACCTGCTGGCGGGCAACAGAAAAAGACAAAGCACACTGGCCCCCAACGTAAATCTTAAACCACCGCATTCACTATATTACAGTGGAATTGTAGAGGTATTGGGAATAAATTACAAGATATAGCAATCTTGCTTTCTATACACAGGCCAGATGTTGTTTCTTTACAAGAGACGCACCTGGAGGATCATCCTGATCCTCCACAGTTAAAACACTACCATCCATATAGAAGGCATGAAGGTCACGGAGTAGCCATATACACACACAAATCACACCCACAAACAGAAGTGATTCTAAATTCTACTCTGGAAGTGTTCGCGTGCAGAGTAAAATTTAATAACACGTATCTGTCTATTTCCTCTCTGTACTGTCCTCCAGATGGCCTCATGGATAGTGATGCTTTATATTCACTATTTGAACATCTGCCAGAGAATAAGTTAGTGTTGGGCGATTTTAACGCCCATCACTATCAATGGGGTAGCTTGAGGATTGACGGTCGTGGGTAGCAAGTAGCCGACCTAATAATACAGTCCAACCTCTGTCTTCTGAACGATGGTAGAGCGACTCGTGTAGATGATCGAACTGGTAACTTTTCGGCCATTGACTTATCTCTGGCCTCCCCTGGTATACATCAAGATTTCTCATGGGACCCTTATGACGACTCCTTGGGAAGTGATCATTTACCCATCTGTCTTTCTTATACACGTGACATCATTTCGGACCCTCCACCTCCAAAATTTAACTATAAGAAAGCAGATTGGAGATCATTCGCAATGATCTCCAATTTAGATATATCTGGGGAGACTATAGATGTTAAGGTAGAAAATATAACGCAATCCATATTGCACGCAGCTGAGGCTGCTATTACCAAGACTTCTACAGCTCATGCGAAGCATAGAGCACATTGGTGGACGCCGGATTGCCGACAAGCATTAAGAAAACGCAATAGGAGATACAGGATTTTATGATAGTCAGCCCACTGAGAAAAATTTTATTGCATACAAACAGGCATGGACTAAGGCAAGGAGAATAATAAGAAGGGCCAAACGTGACTCCTGGCGGTCCTTTGTGTCCACGGTGACTCGTACGACACCAGTACGTAAAGTCTGGTCCACTATAAGAATATTAAATAATAAAGGCCCATATTTCCTGATCACCACCCTTCAGGTAAATAATAACATCTATGACGAGCCCATGGACGTTGCTAACATCCTCCCCAGGAGTTTTTCTCATGGAAGTAGCTCAGCCAATTATGACCCGCGTTTTCAACACCATAAACGCACGGCCGAGCTACAGATATTAGACTTTGCCACAGAAGACGTAGACTCCCCATACCACAAAGAGTTTATGCTAAATGAACTGCTCCTTGCCCTTAAATCCTGTAAAGACACCAGCCCTGGACCAGACACCATCACGTATAGTATGATCCAGCATCTTAATCAGGACAACCTGATTAAGATGTTAACATTGTACAATGAGATTTGGGCATCTCGAACGTTCCCAAACTCATGGCACTTTGCGCATGTCATACCGATACCCAAAGAGGCTGGCCGTCTTATGAATCCCACTTCATTTCGTCCTATTGTGTTGACTTCTTGTCTATGTAAGGTCATGGAAAGTATGGTAAACAATAGGCTTCTTTTTGTTTTAGAGTCGAAGAATTTGTTAAATGCTCAACAATGTGGCTTCCGTAAATACAGAAGTTCACTAGCTCATTTAATGAATTTGGAACATTGTATTGCAGAGGCATTTGCAAATAAAGAATTTATGTTAGTTGTGTTCTTGGACATCCATCAAGCCTATGACATGCCATGGGGACACGGTATACTAATGAAGGTCTATGCTTATGGTTTAAGAGGAAATTTGCCTATTTTTATTTCAAATTTCTTAAGGGACAGGACTTTCTCTGTCAAATTACCCCGTAATGTAACATCGGATATATTTATCCAGAAAAACGGGGTGCCGCAGGGAAGTGTGCTTAGTCCTACTTTACTAAGTATTATGATCAATGATATTCTGTCATCAGCTCCCATCCCGAGGAATCTTAAATACTCGCTCTATGCTGACGATTGTGCAATATGGCACTATTCCCGTAATGCACAATTTTCGGCTGGGCGGATTCAAGCAGCCCTTGACTCCATCCACCTATGGGCCTTACAGTGGGGATTTAAGTTTTCCGTCTGTAAGTGTGCCGCTGTAGTCTTCACTAATCGTAACATACCTAATTTGTGCTTAACTTTGGATAATCAGGCGGTACCTTTTCAAAATTCCATAAAATTTTTTGGAATACATTTTCATCGTAGAATGAATTTTAAACTTCACGTTATTACTTTGCTTGCTCGTTGTGATAAACCGTTAAATGTCCTCAAGTACCTAGCGGGTAGTACCTGGGGTGCCGACAGAAAATCTTTATTAATGGTGTATAAGTCCCTTATTCGATCAAAGCTAGACTATGGCACACAGGTGTATGGCTCGGCATCCGATGCCACACTTCAAGGATTGGATGTGCTACAGAATAAATGTTTCCGAATGTGTCTTGGAGCCGTCCGGTGTACCCGTGTGGCTTGTATGGAAGTGGAGGCGGATGTGCCTCTCCTCCTTATTCACCGTGATCACCTGGCCTTGTCCTACGGCGTACGAACATTTAGGAAAAGTAATATCGGCAATGTGGCCTGTACCCCCCTGCGTCAATACCACCACCTTCTGCGGGGGGGTGCGTCGGTCACTTGCCGTTCGCCTCCACTTACTGACTCAGGAGCTTGGTGTGGACCTCAGTGACTGTGACAAGTTGGTCTTAAAAAATATAGCGCCTTGGGAGCCACCTGGCTTTACAGTTGATGTTACATGGCTCCCAGCACCAAAGGCCAAGGCACCGGAGGCGGAGGTCCACCACTTGTTTCTTAACATCATCATTCGTCACTTGGGGTCCCACCACTTGTACACTGATGGCTCCAAGTCGAGTGAATGTGTGGGTGCAAGTGTGTGGTCGACTGAATGTGCCCTCAGGTATCGGTTGCCGACTCATACATCTGTGTTTACCTCAGAACATTATGCTATTGACAAAGCCATAGAGTATGCTCTCAATTCTTGGCATGACTCATTTGTTATATTTTCAGATTCAAAATCAGCCCTTCAGGCAATTGCATCTTGCATTACGGACTCTCACGAGATCCAGGGCCGCATCGTTAATAAGTTGCATTCATGCAACAAGTCATTAACGCTGATCCAGATGCCTGGTCATTGTCGTATCTACGGCAATGAGCAGGCTGACTTACTTGCAAAGTCGGCTGTAGAGCTCGAGGAGACTTGGGACGTTCCTCGTGATCTACGGTCGAGTCTCTCTCTCGGAAAGAAATCAATATATCTTCTGTGGCAAGGTCAGTGGACCAGACTTAATATTCCAACCTGTAAGCCGTACCTGGGCGATTGGGACACTGCCAACCGTCCCAGTCGCCTAGAAGAAAAAGTGTTGGCTCGTTTACGGCTTAATGCCACCATATTAACACATTTGAAACCTTATATGGAAAAACGATTCCCGCCGCACTGTGACATCTGTGATGCGGTGTTATCTATTAGTCATATCCTGCGCTGTCGGCGATTTATTTGTGAACGTGCTTCACTTATAAATTACTGCGGTGCAGTAGACGTCCCCTTCACCCTTTCCACCATCCTGGGTAACGGGGACATTGTTATGACTGATAAATTAATGGCTTTCTTGAGAGAGACCGGACTGATCAGAGTGATGTGACTTTTTTACTATTTGGTTATGGTTTTTATCAACGGCAAATATGTATATATTGCTATATTAATTAGGGTTGACAGTTGACATATTTGAAATAGTTCCTCCTCCCACTGATCCATTTCTAATATAGATGTCCCCTACATTAAGCCGAGTTCCTCGCCTGACAGTCACCAGCTGATGGATGTAAGTGTGCAGTATAGAAAGGTATTGGGCACTTGCAGTCGATGGTGGTCTGCTAGGCGAGGTTCTTCACTTTTCGTACAAATTATGTAAATACATTATATCATCTTGCTTAAGTTATTCTAATTAGGGACGACAGCTACGTATATGGAAATGTTCCTGATTCGTCTGGTTCCCTTTCATATATTGATGATCCCTATATTAGGTTGTGCCTCAAATGCCTGTCACCAAGTGATGAGCGCAGGTATGTAATGTAGAAAGGCATTACATATCTGCAGTCGATGGCTTTTTTAACATTAGTGTAGGTCTAGTTATTTGTCTTTAAGGTTTTAGTATAGGTTAGCGATTTGTCTGTTAGGTGGTTAGTTTTAGGGTCTTTAGATTAGGTATTCTTGTTTATAAGTAATATAAGGTTAAAAATATAAAAAAAATATAAAAATTAAAAAATAATAAAAAAATTATTATATATATATATATGTATGTGTGCATGAAAGTGTGTCTGTTCATATGCATATATATATATATATATATATATATATATATATATATATATATATATATATATATATATGCCTTAATGACCAGGGGCTCCAGCCTGAATGGTCGATAGGCAAAAAAAAAAAAAAAAAAGATAGGCCACACACACCACAAAGCCAGTCAGGAGACAGTACGTGTGTGCTGGGCAATCCCCAGGTCCTGTCCTCCCCACTTTCTCTTTTTTTTTTTAAATCAGCTCATACATCACTGACCGGGCTAATGTATGGCCCGGCCTGCACTATATGTGCAGGGAATCTTTCAACAACAACAACAACGATAGGCCAAAAAAAAAAAAAAAAAAAAAAAAAAAAAAAAAAAAAAAAATTGTGCGTCTCGAGTTTGATGTTCGACGGAAAAATAATTCGAATAGACATGAAAAGAAATTACATAGGATTGGTGCCCAACGCTTACTGAAATCAGGTGACCCCCAGAAAATAATTTTTGATTACTCAGACGTTTCCCTCTCAAAGAGAGAACAGTTCCTTTTATCTTTTGGCTTAGATTTTTCCCTCCCAGTGTTTAAGACTTCTTTTTATAGATATTTCTTATCATTTGAAAATCTTTTAAACACACTTAAAGGTGTTCGAATTGCTAATGGCTATTGATTTGATGCGGTGGTAAAAAGCATACGCCACATAGCCTCTGAATCTTATTACAGTTTTAAGCCCACAACATATTGTTCTCTCCCATAATAAATGTCAGATTTTAAATTACTGAAGAACCTTGGAAACAAACAAGATCTGGTTGTATGTCGTCCTGATAAGAGAAAGGGAGTCGTCCTAATGAACAGATCCGATTATATCCTTAAAATGAGAGAAATATTAAATGACTTCACAAAATTTACTAAACTACGATATTCTGAAGTTTTCGCTTTGTCCATGAAATTAGAAGATAAAGTTACTAGATTCATCAATAAGTTAGTTTCCCTTGGTGTCATTTATTCTGAAGATTCAAAATCTCTGAAACCTGTGGGGTCGACTCGTGCCATGTTATATGGAATACCTAAGGTACACAAACCATCAGTTACCCTCCGTCCTATCATGGCTGCTTACAATACTGCTTCATTTAAATTGTCAATGTTTCTTGTCCCACTTCTAATGCCGTAACCACCAATGAGTTCACAGTGAAGAACTCGTACGCGTTTGCAGATTCCCTGTCCAAGATTTATATACCTGACACTTATTTTATGTTCAGTTTTGATGTTACCTCCCTTTTTACTAATATACCCATTGATGAAACCATAAACATAATTCTGAAAGTGCTCTATAAAGACAATAAATTGTCAGGGGAATGACAAGACATGTATTCAAAGAACTTTTGGCCCTTTGTGTTAAGGATGGCTTGTTTATTTTCAATAAAGAACTCTATAAACAGATTAATGGTGTTGCTATGGAATCATCCCTTGGACCTACTTTTGCCAACATTGTTATGCTGAGTGTTTTTAGGTCGACTCCTCGCCCTAAAAACACTAGCGACTGAGCGGGGTCCTCTTTCAGGACCGGAAGTAAAGCACCAACAAAGGAACAGGACATAAAAACTAGGCAGTATACCTTAACACATCTATTACCTTAATTCTAAAACCGTTACAATATGATACAGAGTGATATTTAGGATATAGGATACAGAGACAGAGTTAGGTTGGGTTGACACGAGATACCACTGTACTCAACACACAATATGATCACATATAACAATGGCTTGTGGTTCTATAAGTGGGGGTGATCGTCTTTCATTAAAACCCAAAATATCTATACTCACAGGAGCAAAAGGAATACACAAGGTTAAGGTCTGAGGGAGGAATATTACTATAAGAAAGGCAGGGTGCGGATCATGACACTCGACTCAGTTAACTAGACGCGGCGACACTGTCTTTGGAGTTTGAGGTTTCCCGCGCACCTGGCTGCCGTTCACAATTACGAGAAGCCCCTTTAATGGTATAATATATATTTCGAGAAAAAGTTATGGAAGCTGAAATTCCGGACTTCTGGAGAATTGCAGAAATTCCTTTCGGACGAGGCTTTTAACCCCTACACCGCGGGCTTGTTTACCAATGACTTGCGTGTGCCGCTGGGTTATTTGGGCTCCGACAGACTCTCAAAAAATATTTGCCAAAAATCAGTTATTAGTCCTAGAATAATAAAATTACATATGCTTATGGCACATACCTTCAGCTTTCTCCTGGAATGATTGTTGAGCCTTCGTCGGTTACCGTAGGACTTGTGGAGACCTCTGAAGTAGGGTAACGAAGTCTCCACTTTACACTTCCCGACAACCCGTAATATGATTACCACAGCCAGATACAAACACTATAAACACTATTCTACAATTTTCAAGTAGTTTGGGATCCATACTCAAAAAAAAAAAACACTGTGAAAGCAATGGAATTTACGAGCGCGTCTGATCG
The DNA here is from genome assembly GCF_032717465.1 of Coenobita brevimanus. Taxonomy (NCBI): domain Eukaryota; kingdom Metazoa; phylum Arthropoda; class Malacostraca; order Decapoda; family Coenobitidae; genus Coenobita; species Coenobita brevimanus. The sequence goes on along the minus strand of NC_137004.1, from coordinate 8,084,742 downwards.
TCGCACTGGCACTAGTTCGCTCTTGGTAGTCTGTCATTTATTATTCATAAAACCCCTCACACTTTATATTTCTATTACTATATAACATATATATCTACAGTCTTTATCCATAAGTTTCCTTCAGTAGTATTAGTTTATTGTCACTGTAGGGATTCAATTTCTTTCAGTAAAATACGTAGCATTCACTTTCTCGTCCTGTATACTGGCATTGAGAGTGAATGTCACTTTCATCTTCACTCTCATAACTCATAGCATTCAGACATGCTAGAGTGAAACTTTCACTTTCATTACTCCTAGGGTATATACTCGTATTCTTATAATACTACTCATTTACATTTCTATTTACGTTCTCTATTTTATTTACGTTATTTACATTTCTATTTTATTTACACTGTGTTGTGCACTGTCACTTGAAATAACTAATAAAACTATTTTCCATTGTTCACGTATATTTTCATTCATTACTTTCACTTGCTGTTTACACATTATTTACACATTATTTACAATTCCACTTGCACTGTTTTACTCAATAGAAAGATCGTAGTCACTCTTTTATCAATTGTCAGCCCTTTACCTCTTTCCACACGAGGTTTAGTAGGGGGTAAAGGTCACAGAGCCATTTGCATGGGGGTGAAAAAAGGCCTTGAAGTCAGCAAGATGAAACATACGTCCTCTCACTTCGGAAGATGAGAGTACACTGATAACGCAGGGCCAGCCAGCCTGGAGGCCTGTTTAGGGGTTATTCAGAGTTACCAATATTACTTCTTGAAACAGCTAAGTCTAGCACTGATATGATTGGCAGGAATTCTAGACAATACATTATAAATTTGGTAGTTCCAGGTGAATGTAAATATCACTTAGGCTTCTCCCTTCCCTCCTTACATGTATATTTATTACGAAAATAGATTAGAGGCCTACTTAGGAGATATATAATCAGAGCTACCAATGTTAAATCTTGAAACAGCTTTGTGTAGCACTGATATGATTGGCAGGAAATCTAGACAATACATTATAAATTAGGTAGTTCCAGGTGAATGTAAATATCACTTAGGCTTCTCCCTTCCCTCCTTACATGTATATTTATTACGAAAATAGATTATACGGCATATTTCAAGGGGAAAAAAACAGCGAAAATTAGCGAACGAGTGCACGTGAGGTGTTGTCAGGTGATAATTAGCCAATTCCAGGTGTATGGCACTCTCACTTACCTGATTTCTTTCTTGTATATATTATTTGGTATAAGAATACGACATAGGGCTTATTTCAATGGATGAAATCAGTGAAAAATTCCAGGGAAGATTTACTCAGTGTAGCATGGCCGGGCAGGCGAGAGGATAGGGTAATGGAGGGGGGGTAGGGAGGGGAGTCAAGAACGGGGAGAAATGGCTAAATTGTCAACAATGGATGGGAGTACAGATGAGATTAGGAGTGCTGACTAGTGTTGGACATTGTCAGTACTGATAGATGATACAAGCCCCCACTTGGAAGCCCGGGTGAATTCAAAATAACACAGAATCACAAAAGCGACGCCCCGCGGTATGATCCCTTGCTCCCAAGCGTCACGAAAGTGACGCTCCGCAGTTAAGGGGTTAACACCTAAATGCACATGTCCAGGAAAATCAGGATATATGGCAACTCCATGTTACTAACATGTAGATATCTTCATAGGATATTGAGATGCAATGTACAGAATAAATCGGTAACGAAGAGGTGCTGCGAAATCTCTAAAGGCGCATATAATACCTACAATAGAGTCATGAATAGACTCTACTCGACTCTTTTGGTGTGCAAGCAGCCTAATTTACCACTTAACAAATTACAAGAGTTGGCTTAAATATTTCAACTTTGATATACACCTTCACTCCGCTGACATGATGGAGAGGGACGCCTTCATGTGGTGGCACCGAGGGAGAGGAAGACGCAAGGATATCTCGAGGGATCTTACACAAAACTGTTACTCACAGGAAAGTAAAAGTGATGTTTTGCAACAAGTAATGTATAGTAATAATCCTTGGCAGTCCTTTTTCTTCTCTTTGCCACATGTACTAAGGTTGATGATTCATTCATGTGACAATAGAAGAGGGCAGTGGGCAGGAGTGTCAAATTGAAGTGGGGTAACGGGGAGAGAGAAAGAACGTGGAATCCCAGTCTGGACCAGGCAAGGGTTCGACGTGTGAGCCGTAGCCATCGACTCACAAGCTTATATGCCTGTACGACCCTCCAAATTCCAATGATTCATCAATTCTGACCTTCACAATGTCTCCACCTTGCGACCTGGGGACACTTTCGGTGGAGAGAGGGAGGATTGGTGAGTTATTGTGATTTTTTACTGGAAGTTCTATGTACTATAATTACACAGCTATGACTGGTTGAGAACAATCTTCCTCTTAAGGGGGAAAAAAAAAAAAAACGCATTGTGAGACGGCTTCGCTTGTAAAACCCCCGAGCTTTGGGGGTTAATGTAATTATAAAAATGCCTTCAAGCACAAATTGTTGTTTGAAATCCTTCTAAATATATGGCCACCTCTAAACGAACCAAGATATGTCAGTGACTGGAAGTGAGTTTCAACACAAAGTCATTTCTATATGGAGGTACTCCAGTTCAACATTCCACCCAAGAAACATGGCCCTAGTTTTATAATTGAAAAAGTTAGTATTTTTGGTCAAATCGAGTGATACAGTTCCTTCCTCATGTGGCAAATCTGTGTAATTACTTTGCTTCAAGATGTTAAGTGAGTTTGTACTAAAAATGATATATGTAATATATTTAGTGAGATCTTATATAATTATAAAGAAGACGTTGTGTTTTCATCTCAATTATTAGTACGTTCACATAGCTGTAGTTAATGTCCACAGTTCAGCATAGTGCAATAAGTGTCCATAAAATCGAACTTTAGTGAAACTTTTGTAAGTTTTATGAAGCATGAAATACACCTCCCATTATTCACCCTGCACATAACATGGCAGACACTCACAAGCATATCTCGAGCTTGGAGGGTAAAACATTCTTGCCGATCGGCCACAACACATCCTCCAACTCGCTTTCCCTCCGGCCGTGCAACACTTATGAACCTCCAGTTTGTTTCAGAAGTTGATGGACAGACATAAGTTTAAGTATTTATCCTCTTTGGGCATTTTCAAGATTTAATAAAGAAGGGAACTCCGGGGTAGGGACCTATGAGCTTCGCGACTATGAGCCGACAGGCGGAGGGCGGTACGCCTAGCACCCTTCCAGCAAAATCCCTTGCACAGGAACTCTGGGAGCTAAGGGATTAAATCTTAAATATGTTAGAAAACTATAAATGGGTTCAAACAGCTCGTGAAAATACCAAATTACTTGAGGCTCCAGCGACCTTAGTAAAAAAAAAAAAAAAAAAAAAAAAAAAAAAAAAAAAAAAGGGCTGTCTAAGTCGCAAGCAAGCAAACTGAATACATAAATAGCACTGCTCGACAAGAAATTCAGTCCACAGAAAAAGTGGGTATCCCAAGGCAATAACAAGGCGTTGATTTTAAATATAATGTACATTTTGCTCTAGCACGTACAGTTTTTCTGAGTTCACTACCCTCACACGCATCTCAATAGTATAGTGGTCCTTTTTTTCACGGCTTTAATCGTACTTTTTACACACACACACACACACACACACACACACACACACACACACAGATATACTGTATATATATATATATATATATATATATATATATGTGTGTGTGTGTGTGTGTGTGTGTGTGTGTGTGCAGTGTATAATATCCAACATACACATTGCCTGTTATCTACATCCACTATCTAAAGTATGTCTATGTAAGTTCATTATATTATGCTCGGTATAACTCAGATTCATGGGGATGTGCAATTGATCCTAACGACTTCTGTTATATACCCTATGTGGAAGTGTCACTCGAAAGGATGTCGATTTTAAAGACAGCATATCTACATTGTTTTGACGTTAAGACTGGCGACGAGACAAACGATGGGCGCCCCATATCTGCTGCGTGACTTGTTCCAATTCTCTTTACGAATGGCTAGCAGGAAAGAAAACAGGGATGCCTTTCCTAGTTCATATGGTGTGGAGAGAACCTAGTGACCACACAACAGATTCCTACTTTGGCATGACAAAAGTTGTGGGATTTTTCCAAAAGCAAAGACAGCATTGTTTATCCAAATTACCATCGGCAATATGACCGCTCGATCATACGGAGGACCTTCCCATTCCAAAGCCACCACCACCACCACCACCAAAAAAAAAAAAAAAAAAAAAAAAAAAAAATCATATATCAGGTAAGGATGAAGATGTACAGGCATCTGCAGCAGCTGCCCCTAATTCTGACTTCGAATGTCAGCCGTCTGGCAAAGTATCCCATTTAGTCACCCAAAGCGACGTGATCTAATTGTATCAAAACAACAGTCAGAACTACTCGCTTCGAGATTGCAAGAACGGAACTTGCTGCATCCAGACACAAAGGTGACGAGTTTCAGGAAGTGACAATAAAATTTCGAACGTCTTATCAAGTCAGATGGAGGAGTATGCTACAGTAGCAATGTCGCCGGTCTGTTCAAAGGCTTGGGGACGATTACTGATCCTGACGAGTAGTGACTTTTTCCTGACTGAAGCAAATCAGATCTGAAGGCTGTTCTCCTCCACAATGGGAACATGTTACCCTATGTACTACATGTTTTAGCTCCTGAAATGAAGGAAACTTACGAATCGATGCAAAAAACCCTCGTTTTGACTGAGTACGACGATTTCCGATTCAAAATCTGCAGCGATTTGAAGGCGATAACAATGCTGCTTGGACTAGTAGGAGGCTTCACGAAATGCTATTGGTTCTTGTGTTTGTGGAGCAGTCGTGACGTGCAGCAGCGCTACATGCAGCATAAGTGGCCTCCTCGAAATTCCTATGAAGCCAGTGTACACAACGTACGAAATGAACCACTCGTCCAAGCGGAAGATATCATACTTTCGCCTCTTCACGTTAAGGTAGGCTTGGTGAAAAACTTCGTCAAAGCCTTGGGTAAGACAGGTGCAGACTGAGCACATGTGTAGAAAGTCTTCCCTAAGATAAGTGATGCCAAATAGAAGGAAAGTATTTTCATTGGCCCACAGATTCGTTCCCTGATGAAAGACAGTCAATTTGATGCAACCCTCGAGGCAGGCGAACTTAGGGCTTTGGATGTCTTAAGAAATTCTGCATTGGTTTTCTGGGTGTCACGAATTCGGGCGATTATGTATTTACACAAATTCGTGACATTGTACTTTGGTGGGAAACCACGAAATTTACTTGAAAACTCACTGTGTAGCACTCAGTTTACCTGTCCCTGTATGCACTTTGATCGGGATAGTTTTTTTTTCAGAACATTGGTCGCTGCCTCAAAAGTGACTTCTTCTGCACGACATTTGTGCTTCACTGAGTGATTTTATTGCGAGTGTATATCGTTCGCTTGCTCTCGTTGACCGTTGAGTTCCTGTAGGCCACGTCCACTTCCGGTACATGCCTGTTCTCACATCCCTGTACCATGTTTGTTACATCAGTTGGCGTCGAGCAACCACGGGAGTAGGGTTGTTGTGGCAGTGCTGAGAGAGGAGGCTCCCTCATCGTAGTGCCTACAGTTTGCAAAGTTCAGCAATTCCCCGTGTCTCCCCACCGAGTTTGGTTGATCGGTTGTAGTGACTTACCAGCGAACAGTGCCTGCCGTAGCAGAGACGCCCAGCTCTTCACAGCTAGCTTCGTTTTCTCCACTGACCAGCATTTCCGTTCAGTTTCCTAGGCTTTAAGATTAGCTTTTTGAATGAGTTGAGTGTATTTCCTTTGATATTTGAATTCACGATTCGCTAGTCCCCCTGCGACAGTGAATCCTCCTCTTGAATTCAAATTTGAGATTCCTGTAACGTAAATTTACTTTATTGTAATCAACAAATTTAGTTTTTTTTTTTTTTTTTTGAGCTTATTTAAAAGTATTAATGGTGTTTGATTTCTCCATACTGAGCTTACTTTAGTTTGCTACTCCCAGTTAGCACAAACTTCTTATATTAATCACGACTGGTAGTTAAGCCAGTCCTTTCATATCATTTTTAAATCCGTTGTGCCAGCCGGGAGTTTGCACCAGCAAGAACCTACCGGGTATGTCTTTATTATTATTATTAATGATTGTCAGCGGGTAAGGACACTTTCTCAGAGGCCAAAACAGTACTAACAATTCGGCATTCGTGAGTGCTTAGTCTCCGCTGTGAACTGTTGAGAAAGTTGAGAAAATTCTCGTCTTTAGAAAATCAACGAAATAAGCCAGCATAAGGTAAAATTGACTACTTAATTTCACAAGTCGATTCACCTTGTGTCAACAGATTATATATACATATTAGTATTTTATTTTAAATTTTACATCTCCCCGTGACACTGGGCAGCCATCGTACAGAAGATTACGTGGACATTGTTGAAGATTTCTGGTTGCGTACCATGAACTTTGATGCCGCATGTCCCTTAAAATCCATTTTTGTACTCATTTTTTTTTTTCTTTTTAAACAAGGGTGATGTTGGTGACGAGCAGGAGAAACGTTTTCACCAGGATATTGAGGTAATGGAACAAAAATACCAAGGTAGAATTGGCGCCGGTATGACGGCTGGCTATTGTTGGATGCTGACGCGGGAAATCAGTATAGAACACAAACTGAAATAATAAAAAACCGCAGGCTTCTATGAGTACCTGCATTCACAACGAAATTTACATACAGCTGTGAAATAATACGCTTGACTTTGTTTCTGCATATTACATTTACATCCCAATTAATATTTCTTGATAAAAAAAAAAATTATTCCCGGCATAACCAGGGGCGTCATTTCAATTTTCCTTGGGGGGGGGGGATAGGCTTGTTAGGAGACCCCCCAACTCCCACCTCCCCACATGGGTGGGGTGGCGAGCAAGCATTTTGAAGCCACATGCAAAGCTATGTTTAGAGAATTAAAGCAGTAAACAAATACAGGTATATATATTGCATATAATTATTTATTAAACCAGTTGCTTCCTGACATACACACTAGTGAACTTCTAGCACTGGCAGTATGTTTTTGTGAAGTTGAATATGTACAGTAATTTAAAAGTGCATGATAAAGTACATATCATTGCATTCTATGCAAATGAACTTGGATAATAGACCAAATAGCAATTGAAATATTTGTATTGGTGAAAGCTTAAACCGACTTCATTCTCATAGCCTAGTAAAAAGATAATGAATAAAAATTTGAGAATTAAAAGTTGCCAACTTGTAACTGAATTAAAAATGGAAAGCTTTTAGATTGCTAGCCCCAAAAATACATTGAACCATATAATGTGAAAAAGTAAGCTCTACTCTAAGAGGCGGGAAAAATAAAATGATGGTTTTTAAATTTGGAAGAGGCCCAGGTAAGAATAGTACATTAATTTCAGAATTCACTGTATATAGGGAACTGAAAACTAAACTGCGTACAGTATATTTATTGCACTGAAAAATGAAAAACAACAACTGCAACAGTGGATATCTCTGTGATCTCTGCATATTTGAAGTGCCGTTTGTGGCCTACGTGCCATGGTGAATAATGCCATATCTGCCACTTAAAGCAGCTTTATACTCTACCACTTCCAAGAGATTATTATAGTTACATGGAAAGATATCATACATTAATTTGATAAAGTAACTGTATTCATACGTACTTTACCAGCCCTTACAGAATGAACTTCCCACGGTGTCTGCTGTCTGACTGGCTGGCCGTTGGTGCGTGGCGCCAATCGAAACAACTTACAACATTGTATCTCGCCGAGTTGGTTGTAACTTGATGTAAACATTGTAAGCTCTCATTGTAAGTTCTTACAACGTATACTCAAAGCCTGGGGGCCGCCATATTGGATTGTAATTCTCTGTTGTAACTTACAGACGGTTCTTATAAGGCATACTCAAAACATTGTAGTGGCCATATTTGTTTGTATCTCGGATTGTAACTTACAGCAGGGTCGGAGGAGCTCTAAGTCCCCTACGTGGAAGTTTCTGACACTGCTGCTGGCCCTCCTCAGTTTTATCAAAGCAATTCACGGGATTTTATTGGTAAGTTAATGTGTTTATGCACTCCCAAGTGACATTTTATAGCAGCAAGTGTTAGAGAAAGACGTCAAAATTGCTCTTAGTGTTAATATTGAGCAAAAACAACCATAGTGAGATGTGGGGACCCACAGCATGTAGTCTTGGAGTGTTAATGATAATGAAAGAGAAGAAATAGTGTATGATATCGATAGAGAAAAAATGATGAGGTGAAATACAAGAAAGAAAAGAGAATTAACCAAACCTAACCTACACTAACCTAATCTAACGACCTTTCCTTTGTGAAGACGAAAGAAAGTACTTGGTGGGCTTAAACTATAATAAAATCTATATATTTATAAGATAATTCAGTAAGGGATCCAAAATAAGTTAAAAAAAACAAAACAAAAACAAAAGTCATTAAAATTTTGTTTTCATTAACCAAACCTTAAGTAACGATCCAATACCACAATACATGATCAAAATAAAAGCTCTAAATAAAACCGTAAGTGAAAACACCAAAAAAATGCAATTAAAAAAACATACAATACCCAAACCTAGCCTAACCAAAGGTAAAGGACTTGATGTAAAACACATAATTTTTAATGATTAATTTCCTTCTGCTAAACAGTTTTGGTAGTGTTCATGAATTTCATGGCATTTAAGCACATAATTTTTAATTTACATATAAGTTTAGTTAATGTTATCTGTTTTATCTAAGGTATGAGTGAAAGGACTCTATAGTATGGGCAAAACGATGTGTGTTCGATACCGTTTAGGTTGAGAGTGCATCTACATTGGCAGATGTGGGAAATATTTCCTCCCCTAAAGGTGCTATCTTCTTTCTCAGGAGAGAGACGAGATTGAAAGGCACTGAGAGTGATTCTACAGAGAAGATGGAGCTTGTGGCCGCCTATGAACATGATCGGCAATTACGTCGAGAGAGGAGGTTCAGAGACCCATTGGATCTATTGCATTTGAGTGATGAACATTTGATCAGGTATTACAGGTTTCCCCGTGAGGAAATTCTGCGTATGTGCCAAGAACTAGAACCACAACTTGAACGCATGACGAGAAGATCGCACGGCACCCCAACACACACCCAATTATTAGTGGCTCTTCGCTTCTATGCAAGTGGAAGCTTTCAAAGTGTGATTGGGGATGCAACTGGCCTTACTCAAGCAAGTGTTAGTAGAATAATAAAGCAGGTGACTAATATTCTCTATGAAAAAGGGAGAAGAGAAATAAAGATGCCCCGAAGTGTTGCTGATTTAACAAGAACAGTGCAGGGATTTTATGAAAAGAGTGGCTTTCACCGTGTCTGTGGTGCTATTGATGGCACACATATACCAATCAAAAAACCAGTCCATAATGAGTATGTTTATGTAAACAGAAAGAACTTCCACTCTCTAAATGTTCAAGCTGTGTGCAACAGTGACAATCTAATAACTAGTTTTTGTGCTAGGTATCCTGGAAGCACTCATGATGCCTTCATTTGGAGCCAGTGTCCTCTTAGAGATCGGTTTGAGGCAGGGGAGTTCAGAGGAAACGTATTATTAGGTAAGTTTGATTTGTCCTTATTTGCTTCTACTGTAGAAAGGAGAGAATTGATTGATGAAAAAAAAAGGATCTCATTAAATGTCATTCCAAATTACTTTCCTTCTGTCATATATCGGTAAGGCTAGTTGAGGGTTAGGATAATGTCATATTTTTAAAGGATAATTTTTTACTAAGTTTATATAGTTTAAATATGATGCATCTTTGAAGAGGGAATCTTTTATGTTCACAGGAAATATCATCCAAAGACTGTTAACTTTTACCTGTTCGTGGCAAAGTGTTATGGTGCCTGACTCTCACTTTGAGAGACCTTGGTTCGATTCCCAGCACCTCAGCGGTAATATGTTGGATGTTGCAATTCTGTTTCAGGTGACAGTGGATACCCTTTGGAGCCTTACCTTCTCACACCATTTGCATCCCCCCAAACACCAGCAGAGGAAAGGTATAACAGAAGCCATGGCAGGACAAGATCAGTTATCGAGCATACTTTTGGAATACTGAAGTCACGATTCAGGTGCCTGCATCATTCGGGAGGAACATTGATGTATGCTCCAGAGAAGTGTGCCAAAATTACAGTGGCATGCATGTTGCTTCATAATTACTGTGTGCAGCGTCGAATCCCACTGGCTGAGCTGCTAGAGGATAATCATGGAGACATTCCTCACCAACATCCACCCGAGGAAAGATTGAACCATGATGGTCACAGAGTAAGGCGAGAGGTAGTTGAAATTGCTTTCATGTAGCCTGCTAGAGAGGACTGTTCACATAACATGCTTCATTTTTCACTCCACCTCCGCATCAAACCTTCCTCCTACATATAAGCACGTCTTGTCTTTGTTCAATATTACTACCATGCTTTGCAACCATATTTCCACAGAATTCTTATTTCATATTTTGCTTTGATATCATGTCATTCTTCCTGCTGACTGACCATATTGTTTCAGCTACCGTACAATATGCCAAAGTGTTGTCAGTATTAGGTTTTACCTTATACTGTACCTTGTTTTGATAGGAAATTGTCATGATGAGAGTTTCATTTTCTTACTGAAGTCTACTTGATGTAAAACAAATAATTTTTAATGATTAATTTCCTTCTGCTAAACAGTTTTGGTAGTGTTCATGAATTTCATGGCATTTAAGCACATATTTTTAAATTTACATATAAGTTTAGTTAATGTTATCTGTTTTATCTAAGGTATGAGTGTAAATGTGTGTGTGTATGGGTACTGGATGATTGTGTTGCCCTGTCTTGGCTATACTCACTCTCTGAAGGGAAAACAGCTGAGGTATATGTACAGTATGTATGTATGTATGTATGTTTTTATCTGAAATCAGTGTTATGGTTTTGGCATTAAACTATATCTCACAGTTTTTTTTTTTCTTTTATGCGAGGAAGAAGGAACCAAAGGCCATGAGCCCGCAGTAACAGTTCCCTCCAAGAGAAAAACAAAATACAATAGAGAGCCAAATTCAAGATCCGATCATTTTGAGATGCCTGGACACACTGCGTTTGATAGACTGGAGATCATAGGTAGCAGGAAATACAGACAGAGGGAGACAGTTCCAGAGCTGACCTGTTGCATAAATGAAAGACTGGGAGTAACGGTTAACTCTTGCATTAGAGAGTTAGACAGAAAAGGGATGAGAGTTTGCTGCCAGACGGGTGCTACGCGCCCGTCGTAGAGGTGGAGGAATGCAAGCAGACAGTTCAGAGGAGCAGTGACCATTAAAGTAGCGATAAAAAAAAGAGATAAAGATGCAACAGTGCGGCGAAGAGACAGTGGTTGAAGGGAGTCAGTAAGAGGAGGAGAGTTAATGAGACGAAAAGCCTTTGACTCCACCCTATTGAGAAGAGCTGTATGTGGGGAGCCTCCCCACACATGAGAGTTGTACTCCACACAGGGGCGGATAAAACCCCTGTATAGAGTCAACAATTGTGCAGGGGTAAAGAAAGAGCGGAGTCGGCTTAGCACACCCAATCTCTTGGAAGCAGATTTTACAAGAGATGTAATATGATTTTTCCAAGATAAGTCCCGAGTAAATGAAACCCCAAGCATGTTCACGGATGATGCAGGATTAAGCTGAATATTATTAAACATTAGTGGGTATACCTGTGGAAGATTTTGTCGGGTTGATAGGTGTAAGAACTGAGTCTTAGATGCATTAAAGACAACCATATTATTTTTACCCCAGTCAGAGATACGAGCCAAGTCAGACATTAGGTGTGCCATAGCCTCATCCCTTGTTTGTTGAAGTAACTGTTGAGATGGGCGTTGCGGGAACCGAATGGAAAGGTGAAGGGTGGAGTCATCAGCGTATGAGTGGATAGGGTTAGATGTACAGCTTAGAAGATCATTGATGAATAAAAGGAAGAGACTTGGTGATAGGACAGAGCCCTGAGGAACACCACTGTTGATAGATCTAGGAGAAGAGCGATGACCGTCTACAACAGCGGCTATAGAACGACCAGAAAGGAAACTAGCGATGAAGGCACAGATAGAAGAATAGAAACTGTAGGAGGGCAGTTTGGAAATTAAAGATTTATGCCAGACTCGATCGAAAGCCTTTGAGATGTCAAGTGCAATGGCAAAGCTTTCGCCAAAGTCCCGAAAGGAGGATGACCAGGAGTCTGAAAGGTAGGTGAGAAGATCGCCAGTGGAGCGTCCCTGACGGAACCCATACTGACGATCGGAAAGAAGGTTGTGATAGGAAAGATGCCTTAAAATTTTTCTATTAAGAATTGACTCGAAAACTTTTGAAATACAGGACGTTAAAGCATTTGGACGATAGTTGGAGGGTTGGGAGTGGTCACCCTTCTTTGGGACTGGCTGAATGAGAGCAAACTTCCAGCAAGAAGGAAAGGTACAAGTTGACAGACAAAGGCGAAAGAGTTTGCCAAGGCAGGGTGTAAGCACAGAAGCACAATGCTTGAGAACAACAGGAGGGACCCCATCAGGCCCATATGCCTTGTTAGTAATGAGGCCAGTGATAGCAGAAAATACATCAACTGAAGAAATTTTAATGTCAGCCATGAGGAAGTCAGAGGGGGGAAGTGATGGAGGAACAGCACCGGAATCGTCTAAGGTGGAATTGGAGGAGAAAGTCTGTGCGAAGAGATCTGCTTTATCAGTAGAAGAAATAGCTACAGAACCATCAGAGTAGAAAAGAGGAGAGAAGGATGATGAGGTAAAGTTGTTAGAAAGATTTTTGGCAAGGTGCCAGAAGGAGCGGGAAGAATTCGAGTTGGAGAGTTGAGAGCATTTAGTATGGATGAAATTATTTTTAGTAGAGCGAAGAACAGACTTAGCACGATTCCGGGCAGAAACGTAAAGACGATGTGATTCAGGGGTGGGTTGGCTCCGGTACCTTTTGTTGGCCTTCTCCTTGTTGCGGACAGCATTAGAACAAGCGTGATTAAACCAAGGCTTTCTTGCGTTAGTCAAAGGATATGAGAAAGGAATGTATGCTTCCATGCCCGAGAGAATAACCTCTGTAATGTGCAAGGCACACTCAGATGGCTCACGGCCATGGAAGCAATAATCATTCCAGGGAATATCAAAGAAGTACTGCCTGAGGGCCTCCCAGTCCGTGGCTCCAAAATGCCACAGACGACGTTTCCCTGGAGGGTCCACGGGCCGTACCGGAGTGATAGGACAGGTTAAGGTAATAAGGTTGTGATCGGAGGAGCCCAACGGAGAGAAAAGATTAACAGAGTAAGCAGAAGGATTAGTTGTGAGGAAGAGGTCAAGTATGTTGGAGCTCTCTCCAAGGCGGTCAGGGATACGGGTAGGGTGCTGTACAAGCTGCTCTAGGTCATTAAGGATAGAAAAGATGTAGGCTTGTTCACCAGGTGGATCCGTGAAAGGAGAGGAGAGCCAAAGGTGTACCTTGTTTTCGTTGTTTATTAATGTTCCAGTAGAACCAAAAAGTTCTTTCATTGTTTTCTGTGGTAGAAAAACCAAAGTCATTTGGGACGACACACCCAATATATCACATGCAATCTGACATTCATGTTGGGTCATCGTGCAGTGAACCGATGTTCTCATACGACAGACAGCATCTGACAATAGGAAGGTGCGAGGAAACCTGTGGTTGCTTTGGCAATGTACACATTCCATCCAATTAACTGAGGCACCTCAGGGGGTTCATCACTCCTGGTTATATGATAACCACCCCATGTTTTAGCTGTAGGCTAGTTGATTACCTATTGAAGCTAATACCAGTAAAACTGGTAACCACGAATGTGAACAAGATCCTCTGATTTTTTTATCCCTTTTAAGAATATCAAATTTTGGTTACTACCTGCATTAACCAGAAGACTACATGCATTAACAACAAGTTACATAAAAAACTGGATAGTCAATTGACTGAAAAGGAACGTAAAATACGTTCCTTTAAGGTATGAACCACTTTACTTACAGAAATAAAATTTTATCAAAATTAATGACAAGATAGGAAAATACATGTAGAGTAAAAAAATAATCACCTCTCCACTCCCCCATCCTCTCCACATGTCCAAACCACATTAAAGTATTCCTCTTCACCTTTTCAGTAACATCTACATTACCAAACACTTTACTTCTATACATTAAGGTGGGTAGACATTAAGGTGGGTAGCACAATACATTCATGGAGTGACCATAACACTTCCATAATTAATTTCATATCCTTTATCACAGCTTTCATTGATCCAGCAACCTTCCTTCCCTGCTGCAATCTTTCACATACTTCATCTTCCAAAATACCATCCTATGGCCTTGGCAACGCAATCATTTTTCAGCGTCAGTTTTGGAGCATAGTATCGAAGTTTTGCGGAAGCACTGATCATGTAGACAACAACCGTCTTAGTTTTTCCGTTTACACGATCATTGCTTCAACAAAACTTCGATAACATGCTCCAACACTGACACTAAAAAATGATTGTGTTGCCAAGCCCAACCTCATCACACAAAGGACCTGAAGACAGGCCCTCACATTCTCCATGTATTCAGCATCCAGCCTCACTTTACATTCACTAGCACCATTCCTTTCCAACACCATAACGTTCAGCTTAGGATTTTGTTTGTTGCACTCTCTCCTAAAGTCACTCACCAAGCCTGACAGCTCGCACCTTCACTTTACACAAACGTATCATCTGCAAACAACATTATTTTTCACTCTTATAGTCTACGGATGAGCATTGTTGGCTATTATATCACAGTCTAGAGGTAGGTAGGTAATACTGACCATTACACATCACAGTATCGTAAGGTGGATGTTCTGAAATTAATAGGGCAACTTCCAAATAATTACGTACCATACTCAGCCAGTCCCAGGATAAATGCCTAGTGTTTTATATTCTAACAGAGAAGGAGAGATTAACATTCAATAAGTCTTTGGCCAGAAATGGTTAATTTCCTTTTAAATTAATTTTTGGTTCATCTAATAAGTAAATTATTTACCTTTCATTTATTGCATGCATTATTGCAGCTATACTCTGCACTGAGGATGCAAGAGTTTCCATTGATCTTGGGACAGACTGCAATGAAGTAGTTATTTCACGAAGAACTTGAACACCATCTGGTATACTCTGCAGAGTATTATCAATGGTTTCCAAGTTTCTCGATAAATCCTCGACTGCTGATTTTAGTTCCCGCTGAACTTCAATCATGGTGGGAACCAAGTTGCCTTCTGATCCGCGGCTGGCTGATCTTGAAGGCCTTGGTGTTTGTTGTGCTGTTGTGGCAAATTCCGCTGGGACCATGCCACAATATTGATGTTCACTGTGACTGGGTGTTGGAATATCTAAAGTGTCTCGTGAATCTTCCTCCATCCTGAAGTCAGTCACTTCGACAGTATATTGATCTTCGGGCACAACTTCAGACACTGGCACCGCGCTCGCATGAGCAACCGGGACTGAAACAGAGAAAAAAAAATTAAAATTTGTCATTATTTTTATATTGGATGATATCATAAAACCGCAATAATAGAATACTACTGCGACAGAATAAGTAGAGACAACACAACACAGACCTGCCCACAGCAGCTTGGATTTGTGCCGGGTTAAATAACACATGAAACGTACCTTGACTGAGGTGGGGAAATAAAAACATACACACAGTGGAGCAATGCATGGTACATATCACTGTAAACAAAAGCCACAACGAAAAAGCACAAGAAAAATGCAAGACATTCCCTCTGTGGCAACTGTGTACCTGTGGTTGGCAGACCCAGACTGTGCTGTGGTTAAGCAACAATAATAATTCAACCTCAAAACTCACATAAACCCTTGATTAGCTCTGGCTACTGACACAGGTTAATGCTTAGACAATCAGATAAGTGAAAAATCCTTGGCAGCAATGAATTTCAAAAATCTTTTGATAGGGAATGGGAATCAATTGCTCTCGAAGGTTGTAATAATGATCTACTGGAATAATACAAGTGAATATATAATCCAGCTACTTCATTTTTCCTTGACTGTGTTAGAGTGCATCCATTTCAGAGCATAAAGGTTTTGACTTAATGATCAATTATCACTATATTAACTGAAAATTTCCGTTGTAGGTAAACAGTAATAACAAGACACTGTGACGATATAATGTGCCTACTTGTACACCATCTTTTATCTGTTTACGTACAACTGTGGCCAACATTGTTTACTTTTCTGTACATATATATTAATTACAAGCAGGGAGTATACACTGTATACCAAAAACATAAATGACGTAAAAGCATTATGTACTTACCTTCTTCACGTGCAGAGTCATCATCAAGGCTGTCCCTGACATTAGGCAGCCCTTCGGCAGCTTCAACAGTTATCAGGGCTAACATTGCCTCCTCAATCTCGGTTAGCCTTTGTACATCACTAGTACCTCCTCCTGAAAATAAAAAAAAATGTTAAATATAAAAAATAAATGACCCTATTCATGGTACTGCTACATCAATAACATACAGTATTTTTAGGGAAGAACTCATGATTTACCTAATTTTTTTCAGTTGGTCAAAGTTTCTCATTCTTTCTTTCCTTTTATATATGCACTGGTTTTGGCACCATGGCTTAATAAAGAGTTAGGGATGCTCTTAGGTTTGGATAATTGTATATTTGATGAAAGATTTTTTTTTTCTGGTATTTCTGACATAATTAGATTGATTTTGAGCCTTAGTTATACAACAAAAATTTTTTTTTGTTCCCCTACCCAAAAGCCTAACCATGTCCACCAATTGACTTCTTGAAAGCAGTTTGCTTACCAAAATAATTCAAAGAATCATAAAACAAAAATGCAAAGAAGGAACCCTTCTGCAAGTTTACCACAAAGGAAAGGATATCACTGGCTGACTATTTGGTAAAGTTGCCATAACTTAGGTAAATAAAAGCTTATATGTCTGTGACATTATGGCTTCATAGGTAAGCAATGTTAAAGGAATCAAGTTTCTTTGTTTTGTGGGAATTTACCGCACTTAAACTCTGAGGTACAGTACTATCAATTTTCTTAGTTTGTTTTGGTCTTACCTGTTTTACTGAGCGCCTTCTTTATCGCTGCTGCCTTCTTTTTTACTTGAGTTTTGAAGTCAGTAAATTTTCTTCTGACTTCGCTGCTGTCTCTCCTGACTCTACTAATGGCGTTGACTTGTAGTGCCACAGCCTCCCAAGCAAGGTTTTTGGCTTTTGTTGTAACAGTAGGCGAGAAGCTACCCAAAATCACGTCCTTCCTCTTCTCCACCTCTCGTATTATCACCATCACTTCATCATCGGTGAAATTGGGTCTCCTTTTCTTTGCGGCTGGCTCTATTGCTGTTCCGGTAGGCTACATCTTCCTTCTTGTCCTGTTAGCGGGTATAATCGGCTGCGTCACTGGCTGGGGTGCCCACTTGGCCTTATCTGTGAGTGCTGACGTGTCGTTTGTTTTGGTCGCATCAGCTGGCTGTCCTGTGATTGGCTATAACATTGGCAACCCTTCTTTAAAGCCAGTAAGGAACTGCACTGTGATTGGCTACAAGAGCCCCGCCGACAACCAACTTTACGTGAAAGACTTACAAGCGGGAGGAGATACTTGCACGTAAATATGTTTCGAGTATGGCCTGTAACTGGGATTGTAGACACATTGTAAGCTACTTGAACGTCAGTTACATGACCCGTCGCTCACGCAACTTACGTGAGCTTCGAGTATCCGGGCCCAGACCACGTTACCAAGATATAAACAAAACGATCGAACTTTTAACTGACTTCGAAACACAAAATATAATAAAATCATGCTTTCGTGTATACTTCTGTTAATTTTATTTTTTGTCACTTAAGTGTTTGTGACTTAGATTTTGTTATACAGGTTTTGTAAAAAAAAAAAAAAAAAAATGCTTACTTGGTTCTGATGCCACCCTGCCTTCCCCCTGTCGTCCCCTTTATCCTCACCGTCCCCGGTACCTCACCGCCCCCCTGGATATTTCCACTGCCCACTTTGGGAACCACTGATCTAAATGAACTCTTAAGACTCCTACCTATAGGTACGTACTTCAGAAGATAAATAAAAGCTTTTAATGATAGCCAGAATACAATAAAAAAGGCAGCTCGATACTGAAGTTACTGTAACTGAACAGCGGCTAGGAACATATTTACATTGACATCCTTTAATATACCTAGTAAATTATTGGGCTTATCACACACACACACACACACACACACACACAACATATGTTCCACTCAAAACGTCTATCTATCTATAGCCCGACGCCCTAATCCCGCAAAGGGTGGCTGCAGACAAAACGCCTCCAAGTCGCTCTGTCACCCACCATTTGACTGCCCTCCCCCCAACTCACCCTCCCCTCCCTAATATACCTCTCAACTCCATCCCTCCACCTCATCCTCGGTCTTCCCTCCCTCTGCCTCCCTCCACTTCACCAACATACACCCGGTGTTGGCGAAAAAAAAAAAAAAAAAAATAGTCCAACCCACCTGTTTTTTTTTTTTGTTTTTTTTCGGGTTTTCTCACAAAATAACCCCCCCAGAACGGCCAAAAGTGGGTTTTTCAAAGTTTACCTTAATATTAAATAAAATAATGTTTCTCCTACACATAATTATGAATAGCTCAATAAAATCTTATTTTTCACACAGTTATTTGAATGAGGGAAATCAACACAATTATGTTTTGACCTGTTTGGCCGTTATCCTTGGGCTGCCTGCTACACAGCAAAACATGCTTCAATATAAGAGGCATGAGAGCACTGCACAACTCATGACCTGGCAAAGATCAGTCCACATTTACACATAAGTAGGAGAAGGAGTCACTTGCCTTCCTACTCTCCTTTCTTTGGTAATTACATACTTGCATTTCTCAATCTTGTAAATAATTATTATTGAAAATTCTGTTGCATAAGTGATTTCACACATTATCTTAACAGTAATAATAGCTTCTGATAACCAAATATCTAAGCCTATAAAATACATCTGTTTTAAACAAAACAACGTTTATATTTCTATAGGATTATTGATATTTGTTAATATGAGACAAGATATAGTATAAGTTAACTCCAGTAATGATTATTGTTATATAACATATTCTCCCCACTCCTTAATAAAACTAAAAAAACATATCTATCAAGAATCATTTTACTCTTAATTTTAAAACTTTCAAAATTAGAGACGGGTAGTGCTGGCTGTAAATTTTGTATTCACCAGGTGAAAATCAAGGAAATTTACTTTGAATTCAAGCTACATACTACTGTATTTGGATTCTTTTAACCCAGTCTTAAGCACAGGTGTCATGTTTACACTCATTTTATTGAAAGGTGTGATCAAGGTATTAGTAAGAATGAAAAAATTTAGTGTAAAATTTCTTGTTTATTTCAGAGAACAGAAATATGCCTCGCACAGCTGGTTAAGGTCGAAAAAAAAAAAAAAAACAATAAAATAGGTAAAATAGTGGGTTTTTTCAAGTGGGTTTTACTGAAAAAACCCGGGTGGGTAAAGCCGGATTACCCACTTTGTTGCCAACCCTGCATACACCCCCGTAGTCAGTCTTTCATTCTCCTTTCTCTCCACATGTCCAAACCACCTCAGTGTATTTCTCCTAATTTTCTCAACCACATCCACATCCACCCCACAACATTCCTTCACTTCTCCATTCGTCAACCTGTCCCTCCATATCACTCCACATGCTCCTCTCAAGTAACTCATTTCCACTGCTCTCACTCTCGACTTGTTCCCCTCTAGCAAGGTCCATGCCTCGCTTCCATACACCGGGGTTGGGATCACAGTACTATCATGCAGTGACTTCTTAACTTCCATACTCATCTCCCTATGTCATCACTGCTTTCAGTGAACAAACAACCTTCCTTCCCCACTGTACCCTTTCATGCACTTCATCCCCCAAACTTCCATCCTTATTCATCACATTATCAAAGTACCTGAATGCACTCATTCTCCATATCCTCATCATCCAACCTCACTGTGTATTCTGTGACTTCAATCCTCTCAAACACCATAACTTTACTCTTGTTTACATTAACTTTCAGGTTCCTCTTCCTACGCAGTCCCAAATTCATTCACCAAACCTTGCAACTCCCATTTATCTTCACTCAACAATACAGTATCATCAGCAAACAGTAACACCGTAATCTTCCACATCTCATCCTCATTCATTAGAGCCACTCCCACATCCACTGCCCTACCTTGCACCTCCTTTACAACCCCATCCATGTATATATTAAACAGCCATGGAGACATCACACATCCCTATTTCAGTCCCACATTTAGGTCAAAGAACTCACCCAGCTCACCATCCACTCGCACCGTAGTCCTAGCTCCCTCGTACATGCTCTTCACGGCACTCAACAATTTCCCCTCCACTCCATATGTTCTAAATACCTACATACCTTGCCTATCTATTCTGTCATATGCTTTCTCCAAGTCCATGAAGGCAGCATACAGTACACTTTCTTTCCCTTCTCTAGATACTTCTCCACTGAACATCTTAGAACATATATCTGATCTGCACACCCTTTTCCCTTCCTAAATCCCCCTTGTTCTTATCCAACTAGCTCCTCTGTTATATGCCTAACCCTATCAGTGAGTATTCTATCATATATTTTTCCAGTCACATTAAGAAGGCAAATACCCTTATGGTTACCACATACTTCTCTCTCCCCTTTTCCTTTGTATATAGGAACAGTTATACCTGATTTCCGGTCCTCTGGAACCCTTCCCTCTTCCAAAGCCAGTCTACACAACTTCCATGCCCACTCCACAACAATCTCCTCTCAGAACGTACTGAGGCTAAATACAAATTAATTTTTGTTTCACTGTGTTAACTTTATATTTTTTCATCAATTGTAGTTGATTTGGAGGCCCCCTCAGAAAGCTTGGGGGGGCGAGCGCCCCTCGCTGCCCCCCCTAAATGACGCCCCTGAGTGAAGGCCACAGACCAGCAAGAGCTTTCAGAAGTGCCCAGCAATGTTGCCACGTTTGTGCAACAACAGAGAGGTGGCAGCGAGAGCGAAAATCCATCTGACTGCGTCATGGATGTACAGTAAGGTGGCTCTCTGCCCTCCCTGCATCCCAGAGTACCATATCATTGTATACTGTAGTATTAAATGTGACATGAAATACCTGTAAATATTGACAAACTAGTGTATAAGGAACCCTTTATAAAACTCAGTATATGTTAGTGATAATTTAGTACGACTGCGGAAGTGCAGTTGTTTAAGACGGATTAAGAAAATAAGTGTTATTGTAAGTTAGAATAACACAGTAAGTAAGTCAAGAAGACAGAGAAAGTGTGTTTCCAAGACAGTGACTAGTTTGCTTTAGATCTTGGAAGGGAGGGGAGAGAGAGAAGCATCTCTCGTTCTGACTGCCCACCGAACAACAAACAACCCAGAACCCTACAAGTGTAAAGGTAAGTGCTGTTTTCCTTTACTCATTTTATTTGACATTAAATCTTTTATTGTTTTCCTGTTACTTTTTGTATCGAGGAAAAATTTTCATAATCCTTGTTTATTGTACTTTACAACTATAACTTACAACCTCACCATCCCTTCTTGCTCCTTCCCCAGTCCGACCTGCTAATCTTTCGCTTCGTCCCTTCATGACGGTGAGGCTTGTCCCTAAACACACACAACTGCACCCAGAGTTGTCTGACCCACGAGAGGATAAATTTTCCATAGAAAGGTAGCACTTCGTTATCATTTCCAACTTCTTGAGTAATTGATTTATTTTCATGATTTAATATTTTTTTTTATTTCATTCTTGACCTTTTTTATAGCGAAGGGGTCAGTGAAAACAAGGTATAACCTCCTTCCTCGTAATTCGAAACTGACCCTGAGATGGATAAAATCCTACGGAGTCAGAAAGAATGAAATGAAAAAAATCATCCGACGAACGAGGTTAAAATGAAAGCACTGTTAACCATCTACATTCCAATATTTATTCTTGCTAAATACCAAAAGGTTTTATTCAGCTTCAGATATATATTTGGTTTTAAGAGGTTAATGGACTCCATGTCTGACGTATCCATTTCGTGGTCTCTCCTACGATGAATGAAATCGTCTGGAAATATATCTACATCATGCCATCCTTTTTGGCCCATTAGGAGCGTAGAGGCCCGGGACAAAGCTGCTGGGACCTTGTCATTTAAGGCAGAGATGACCAGTGTCTCGTCCCTGAGTGGCATTATGTGAACACTAAACCCCATCCAGCCCTCAGATGAAAACCCTTACTGCCGCATCCGTCCGGTTAGAGCGGATTAACCCACAACACCACCTAGCGTTATCAACTGTTTCCTGGATGACAAAAATACATCTGCTTCGTCACCCAGTGACGAGTCACCTGAAAGTCCCATTACTGTAGGCTACACTGAGTGAGTCGATGTTTGGCGCAAAGAATAACAGATAATAACGTATGAAAGTGAAGGGGGGGGGGGTATTATTTTTTCTTCCGCCAGCGAAGTTTGAGGAGGTTATGCTTTCTCCTATGTTTGTCTGTTTATCCCGACGATATCTCCAAAAGTTCTTAATGAATTTTAATGAAATTTTGTGGAATATTAATTGAATTCTGGGGCGAATCCGGAGGAATGCGCTCTCTCAGTGCTTTCTAGTTATTGTTATTATTATTATTATTATTATTATTATTATTACTATTATTTATTATTATTATTATTATTATTATTAGTTTATTAAATCAGGTTTTCTATTATCATGAGCCGTAATCTAAGCAGCAAATGAGACGTCGTAGCGTCTGTTTTCCAGCAGTTTATTTTACATATGGCACTTCTTTATTCTGACACGTCATTGAGGCTAATCGTGTCCATATTATAATATATAAATACCATTGAAATGATGTCAGGGAATAATATCCATAATACTGTAACGCATTAAGGCAGACACATAACTCACAATGTACGCAGAGTATTCCTGCTAAGTACTCAGAAATATTATATAAATTTTGAGCTTTCGCTGTTACCAGTATGGAGTAGGTACAGGATTCAAATAATTTTTTATTGTTTCAGAGAACTTACGAAAATAAGACCAAGTGTCTGAGCTGAGCAAAATGATGCCTTTTTGTTTGTACTAACGTTGGAGTAGAAAACACGAGCAGATGTATAAGGTTTTGTGTCTGATTAGAGATACTAATAAGGTCCTATGTAGGTTTCGTAGCGCCTCATCCTTGGCGATTCATTTTTGCATTCTACTTCTTGGCATTGTCTTGTGTGATATTTACTGTATATCATTTTATTATAGGCATTGTTTGCATCAGTAACAAAAGAGATTACAAAGATGCAAGTGCAAAATAAATCGGTAAGGAAGAGGTGTTACGAAACATTCCAAGCCACATGGGTTATTATTTTGTGAGGAGTAGACTGTAGTCGAGCAGAGCAGTACTCCCAAGGTGGATGGAAAGCTGATGACAGGGAAAGCTGCAGCTCCCGTTTCATCAGCCCTCAGGCCTAGTTCCTGACCATCCCTCATTGCTGAACTTTTTCAGTGTTTAACACAAAGAGTAGGCCAGCATGCTCTCCAATTCAAGGTCCTCAAACTCTCAACACCAAACTACATGCACATTACAGACTACACATCCTTAAAAAAAAAAAAAAATGGCGTCTAGCCAAGCCTCGGAGTCCCGAGGGGGGGGGGCATAAATCCCCCCACCATCCGCCTCTCTCCCGGTGACGACACAACGAGCTGCCTGGTACCATTGTCTGACTCACTCTCCTTCATTTCTGCAATATTCGCGACCTTTCCTCTAACTTTCGCTCTGTTGGGCACCACCTCTCCTGCTCTAAACCTCACCTTCTCTTCATTAACTGAGACTCAGCTGTCTGAGGCAACTGACAGCAAACCCTTTTCTGTATCCTCCTACTTTCTCTATACTCATTTCAGAGCCAAAGGTAGCTGTTGTGTATATAACTGAATACGCAACGACTTATCTTGCTCTCGTGTTCCTGAACTTGATTCTTCTGAATTCTCTACTCTCTGGCTTTGGCTTTCTTGTCATTCTCTGACTAAATAATTCTGTGATGTTTACTTATCCCCTAATTCTACTGACTATGAAAAGTTCTTCGACTATCTTACTTATGTGATGGAACACATCCTATCCATTTCTTCTTTCTCTGAAATCTCCATTCTTGGAAATTTCAATGTTCACAACCACATTTGGTTCTCCTCTCCCTACACTGATCCACCTGGTGAACAAGCCTACATCTTTTCTATCCTTATTAAGACCTAATGTAGCTTGTACAGCACCCTACCTGTATCACTATCTTTGAGAGAGCTCCAACATATTTGACCTCTTCTTTACAACTAATCCTTCTGCTTACACTGTTAATCTTTCTTCTCCAATGGGCTCCTCCTATCACAACTTTATCACCTAAACCTGTCCTATCACTCCAGTACGGCCTGTGGACCCTCCAAAGAAATGTCAGTTGTGGCACTCTGGCTGCTGATTGGGAGGCCTTCAGGCAGTACTTTTTTTTTTATTTCCCTGGAATGTATATGAGTGGTGTAAAGAAACACAAGTCTGAGAAAGAAGTTTATTTCTGACTAGTTTCGCACAGCGGCATCTTCGGAAGAATGAACTTTTTCCTTTTTTGTGTGTGTGATATATATCCCAGGAAATGCTGGGACACAAGCAAACTAAAAGACCATCAGAGATGCGCTTGGCTCGTGTCAGCTGTAATTAATGAGGGGGAAGGTAATCCCTAACCGTAGTGAGGAGTTGGTTTAAGGGTGCATTGGAAATATTGCCCGCAGCATCGGTTAAGTCGTCTCCTGACCGAGCAGAGCCCGTGCCAGGGAGCAACTGGAGCGGAGTATTGGCCGGACAGTGGAGTAGATAATGGAGGAGTGGGTGAGTGGGTCCTCAGATCTAGTCAGGTAATGGGGACACGGGTCTGGCTCTGCAGCAGAAATTTGCTGGTAACAAAGGAACCCCACGAGCAATCATCAGAGTCGCACCACGAGATAATTTGGCAGGCTCAGGGGTGGGTAAAAGTGGGGCATAAGATGCGGCAGTGGCATACCATGCGGCAGACCGTGAGCCCTCAGAAACATAGAGTTGGTGGTCATCCCTGGACATTCTGCCAATGGTGCTAAGCCAGGTGGTGACGAGGTGTGAGAGGCCGGGCCGGAGCAGAAATGTGACCTCCAGGAGGGAGCAAACGGAGCATGCCGCGGCATCAGCAAGCTCATTTCTGGCTATTCCCACATGATCTGGGAGCCAGTGAAGGGTAATGTTGACACCTTTGTTAGAGAGAAGGGAGGAGACGTGAAAGATTGTAATGAGCAGAAGACATTATCAGTCAGAGAAAAAGAGCAGAGTCTCTGGAGCGATGATAGGGAATCAGTGTGGAGGAATACATGCCCGTGAGAATGGATATAGGCATGGTGCAATGCCACAAGGATGGCCACGAGTTCCACCTGAAATGCAGAGACTCCCTGGGAGAGTCACCAGGACTCTGTATAGCGACCACAGACAAAAGCTGACCCAGCAGAGCCATCAGGACAGACAAAGCCGTCTGTGAAATAAGTGGCCGAGTCAGGGGAGTGCAAAGTAGCCACCCTATGAAGGCCCTCCTGACGGAGCATAGCTGGCATGGAGGAGCGTGGTATGGTCTCCGAGGGGCAGGGGATTGTGAAAGGAGGAGGGTCCCACAGCAGTGGGGCAGCAAATCCAGTACAGGGTAGGTCTGGATCCCAGCAGGTGTCAGGGGCAGCACCCAGACCGTTAATAGCAGCAGCTATTGTGTGGGCCCAATCATGCTGGAGTAGATGGGCGGAAGGCCTGCACAGTAAACACTTGAGCACAGCCATCACCACCAGTTGCGGGAGAAGTTGCACCAGCTGGAGGGTGATAACTGCCACCCTTAACCCCTAAAACGCGGCTGTGTATGGGCGATCCCCCCACTGTGGCGGGGTTGTAGCGGGGTCTGAGTACCTGTGGAAAAATATTTGCCAAAAATCATAGATTAACCCTAGAGCATTAAAATTTTTATGGCATATAGTACTTACATTCAGCTTTCTCCTGAGCCACAAGTTGAGCCTTCGTTGACTACCAAAGGACTTGTGAAGACTTGCAAAGTTGGGTAACAAAGTCTTCACTCTCACACCTCCAGAAACCCGGTTTTCTTTCTACCACAGCCTCAGTCTGTCACAGTACACTTTATACAACAACGTACAGGTTGTTTGGAATCCGTATTTGTAAATAAGAACTGAAAATAAGGCTAAAATGGACGGAGCGCACGGCCGACATGCAGCGCGGTGGCGATCTTCCCGTCAATATTGTCACATTTGCCTTTTCTCGGCAAAAAACACGTATACTCCTTTTTTTTTCATCATAGGACTTCGCAAACGTTTGCCTGTCACTATTACGGCCATAAAAATCAATGTCACTGCCAGTATTGTGGATTGGGACTGAGGAAGACCACCGCGGCGCGAGTTTATTCAGCCTTACGGCAGGCACTTTATTCTCGCTCCTGTCGGCCACTCGCACTTCATTTCTATCGCTCACTTTCACTGTATCTGTTCTTTTTTTTGCCTTATTCATCAGTGTCACTGTCCAGTGTTATAAAAATAATATTTTCTACACAACAAACTGTCACTGTCAGAACATAGAATAGGAAAATATGCTTTCATCTTTTTACAATGGAGTGACTGTCACTCGCAATACTTATATTATTACTATGTACAATTATTTACACCAAAAAACACTGTCACTGTCAGTGCTTTTACAAGTACATACACTAATTTACACTCATCAGGCTGTCACTGTCAGCACGTAAAAGAAAACTAAACAATATTATCACTGTCACTCAGTATTTTTTCAAAGATTCTTACCCTTATTTTCAAAATCTACTTAGGCTGTGGTAGTCAAAGAAACACGGGTAAGCACAGAGGGGAACTCTGCACTCTTTGCATTGCAAGGAGGTGCGCCTAAAGGTTCTTTCCTGCCTGGTAGTGTGGCTGCACACATGACACCTCCTCAGTGCTTTCCCCCTCTTTGCAGTGGCTGGCAGTGGCTCCAGGCGGTGTCGCTGAAGGTAGTCCTGACACTGTAGGCGGTCTGGAGGTGTGTGAGGGTGGCGTTTGGGACCTGTAGAAAGAACCTGGCCATAACGCTGAAGCAGCTGGTAGACACAAGTCTTGGAAAATCGTCTGAGAGAGTAGTTGGCTGGCTTCCTGTTCATGATTTTATACAGGATGAAGGCGTTCAACATGCACATATCAATCAAGTGCAAGAACACCTTCCTGTACCAACGACGATTTTTCCTCAGGCAGTCAATCTCTCCAATCATCATATCAGACTTCTCCACCAGCCGCATATTGACGTTAAAGTCAATGACAGCATCAGGCTTCATCACAGGCTCGCCAGTCCTTCTGTCGACCTTCCCTGTTGCCAGCATTTCACCCTTGTGTACTGTGGTGAGCATGTTCACGACTCTCTTATCATGCCACCTGATCGCAAGCATCTTGTCAGATTTCTTCAGGTGCACGTCTCCCCGCTTTGACTTTTCAGCCTCGGGGAACGCAGGGTAATGTGCCCTTTTACTTCTGACAGTGCCAAAGGAGCCGACGCTGTGTTCAGAAAGGTACTTGGCGAGTTTAGGAGCGGTATAGTAATTGTCCGTATACAGGACATGATTCTCGCCAAAGTACTTTTCCAAAAGCACTTTCACCACAGAACCAGAGAATCCAAGGGGGTCAGTCTTATCCAAATCGACATTGCTGGCGGTGTAAATGACGAAGTCAAGAATCAACCCCGTCTTGCAGTCGCACAGCACGAAAAACTTGATTCCAAAGCAGTGGCGTTTGCTTGGAATGTACTGGACGAACCGAAGACGGCCCCTGAACAATACCAAAGACTCGTCAATCACGACTTTCTTGAACGGGCGCAAGAACCTCGTAAACTTATCTTTGATCATGTTCAGGATTCCCCTCACTTTCGATAATGGGTCAGTTTGGGAAGGCTCATCATTGTTCGCGAAGTGAAGATAAGTCATCAGCTGCCTAAAACGATCGCGGCTCATGTATTTATTGAATATGGGTGTTGGGCACAGCTCGTTGGAAGTCCAGTATTCTTCTAACTTGTGTTTCCAGTTGTGCGGCATTAGCAACGTCAATCCAATAAATACAAAAAGCTCGCGGATCGTAAGAGGCACCCATGCTGCCATCTGCGACGTGGATGGCGTGCCGCCTCACCTTCTCCTTCGCGAACTGGCGCACATTGCCCCTCGTACCTGTTTGTCTCGGTACAGATGTGCTCCATAACCTCGTCGTCAAGGAAGGCCAACAGGTAGTCAAGGCATTCACCATCGTCGTCCACAGGGAAGTCAGCCTGAAGTCCACACTCACTGTCGTCAAAGGGCAGATCCTCAGGCACAAAATCTGATCCCTCTGACCACACGAAGGCATCTAGCGTTCCCTGCCTAGGCTGGGAGGTGCTTGGGGCGGCGGGGGGTGAGGCAGGTCGTGTGGGAGTGGGTGAGGCAGGCTGGGCAACAGTAGGTAAGGCAGAGGCTATCCCAGGCCGTGTTGGTGTTGTGGTGGTGGTGGTGGTGGTGGGAGGGACATTATCACTTGGGTCAAGGTCACCCGCGGTGGCGTGACTCCTGAGTTGCCTAGTGCGAGTTAGCCTTATACTAGGGGACTTAACTCTACTAACACGAACACTAGGCCTACGATAACCTCTCAAACGTAAAGATGCTCTTTTACTTCCCTTTCTCGGTCGTGAAGGAGACTCCGACGACTCAGGAGACAGGACAGCAGACGAGGAGGACGAGAGAACAGGGCTGGGAGTACGTGGCGGGCTTGCGGTGGCGTGACGTGGCGTAGGGGACAATGGCGGTGAGCTGGGGTCTCCGCTCCTCTTCCTTTTTTCCCCCTTCCCATATTCGAGGCCCCTTCTCACCGGAGCCTTCCCTGTTGAGGTGCTGGGCACTGACACAGTCTCCTCCGGCACAGAAACAATCACTTCTGGGCCGGAATCAGCACTAGATTGTCTCTGACTCAGCCAGGCTCGACCAAACACCGACGTCACTGCCATGGTCCATTGAGGCTTTCAAAAGTTCTGAGGCTATCGCAGAGTCACTTAGCCCCTTTGTAGTTACTGGTAAGGTTTTGAAGGGGGTTGAGGTCACAAAACCCTTTTTTGGAGGGCTAGAAGGCACAGACTCGGAAGAGCTCGAGTTAGACATGGTGTCACCGTGGCAGATTTGCGTGGACTGACGCTATTCTGGGGCAAACCGCGTGAAAAAATGACAGTGTGACAACTGGGGAAACAAGCGTTTCCCAATAGCAAAAAGTGCTTGCGAGATGACGGCGCAGATTGACACGTATCAGCCGTCCGCGCGTTGCCATATCGCACGACGAGGGAGGGCCGCGCATCGGTGCGTCGGTGGGTAAAAAAAATGAGACTTGGCAACAACCGAGGTCAGTAGTACAAAGGTCAAGTGTGCTAAACGTAGCTCACGGGTGGCGAGACTGATAGACAATACCAGCTGGAGCATGCTTGCCCGCGGTTATTCAAAATTAACTCAAATCGCAAACGCGACGACCCGCAGTTCTGCCCTTTGGGCCGACCGTCGCAAATGCGACGATCTGCGTTTTAGGGGTTAATGCAATGCGATGCGCCAGTGACGGCAAACCATTCTCCATATGTAAATTAACCTTTCGAGATTTTCGGCCCTCTGCCGATTGTGTCTGTGCCAGATTCAGCCGGGCAAACATAGAGCATGCCGTCGTGCAGTGATGTTTGTACTTAATTGGCCACTGTACACTAACTTTTTATGGTAGACTAATGAATATGGTACTGTTTTAAAGCTAAATAGTTGCTCTTTATCGTAGTATGGTTGGAAAAGGTAAATATGATAGCTAAAAGGCCAATAGCACAAGTAGAAGTTAGCCGAAAAGGAAAAATCGCACATCCTTCCATAGAAAAATATTTGTAAAAAAGAAGTGTTAGAGATATGTGAAATTTGACAGCTTCATATCAATCTACAGTAAATTCCCTTTCTATTGACATATAGGTTATGGCAATTTATTGTTTTCACAGAGAAAAGCAAAAGCTCTTCTTGTCATGCTGACAAATATCCATGCTGGTAATACCAATATTATTCATGATAAAAACCTATTTATAATGCATATCTATCTGATGTACTCATCACTGTAAGAACAAATAGTTGGAAAAGGATAAACAGGATAGTATATGTAGAAAAAGGGCAGATAGGAGATGGAAAACATGTAAAAAAAATATAGTTTCACATGACTCGAATTCGAGTCATCAGAATCTCGACGGTTGGATTTATGATGACGCAAAGTCGAGTCATCGGACTCTTCAAGGGTTAACAAGCCAGGTCCAGCGAGAAGCGCCTAACATGATGTGGAGCGCATCATTCTGTAGGACCTCCAGAGATCGAATAATTGCTGGGGCGAGGCCAGTTAGGCAGATGGCACTGTAGTCCACCAAAGACCTAATGGTGTGAACGTAAAATGTCCAGAGGACCCTGTAGGATGCCCCAGGCTCCGGCTCGAAAGACACTGGACAGCAGCCATGTGGGTTGAAGCATGCTTCCGCAGGTACTTCACATGTCTTGCAAAGGTGAGGCCCGCTGTTGAACCAGACTCCCAGATACTGGTGGAGAGTGACGAAGGCGAGCTGGTACCCACAAAAAGTCAGCAGGAAGTCTGGGGGGACAGAGGCTGTAAGGGAGACACTTAGTTTTGTCCAAGTTGATTTTGAGGT
This sequence comes from Coenobita brevimanus, assembly GCF_032717465.1. Taxonomy (NCBI): domain Eukaryota; kingdom Metazoa; phylum Arthropoda; class Malacostraca; order Decapoda; family Coenobitidae; genus Coenobita; species Coenobita brevimanus. The sequence goes on along the minus strand of NC_137004.1, from coordinate 8,053,935 downwards.
CCAACTCACTGCACCTGTCATGTAGTTTGGAAAGAGCTGAGTGGGCCCAAGCGAAACAATCTCGCCTTGTAAAGACGAGGGCCAAATCATCACCATAGCTGGACAGGGTCACTCCTAGGCCCCTACACCAGAACGCTGAAGAGCAGCAGGCTCAAGACACTCCCCTGGGGGGTGCCACTGGGGTGACGATAGAAAGGGGGGAGGTGCCCCTGAAAGTGGACCCCCGCGGTGCGCTCCTTAAAGAAGACTCTGACACATAACAACAATCTGCTGCCCATTCCCTTGGCCGCAAGAACAGCCAGGATAACAACAGGGCTGGCCAGTTCAAAGGCTTTTTCAAGGTCGAGGAAGACAGCCATTCCCCTTCCACCTCTGAGCTGCCCAAGGAAGGATGCTAGGCAGTGCATAGCACTCCTGCCAGGATGGTAGGCAAAAATCCTCTGGTGCAGCGGTCCCAGACGCCAGGAAAGAGCTCACACAACACTCTCTGCTGTATTAGTAACACAGCTAAGAAGGGAGATTGGGCACATGGCAGTGGGATTGCGAGGTTTAGGAATCAGGTGAATCGTAGCTGCCTTCCACGACCTCGGCAGACAACCCTCAGACCACGAAAGATTGAGCAGATCAAGCAGCCAATCATTACCACAATCTCCTGTGTGAGATAGCACAGAGTAAGGGAGCCCATCAAGCCCAGGTGCAGTGTTGCTCCTGTGGCACAGCACTTTTTGGAGTTCCCCACTGGTGATGGGACAATCAGCAGGGTCAGGCCTGTCATAGGCAGCCTGGATAGCAGCGGCAGGGGTGGCAGACAGTTATGCCTGTAGGGCCCGGATGGACGGCGGGAGATTGTGGGAGGTGGAATGGTCTGCAAAATACTGTGCAAGATGGCTGGCCTCAGTGGCAGGGTCAGGATGAGAAGGAGGATGAGGAGGGCATGGATCAGCAATGGACCGGATTCTCCTCCACATCTCAGGGAGAGTGGAGTGAAAATCCAGGGTACGACACCACCCGATCCACGCCTTCTCCTTGAGGTGGTGCTTCTCAGACATAACATGGCGCTTAACTGGGACCAGATACTGATGGTGCAGGAATGTACAGTGCCGCTGGTACTGTCTACACGCCACATTCAGCCTGTGATTCAGCTTCTTGACCCTGTCACAATAAATCCAGCCATCTCTGTAGCACTTAGTGGGCCTCTGTCACCGCGGTATAGTGAGCGAGGCCGCCTGTGTGAAAGCACGGGCTACCTGATCCACTCGGCTCTCGAGGTTCAGGGGAGGAGATGCCTCAAAGGCCGCCGCCAAAGCACAGCCGAAAGCAGCCCAGTCAGCCCTGAGGATATCCCATCATGGCAAAGGGAGTGGAGGAGGTAGAAGTGGAGCCATGGGCAGAATGACTTGTACTGTAAAGTGATCACCCACAAACTGGGGATGGAGCAACCACGTTGCAGAGCCCGTAAGGGGGGAGGAGGCAAAAGACAAGTCGAGGCGACCCCCAGCGACATGTGTGGCCCAGGTAGTGTCATTTAAAAGGAAGACACCTCCCATCTCCTCCAGAACTATGGAGATTTGCCACCTTGCTTCACTGGACAGAAGGGGCTAGGATAGAAGGGTGTGGTGGGCATTGAAGTCACCCCCGATATACACAGAACCCGTGGTAGCCTGGGAGAACAGGTCTCCCACCTCCAGGGTGCCCCTGTGGCTTTGGTATACATTGTATACCGTTAGGGATGACGTCACCAGGTGGAGGATCATGCCCTGTACCTCCACATCAGGCCCACAGAAGGGAGGGTCACAATATGTGGACACGATGTGGTCCTGAACCAGGATGGCACAACCCCTTGTGACACCATGCACATACGGGAGATGAGTGGTGTAATCCAGGTGATAGAAAGCTGCCCGCTCTGGCAGTAAGGTCTCCTGCAGCAGGAGGACATGAGGGCAGCCCTTATTGCTGGTTCCAGTAAGAGCGGGAGCTTACTCCTGACCTCTGGGCAGTTCCATTGGAGGGTGCGGAGATGGGAGTGGCATCTCGCAGACAGGTGGATCCATCTGTGAGGTGTCCTCCATTGGAACCTGGATCACTGGCATCGTCGTGACCTCCGTCGGTATTGGTAAGGGCTCCGCAGAGGGCACTAGAGGATGTGGCACCTGAGCAGCTGGTGGAGGAGCAGAGGGAGGCTGAGCTCCGGCTGTCTGCTCTCGTCGAGGCTTCCTGGGGGGGTGAGGAGAAGCGAGGGAATGGAGCTTCTCGATAGCCTCATCCAGAACAAGACCGACCATGGCCACAGTGGGGTCTGTGTTCAACATAGCCCTGTCGTTTGTGCAATCATCTGCATCACTGCCACGGCTATCTGTGCTCCCAGAGACTTGATCTCCTCACTGAGAAGAGCAGAGTCGAATGGGTAAGACCTGGGGGGGTGGACGAGGCTCGGAGCTGGGTGGCGGGGCCATGGGAGAGTGCTCTGCTGGATGGTGGATGTCAGAGGTGGTCTGGCCCTAGGTGAGAGCTGTGGGTAGAGGAGGAAAGTCGGCCTCGTTGAGAGCGGGCAGACTCAGTGCAGTAGGGAGGTGTTGTTGCCCCCAGACAAAAGTGCCTGGGGGAGCTGGAGTGGTACTGGCAGCCTGCTGATATCTGACCAACACGTCCTGCCGTTCTCATCCCCGCATCACCCCCTTCACCCTCGCAAGGCAGCTGAGGTGCCACACATGGTGGGACCCAAAGCAATTGGGGCAACGGGCAGTAACAGGCTCCTTCACCTTGAAGTGTGCCAGGCATTGCTCTGTGTCGTGGGCGCCACTGCAGATCCCACACACCACAGGGCGGGTGCAGTTGGCATGATGGTGTCCATACCATTGGCAGCAGTAGCACATCAGCAGCTCTGGTGTGAAGGGGTGAAGGTAAAACGTACCCCAATTCCCCAGGTTGAGCTGTGATACCAGAGGGCCTCGCAGAATCACACACACCTGCTGCATCTCCTTGCGTGTACGACGGTTTTGACACTGTGTAGCCTCCTCAACTTGGCTGTGTTGTAACAGGATGTCCACTGGCATTCGTCGAGGATAACACATGACCGTAGCCTTGGTGAGCTGCCCAGTGCCCACCCCGAGTCAGCTCCACGATATGCACTTATGGATCCTCTTCCTTCACCACTGCCTCCAGCCGCAAATACACCTCATCAGTGGCTGGGATCAACACACAGCTCTCATCAAGCCGAAGCAGTTCGTAACCACAAGCCCAGGAAGGTGATGTTCCAGGGCTGCAACCGCGTATTAGCTGGTGCTGTGACCCGACTGGACAGGGACATGAAAAGCGGAGAAGGTGGAGTGGGGTGGTGGAGGGGCCACGACTGAGGCCAAAAGACACAGAGCAGGTGGAGGCCCCTGTGGAGCCACTGAGCATGGTGCCAGGTGGGAGCCGTTTCCATGTGTCGCTCACTGACTTTTCCATGACAAAGGGATCTAGTCATTTGCCTCAAGAGAGGCAGCAGGGGCTGCAGAAGCAGTGACCTGGGCAGGAGGAGCAGTTTTCAGGGGTGCCATGGCCACACAAACGTCCATATTCCCACCACAGCAGGCTGAGGAAAGTGATGGCATAGATGGAGCTGGTGCTGGGCTGCGTGGCATCTTGGACTTAGCAGCAGGACCACGCACAGCACAAGAGGAAGCTAGGGTGACAGAGTTAGTGGAGAGGGAGGGTGAAGCAGTAGTCACCTCCTCCATCGCCCCATGAAGGCGGCTGACCTTCACCGAATGCACCGAGGAGGACATGGTCAAGGAAGCCGAGCGGCGACGAGCCACAGTCCCAGTAGATTGAGGAGAAGGAGGACCCACAGGGGAATCCCCAGGCGATGACGAGTGGGAGCAGCCAGAGGAGAGCCGCTGCTCCTGCTTAGCGCCCGCAACTGGCTTAGGAGGGGAGGGCCTTGATGTAGGGGGAGGGAGCTGGGCAGGCCCCAGAGGCCTAGGGATGCTGGATCCCTTCATGCCCCCACAACAGACACACAAGCAATGCACACAGGCAACACACACAGACTTCACACACACTGACACCCAGACATTCACAGCAAAATGAATAAACTGTTAAAGCAGCCTAATTCCCTACAGTAATGGGCAACCTCGGCTCCCCACCCTCTAAAGGGAGACATAGGCCTAGCCACTGCCCCGTGAGGGTCTTCCCTAATCTATCAGAGCCGCCCTTAGCGCTTCCTATAACCAAGCCCTAAAGGCCCCCATCATGGAAATGCCCTAACAGCACTCCTTCAGGGTTCGGCTTTGTACCACACTGAGGGGCACTAACTGCAGGCCATAAAAAATAAAGATCACTCACACACACCTACACTAACACGCACACTCACACAGTCAGACAGACGTCCATCTCTCCAAGACAGAGTCTAAAGAAAAGTCTGTAAAACAGAGAAAATTCCACTCCTAGTAAAAGTCCCCAAGGCAGCGAAAACCAGGTAAAATGCTGGAAATCCTCCTCTGTAAATTAGACAAAGTCCAGTAAAAGAGAGGCAGGCCAGCGGTCTTCACACCACAGGAACTAGGCAGGAAATCAAATTTTCCCCGTTTGTTTGTTTGTTGATTTTTGCCCACAGCAGTAGTGGGGACAGAGACAAACTAGAGAGCCCGTCAGAGATAAGCATAAAGAAAAGCAGACAAGCATAAAAGAAAAAAAAAGCAGGAACAACAGCCAGAATAAAGTCGCAGGCAAAGGCAGCAAAGCAGGTCAAGGACAACTGCAAATAGATGGAAGTGTGCAGCAAAGTTAGGAGAGGAGTCTGACAGCGATGTAGTGGAACAGGGCAGCACGAGGTGGATCAAACTTGACGCCCTTACGGATAGTGGCTTCCTTAGAATGAGAGAGGGAATTGGAAATATACGCCTCACGAAAGTCTTGATACAGGTGCTGGTAGACAAGAGGCAGCATATCCTGGTCGTCTTTGGATCTGATTCTTTTTTTCCCCTGTTGTTGTTGTTGTTGTTGTAAGATTCGTCCACCTAATGATAGTATAGACCCGGGCTCAGGGTGGAGAGCCCACCAGAGTTATCTGATGTTAATTGTGGAGCGTTCTCTACGAGGAACTGTTCGGGCTGGTTAATTTTAGAAATAGTTGTGGGTCTGTCTCTTTGAGACGTCCTAAGAGTATATCAGGGTCAAAGGCCGTCTTGATGATGTTGTTCATTTCTTCTCTGCTGATGGTCTTTCGAGAATTGGGGTGATAGTCAGGGTCTGTGGACGTGGAGGATGTAGTGCCGTCAGTATCCATCTCGGCTGTAGACGGTGGTCTTGGCTGTTTCTTCATCCTCTTCTTCGATCTCGGTGGTGGCAAGGGAGAGGTACGTGCCTCCTTGGTGGGCTGGAGGTCGACGACAGCAGCAGGACGTGATGAGGGGGAGGTATGGTCACCTTCGTCCTGATGGATGGAAAGGATGGGAGAGGTGGCCCTTCCCTCAGCTGCTGATGGCGAGCGGTGGTTATCGTTGTCTGTTGTGTCCATGGGCGGGGCAGAGGTGGTGCAGGAGGAGACAGTCGCTCTGTTTAGAGAAGCGTCAACCTGCAGCCTTTTCTGCGGTGTTGTGCTGGGTTTGAGAGGCTGGAGTGTGGTGGTATGGCGCTCCTGATGAGGGGCTGGTCGAGCATCACAAGCGAAGCTCTGAGGGATGACAAGGCACGGCAGCCCGTTCTTCTCGAAGATTTGGGGAAGTAGAACGAGCAGCGCTGCTTTATCATCGCTGCAGAATGCCTTCGCAGTCGCAGTGCACATAGCGACGATCGTGTCCACACCTCCAGGACATCGGGGATCATCAGGCTGGCGTCCTCGGGCCGTGAGGCGCCGCCGTGCATGGGCAGCGCCCCACACGGCCGCACCTCTCGGCCCGGTGATGCCCTCAGCCTCAGGACCCTTCGGTGTCTGGATGATGTGGAATTCGACCGTCTCGCCCTGGCCTAACGAGAGCAAGGGGCGCCGAGAAGAGGGAGCAGCGATCCCGGAGCGGTGCATGAATACATCGGCACCAGTATCCTGGCGCCAGATGAACCCGTACTTCGCCCTGATGCTGTACAACTTCACTGTGCCGGTGATGGTCTGCACTCCTCCTTCAGGCCTGATGCTGCCAGTATCAGCCCCCCTCGATGGGTCACGAGCTGTGGCAGAAGAAGAGGCCATGCTGGAGAGAGGAGATGTTGCTTCTAACGCTGCTGGACAGGAACTTTTTTTTTTTTTTTTTCCCGGGTCACTCTGACTTATATGGCCAGCTGCAGGATCACACACTTAGCTTATCTTTAGTCTGTGGGTCACTGATTGGTCCATTACCTTTCCCTCTCTGACCTGATCATCTGCATTCCTCTGTGAGACCACACCACGTCACTCACTCTTTTGTTATTATTATTTTTATTGTTTGTTACAGTATGTAAAGTGCCTCCAAAGCTTTTCTCTGTGCCTTTATTAGATTTTTCTTTAATACTTCTGTTTCACTCCATTTTGGCAGATGATGTTTTTCATCTACTTGGTTGACCACGACACTAGTGATCCGACGATGTCTTACATGAGCTTTATGTTCCCTCAGCCTCGTTTCTGTGTCCAGCCTTCCATCCCTCGCAGGTACATTAGAGCCCTGAAAGAAATAAGGGAAAATAGAAACATTACCATAACATCCGCAGACAAAGGAGGGGGAACAGTCATCGTGAACACCAGCAAATACGTGTAGAAGATGGAGGCTGGGCTGTCAGATGCCAAAACCTACAGCAAAGAAAAACATTGACAAGGGGAGATTGAATCAAGGAGGTTCAGCAAAGATGCCAGGACAATTTTCAACAAAACGGAGAAGGAGAAAAAGCTACTACACCTATTGGAGGAGACACTGAGGATCCCGACCATGAGAGGTTCACCAAAAACACACAAGCCTGGGAATCCTCTAAGACCCATCACCTCAGGCATTGGAAGTGCTCCTCACAGGCTAGCTAAATGTCTGGCTAAGCCACCCTCCTCAGCACTGGGTATAATCAGCGATTCCCACTTGAAAAACTCGTCCGACCCTAAGGGAATGCTGCAGGAAGTGAACTTTCACAGGAAAAAGATGAGCTTTGTTTTAAGTCACTAGTCACAAATGTCTCGGTGGATGGTGCGATAAGTGCAGTGGAAAAAGTGTTAGACCTTATCAGTGAGGAGGATTTTATAGTAAGAAAAAGCGATTACAGGATCCTCGCTTCCATGTGTGTAAAATTTGGTACTTTCAATTCAGCAACGAGGAATGTCGCCAACACAAGGCCTAGCAAAGAGCTCAGCTTTCAATCCAGTAACGGCGTCCCTATATATGGAAATACTTGAAAGGGATAATTACAAAAGGATAGTGCCGAAAAGTACAAAGTGGTATAGATATGTGGATGACGTACTAGTGCTTACACACACAAACACCAACATTGACAATTTACTTCTTAAACTAAATAATGTAAGTGAAAAGATAAAGTTTAAAGTAGAAGAAAATGATAGTAAAATACCTTTCTTGGACACCTTAGTTATAAGATCCAGTGATCAAGCAAAATTCACTGTGTACAGAAAACCAGCCAACAAAGATAACTTCTTTCACTACTTCAGCGCTCATGATAACAGAACAAAGTCAGGAGTGGTAACTGAATTTCTTTTCTAAGAGCATTTAGGATTTACAGTGTAGAGTATCTCCAAAGTGAATTAGACTACATCATAAGTGCCTCTCTAAAACTTGGATACCCAAGGGCCTCCTAGTCACAATGAAAGAAAAAGCAAAGCAAATAATGGAAAGGAAAATCAGATAAAAGACAGGATAAGTACCTAATAGCATCAGACTCGGATGTAATCATGAGTCTTCGAAAAGCACTGCGCCATGCCAACATAAACACCGTGACATCATAAGGTAAAAAAAAATAATAATAATAATTGACATAATAAGAGGGGAAAAAGAAGCCCCTTCAAATGAGAATAGCATAGTATACAAGATACCCTGTAGTTGTTGCGAAGCAGCCTACTATGGAGAAACCAGTAGGGGCACAGAAACGAGACTGAGGGAGCATAAAGCTGATGTAAGACATCATCGGATAACTAGTGCCCTGGTCAACCACATGGATGAAAAACATCATCTGCCAAAATGGAGTAAAACAGAAATATTAGAGAAATATCTAACAAAGACACAAAGAAAAGCTTTGGAGACACTCTACATAGTAAACAATTAAAAAAATAACAACAAAAGAGTAGGTGATGTGGTGTGGTCTCACATACCAGTGCAGATGATCAGGTCAGAAAAGGAAAGGTAACGGACTAATCAGCGACCAGCAGATTAAGGATTAGCCATGTCAGTGAACAAGCAGGCGGCCATATAAGTCAGACCGATACGGTGAAAAGTTCATTCTTCTGAAGAAGCCTCTGAGCGAAACTAGTCAGAAATAAACTTTTGTCTCAGACTCGTCGATCTTTACATGACTCATATACATCTGCCATAATGTCTCAACAATTTTCCTGGAGTAATTACTGTTACCATGGCCGGGAGCCATCTGAGTGTGCCATGCTCATTACGGAGGTTATTCTCTCAGGCACGGAAGCATACATTCCTTTCCCATATCCTTTGACTAACGCAAAAATGTCTTGGTTTAATCACGCTTGTTCTAATGCTGTCCACAACAAGGAGAAGGTCTACAAAAGGTAGCGGAGCCAACCAACCCCTGAATCAAATCTTTTTTATGTTTCTGCCCAGAATCGTGCTAAGTGTGTTCTTCACTCTGCTAAAAACAATTTCACCCATACTAAATATTCTCAACTCTCCAACTCGAATTCTTCCCGCTCCTTTTGGCACCTTACCAAAAACCTTTCTAACAACTTTACCTCATCATCCTTCCCTCCTCTTCTACTTTGATGGTTCTGTAGCAATTTCTGCTACTGATAAAGCAGATCTCTTCACTCAGACTTTCTCCTCTAATTCCATATCAGACGGTTACAGTATTGTTCCTCCATTCCTTCCCCCCTCTGCCTTCCTCATGGCCAGGGGCGTCATTTCAACTTTCCTTGGGGGGGGGGCATAGGCTATTTAGGACGCCCTCCTACTCCCACCTTCCCACATGGGTGGGGTGGCGAGCAAGCATTTTGAAGCCACATGCAAAGCTATGTTTAGAGAATTAAAGCAGTAAACAAATACAGGTATATATATTGCATATAATTATTTATTAAACCAGTTACTTCCTGACATACACACTAGTGAACTTCTAGCACTGGCAGTATGTTTTTGTGAAGTTGAATATGTACAGTAATTTAAAAGTGCATGATAAAGTACATATCATTGCATTCTATGCAAATGAACTTGGATAATAGACCAAATAGCAATTGAAATATTTGTATTGGGGAAAGCTTAAACCGACTTCATTCTTATAGCCTAGTAAAAAGATAATGAATAAAAATTTGAGAATTAAAAGTTGCCAACTTGTAACTGAATTAAAAATGGAAAGCTTTTAGCATGCTAGCCCCAAAAATACATTGAACCATATAATGTGAAAAAGTAAGCTCTACTCTAAGAGGGAGGAAAAATAAAATGGTTTTTAAATCTGGAGGAGTCCCAGGTAAGAATAGTATATTAATTTCAGAATTCACTGTATATAGGGAACCGAAAACTAAACTGCGTACAGTATATTTATTGCACTGAAAAATGAAAAAAAGAACCATTGCAACAGTGGATATCTCTGTGTTCTCTTCATATTTGAAGTGCCGTTTGTGGCCTACGTGCCATGGTGAATAATGCCATATCTGCCACTTAAAGCAGCTTTATACTCTACCACTTCCAAGAGATTATTATAGTTACATGGAAAGATATCATACATTAATTTGGAAAAGTAACTGTGTTCATACGTACTTTACCAGCCCTTACAGAATGAACTCCCCACGGTGTCTGCTGTCTGACTGGCTGGCCGTTGGTGCGTGGCGCCTATCGTGTCCAGACCACGTTACCAAGATATAAACAAAACGATCGAACTTTTAACTGACTTCGAAACACAAAATATAATAAAATCATGCTTCCGTGTATACTTCTGTTAATTTTATTTTTTGTAAAGCATACATGTCACTTAAGCGTTTGTGACTTAGATTTTGTCATACAGATTGTGTAAAAAAAAAAAAAATGCTTACTTGGTTCTGATGCCACCCTGCCTTCCCCCTGTCGCCCCCTTTATCCTCACCGTCCCCGGTACCTCACCGCTCCCCTGGATATTTCCACTGCCCACTTTGGGAACCACTGATCTAAATGAACTCTTAAGACTCCTACCTACAGGTACGTACTTCAGAAGATAAATAAAAGCTTTTAATGATAGCCAGAATACAATAAAAAAGGCAGCTCGATACTGAAGTTACTGTAACTGAACAGCGGCTAGGAACATATTTACATTGACATCCTTTAATATACCTAGTAAATTATTGGGCTTATTACACACACACACACACACACACACACACACAACATATGTTCCACTCAAAACGTCTATCTATTTATAGCCCGACGCCCTAATCCCGCCAAGGGTGGCCGCAGACAAAACGCCTCCAAGTCGCTGTCACCCACCATTTGACTGCCCTCCCCCCAACTCACCCCCCCTCCCTAATATACCTCTGAACTCCATCCCTTCACCTCATCCTCGGTCTTCCCCTCACTCTCCCTCCCTCCATTTCACCTACATACACCCCCTTACTCAGTCTTTCATTCTCCATTCTCTCCACATGTCCAAACCACCTCAGTGTATTTATCCTAATTTTCTCAACCACATCCGCATCCATCCCACAATATTCCTTCACTTCTTCATTCGTCAACCTGTCCCTCCGTATCACTCCACATGTTCCTCTCAAGTAACTCATTTCCACTGCTCCCAATCTCGACTTGTTCCCATCTAGCAAGGTCCATGCCTTGCTTCCATACACCGGGGTAGGGATCACAACACTATCATGCAGTGACTTCTTAATTTCCATACTCATCTCCCTATTTCTCATCACTGCTTTCAGTGAAGCAACAACCTTGCTTCCCTGCAGTATCCTTTCATGCACTTCATCCCCCAAACTTCCATCCTTACTCATCACACTGTCCTAAGTACTTGAATGCACTCACATTCTCCATATCCTCACCATCCAACCTCACTGTGTATTCTGTGACTTCAATCCTCTCAAACACCATAACTTTACTCTTGTTTACAATCATTAACTCTCAGATTCCTCTTCCTTAACAGTCCGAAATTCATTCACCAAACCTTGCAACTCCCATTTATCTTCACTCAACAATACAGTATCATCAGCAAAGAGCAACACCGGAATCTTCCACATCTCACCCTTATTCATTAGAGCCACTCCCACATCCACTGCCCTACCTTGCACCTCCTTTACAACCTCATCCATGTATATATTAAACAGCCATGGAGACATCTCACATCCCTGTTTCAGTCTCACATTTAGATCAAAGAACTCACTCAGCTCACCATCCACTCGCACCGTAGTCCTAGCTCCCTCGTACATGCTCTTCACAGCACTCAACAATTTCCCCTCCACTCCATATATTCTAAATACCTACATACCTTGCCTATCTATTCTGTCATATGCTTTCTCTAGCCCATGAAGGCAACATACACTCTCTTTCCCTTCTCTAGATACTTCTCCACTAAACATCTTAGAACATATATCTGATCTGCACACCCTTTTCCCTTCCTAAGTCCCCTTGTTCTTATCCAGCTACTTCCTCTGTTATATGCCCAACCCTATCAGTGAGTATTCTACTATATTTTTTTCCAGTCACATTAAGAAGGCAAATACTCCTATGGTTAACACATACTTCTCTCTCCCCTTTTCCTTTGTATATAGGAACAATTATACCTGATTTCCAGTCCTCTGGAACCCTTCCCTCTTCCAAAGCCAATCTACACAACTTCCATGCCCACTCCACAACAATCTCCTCTCAAAACGTATTGAGGCTAAATACAAATTATTTTTAGTTTCACGGAGTTAACCTTATATTTTTTTTCATCAATTGTAGTTGATTTGGAGGCCCCCTCAGAAAGCTTGGGGGGGAGGGGCGAGCGCCCCTCGCTGCCCCCCCCCCCCGCCAAATTACGCCCCTGGGCATAACCAGGTGATAGGAGCATATTGACTATGACTATTGGAGGAAAAATTTCAAGGCAAAATTTCAGAAAGTCTGTGAGTGATAGAAAATGTAAAAGCATAGTAATCCGCACCGCCAGTTTACCCCAAATCACCCATTCTCATTTCTATCGATATACCTAGGCTGTTTCCTCCAAGGAAAGGGAGGTAGCTACAGTACCTGCCTTTCTCATTTCTGAACGAGATAAAAAGTTAAAATCTGTCGAGTAGTGTTGTTGGATGTGCCATATATGATCACATCATCTTCATCGGCCCTTTTCCCCGTACTCGGGGATATGAGGTATCCAGAACTAGGAATATGCAACTAATATATATATATATATATATATACAGTATATATACATTTGTACGCTCCTGACTCTGGGAATCGAACCCCGGACCTCATAGATATAAGTCAGGCACTGATACCACTCGACCAGGCGTAATAAAAGCTGTGATAACCTGATTTTTATGACGAACCAGATAAATCCATTATGGAAGGATATATTTCAGACACAACACATGAAGATTATATCACAGCACCACGCAACTCGGCATGTGACAGAGCAGTTTTAATCTATCCTAGACACAACACGAGCGTCTTTAGATGGCGAAAGTGGTATCAGTGCCTGACTTTTATCTAAGAGGTCCGAGGTTCGATTCCCAGTCATGAGCGTACAAATACATACAGTATTTACACACGCGTGTAATGTGTGTTTCTTCAATATATATATATATATATATATATATATATATATATATATATATATATATATATATATATATATATATATATATATATATATCAAAAACCCAGAAAATATGGAGCATTTCCCAGCAATCATGGGGTTATTGGGCCAACATCGGCAAAATTCGGATTGGTATCGGTACTGCCGGGCTGCCGCAAGTTGCATGTGACCTGCATTTTCTTAATACAAAAAATACTATTCCATTCCAGTTCTGGCAAACCAGAATTGAAACAAAGTATTGTATACACAAAATACTATTCCATTCCAATTCTGGCAAACCAGAATTGAAACAGTATTGTTGCCAATGCTAACATATACCTGAATTGGGTCTATATAGACAAACCCTTATCACGCCATTTCCAGCTGTTTGTTTAATATTTACCTCTATATAAATGTTACAGTTTGAAACGAAAAATGGTTAGTTGATCAATGATCTTAAATATTCTATTTTTACTCGAAAATTAGAAAATTATCCACTGCTTTATAACTTTTCTGAATAACAATTGGTTATTTATTATTATTATTATTATTATTATTATTATTATTATTATTATCCGAAACAGTGAATTTGCACTGGATTTTCCCCTTATTTTTCCGACTTTTCTTCCACCACCTGCAGTACCACTGATGCCTATCTTCTCGATATTTGCAGGACAAATTACACTCTTTACACTGAATTTAACTTGGCAAAACTCCGTGTTTTGTTAGTAGTTCAATAGGTACTTCGTTATTACTATGGTGAAGTAAACTGATTTTGTGTAGTTTGTACTTTTCCCCCCTTCCTATGCTAAACCTGTTTTTTTTTTTTTTTCTTACTATTTGGCTCCTATACAGGTCTGGCAGTCTGTCCAATAGAATTATATGTCCAATATATACCAGACATACTTTAACAACGAACCAAACATTATAATTTGTAGATGTTTGAGAGCTGCTAGACTTGAACACTCTTATCACAAACTTTTTCCAGGCTGCAAAACCACCTTTAAATCACCTTGTATTGTGCTGAATATCACTATTCAACAGACTTGAATGATGTTCAGCTTAGTTCAAGGTATTTCAAATTTGGTCTCTCAGCTTGTAAAAAGAGAAGAAAAACGGATATGCAGTTTTGCCTTTAATGGTCTGATACATAACCAGTGCTGGCTAACAGATGGTTCTGCAGTGGTTATGAATAGGTCTGATACGGCAGTACATATTTACATGAATCGACACGCGTACAATGCTGGCAAACCGGTTGTGGTTTGATTACTGGCCTCCGATACAGACATGATGTTGGGCCAGAACAACACCGAATCTGGATCTATGTGTAAACGGTTGTCGGCACTTGCACTGGGACGATTCAGGTCATCTGGCTTGCCTGTACCATTCCGACACAACGTATCATCACTAGCCAGCATCGAAAAGATTCTGATCCAACACAATCATGTTTGCTGGGTTATTACTTCACTCATCAATCAAGTCCTCAATATTCTTTGTTTTTATTTTTTACTTAGTTCATTTTTATTTTTTTTACTTAATAAAATACGTCTTTATAAATTTTACTTCATATTCAGACGCACTGCGTAATCCAGTAATTTTCGTATTACATTGACCTGCATAGAATTAGTAAAGGTCTTTAGAGATTTCGTAGCACCTCTTCCATACCGATTTATTCTGCACATTGCATCTCAATATCCTAACTATGTCGATATTAACACAATATTAACACCATACAAGAGAATGTTAGTGTAATATGAAATAATATGTCGCTAAGTGGAGGTGCTAAGAAGCCTGCCATGCCTTCAAGAATATAAGCCACAGAACAGAGTTAATAAATCTTGTTGGTGAGCGCCCTGGCTACCTCCAAACCACTTTACTCTCTTGGAGAGAGAGAGAGAGAGAGAGAGAGAGAGAGAGAGAGAGAGTTTCATTCGCTTCACTAAATAAATGTCTGCCCCATAATTAACAATGCCATTTAGGATGAGATACTCCTTAACACCCATTCCTTACTGGATTATTTTGCAGATCACATCTTGGTATTCTCTGATACATTGCTGATGCAAACCATGCCGATGATAAGACAGTATATTTAACACTCAAGATAATATTAAAGTATAGTATGCAATTAAATCGTCAAGGCAGAGGCCCTGCGAAACCTCCTATATCACTGAAAACACTGGCTTTAATCCTAAGCCTTCTCAGCACCTCTGATCAGCCATTAACCTCTTCAACTTCTCTTAATATTTCAATGTTCCTTCCTGGACACACATTTTTATCACTTTGCAATCCCGTTTTTTTCTCCAGATATAATAAAGTTACATTATAAAAAAAAGTTCATTAAAAAATATTTTTCTTTGACAATAACCGTATGACAATGAAAAACTATGGACTTGTCTCTATTTCCTGCTAACTATGATCTCCAGTCTCTCAAACGCAGTGTGTCCAGGCATCTCGAAATGATCGGATCATGAATTTGGCTCTCTCTTTGTTTTTTTCTTGGAAGGAACAATTTGCGGGCTCGTGGCCTTTGGTTCCTACTTCCTAGCATTAAAAAATAATAAATAAAAAGGTGTGTACCTGAAAGTTGCTTAGAAAGTTTTCTAAGACTATTCTTTGATTAATGAGGCATATTTCGCCCTGACATTCTTTTCCATAGTATTTATATATTTGTAGTATGGACACAGTTGTTCTCAGTGACGTGCTAAAGGCTAAAGAGCTATGTATCGGTGAAAAAGGTGCCATGTAGATCAAGGGCCGTGATGTTAAACAACATGATTTAAAAACAGAAAAAACAATACTATTACTACTACTACTACTGATACTACTGTTATTACTACTACTACTACTACTATTATTATTATTATTATTATTATTATTATTATTATTATTATTATTTTGTATTATTATTAATACAGTATTATTATTATTATTATTAGTGGAAGTGGGGACGCTCACAATCCACTCACTCGATGCAGTACTGCTTTGGGTATCTACCCTTTCCTCATCCTTCCTTACTTCCTCTTCTTTCTTTCTTTTCTTCCTTCTTTCCTCTTCTTTCTGCTGCCTAAGGGTAACTTTACACTCCCTCTTCTGTCTTTCTTTCCTTCATCCTTTCCTCTTCCTTCTACCTATGGGTGACTCTTCACTGAGTGACATGCCAAATGGTTTCCTGTACACCAGGAAACCATTTACTACGCTTGTTTTTTTTTTTTTTTTTTTTTTTTTTTTTTTTTTGTGTGTGTGTGTTCGACTCTGGGCATAGGCTTCACAGCCTGCTATCAAGACCCAGTAGTCCTCCTACATACCATATACCTCTCTACATGTCACCACTTCGGCGCTAACACCCACCGTCCATATTGAATACATGCTAAGGCTGTCTCATACAGGACGGGTGTATTGCTATTAGCGGGGGTATTTTTACGACATGTCGGCGGGTCTTCTGGTAGATCAGTAAAGTCTCATTTCGTGAAATTCAAATCCTTAAACTGTTCCCTGCCCCAGCTGGGATTTGAACCTGGGTCCGGTAGGACTGGAGGCCACCTCTCTACCGATTGAGCCACCTCCTCCCCCTAAACCATACAACCAAATTATGGCGCCTGGTGATTTTGTGGGTAATTAAAGAGCTCCAGTCGGATTGAGCCTGTGCAGGTTTATATCCAAAGGGTGGTTGGGGTTTATTGCTCACGTATTACCACTCAGGGATGAGTGAGGCTGGTCACTCTCATCTTAACTGTAAGGACCAACTTGCCTAGCCCTGGGCTCCTACGCTCCTCATGGGGCAACATAGGATTGAACGATGGATGGATGGATGGATTACTATTATTATCACTCGTCCCCGCCCAGAGGGTTCGTGAACGGGTATTGCTGCCACTGTTTGTCTGTTTGTCTGTCTGTCTTTTTTCTGCTAACAACTTTACACGAAAACTACCATTGTGATTCGACTAAAATTGCAGGGATGATGTGCTATGACCTTCTGATCACCTGATTAAATTTTGGGACAAACTGGGCAACGGCCCAGGCTGTAGGTCCAAAAAATGTAAGAAAACGGGGACGGGTGAGAAACGTTTTTTTCGTTATAACTCCTTTGAAATTCGTCATATCGATATGAAACCAAAACCTAAAGGTGCCTCTTTCAAAACTGCATTCTTTAACATACATCATTACATCAGACGGGTCCCCTCCCCCCCCCCGGTAGCGGTAGGGGGGACAATGTCAGGTGATGGCCTAAAATTTCAAATTTTGGGCATAAACTAGTCAATTTTCACCCGATTTACTCCATAATTGATATGTGTTATCTTTGACTAGATATCCTGTTTTGCTTATACGACGGCACTAAAATGACTGCTGAGGACGAGTTTGCTGTGCCTTGGCACCGCTTCTTGGCGTTATTATTTTTATTATTATTATTATTATTATTATTATCTTAAACATTATAACAATAACCAGCAGCAGCAGCAGCAGTAGTAGTAGTAGTAGTCGTAGTAGTAGTAGCAGTGGTATTAGTATGGTAGTAGTAGCAGTAGTAGTAGTAGTTGTTGTTGTTGTTCTTGTTGTAATTAATAATAATAATAATAATAATAATAATAATAATAATAATAATAAATTCTTTCGACTTTGAAACCATACTTTGTTTTATTCTTTGCAGCAACCATCCACTCACTTGATGTAGCCTACAGTATGGTATTGTACCTTCAGGTTACTCCTCACTAGGCGACAAGCCAGATGGAGGGGACTTTGATGGATGGTTGCGGAGAGGACGGACGTGTGCTGAACTCTCCTCCAGATTCTAGGGCTGACCCACCGGCAATAGTTTTTTTGCGCTTTTTCCTAATAAAGTTAGGTTAGCTAGCATTCATATTCCTCCCTACCCTTACTAGAGATACAGTAGGTGTCTGTATCTGTTTCCTGAGATCGCCTTTGCTTACTCACCTCTGGAGTGTACCCCCTACTGATCGCTCTGGGGTGTGAGTCACACACAGGCGCGTCCTCCCGAGGGTGGTTTGAGAGAGTAATCTCAGACTAGGTTTGTGTTCCCCAGGTGCTCTGTCCCTTGCTTGGTTTTCTCCTTCCCACTTCCCCCTCACGGGGGGAGTGGTTACTATGACGGGCGCCCCTACTGCCTCCCCCCCCCCTTCAGGGGGGAAGGTGGTCCAGATGACAATAGGAATGACAGAACTGACCACCCCCAGACTGAAGGACGCCAGACTCGTGCCCCACTTGACGTTCCCGTTGACAAAGCCACGTTCATCACTATCCATGCTCTAAGTTCAACTCCCCTGTCCAGTCTCAATCCCTTCCATATCAAGAAGGTGATTGACCACTGTGCGGGAGAAGTCGAACAAGTAAAAAAGCTTGCTAACGGAGATCTGGTAAAAACTGTTAACTCGTCACAGGTGAGAGATTTGCTGAAACTGTGTAAATTCCACTGTTACGATGTCGAAGCCAAAATCCCAGTCTCCATGAATTCTTGCAAGGGTGTTGTCACTTGCAGGGATCTCATGGTGATGAGCGAGGACGAAATCGTACAAGAATTGGCGCAGCAAGATGTAATTGAGGCTAAATTCATAACTCGTTACTCGGAAGGCATAAGGACGAAGACAGCAACTATTATCTTGACATTTGCCAAAGTTTCTCTTCCTAGTCTAGTCAAAGTTGGTTATGAAATCATTCACGTTCGACCGTACATCCCTAACCCTTTGCATTGCCTGAAATGCCAGCAGTATGGACATGGTGCAAAGACTTGTCGGGCTTCCCAGCCAGTGTGCAGCAAGTGTGCAAGCCAGGGTCATGATGCGGACCATTGCACATCCGAGACAGTATGTTGCCTTCATTGCAAGGGTACTCACTCCACTTCCTCTAGGGATTGTCCCAGGTGGAAGGAGAAGGAGGTCTGCACGGTGAAGGCAACTGAGGGTATTTCCTTCTATGAAGCTAGGAAAAAGGTGAAGGAGTTTCACGCAACTCCCAAGCCAAATAGGTCCTATGCTTCAGCGGTAATGTCCCATCCTGTGATGTGCTCTGTCAAGACGCAAACTGACCTTGTCCTTCTCCCTCCTGCCACTCACAGTACCTCTCCATCTCGGCCTCCTGTCCACTCCAACTCTCTCACTGACATCCCTAAAGCTTCCACATATTCTCAGGCTGCTGCTACCTCTCCATCAGTGTGGCCTAAAGAAAAGTCTGACAAGCCTACTAAGTGTAACATGACCACCCTCACGAAACAGTCTCGTCCTCATGTTCTTGCAGTTCCTACTCCAGCGAGGGAGAGAAAGGTTAGCTCTTCCTCGGGGGAGGCTGGGAGCCTAGTTATTGATGAAGGTATGGAGGTTTCTGTTAACAAGCACCGGGATAGGTTCCCCGGTAGTCACTCGCCTGCTGGCAGGCCGCAAACAAAGACTAAGCATATTGGCCCCCAACGTAAATCTTAAACTGTCGCTTTCACCATATTACAGTGGAATTGTACAGGTGTCGGGAATAAGTTACAAAATATAGCACTCTTGCTGTCAATACACAGGCCAGAAGTTGTTTGTTTACAGGAGACACGCCTGGATCCTGATCCTCCACAGTTAAAACACTACCACCCATATAGAAGACATGAAGGTCACGGAGTAGCCATATACACACACAAATCACACCCACAAACGGAAGTGATTCTAAATTCTACTCTGGAAGTGGTCGCGTGCAGAGTAAAATTTAATAACATGTATCTGTCTATTTGCTCTCTGTACTGTCCTCCACATGGCCTCATTGATAGTGATGCTTTATATTCACTATTTGAACATCTGCCTGGGAATAAGCCAGTGTTGGGCGATTTTAACGCCCATCACTATCAATGGGGTAGCTTGAGGATTGATGGTCATTGGGAGCAAGTAGCCGACCTAATACCACAGTCCAACCTCTGTCTTCTGAACGATGGTAGAGCGACTCGTGTAGTTGATCATACTGGTAACTTTTCGGCCATTGACTTATCTCTGGCCTCCCCTGGTATACATCAAGATTTCTCATGGGACTCTTACGACGACTCCTTGGGAAGTGATCATTTACCCATCTGTCTTTCTTATACACGCGACATCATTTCAGACCCTCCACCTCCAAAATTTAACTATAAGAAAGCAGATTGGGGATCCTTCTCAAGGATCGCCAATTTAGATATATCTGGGGAGACCATAGATGTTAAGGTCGAAAATATAACCCAGTCCATATTACAAGCAGCTGAGGCTGCTATTCCCAAGACTTCTACAGTTCATGCGAAGCATAGAGCACATTGGTGGACGCCGGATTGCCGACAAGCATTAAGAAAACGCAATAGGAGATACAGGATTTTTGATAGTCAGCCCACAGAGGAAAATTTTATTGCATACAAACAGGCATGGGCTAAGGCAAGGAGAATAATAAGAAGGGCCAAACGTGACTCCTGGCGGTCCTTTGTGTCCACGGTGACTCGTACAACACCATTAAGTAAAGTCTGGTCCACCATAGGAATATTAAATAATAAAGGCCCATACTTCCCCATTACCACCTTGCAAGTAAATAATAACATCTATGACGAGCCCGTGGTCATTGCTAACATCCTCGCCAGGAGTTTTGCTCATGTAAGTAGCTCAGCCAATTACGATCCGCGTTTTCAAGACCATAAACGCACTGCTGAGCTACAGATTATTGACTTTGCCACTGAAGACGTAGACTCCCCGTACAACCATGAGTTTATGCTAGATGAACTGCTCCTTGCCCTTAAATCCTGTAAAGACACCAGCCCTGGACCAGACACCATCACGTACTGTATGATCCAGCATCTTAATCAGGACAACCTGATTAAGATGTTAGCATTGTACAATGAGATTTGGGCATCTCGAACGTTCCCAAACTCATGGCACTTTTCGTACGTCATACCGATACCCAAAGAGGCTGGTCGTCTTATGAATCCCACTTCATTTAGTCCTATTGTGTTGACTTCTTGTCTATGTAAGGTCATGGAACGTATGGTAAACAATAGGCTTCTTTTTGTTTTAGAGTCGAAGAATTTGTTAAATGATCAACAATGTGGGTTCCGTAAATACAGAAGTTCACTAGATTATTTAATGAATTTGGAGCATTGTATTGCAGAGACATTTGCCAATAAAGAATTCATGATAGGGGTGTTCTTGGACATCCATAAAGCCTATGACATGACATGGCGACACGGTATACTAATGAAGCTCTATGCTTATGGTTTAAGAGGAAATTTGCCTATTTTTATTTCAAATTTCTTAAGGGACAGGACTTTCTCTGTCAAACTGCCCCGCAACATAACATCGGATATATTTATCCAGGAAAACGGGGTGCCGCAGGGAAGTGTGCTTAGTCTTACTTTATTTAGTACTGTGATCAATGATATTCTGTCATCAGTTCCCATCCCAAGGATCTTAAATACTCGCTCTATGCTGACGATTGTGCAATATGGCACTCTTCCTGTAATGCACAATTTTCGGCTGGCCGGATTCAAGCAGCCCTTGACTCCGTCCACCAATGGGACTTGCAATGGGGAGTTAAGTTTTCCATCCGTAAGTGTGCCGCTGTAGTCTTCACTAATCGTAATGTACCTAATTTGTGCTTAACTTTGGATAATCAGGCAGTACCTTTTCAAAATTCTGTAAAGTTTTTAGGAATACATTTTGATCGTAGAATGAATGTTAAACTTCACGTTAATAGTTTGCTTGCTTGTTGTGATAAACCGTTAAATGTCCTCAAGTACCTAGCGGGTACTACCTGAGGTGCCAACAGGAAATCTTTATTAATGGTGTATAAGTCCCTTACTTGATCGAAGCTAGACTATGACGCACAGGTGTATGGCTTGGCATCCGATGCCACGCTGAAAGGATTGGATGTGCTACAGAATAAATGTTTGCGAATGTGCCTTGGAGCCGTCTGGTGTACCCATGTAGCTCGTATGGAAGTGGAGGCGAATGTGCCTCCCCTCCATATTCGCCGCAAACATCTGGCCTTGTCCTACAGCGTAAGGACATTTAAGAAAAGTAATATCGGCAATGTGGCCTGTACCCCCCTGCGTCAGTACCACCACCTTCTGCGGGGGGTGCGTCAGCCACTTGCCGTTCGTTTCCACTTACTGACTCAGGAGCTTGGTGTGGACTCCAGTGACTGTGACAAGTTGGTGTTAAAAAATATAGCGCCTTGGGAGCCACCTGGCTGTACTGTTGATGTTACATGGCTCCCAGCACCAAGGCCAAGGCACCGGAGGCGGAGGTCCACCACTTGTTTCGTAACATCATCATTCGTCACTTGGGGTCCCACCACTTGTACAATGACGGCTCCAAGTCGAGTGAACGTGTGGGTGCAAGTGTGTGGTCGACTGAATGTGCCCTTAAGTATCGGTTGCCGACTCATACATCTGTGTTTACCTCCGAACTTTTTGCTATTGACATAGCCAAAGACTATGCTCTCAATTCTAGGCACGACTCATTTGTCATATTTTCGGATTCAAAATCAGCCCTTCAGGTAATTGCATCTTGCACTACGGACTCTCAGGAGATCCAGGGCCGCATCTTTAATAAGTTGCATTCATGCAACAAGTCATTCATGCTGATCTGGGTGCCTGGTCATTGTCGTATCTACGGCAATGAGCAGGCTGACTTACTTGCAAAGTCGGCTGTAGAGCTCGAGGAGACTTGGGACATTCCTCGTGATCTACGGTCGAGTCTCTCTCTCGGAAAGAAATCAGTAAATCTTCTGTGGCAAGGTCAGTGGACCAGACTAAATATTCCAATTTGTGAGCCGCACCTGGGCGACTGGGACACCGCCAACCGCCCCAGTCACCTGGAAGAAAAAGTTTGGGCGAGAATACGGCTCAATGCCACCGTTTTAACTCACATGAAACCATATATGGAAAGATGCTTCCCACCGCACTGTGACATCTGTAATGCGGTGTTATCTATCAGTCATATCATCCTGCGCTGTCGGCGATTTATTCATGAACGTGCTTCACTTATAACTTACTGCGGCGCAGTAGACGTCCCCTTCACCCTTTCCACCATCCTGGGTGATGGGGACATTGTTATGATTGATAAATTGATGGCTTTCTTGAGAGAGACCGGACTGATCAGAGTGATGTGACTTTTTTACTATATGGTTTAGTTTTTCATCGCCTGTAATTATGTATATATTGTACTATTAATTAGGGTTGACGGTTGACATATTTGAAATAGTTCCTCCTTCGCACTGATCTATTTCTAATATTGATGTCCCCTACATTAAACACCGTTCCTCGACTGACAGTCACCAGCTGATGAGTGTAAGTGTTCAATATAGAAAGGTATTGGGCAGTTGCAGTCGATGGTGGTCTGTTGGGTGAGGTTCTTCACTTTTTGTACAAATTATGTAAATACAGTATACCATCTTGCTTAAGTTATTCTAATTAGGGCCGACAGCTGACGTATATGGAAATGTTCCTGACTCGTCTGGTTCCCTTTCATATATTGATGTCCCCTAGATTAGGTTGTGCCTCGACTGACAGTCACCAGGTGATTAGTGCAGGTATGTCATGTAGAAGGGCATTACATATCTGCAGTCGATGGTGTTCTGTTAGTCGAGGTATTTTTACCATTAATGTAGGTCTAGCTATTTGTCTCTGTAGGATTTAGTATAGGTTAGCGATTTGTCTGTTAGGTGATTAGTTTTAGGGTCTTTAGATTAGTTTTTCTTTATAATATAAGGTATAAAAAATATAAAACCAAGAAAAAATAAAAAAAAAATAAAAATACAAAAAAATAAATAAAATTAAAATTAATATATATATATATGTACGTTTGCATGAAAGTGTGTCTGTATGAATGCATGGAAGTGTGTGTGTGTGTATATATATATATATCCGGCTTTAATGACCAAGGGCTTCGGCCCCAATGGTTGATAGAAAAAAAACAAAAACGGATGGATTCCTGTAACCCAGGAAACAGTTTATTACGCTGGGTGGTGTTGTGGGCTAAGGCGCTCTAACCGGACGGATTCGGCAATAAGGGTTTACATCCAAAGGTTAGTTGGGGTTTATTGCTCAAATAAATGCCACTCGGGGACGGGACACTGGTCATCCCTGCCTTAAATGACAGGACTAAACAACTTAGTCCCGAGCCCTACGCTCCTAATGGGCCATAGATGATCGCATGACATTTCCAGACGATTTCATTCATCTTAGGAGAGACTTTACTAAATGGATACGTCAGACATGGCCTCCATTAACCCCTTAATTCCAGATATCTCCCTGAAGCTGAATAAAACCGTCTGGTAATTTAGCAAGAATTAATATAAATACGTCATTGGAGTGAAGGGGTTAACAATGCTTTAAATTTAACCTTTGTTCAGATAACGTGATATTCATTACATTCTTGGTAACTCCTTACGAACTTATATACTTTAGTTCCAGCTTCATATAACATCGGGAGGGGGTTAGACAGATGTTCCTTTCATCTTATCTTGGCCCAGATGTTCATATTTGTTGGCTTATTTCACTATAGTTCAGTGTCCGAAATATGTTGTTGCCCTTCATGTTTTCCATAGGCATTCGTCGTGACTATATTCCAGTGTTAATCGATAATTACAAATTAGCATTCAGGGAGGAGAGATGGTTATTTTGAGGCAAGATAGAGTAAAAAGTGTATAGTGTTCAGTGACGCCTTCACTTCAAAAGATGTAGGATATAATCGTCTGGAAACAGGAAGAAATAACTAACTAAATACAACAACTGATGCAAGAGGGTGAAAATGAATGCAAACTGGATTAAATGGGAAATAGGTTTTACGATGGAAAATTTGAACTCTCATGGTCAAGACAACAATAACTTTCAGCCTTAACTGACGCAAAACAATTATACTCAGTTGAGTGAATCGTAGGAGCCTTTCTGCCTATTCAAGATAACAGCTTAACTTAGTCCAGCCTAACCGAACACCCATTGAAACCTATCTAAACCTAACCTCACCAAAGTACTCAAGACGTTACTGCTATTGGTTGAACCAAACAAGGAAGAAAGGCACTTGTCTAATTTGGAGAGAGAGAGAGAGAGAGAGAGAGAGAGAGAGAGAGAGAGAGAGAGAGAGAGAGAGAGAGAGAAAGAGAGAGAGAACTGCCGTATTTAAGTTATAAATATCATTGTAATCAACGTCACCTAAACCTTGGTTCCTTACTCACACAATCCCATAGCCCCTTCAAACCGACGACTTCTTCCTAATTCTATTATTGTTGTCTTCAAACGATTTTATTCAACCTGGGAGGGATGTGTAACAAAGAAAGGGCTTATCAAGGCTATAAGGAGTCACAGGACACACGGTTTGACACAAGATGGGGATCTAAGGACCAGGGTTCTACGAGACTATCTGTTCACTCAAAATTAACAATCTCCCCTGAACTGAATAAAATCGTCTGAATAAAAGCAAGAAGACTATGAAAATTCGTCGTGGGATTCAAGAATTAACACAAGATGCCATCGGTTATCGGCCTTTTGTGGTGCTGGAGAGGGACGCCTTCATGTGGTAGTGTTGATATAACTATGCGGCACAACTGCCTGATTATACATTCTTCATGTCCCCTGCCATTCCCTCCAAAGGAGGGTGGCGGTCTGCGGCACAAGAGCAACGTCAGCCAGCTGCCAAAATGGTCCATAGTTCAGATGGACCTGTGGCTACAAATACTACTATTAGTGCTACACTTTACCAGCCTCGAGACCCTAAGGAGTGGTTGAGTCCCAAGTAGAGCTCCAGTGGTCTTGATTAATTAATTCCTAGACAAAACGACGTGTTAGATCTCCACACATGAAAAGGAATCGTGGCCACCTACTGGATCAAAACCGTGGCACGTTTGTGTATAACTTTCTACAGTCACATGTGAATCACAGTAGGCTATTTGCTGCAGTTAACGTAATTACGAAAACATCTAAACCATTTTATTCTGTGATTCACCACAGTACTGTCAGCAATATATAGAATCAAAATAAATTAATTAATCTGCGCGTCACATGTAGTTATCGTACCATTTTATTTTTTCCTGGCCTATCGACCAATGGGGCCAAAGCCCCTGGTCATTAAGGCCGTGTATATATATATATATATATATATATATATATATACACACACACACACACACACACACACACATTTCCATGCATATATACAGACACACTTTCATGCAAACGTATATATATATATATATATATATATATATATATATATATATATATATATATATATATATATTTTATTTTATTTTTCGTATTTTTATTTTATTTGTTTTTCTTGGTTTTATATTTTTTATACCTTATAAAGAGAACTCTAATCTAAAGACCTTAAAACTAATCACCTAACAGGGAAATCGCTAGCCTATACTAAATCCTACAGAAACAAATAGCTAGACCTACACTAATGGTAAAAATACCTCGACTAACAGAACACCATCGACTGCAGATATGTAATGCTTTTCAACATTACATACCTGCACTCATCACACCGGCTGACTGTCAGTCGAGGCACAACCTAATATAGGGAACATCAATATACGAAAGGGAACCAGACGAGTCAGGAACATTTCCATATACGTCAGCTGTCGGCCCTAACTAGAGCTACTTAAACAAGGTGGTATAAGGTATTAACATAACACGTACAAAAAGTGAAGGACCTCGCGCAACAGACCACCATCGACAGCAACTGTCCAATACTTTTCTAAATTGCATACTTACACTCATCAGCTGGTGACTGTCAGTCGAGGAACGGGGTTTAATGTAGGGGACATCAGTATTAAAAATAGATCAGTGGGAAGGAGGAAGTGTTTCAAATATGTCAACTGTCAACCCTAATTAATAGTACAATGTATACATAATTACAGTCGACAAAAACAAAACATACGGTAAAAAAGTCACATCACTCTGATCAGTCCGGTCTCTCTCAAGAAAGCCATCAATTTATCAGTCATAACAATGTCCCCATCACCCAGGATGGTGGAAAGGGTGAGGGGGACGTCTGCTGCACCGCAGTAATTTATAAGTGAAGCGTGTTCACGAATAAATCGCCGACAGAGCAGGATGATATGACTGATAGATAAAACTGCATCACAGATGTCACAGTGCGGTGGGAATCGTTTCTCCATATAAGGTTTCATGTGCGTAAGCATGGTGACATTAATCCGTAATCGCGCCAACACTTTTTCTTCCAGGCGACTGGGACGGTTGGCAGTGGCCCAGTCGCCCATGTACGGCTTACACGTTCGAATATTTAGTCTGGTCCACTGACCTTGCCACAGAAGATTTATTGATTTCTTTCCGAGAGAGAGACTCGACAGTAGATCACGAGGAACCTCCCAAGTCTCCTCGAGTTCTACAGCCGACTTTGCAAGTAAGTCAGCCTGCTCATTGCCGTAGATGCGACAATGACCAGGCACCCAGATCAGCATGAATGACTTGTTGCATGAATGCAACTTATTAACAATGCGGCCCTGGATCTCGTTCGAGTCCGTAGTGCAAGATGCGATTGCCTGAAGGGCTGACTTCGAGTTTGAAAATATGACAAATGAGTCATGCTGAGAATTTAGAGCATAGTCTTTGGCTTTGCGCTCTCCTAGCTCAGACTCTGTCGGGTGAGGAGGTCTGGCCGATTTCTCTCGAGCTCTGAACTCTGGTTCGTTTACTCGTGACGATTTTCGCCTGTTTTCCTCGTTTTTTGCCTGTTTAGGACTTAGTCCCTGGCTTAGAGGAAGAATTTTTGCTACTTTCCAGGTTTTTTCTCGGACTTAGTCTCCGATTGCCTGGGTGTGAGTGGGAGTGTGCGTGTGTTTGTGACTGTGTTTTTTTTTTTTTTTTTTTTTTTTTTTGCCTGCCGTTAGTGTCCCTCACCGTAGTACGACGCCGAACCCTGAAGGGGTGCCGTTAGGGCACTTCCATGAAGGGGGGCCTTTAGGGCCTGGTTATAGGAGGCGGTGAGGGCGGCTCTGTTAGATTAGGGAAGACACGAAAGGGGCAGTGGCGGGGCCTCCCATCGCCCTTTAGAGGGCGGGGAGCATAGGTTGCCCGTCACTGTAGGGACCTGGCCACTTTTGCTGTTTTTTGTTTGTTTGTGCTGTTTGAGTGGTTGTGTGTGTGAGGTGTGTGTGTGTTTTGAGTTTTTTTTTTTTTTTTTGGCTGCTGCTGTGAGCAGATGAAGGGATCCAGCATCCCTAGGCCCCAGGGGCATTCCCGCCTCCCGCTTCCTCAGTCGAGGCCCTCCATCCCGTGTCCTGCCACAGGCACGAAGCGGGAGCGTCACAGCTCTGACTCGAGCTCCCACTCGTCAGCTCACGAGGTTTCCTGTGCCAACCCCTCTCTACCCAAGTCTGCGGGAGTGGTACCTCGCTCGCGTGGTGCCTCTACCCGTTCTGCTAAGGCAGCCCGCAGACATGAGGCTATGGAGGAGGTTGCACCTGCTCCTCCCTCTCTCTCTTCCACCAAGGGCACTTCAGCTTCCCTACGTGCAGTTGCCGCCCTAATCCACGGCAAGGCACCCCCGTGAACTGAGCCCTCGGTCCGCAGCCTCGCGCTCCCACCTGCGCACCCTCTCACGAGCCTAGGCCGGCTAGGTCTCCTCGTATTCTCGAGCGGCTGGAGGTCCCATCGGAGGCTCCTGCTGCGACTCAGATCTCCCCCTCTGCTGAACCTGCTCTGCATGATGATGAGGGTTTCACCCCCATGGTACGCAAGGGATCGAGGCGTGCTCGCCAGGGAAACGGCCCTTCTCCGGCAGTACGCACTGGGCCTCCCATCAGGGGTCCCTCTGCTGCTCGTCCCTCCATGACAGTAGCTGTGCGTCCGCCGCCCCGCTCTGCATTCCCAGCTTTCCGTGTGCCGGTACAGGACGGGCATGCGACGAGTTACGACGCCGTCGCTGCACTAGAGCGTCACCTGCCAGGGCTACGCTGCTCCAACCTGATAGGTCGGGATGGAAGCTCGGTGTTGGTGCTGAAGGACGAGGGAGCCTACGACCTCTTAAGAACAGCTCTGCAGGACGAGGCCTGCCCTGTGAAGCTAGTCGAGCTGACGCCCGGCCAACAGTCGACGAAGGCAGTTGTCATGGGTTATCCCTTGAGAATGCCTATGGAGATCCTGCTTCACCACCCTCAGGTCGAAGAGGCAACCCGCTGCCAGAGAGCGCGGACCCGGGAGGAGACTCGACAGGTCATTGTCACCCTGCGGGGTCCTCTGATCCCTGCGATCGACCTGGGGAACTGGGGAACATATCACCTTCGCCCTTTCACCCCGGAGCCACTCCGTTGCTACCGCTGCCAGCGCTACGGGCACCACCGTGCCAACTGCAACCGCCCCGTCATCTGCGGCATGTGCAGTGCCGCCCACGACACGGACGAGTGCCTGCAGCGGTACAAGGCAAACCAGCCGATTGCGGCCAAGTGTCCCAACTGCGCAGGACGACATCACGCCTGGCACCCCAGCTGCCCCGCGAGGGTACAAAGAGTGAACCAGGGTCGGGAGAGGCAGGTTGCTTTTGTGAAGGAAAATCAGGCCACCAGCGCCACTCCAGCTCCCCCCGGCACCTTCATCTGGGGACAACAGCGCCACTCTCCCAGTCAGCGTCCTCCACCTCTCAGCGACCAGGAGTTCCCTCCATTGCCCTCGGCTCTTACTGTGGTCCAGACCACAGCAGAGGTTCACCGCCAACAGCCGCCTGTCTCGCCACCACTTCCCACGGTCGCGCCAAGTCAGCCACTGACGCTTCCGCCACCAGTACCTGGCTCCACACCCAGCCCACCCACTGCTGCTGCTCCACCAGTCCTTGCGTTCACGGTGGAGGATCTGCGGGACCTGGGTTCCCAAATTGCAGTGGCCGTTGCCCAAGCAGTGTCCCTCAAACTGGGGATCACCCTCAAGGCGGCCTCCATCGCCTCCGCAGCCGATCGCATCATCGATCGCGCAATTGCCAGGAAGCAGCATGGTCCCGACACCCATCCTGCCGCTCGACGTCCGGCTCGCTCAACAGGGGGACCACGGACTCCCCCCCGCAAGCCGGCTCGCTCTTTCAAGCGAGCCAAGCCCAGGAAGGCCGCTGCTCTGTCTTCCACCCCTCAGCAGAGTCGGCCTCGCCCCCTTCCAGAGCAACAACCAATGCACGTCGTGGCACCCTCGACAGCCATGGTCTCACCTCCGTTGCTGGAGGACGTCCGTCTCTGTCTGTCTCCGGACGGCGGGACGGCTCCCCCCTTCGACTCCTTCAGTGGAACTGTCTAGGAGCACGGAGCAAGCTCCCGCTCTTGCAGGAGGCGGCTGCGAGGGACCGCCCCCATATCATATTACTGTAGGAGACCCTGCTCCCAGACAGTTCCACATTTCGTCTCACGGGTTACACCACCCATCTCCTCCCGTACGTTCGTGGCGTCACACAGGGATGTGCCGTTCTGGTTCAGGACCACATTGAGTGCACAGACTGTGAACCTCCTCCTTTCTGTGGACCTGATGTGGAGGTTCTGGGCATGGTTCTCCACCTGGCTACGTCGTCCCTGACGGTATACAACGTGTACCGAAGTCACAGGGGCTCCCTGGAGATGGGAGATTTGTTCTCCCAGGCTGCCAGGGGCACTGTGTATGTCGGGGGCGACTTTAACGCCCACCACGCCTTGCTTTCATCGCCTCTCCCATCCAATGATGCAGGGCGGCACATCTCTTTGGTACTGGAGGAGATGGATGGTGTATCTCTCTTAAATGATACAAAGGTCGCTACTCATGTGGCTGGGGGCCGTCTCGACCTATCCTTTGTGTCGTCCCCTCTGGCTGGATCTGCGACATGGTCACTTCACCCCCACCTCACTAGTGATCATTTCGCAGTTGCAGTTACACTACCAATGCCTCCACTCCCACCTCCCCCTCTCCCTCCACCGAGGTGGGATCTCCGCAGGGCTGACTGGCCGGCTTTTGGCCGTGTGTTAGCTGCGGCCTTTGAGGCATCTCCTCCTGCCCCGGACCTCGAGAGTCGAGCAGATCAGGTAGCCCGTGCTTTTTCCCAGGCTGCCTCTCTCACTATTCCTCTGCAGCGACGATCCACGCGGTGCTATCGGGACGGCTGGATTTACTGCGACAGGGTCAGGGAGCTGAATCACAGGCTCAATGCAGCAGGCAGGCAGTACCGGCGGCGCCGTACATCCCCTCACCGTCGGTGCTTGGCTGCTGTCACACGCCATGTGACGTTGGAGAAGCGTCGCCTTAAGGAGGAGGCGTGGATTAGATGGTGTCGAACCTTGGATTCTCACTCCATTCTCCGTGAGATGTGGAGGAGGATCCGGTCCATCTCTGATCCACGTCCACCTCGACCACCGTCACACCCTGACCCTGCTGCTGAAGCCAGCCGTCTTGCTCAGCATTTCGCGGATCGTTCTGCTTCCCACAATCTTCCGCAACCCGTCCGAACCCTACAGGAGCAGTTGTCGGCTTCTCGTGTCGCTGCTGTACAGGCTGCTTGTGCCAGACCTGACCCCGCTGATCCTCCCATCACCAGCAGGGAGCTTCATAAGGCGCTGCGACACAGAACCGACACTGCACCTGGCCTCGATGGGCTCGTCTACTCGCTCTTGTCTCATGCTGGAGATTGTGGTAGTGAGAGACTGCTTGGTCTGTTCAATCTCTCGTGGTCTGAGGGCCGTTTGCCGAGGTCGTGGAAGACAGCTATCATCCACCCGATTCCAAAGCCTCGCGATCCCGACGCCATGCGCCCTATCTCGCTCCTTAGCTGTGTGGCTAAGACAGCAGAAAGGGTTGTGCGTGCCCGCCTTGCCTGGCGTCTGGGACCGTTGCACCCGAGGACTTTTGCATACCATCCTGGCAGGAGTGCTTCTCACTGCCTTGCTTCCTTCCTCGGGGAGCTTCGAGGTGGACGGGGGATGGCAGTCTTCCTCGAGCTCGAAAAAGCCTTTGAGCTGGCAAGCCCTCTAGCCATCCAGGCAGCCCTTGCGGCCCGGGGAGTTGGGGGTAGACTTCTCTCATGGGTGGGGGATTTCTTTTTGCACAGGTCGGCAGGGGTCAGGTTTCAAGGGGAGCTCTCACCGTTTTACCACCATCTTAACGGCACGCCCCAAGGGAGTGTTCTCAGCCCCTTGCTTTTCAATGTCCTTGTTGAAGGGCTATTAACGGTGGATTATGGTCCCGGCGTGACTCTGCTGGTGTATGCTGATGATTTGGCACTGGTCTTTTCGAGGGGGGACTGTTTCACCCAGGCACCCGCTGCTCTTTCTCGGCTACACGCCAAGTGTAATGAACTCGGGCTGAAGGTCAACCTCGGGAAGACCAAGTGCCTACCTTTCGGTCTCCGCCCTCCAGACCGTCCTCTCTTGCTTGATGGCTGCAGCATTGAGCTGGTCACGCTCCACCGCTACCTGGGCGTCTATTTTGATGCTGGCCTCACTTTCGCCAAGCACGTCAGGTACCTGCGGGAGCGGGCTGCCACCCGAACTTCTGCTCTACGTTATCTGTCTCGTCGCAGTCTAGGGGCATCCTACAACGTGTTACGCACCTTTTTTGTCCACGCTATCCACTCTCTTGTGGACTATAGTGCCATATGTCTCACCAGCCTTGCCCCACATGTCTCTCAGTCCTTGGAGGTCCTTCAAAATGAGGCACTCCGCACCATGCTACATGCACCACGCTGGACAAGGTTGGTTAACCTACGTCTGGAGAGTGGTTTTCCTTCACTGGCTCATAGAATTGCATTGCGTGCAACAGCTGAAACACTCCGGCTTGTGCATCGCCATCCGCACCTGCCGGTCTCGGCTTTACTGCGGCGTTTAGCAGGCCGACCCCCTGACCCGCTTACTCGCCGTGACTGGGCTCGTGCCACTACAGCCCTACTACAGGATTTGGGCGTGGCTTCGGAGGTGTGCAGTGATCCTGAGGTAGACTGTCCAGGTTACTTGCCTCCTCCCCCCTGGTCGCCCCCCCCTTTCACTGTTGTCTATCCCTCAGTGCCCAAGCCTCGCCACTCCATTCCAGCAGTTCTTCGGCAGGTCAGTCTTTGTAGCATCTCTACTGTCAACTCAACAGCTTCGGCAGTCTATTATACGGACGGCTCAGTCTCATCCGATGGCTCAGCGGGGGCGGCTTTTGCTTTGACTTTTCCTTTTGGACCATACACTGAATCCTGGCGCATCTCCACGGGGGTCTCAGCCTTCCAGGCGGAGCTGGTGGCTCTTCTTGGTGCCTTGCGTCATGCTTACTGGCATCAGCATCAGCGAGTCGTTCTGCACACTGATTCACTCTCTGCCCTTCAGTGTCTGGAGTCTCTCGCGCTTACATCTCACCGTTTCCTACTAACGGCTATATATACTGTTGCGTCTTTCATTCAGCAGCGTGGTGGCTCAGTGATTTTTCACTGGGTCCCTGGACATGTTAGCGTTTGGGGGAATGAACTGGCAGATACAACTGCACGTGTGGCTAGCACCCTCCCTGCTGTCACATTTCCGCTTCGCCCCTGTGCCACCCGTGTCCTCTCAGAGGTGTATGCCACTATCTACAGGCGTACCAGGGATGAGCATGAACTCTGTATTGCCGAGGGATCACGCTCGGCTGCCTGGTATGCGGCGGCCACATCTTATTCACCTCTTCCGATACCAACTGGATTACCCAACTTTATTCTAGTTAGGATTAGGCGTCTCCGTCTAGGTTTCCTGTGCTACCGCCAGGTTGCCGGCTTGGAGCCTGACCCGTGCCCCCATTGCTATGCATGGTCCACCGATCCTTTATCCCATTACTTACTAGACTGTCCGGCCACAGCGCTGCTTCTTGCAGGTCCTGGCGGAGGCTTCCCTCGTACTGGGGATGATGTCTTTGATGCAGCTAGGGTTGTTGGCAATGCATCTTTTCAGAGAATTTTGCGCACTGTGCAGGATTACCCTCCTCCTCATTAATTCTCTCAGGCATTGATCCTGCTTTTTTTTTTTTTTTCTTTTTTTTTTAAAGGCTTTTCTCTGACGGGCTCTTAGTTTGCCCGTGCCCCACCAAGTGTGGGTAAATATCAAACAACAACAACTTTGGCTTTGTCAATAGCAAAAAGTTCGGAGGTAAACACAGATGTATGAGTCGGCAACCGATACCTGAGAGCACATTCAGTCAACCATACACTAGCACTTACACATTCACTCGACTTGGAGCCGTCGGTGTACAATTGGTGGGACCCCAAGTGACGAATGATAATGTTACGAAACAAATGGTGGACCTCCGCCTCCGGCGCCTTGGCCTTTGGTGCTGGGAGCCATGATACATCAATAGTAAAGCCGGGTGGCTCCCAAGGCGCTATATTTTTAAACACCAGCTTGTCACACTCACTGAGGTCCACACCAAGCTCCTGAGCTAGTAAGTGGAGGCGAACGGCCAGTGGCCGATGCACCCCTCGCAGAAGGTGGTGGTATTGACGCAGGGGGGTACAGACCACATTGCCAATATTACTTTTCCTTGCTGTTTGTATGCCATATGATAAGGCCAGGTGGTCACGGAGAATACAGAGGGGAGGCACATTCACCTCCACTTCCATACGAGCTACACTGGTACACTGGACGGCTCCAAGACACATTCACAAACATTTATTCTGCAACACATCCAATCCTTTCAGTGTGGCATCGGATGCCGAACTATACACCTGTGCGCCATAGTCTAGCTTCGATTGAATAAGGGACTTATACATCATTAATAAAGATTTTCTGTCGGCACCTCATATAGTGCCTGCTAGGTACTTGAGGACATTTACTGGTTTATCACAATGAGCAAGCAAATTATTAACATGAAATTTGAAGTTCAAATGATGAGCAAAATGTATTCCCAAAAACTTTATAGAATTTTGAAAAGGTACCGCCTGATTATCCAAAGTTAAGCACAAATTAGGTACGTTACGAGTTGTAAAAACTACAGTGGGACACTTAGGGACGGAAAACTTAAATACCCACTGCAAGGCCCATTGGTGAACGGAGTCATGGGCTGCTTGAATCCGCCCAGCCGAAAATTGTACATCATGGGAAGAGTGCCATATTGCACAATCGTCAGCATAGAGCGAATATTTAAGATTCCTCGGGAGGGGAGCTGATGAGAGAATATCATTGATCATAATACTAAATGAAGTGGGACTAAGCACACTTCCCTGTGGCACCCCATTTTCCTGGATAAATATATCCAATGTTAAGTTAAGGGGCAATTTGACAGAGAAAGTCCTGTCCCTTAAGAAATTTGAAATAAAAATAGGCAATTTCCTCTTAAACCATAAGCATAGAGCTACACTACTATACCGTGTCGCCATGTCATGTCATAGGCTTTACGGATGTCCAAGAACAACCGTATCATGATTTCTTTATTGGCAAATGCCTCTGCAATGCAATGCTTCAAATTCATTAAATGATCTAGTGAACTTCTGTATTTACAGAAGCCACATTGTTGATCATTTAACAAATTCTTCGACTCTAAAACAAAAAGAAGCCTATTATTAACCATACATTCCATGACCTTCCATAGTCAAGAAGTCAACACAATACGACGAAATGAAGTGGGATTCATAAGAACCAGCCTCTTTGGGTATCGGTATGACGTGCACAAAGTGCCATGAGTTTGGGAACGTTCGAGACGCCCAAATCTCATTGTACAATGCTAACATCTGAATCAGGCTGTCCTGATTAAGATGCTGGATCATACCGTACGTGATGGTGTTAGGTCCAGGGCTGGTGTCTTTACAGGATTTAAGGATAAGGAGCAGGTCATCGAGCATAAACTCTTGGTTATGCGAGTACTCTACATCTTCTGTGGCAAAGTCTTTTGTCTATAGCTCAGCCGTGCGTTTATGATGTTGAAAACGCAGATCATAATTGGCTGAGCTACTTACATGAGAAAAATTCTTGGCGAGGGTGTTAGCAACGTCCACGGGCTCGTCACAGATGGTGTTGTTCACCTGCAGAGTGGTGACAGGGAAGTATGGGCCTTTATTATTTAATATTCCTAGAGTGGACCAGACTTCAATTACTGGTGTTGTACGAGTCATCGTGGACACAAAGGACCACCAGGAGTCACGTTTGGCCCTTCTTATTATTCTTCTTGCCCCAACCTGTGCCTGTTTGTATGCAATAAAATTTTCCTCAGTGGGCTGACTATCAAAAATCCTGTATCTCCTATTGTGTTTCTTTAATGCTTGTCGGCAATCCGGCGTCCACCAATGTGCTCTATGCTTCACATGAACTGTAGAAGTCTTGGGAATAGCAGCCTCAGCTGCGTGTAATATGGAAGTAGTTACATTTTCAACCTTAACATCTATGGTCTCCCCAGATATCTAAATTGGCGATCCTTGAGAAGGATCCCCAATCTGATTTCTTATAGCTAAAATTTTGAAGGTGGAGGGTCTGAAAGGATGTCGCGTGTATAAGAAAGACAGATGGGTAAATGATCACTTCCCAAGGAATCGTCATAAGGATCCCACGAGAACATTTGATGTATACCAGGGGAGGCCAAAGATAAGTCAATGGCTGAAAAGTTACCAGTACGATCATCTACACGAGTCGCTCTACCATCGTTCAGGAGACAGAGGTTGGACTGTAGTATTAGGTCGGCTACTTGCTCCCCATGACCATCGATCCTCAGGCTTCCCCATTGAGAGTGATGGGTGTTAAAGTCGCCCAACACTAACTTAATCCCTGGTAGATGTTCAAATAGTGAATTTAAAGCATGGCTATCGATGGGGCCATGTGGAGGACAGTACAGAGAGCAAATATACAGATACGTGTTATTGAATTTTACTTTGCACACGACAACTTCCAGAGCAGAATTTAGAATCACTTCCGTTTGTGGGTGTGATTTGTGTGTGTATATGGCAACTCCGTGACCTTCATATCTTCTATACGAGTGACAGTGTTGGAACTGTGGAGGATCATGATGATCCTCCAGGCGTGTCTCCTGTAAACAAACAACGTCTGGCCTGTGTAGTGAAAGCAAGATTGCTATATTTTGTAACTTATTCCCAACACCTTTACAATTCCACTGTATTACAGTGAATGTGGCGGTTTAAGATTTATGAAGGGGGTCAGTGTGTTTAGTTTTTTTTATGCCCCCCGCCACCAGGCGAGTTGCTAGCGGAGGACCTTTCCCTGTGCTTGCTGACGGAAACCTCCATATTTTCGTCAATAACTCGGCTCCCAGATTCCACTGAGGAAGAGCTATTCTTTCTCTCCCTCGCTGGACCAGGAGCAGGAAGGACCTGAGGACGTGGCTTCGAAAGGGTGGTAAAGTTATGCTTTACAGTCTTGTCAGACTTCGGTTTAGGCTTGACTGACTGAGAAGTAGCAGCGGCCTGTGAGCATGAAGAACCTTTAGGGAGGTCAATTAGAGAGCTGGATCATACAGGAGGCTGACAGGTGGAGGTCGAGGTAGAGTGGGTGGCCTGATTAACAAGCACTTGATCAGTCTGCATCTCTACAGTGCATGTCACAGGGCGGGACATCACCGCCAAAGCATAGGACCTATCCAGTGTGGGAGTTGCATGCAACTACTTCATCTTTTTCCTTGCTTCATAGAAAGAGATGCCCTCAGTCGCCTTCACCATACAGACCTCTTTCTACTCCTTCCACTTGGGACAGTCCCTAGAGGAAGTCGAGTGAGTACCCTTGCAGTAAAAGCAGCTGAGAGTCTCTGATGTGCAATGTTCAGCATCATGACCTTGCATTGCACATGATGTGCAATGTTCAGCATCATGACCTTGCATTGCACATGATGTGCAATGTTCAGCATCATGACCTTGCATTGCACATTTGCCACAGACTGATTGGGAAGCCCGACAAGACTTTTCATGATGTCCATATGACTGACATCGTAAACAACAAAGTTGGTTAGGGATGTATGTCCTTACGTTAACAATTTCATAACCCACTTTGAAATGGGTTAGAAGAGTTACTTTGCCGAAAGTCAATATAACTGTGGCTGTTTTCGTCCTCCTGCCCTCGGAAAATCGCGTAATGAAACGGGCGTCAACTACATATTCATGAGCAAGTTCATGTATGATGTCATCCTCTTCCATGACCATGAGGTCCCTGCAAGTGATGACACCCTCGCAGGAATTCATGGAATGAGGGAACTTCGGCTCAACATCATAACAATGGAATTTGCTCAACTTCATCAAATCCTTAACCTAGGACGAGTTTGCAGTCTTTACTAGAAGATCTCCACTAGAGAGTTTTTTCACCTGTTCTACTTCTGCACATCCATCAGTCACCTTCTTGATAATGAAGGGATTGAGGCTGGACAGGGGAGTAGAACCAACTGCGTGCAGCAAAACAAAACTGGCATTTTTCACGTCATTGTCTAGTGGAGGGTGTGTCCGGGCCATTCAGTCTGGGGACAGTCTATCCGTATGACAGTCGCGTTGTCATCAGGACCACCCCCTACCCTGAAGGGGGGGGAGGCGGCAGGGGCGTCCACCATAGTAACCACTTCCCCCAAGGGGAGAAGTGGGAAGGAGAAGTAAAACAAGGGACAAAAAAAACTGGGCAAGACACCTAAGGCTAAGATTGCCCTCTCAAACCACTCCAGGGAGGCCCGACCGTGTTGATTCACGCCCCAGAGCGATCAGTGGGGGGTGACCCTCCGTGGGCAATAAGCAAAGGTAATCTCAGTAGAGAGGAACAGACACCCACTGTCCCTAGCTAATAGGGAGGGGAGGAAAGTGAGAAACTAGCTATCCTATTGTCACCAGAAGGGTAAAAAAAAGCTAATTGCCAATGTGGCAGCCCTGAAAACTAGAGGAGAGACCAAATGAAAACTCGTCTGACCTCCCCGCAACCATGTATCAAAATCCCCTTATCGTACCACGTACGTTTAAATAGTTGTACAGTATATGCTCCCTGAGTAGTCAGCGAGAAAAATGAAGCACATTATCCTAGCTCGGAGAAAACTAATCAGTGTAAAAATGAAATACAATAACATTATTTACATCATGAAAACAAAGAATTATGTCCGCCTAAAATTGTTGATTTGTTTTCATCTGAAGGAACTAGGCAACTCACACAACTTGAATAAACCTGAATACTGACTCGTGGATGCATGAAATCTGATGTTAGATATGAAGCAAAACTTAAGTCTCCTTGGTTACTATTCAGATTAACTACAATTCGACTCGGCGAATTCTTGTCCATCAACTGAGCTGGAACGGTTTTGCGAATATTGTCAGAAGAATGCATCGAGACTACGTAACAATACAGGTAACTAGGAAGCATTCAGAGAACCCATACCTCCGCCAAAACTATTACAATTCTAGTGCTGTTTGTCCTCTCACAGTAAATCAATATACTGCACGGTCTTGTCTGCATTGTTAGCGAATCTCACAGGTCGCATACTACCACTGAACCATGTGAAGCTTATTACTTATTCCAGCATGTGGATCTGTATCTCCTCAAAACCTAATCAACCCTACCTTGACCTACTAACCACCTATCAATCAAATTTCGTTGAAATACGATTTTTTTATATATATCTTGAACACACACACACACACACACACACACACACACACACACACACACGGGAGAATACATAACTTTCTGCAATTTCGTTGGCGAAGCCAAATATTTTCTTTGCTCAGGTCCTCACTTTTATAGGTGCCTATTTCAAGTACGGCTTATGTCTGCATTTATTATTATTAAGGTCGTTTCTTCAGCCTGTAGCCCCAAACCCATACAGATTATTGCAACCTTTACAAAACTCTGTTCGTGTAGAAAGAGTATTCATACTGAATGAATGACTGGCGGCTATGTCTAAACACCCTCATGTACGATTAGTCGCTCCCAAGTAAATTTTTTTTTAATGTAGGCCAATAATTAATTACAAAAATAAATTTAAAAAAAAAAGATACTGGGGGACCTTTCACATGATGGCATCGATATAACATGGCAGTTATGTGCCCGGTTATACAAACATCCCACATTCTCTTTCCTGTTGCACAAACGAAGGATGCAGGGCTGAACTTGGTTGTCAACTTCGGCATGCAGCCAACTGGATTCACGTTTCAGCTGAACCTGAGGATATAGGAACTACCACTATGAAGGTTTATATATATATATATATATATATATATATATATATATATATATATATATATATATATATATATGAGCTTCTGTGGTACAGTGGTAGAGTGTGCGTTTCGTATACGGGTGAACCAGGGTTCGCACCCCACCAGGGCAGTAAACTTTGGGAGTGTTCACCCGGCCACGTACTGCATTGGCGGACACAAAGGGTGCTGTGATTGAACCAGTGTCGCGTACTATAAAGTATGCTTGCACCCAGTCGGCCTGCGCAGGCCGATTACACTTGGTTCACAGACGACACACACATCCAAAGCCACTCCAACACTACAATTACACTTACAAACACTTATCACCCTACATACAATCTCTACCAGACAGCCTAAGCCACTTGGTAGAGATACATTGGCTGTATCGTCCTGACTTCGGTGGGGATAGGCCGGTCCTGCACTGGATACTCAAACGGCTGATGATGATATATATATATATATATATATATATATACATCATCATCCGGACCTCCTTTCCCACCCAAGGGCAGGGTGAGGAGTAGCAATGTCCAGACAGCACAAAACTTTCCCAGTCCAATAGGCAACGCTTCCATTCACTCATCATTCAAGCCCCCGGAATCCTGGCTCTATCGGATACGCCACAAACATTCACCACATTCTGCAGCTTCACACAAACGTATCCGGTTGAGTCAGTCCGGTCGCTGCCATGCTCACAAGGAGTCCCAAAATCTCTGATCATGCACTTCTCCTCACAACATTCATCCAACCAGCTCGATCTCTTGTCACTTCCCTAGCCTCATCGACTTCCAAACCTCTCTTCCTCAAACACTCATCCACCATATCTCTCCACCTTCTCCTTGGCCTACCTCGCCTCCTCCCTCCTTCAAATTCGCTCTATTATTATCCATTCTTTCCACCTGACCATACCATCTCAGGACACTCTCCTCGATTCTGGTGTCCACCAACTTCGTCACTCCACACCTTTCACGAATCACATTACTTCGTATCCTATCCACCTTCTATACTCCACATACATTCCTCAGCAGTCCCATCTCCACTGCTCTTACTCTG
Organism: Coenobita brevimanus; assembly: GCF_032717465.1. NCBI lineage: Eukaryota > Metazoa > Arthropoda > Malacostraca > Decapoda > Coenobitidae > Coenobita > Coenobita brevimanus. The sequence continues at coordinate 8,012,959 of NC_137004.1, read as the reverse complement.
ACTTTTCATTTTCTTGCCACACCATAGTCTCACATCCATATGTTAAAGTTGGCACTAACACTCCCTCATGTAAGCCTCGTGCAGCTGCAACACTCAAGCCTCTGTTTCTTATCAAGGCCTTCATTGCACCAGCCACTTTTCTTCCTTGTGTGCGAATGAGAAGACAAGTGTTGGATGCAAGAGTGTGGAGAGGGTGGGGGATTGGAGTCTCGGACCATCAATTAGTGATGGCCAAGGTAAAGCTGCAAAGAAAATGGTTGAGGAGACGAAGGGGAAGACAGGAGGAAACAACTCCTGTGAGAAGAGTGGAGAAATTGCAAGATAGTGAGAGAATGGCGGAGTATAAGAGCATAGTGGAAGAAAGACTGCGAAGGTATGAGCTAGAGCAGATGGAAGGGGTGGAAGACGTACAGTATGTAAGATATTCACCGAAGAGATAGCCACAGCGTGTGAGGTAGTTTGTGAAGTGAGGAGGAGATGCAAGGGTGTGCAAGGGACACCATGGTGAAATGATGAGGTGAAACGAGCTGTAGAACAAAAGAAGAAAGCATATAGTGAATGGTTAGTGAGTAGAGGTAGGGGAGAAGATGAGAGAAAGAAGAGAGAGTTATATGTGAGCAGGAGAAGGGAGGTGAAGAGACTGGTGAAGGAGAGTAAGAAGAAAGTGGATTAAGAGTTTGGGAGGAATCTGAGCATGAAATGGAGGGAATATATGTGAGCAGGAGAAGGGAGGTGAAGAGACTGGTGAAGGAGAGTAAGAAGAAAGTGGATGAAGAGTTTGGGAGGAATCTGAGCGTGAAATGGAAGGAGAGTAAGAAATTGTTTTGGAAGGAGGTAAGGAAAGTAAGGCAGGGTGAAAGGGGAAATAGTAGGGGAGTGAAAGATAGGAATAATAGATTGTTGGTGGAGAAGAGAGAGAAATTGAGCAGATGGAAGGAGCACTTTGAGGATTTGTTGAATGTAGAGAGTGAGAGCAGTGCGAATATAAGCGGTTGGGGAATGGCTGGGAGAAAAAGAGATGAGAGGAGGGAGGAAGAGATCAGTAGGGCAGAAGTAGTGGAAGCAATGAAGAAGATCAAGTTGGGAAAGGCCCCAGGAATTGATGGAGTGTGTGGTGAAATGCTGAGGTATGGGGTTGAGATTGTTGTGGAGTGGATATGGAAGTTGTGTAGATTGGCTTGGGAAGAGGGAAGGGTTCCAGAGGACTGGAAATCAGGTATAATTGTTCCTTTATACAAAGGAAAGAGGGAGAGAGACGAATGTGGTAACCATAGGGGCATTTGCCTTCTTAGTGTGACTGGTAAAATATATGGTAGAATACTCATAGATAGGGTTAGGCATATGACAGAGGAGCTAGTTGGCGAAGAACAAGGGGGATTTAGGAAGGGAAAGGGGTGTGTAGATCAGATATTTGTTCCAAGATGTTTAATGGAGAAGTATCTAGAGAAGGGAAAGTGTATGCTGCCTTCATGGACTTGGAGAAAGCTTATGACAGAACAGATAGGCAAGGTATGTGGAAGGTATTAAGAATATATGGAGTGGAGAGGAAATTGTTGAGTGCTGTGAAGAGTATGTATGAAGGAGCTAGGGCTACGGTGCGAGTGGGTGGTGAGCTGAGTGAGTTCTTTGATCTCAATGCGGGACTGAAACAGGGTTGTGTGATGTCTCCATGGCTGTTTAATATATACATGGATGAGGTTGTAAAGGAGGTGCAAGGTACGGCAGTGGATGTGGGGGTGGCTCTAATGAATGAGGGTGAGATTTGGAAGATTCTGGTGTTGCTGTTTGCTGATGATACAGTATTGTTGAGTGAAGATGAATGGGAGTTGCAAGGTTTAGTGAATGAATTTGGGACAGTGTGTAGGAGGAGGAAGCTGAAAGTTAATGTAAACAAAAGTAAAGTTATGGTGTTTGAGAGGAATCAAATCACAGAATGTACAGTGAGGTTGGATGGTGAAGATATGGAGAATGTGAGTGCATTCAAGTACTTGGGTAGTGTGATGAATAAGGATGGAACTTTGGGGGATGAAGTGCGTGAAAGGGTACAGCAGGGAAGGAAGGTTGTTGGTTCACTGAAAGCAGTGATGAGGAATAGGGAGATGAGTATGGAAGTTAAGATGTCACTGAATGATAGTATTGTGATCCCTACCCTGACGTATGGGAGCGAGGTGTGGACCTTGCATGAGGGGAACAAGTCAAGAGTGAGAGCAGTGGAAATGAGT